>NC_069077.1:1860583-2480778 GCF_025698485.1 Gossypium arboreum | reverse complement strand
CTTTGATATAACCTTCTTCGACACCGAATTGGAAAGAAAGATATACCTTGATTGTATTCTCTTGAACAAGTAAAGTCATGAGCATAAAGACCATACTTTATAGGAGCAAGGGTTGTTTCTGACTGCTAGAAAAGAATCTATATCCATGTATAAACTTGAAATTGACACTCATATTGGTACATTTCAGTCAGTATTTTGATTTTATTTGCATGCTCATGAAAAATGTTGACAATAAAAATAGATACAATATAAACGAGTAACAAGTTCTATTGGTTCAAAATAGTAGATACATAAAAAATTCTAGTTTGAAGAAGCATTTACCACTTTCGAAGTCTTCGATTGCTTCTTGATCTTCTGTTCGATTCCCAACCATTTTTGAATAAATTTAAATACCGTTTGGTCACATAAAAGCCCACGATGAGTGGCAGCCACTCCTACTCTCTCAACTGCTTCAAATCTATCTGCCTGAAAGACCGAAATGTTTTAGTTCACTATAGCATACTACTGACTCATGAAGTGATGATGAAAACCACTTGAAATACCAGATGGAACGGTAACAATTATACAACAAGAATCATGACATTGCATGCTATCGCCTTAGTTCAAGCAAGAAATTGTTCCTACAATATTTATAAGGATTCTAAACTACTATACGTATAAGACTTTCTATTTACTTTTCTCGTGCATATTTTGAAAATCCGACATCTTAGCCAACCCGAGAATGTTGAGCACTTCCACATAGTTGTGCTGACATGGTTAACTATAGTTTAAATTTTGTTGGATACGTTATCCTGGTTCTCATGTCATGATGTAAGACAACAAGATAGATTTTTTAAAGCTTACCACAGGGCAAACTCGGAACGTATAACAAGCAACGGCAAAAAGGAACCTGAACTTGGATGCCGTGTTAAGCATCCAACTTAAAACCAATTGTTGTTGATAAATAGAGAGGTCTAATTGGTTAACTATAAGAAGTATAGCAGCTGTCTAACTGTAATAAACTCTACGGTCCATTTTTCGGCAGTAAATAAAAATCAAATCTTTTTTTTAAGAAGTGATTCCAAGGACCATCACAAATTTTATATAAATAAGTTCAGGTAAACATAAGAATGAAAAGAATAGTTGAAGAGAGTAAGTACCATTGCGGATTCTGCAGGAACAGTTCCATCTCCGTCCACATAAGTATATTGAGGCTGGAATGAACAAGCAAACGAGTATATCAACAGTTAGTATACAAGGGTGGAACTTCGAGTTTGATGAATAATAAGCAAAACTGAGAGGAAAGTTTTGAGTTCAAAAGACTAAACAGCAATCAAGTTTTAGCAACACTTCTTTTACGTTCAAACACTGGGCTAAAGGTCAAGATTATTTGTCCCAAGAGGATATTCTCTAACATAGAATTTATCACCGTAAACATGAACACAGGACTCACCATTGTATGACATATTTCTGACAGGTCTGCAATTGGTGACGTTTCTGTACCATAACTGCATATAAATGTCATATATGTTAAAAGCCGGCTTTGAGAAAAGATGAAAAGTAAATTTCATTTGCTACAGACACACTGGTCCTAGTTAAAATTCTACCGATATCAAATCAAATAATGCTTCAACCCCAACACTTTCGTCTGAACTTTTTGTACCATCCTAGGTGTGAAAAAATTATTTAACAAATTCAAGGATGATATCTACCGATTCATGGATCCATAAACTATTCATAATTGCATGTTTGAAGTTGAAACAATAGCCACTATTCATAATTGCATGTTTGAAGTTGAAAAAATAGCCTTTTGCCACATCAGGGGGGGACAATTGGTCAGGACGAAAGTGTTGGAACAAGTACTATTTTTGCAACAAACCATAAGAATCAATTGAAATTAAATGGTGTTGCATATTACATAAGCTATATTTGATCTTATACCGGCCTAGGATTAATGTGTGGTGGTCTCTCCACCTATTGGGGCTATTTCATCAGATTTTTTTCGGTAGCTTAGGGTTTGTTTCGGGTGAGGACAGGCTTTAAGGGTCTCGGGTCATTGCTATTCTAAGTTGAAGTCAGCCTTATATGCAGATAAAGTACCTGTCTCAGCAATCGGTCAACTGAAAGTAGCTAAGAAAGTCCAGCCTAGGTATAAGGCCACCACAACCCTCAAATGTAACTGATGTGAGCTATAACACCAATTATTTCTCTGCCTTGTATGTAGGTTTTTGAAAAACAACTGACAGTATCTAGCTCATCACTTGGACCATAAATACTAGGAAACAAACTACAAATGGAGGAACCATTATTAACCTAGTTTTTATAAACACGGCAAGGCATCCAACCCAAAACCAAATGGAAAATGATTTGGAAACTAAAGGACTGCTTGAGTGCTTGTTTCATGAAGACTTCTGGAAAATGGACTTTTTTCCTGGAAAAGTTTGTACATTTTGTAGTCTGGATGATTCTATGTAAAACATTAATGGTTGTTCGACTTTTTCCTAAAATTCTGCACTGATAAAAAGGGATCAATCCCTGCACTAAAGGAATCAACCCTTTTTTTCTTTCCTTCAACTTCTATTCATAGGAGGTGGATCTCCGTTTGCTTTGCTTCAGCTTCTATACAAGAAGGTATTGCCCCTTCAGAAAATAACTTGTGCTTTTCAAAAAACATGAGAGATTTTCTGGAGAAGGGGTATTTTTCCATTGACTTGAGTTCTTTTTCTATTGGCCAAGCTTTTTTTCGAAAAACAAGCACAGAAAATACAGAAATCAATTTTCAGAAGTCATTTAATGTGAAACAAATGGACCCGAACTGATAAAGTGATTCAATCACATACCAAACATCAAAAGGTGTGTCAAACGATGTGCCATAAATGTTATAGAAGCAAACCCCACTTGGTAGTTTCGCATTGTTGATAAGTTTGCGTGTCCCGGCAGCCCAATTGAGAATAGAAAAGTTGAAAGGTAGAGCTATTGTATTCCCACCATAATCTAACTGCAACAGCAGCGACAATAAAAGTGCCAGAAATAGGTAAAATAGTACAGTTTAGATTATAGAAAGCACAAAGAAAAAATGCAAAAGAAAAACCACAAACTCCACAAATCTTTTGCAGCAGCAAGACTAAATTTAGAGCAAAACACTTTGAACAGACATGAATGGCTTTAAAAGATCCAATCATGATTTAGTAAACATATCTGGAGTCCTAGTCAGGCTTATATTACAAAAGATAGAAGAAACACCCTTCTTAGAGAGGGTCTCAGCACTCAGCAGCGAGAAGACGTACAAGTAATATTCCATTAATCAACTTCTCTTTTCTAGTAAATAAGGTATCAGAAGGATAGTACATTGTGTTTCAATTGAGAGAAGCATAGAGAGGAACTGTTAATGATTTTGAACAGTAAAGGGTCAAAATGCTTACAGTTTAATTTGTTTTTCTCACTTATCTCTAGTTTAGTTCTACAGAAATTTGATGCTAGTAAATTTCCCTCACGTAACTTGTTCCCTTAACTATTAGTCTTCGTTGTGATGTTCTTAATCTTAACTCAATTCCCATAGGCGTCCTATATAAATAAGAATAAACCTAGGCTGAACTAACATTTATAGGATGTTGAGTTTATAGAGAAGTATTTGTCAAGGGATTCATAACCTAGTACACAAACATTGCAACATTTAAGTACAATTTTCCTTTCTTTCCAGTAGGTATATACTTAAAAGAAAAATACATAAATATTTATAAAAGACCAAGCAAATCCCAAACTAAAAATATCCATACTCATGATCCTAGCCAAGATAAGTTTCATAGCTTTAAGCACAACCAAGAAAGAGGAATAATACAGTGAAAAAAGGTTCATCACCTTCATTTCAAGAATTTACAGTGTTCTCAAGCTATATTGAAATAAAAGTTAATCACCTCATTATGTCTTAACGCTTCTTTGAAGAGACTGATGCTTTCAATAGGACTATAGGACTCCAGTTTCACAGAAGTTTCCCCATCTTCAGTATGCCCTCGCCAGACATTAATTTGAGGTTGCATTTTCCAGCTAAAATATGGATTTGGCAACATCTCATACACAGATGGGCACTCAACCAGCTACATACAAAATAATGAACATAAATATATAAAGCCAGATCAAACATTGGGGTCGAATTTCATCCTGTGTCTATAAAGAATGTGAAGTTGTCAACTAAAAGTCTCAACAATGTTGACAAAGCAGCTTAACCGTATATTTCAGTACTTAAGGTTGTCAATGATTGTACCCTCATCATTAGAACTAAAAGTTCAAAATTTTATCAATAGACCACACGGTTCTTTGATATTACTTCCACTAATACACACACCCTCAACTTAATTTATTAATGCAAACAAATCCCTAAGCATGCATATCAGCTAATTATCACACACGAACAGAATATTCAGCAGGTTAGTTGATTGAAGATCTGACCAACAACAATGAAGAGAAATAACTAATGATTGATATCCACCTCCAACACTTTTAGCTTCTTTCTTGAAAATCAAATACCCACTAGTCCACCAAATACAGAATCAACTACTCTGAATATAGAAATTACCAGCTGATGCATCGTCCATCTTGATACAAAGAAGTAGGCTTCGAAACCTTCAATAAACTGCAATCCGGTTAAGAGAGCATCATTGATGCACCCCGGGGCACCTGTTAAGCTCAGAATTCATTAAAAATAACCATTGGATGTTACAGGATTCATTAAAAATAACCATTGGATGTTACAGGAGAGATGCAAAACGATGGGAAATTTTACAAACTCTAGAAATTGACGTAAAGTCATTCAAGTTGTCAGATTATATTCCAGGTTCAATAGCCTTGTCACTAAAGATGTTGAGATACAATTTCCTTGACATACCATCACAAGAGACCAAGAAAATGAGGAAAAGGATTATCCAGCTCAACTAAACTAGCTTTGGATCAGTAGTTAGTCGAGTCAAGAAAATACACCAATTCAACCTTAGAGTCTTGATATAAGGGAACCCTAAATCATATTAGGCCAAACAGAAAACCACATAAAGGGGGAATGGCAGAAGCTGTCGCTGACAAAAATGTAACAAGAATGGATGAAGCGGAAATAATATCATTAGAAACTCCGCTAACAACACTGGCTAACATTAGTATGATTCTCAGCCAATCTACTTTATAGATGTAAACAAAGCTTATGAGAAAAAGAAGTTGAAAAATGAATAGGAAAATTAAGTACAATGTGAAAATGTATGGATATTTTGAGTTGAATCGTTTGTATTACATGCTGAAGATGAATTATCCAAAGGAAGCTGGCACATGTGCACCAGCATGATTTCATCAAAAACAGGAAGAAAGCAGCTGACAAATAGTATATCAAATTCTCTGTCACTAATCCGTTTAATGAAATGATGATAAGCTAATTACCATCATTTAGAAAGCTTTATATTTCAAGCCATTCATGGGGTATTTTCTAACAGTTTTTCTCTGCAATAGTAGTGAAGTACGTATGCAACTAAGAAGTGCAAGTGCAGAAATTTAACATACAAAACTTGAAACAGCATGAGCATTCAATATTACGGCAGCACAACATCCTACACCTCTTTTTACGACCTTGGAACCTTAGAAATTTTAATATTTTAGATTTATTACAATACAAAACTCTTGATACTGACAAACCTCTATTAAATAAATTTGGTTGTTGTGGTTTTTGTATCTCTACGGAAGCAAGCCAACATTTTCTGAAGAATCTAAAGTAGTCAATTTGCCAAGTCATGCCAATCATATATGCCAAAATTTGCATTACGGAAGGCTGCAAATTGCATGTTCCCAACTCAAACATTTGACGTGAAACAAAATTACCTTGGAAAGGGCATGCGATAGTAATCCATTTATTTACATATTTGGAAAATACCTGCCATTAAACAATAGTTTATCACTTCTATCAAAGAAATGGAATGCAAGCAATCCTCCATTGAAGAATATAAACTTCAACAGGTAACATGTAATTTATAAATGATTGTCAAATTTTCAACAGCGGCATGACAAAAACTGCATACTTCATTATGAAGTGACATGAAACACATCACCAACAGTCCTCCCATTGAATGTGAGATAATAGTAACTTTTCTTCCTCCAGAAGCCTTGTAGGCAGTTTCCAACTTAACTTTAAGACCATCCACTAACTGGTTAATCCTGACAACAATTTAACATGCATCCATGAAACTGACATCTGTGCAGAGTAGGATCAAGGAATTTTAATTTTAAGACATGATCATATTTATAATAATAATAATAACAATAATAATAATATAATAATAATAATAATAATAAAAGAAGAAGAAGAAGAAGAAGATACAGAATCATTTATATAACTAAAAGTATCAACCTCAACCACCAAAAAGTATAGCAGTTGAAAATGAGTTACCTATTGCTTTGCCGGAAATCATAACCATATCCAAACAATGAGGTTCCCTTCTTATACCCACATCCAACTAGCATATCAATCATATCGTGAAAATGATAGACCTCACTGAAATGTAAAAGTTTTATAACCTGGAGGATCAAGAGGTATAAAAGTTTTATCACCTCAGTCAGGTACTTTTTTTTTTATTTTGGAAATAAAATGCAAACAAAAGAATTGTGTTTAAAATAAATTATTTCATCAATTTTTTTTATCAAGGAAATATACAACAAAATAGTAGAAAAACTGGTTTTACCAAAGAAGGATCCAATATATCAATTGCATATAGTCCATAATCATCATCAGGGACCAAAATCTCAACGTCCTCATCCAATGATTCAGTATAACCTAAAAATAAAAATACATCAACTTCACACAAGTGCTATTATGCCACAGAAAAGCTTCATGTAAACAAATCCTAAATAATAATAATAATAATAACAGCAATAATAATGGTTAAACTGATCCAATATTGAAATGAAAATTTACTTCAAACGGAATAAAGAAATTATCCATTAATATTGTACAAAATAGAACCACAAAGAACATTATAAGAGAAGAGTGAACAGGTAAAGATCACAAATAAAGACTTTTCATTATGAACAACCATGAAATAAGGACTAATAATTTATTACTAGAAACAAAAACAATATAAACAGGTTTATTTGTGGTCTTTAGTTACTGGTTTGCAGAAAGCAGTCATTTGAGAGGCTTCAGCTATTGGAGGTTCTAGGGCCTTGGTCTCGATGAAAGGTCCTATAGCAGTATAGCTTATATAAACTCCAGTAAAATACCTTGTCGAAACAAATCAAGTTTCATTATATACTAATTACTTAATAATTGCAAATCTTTCCATGCCTTCATTAAGATCCCAAGACTTAAAACTATACTGCATAGCATAAATTCAGGATTACTTTGCTAGTGAAATATCAAGTTTAGGTGATATACAAGATATAAAGAGTGGAAGTTTCATACTAAAACAAGCTCAGCATTTAGATCTTTAGACTTAGAATTTATAATAGTAATAAATAATAATATAATATTATAATATTATATTACTAATTGCCTGAAACAAGGAGCCAAAAAGTACTCTGATAAAGATATTCCTTATCTATCTGATGCTTATTTGTCTGATCTAAAACGAAAGCATTGCCAAAGGTCTTATGTTTAAACACTTAATCTCCTACATGATAAACTCATATTCTCCTACAACAACTACAAACCACCGAGGGATGGGGGAAAAAATAAAGTAAAAATGGAGGAAATTTTCCACACAGAATGAATTTAAAAAAAAAAAAACAATCTGATTCAACTAAGATTGATTTTTAATTTTTTTTTATGTGTTCAGTCAAACCAAGTCAACATATATAAAAATACCATACTTAACTTTACCTCCCAAGTACTTTCCGCCTAAAAAAAAATTTTTATTCATTAAAAACAAAAAACTTAGTATTTGTGCAAAACCCAATTTCTATCCTTCGGCCCTTTCTTATCTATATCTGCCGTTCATCCAATTTCCCAAGAACCAAACAGAAAACCAGAAACCAATATACATATATATAATATCCAAAACCCAAGTCTACGTAAAAGATGCATGCAAACACCAAAATAAAAACAAAAAAAGCACCTGTTTTAGGATTATAAAGAGACCAAAGCTTCTTCTTGAACTCCATATCAGAAAACAGGATCCGAACCCAAACCCGAGTCTCGAATTCAATTCCAAACAACTTCTTTTTAGAATGAAGAATGGAGCCTCCTATTCCGGATACAAGCAGAACCGGATCTAGGTCCGGTCTGGTATCGCCGGAGCTTTGGGAACCGAAACATGGGCACAAACAGTCTCTCAGCATCGTCGGTTATATTTTTTTATTGGATTCGGACTTTGACTTGAGAGAGAGTGTTTTGAGTAGGATTGGCATTTATAATTGTGAAGAGAGAACACTCACTTAAAGCTTTAAAAAGCCACATTAAATAAATGTAACGATAAGACAAAAGTAGATTAGATTTTTGCATTTATGTCCTCTTATTTTTACTTAATTCTTATTATTTCCCAATTCTTTTGTTCTTTTGAAATTGGTACCATTATAATTTTCTTTTAATTTTAAGTGGGATTATCAAATTATTATATTTACATTTTCAATTAAATTTTTATTCTTGTTAGTATATTTAGAAAGTTTTTTTGAACCGATTTAATGGTCGAACTAATTAGACCACTAATTTTCCGTTTAGTTGGTTCGATTAGTTCGATTTAATTAAAAATTTATTAAAAATTCATAAAAATTAAATAAAAATTATTAAAATAGAAATAAAAATTCAATTCAACCAATTCAATAAGCTTTTTAGCCTAGTTCAATTGGTTTTGAACAATATTGCTGTAAGGTCTCTTTATCATAAGCTGGATATGATCAAATTAGTCCTTTAATTATTAAATAGATCAATTTAATCCATGTACTATTAAAAAGAATCAAATAAGGCCAAAGTGCAACAAAGTTAACATTTACTATTAAATAAAAGAAAGTTGCTTAGATTTTAATTCGCAGTTTCGTTAAAAAAGCTGACATATACATGAGTACAGGAAAAAAAACTTTCGATTTGTGTAAACAATATTAATAAAAAAGTCATACAATAATAATTTTAACAATATAATAACTTAAATAAAAATTTTTAAATAATTTAATAGTAATTTTTTAAAGTTAATAACCAAAACCCAAAGTAACTAATAGTGATTTTTTCATTTTTAAATAGATAAGATAATTGTGTAGTCGGAAAAACTTATGAAATTAATTAATTTGACCGATAGGTGAGACACAAGCCAAGAAAGTGACGGATGTTAACAGGTGTCATGTCCTTTTACCTGCGTTTCCTTAGCCATTCAACTACTACAATGATGTATCTCTCATCTTCTACAACCTACCTTCTTTTTTACTGGCATAATAACTTTTTTTGCCCTCCCATTTATAAAAAAAAAATCTTTTTAACCCTGCATTTATTTTTCACCTTTTAGCATTTAAATTTGTATTTTTATCCAATCATCCTAAAATAATAGAAAAGTTAATATTTATTAACGTTGCTGATATGACATACACTTAAATTGGCCATGTGGATGATATGTGTATTTAATTAATTTTAAAAAAAACTAAAATATTTGTTTATACTTTTAATAAATTATTTTAATGATTTTTATTTTTAAAATAAATTATATATTTTTAATTTTTAAAATTTAAAAATTAATCAAATGATGATGTGCCATCTACGTGTATGCCATGACAACAAAGTTCAAAATATTAAATTTTGCATCCATTTTAGGTAATTTGACAAAAATAAATTTAAGGGCTAAAAAATGAAATTTTAAGTGGAGGGCTGAAATAAATTTTTATTTTTGTTAAAGTTTAAGGGTTAAATAAATTATTATACTTTTTTCTTTAAAAATAGTTTTGTTTAAGAATTTGATGAACTGTTGTAAATTGGTTATTATGTTTTAAGTATATGTACTATTCTTAAATTTGATTTTTTTTGTTATTTGGTAATGTTAAGTATAGTCTTTATCATTCACATATTTTGTCATTATTATTATTTAGTTAATTTTAGTTATTAATCTTTCAAAAAAGTTAAAATAAAATTTTTAATGGAAATTATGACTAAAGCATTAGTTTTTAATGATGTTGGCGTGATAACACATATGTCAGACCATGTGCACTTCATGTTAATATGACACTATGTGTTTTATTAATTACACTAACGATAAATTAAAAAATTATAAAAATATTAAAAAAATTAAAAAAAATTAAAAATATGAAGTATATGTGGATTGACATTGTCGAAACCATTTTTAAGTTTTGAAAAACGTGGATTGACTTTAAAAATATGGAGTCGCCACCAATTCTTTTTTAGGTGTGATTGGGCCACCCTAAAAATGATCGTTTTAACAAAACATTTAGGCCAATTAAAACAATGATTTTTTGGTCTGCTAAGTTTGAGAAAATAGGCTCGGGAGTTGGTTACGTACGAGGAAGGATTAGCACCCCGTAACGCCCAAAAATTGGTACCTATTTGATTAGTTAATGTCCTGGTGTCAAAATTTGAAAAGACTTTAGAGTACGATCCTTTTATTTAAAAGAAAACCGGAATAAATGGGATAAAATGTAAAGACCTACTCATCTCGAAGGAGGAAAATGCCATATCCAGTAAGTTAGGGTTTAACATTTCAGACCTTCGGGACTAAGTTGGTCTTCGATTTTTAAAATTCATATATGAAGGTTCAAGAGAAGGATATTCGGTCCTCCGGGACTCATGAAAAATTAGAACTCAGTAAGTTAGAGCTCAATCTCTCAGAACTCCCAAATACCGAAGGTTGCCTTGATTTTGGAAATCACTATCCTCAATATAACGCGATGCCACACCCAGTAAGTTAGGGTGCAACGTCCCGAATTTCAAGAATAGGTTTTTATTTGAACCTCATACAATTAGATTTAAGAAGGATACTCGATTATTTAGGTTCAACGAGGAAAATTGGAACCCAGTAAGTTGGGGCACAATCCTCCCGAAGATCCTAAATATCGAATATTGCCTTTATTTTGAAAACAATCGAGGATAAATCTTTGAATAAAAATGAATTTGGGGCGGTTGAAACTTAACAAAAAAATGATAACATGCAATATGAAAATAGCAGTATAATAATAAACTTGACAGTGTATATATTAATACCTAGAATATAGTGAATATAAGGAAAATCAACAATAATTATAACAATAGTAATAAATATAATTGTCGAAACCATCTTTTTGAAAACGGGAATCAACTTTTGAAAACGAAAGTTGGAAGTCGCCACCAATCCTTTTTTGAGGTGTAATTGGACCACCTTATAAAACATTTTGGTCCACGAATTTTAAGAAAACGAGTTCTTACGTACGAGGAAGGATTAGCACCCTCGACACGCCCAAAATTGGTACTTAATCGACTAATTAGTGTCTTAAATGTCGAAAACTAAAGATTTAGACAGGGTTCAAAATACGATCCTCATTTTATTGGCTTTTAAAACATTTAGGTAAATCAAAATGTGTATTAAAGACCATCTCACATTGAGGTAAAACATTACATCCAGTACGTTATGACACAACATTTTTGACCCTCAAATGTGATATTGCCTTTAAAACGTGTGTTTTAGTTTTAAGAGGATATTCGAATACTTAAAACGAATAAAGAAAACGAAACCTAGTACGTTAAGGCACGATTCTTTGAATTCTTTAAATACCAAACATTGCCTTCGTTTTGAAAATTTTTGAGAGTGAACCGATAAAGGGATATTCTGATATTCAAAACAAACAAAGAAAGCGAAACCCAGTATGTTAGGGCACGATTCTCTGAATTCTTTAAATACCGAACATTGTCATTATTTTAAAAATGATTGAAAATAAATCATTGAATGAACGGATTTGGGTAATTTAAAAATTTAAGGAACATGATAGTATGCAACATAAGAAATAACAATATAATAATAAACTTGATAGTGCATGTATTAACACCTAAAACATAATAATCGTAAGGAGAATTAATAATAATAATCAAGACCATAGTAAAAAAGATAACATAATAAACATAGCAATAATGATATTAATGATATAAAAATATATAATGGGAATAAAAATAACATGTTAATGATGATATTAAACACAATGATAAAAGTAAAATTAAAAAACCATACTACATTAAGACAAATAACAATAATAATATACTATAAAAAAATGGTAATAATAGCGGTGGTAATTTTAACAAATAATAGAAAAAATATTATAACATGATAAGACTATTAATAATTACACTTAAAGGGAGAACGAATATATATATATATATATAATAGTACAAGTAATAATAGAAAAAGGTAATAGTAAACAGTAGGAATAATAAAAAGGGTATAACGAACTATATTTAAAATAGTTAACTTTTAATAAAATATATAAAAGATTAATAATAATAATATAATCATTTAAAATAAATAGTAAAAAATAGTAAAACAAACGTAATGTAATAAAAATAATAAAATAGTGGTATAATAAAAATAGTATAACAAATAATAGGATAAAAGGAAAAAATAATACTACAATTAATCGTAGAATATAATAAAATAGTAATAATAAAATAAAAACTAAAAATAATTAATTTTATGATAGAAGTGGCTAAAATAATTGAAATAGGGCGTAATTGAAAATAAAAAGGGATTTTTGGGGCCAAAACTGCAATAAAAGAGAAGTGGGGAATCAAACGCAGAATTTACCCATGAGGGCAAAAAAGGCATGGGTCAACCCACCTCAAACGGTGCCGTTTCCATGGGATCAAATATCCCAAAACCTTATTATTTTGTTTGTGGCTCGTTTGAGCCGAAATCAGAGGGAGAAAGAGGGTTTTCCCTTTTCCTTCATAGGGCATAGATCGCCCATCGTCATGAGCTCCACCTTCCCCAAATGCACACATGGGTGGCAAGAGAGCTGTAAGGCCCTCTTACAATCCTTTTTTATTGTTATTTTTTAAAACTTTGTTTTAATATAGGAAAAAAGGAAAAAAAAAAGCAAATTCGTAACAAGGGGTTGAGGATTAAAACTCGAAAAAGAATAAAAATTCATAATCACCTTTGTTTCTATTGGGTCGTACTAAAATATTACTCAAAAAATCTGCTATATCTCTCCGTAATTTCTCTTTATTTCCAAAAAAAAATCCCCCCTTTTACAGTGTTTTCAATGGCTTTTTATAGCCTAGAAATAAAATGAAAATCTTCTACTGTTGTTTGCCCTTGCAGATATCTCGAGGCGTGGGGCGTGGCATGGAGTAGCGACGATTCGAAGCTTGGCGCGTCGACGCTGCTTGGACTCGAAGCTTGCGGCGCCGATTTCCTTCTGCTGCTGGGGTTTTGGGTTGGTTTTATGTTTTGTGTATTGGGTTGAGAGATGTGGGTTAGGTTTTGGGTAATCTGTTGGGCTTTGGGTCTGTTTTGTATTGGGTTTTAATAGGTATTTTTATATTTGGGTTCAATTTTTTTATTTAATTTTGTATATGTGTGGGCCTGGGCATAAATTGGGCTCAACAATAATAACATAACAAACATAGCAATAAAGACATTAACGATACGAAAATGTATAATAGAATTGAAAATAATATGTCGAATGATGATGTATATATATAGTGATAATAGTAAAGTTAAAATAACAATGCTAAATTAGTGAAAGTGAAAATAATAAATAATAATAATTTAGTATAAAAAATATTCGATAAAAAACTATGGTATATAAAAATAATAAAAATAATATAGTAAGTCTATTAATAATTATATTGAAAAAAACCTTTCGCCAAAAATATATACATATAAAAATTATAAATAATAATAGTATAATAATAGTAGTAAACGGTAAAAAAAAAATATAATAAGTATAATAAACTATATTTAAAATTATTAAATTTTAATAAAATATATATATAAAAAAACATAAATAATACAGAAAAATGATTATTAGTAAAAACAAAAATAATATAACAAATAATGAAATAAATATAATGACAATTTATACATAAAATAATTAGTTTTACTTTAAAAATATATATATATGAAGCATATAACAAATATATAAATAAATAAATAATATAATAATGTGAAAAAAAATAATGAAAATGATATAATAAGTCTAATAAATAATAGTGTAAAAAATAATATAATAAATAATAGGAAAATAACTAAAAAATGATAGTAAAAAAATAAAATAGTAATAATAGATTAATAATAATACCAAAAAAAATTAATTTTGTGATAAAAGTGTCTAAAATACACAAAATAGGGCTTAATTGGAATCAAAACGGGAGTTTTGGGGTAAAACATAAATAAAAGGGGAAGGGAGGACCACATTGGAGCGCGCGTGAAACAAGGGGGCTTAAAAATGGAATTTACCCAAATTCCTGAACCTAACATTTAATATGGACCAAATTAAAAACTGCATAAAATTAATGGGCGAAATTCAAAAACAAAAGTGAAGCAAATTTGGGCAGCAAGAAAATGCACGGGGATTTAGTGCGCAAATTAACCCTTTAAGGGCAAAACGCGTGGGCCCAAACAAGAAACCCATTGCCCCCAAAGCAATTTGCTGCAATCAAAGGAAAACAAAAGGTCTCAGCCCCTCTCCTTCTGCTAAGGCGCAATAAGTGCCCATCATCGTGACCCTCTCTCCACGCACACACTGCAACGGCGGCCGGAGAACAGGTAAGGCCCCCCGATTTCCCCTTTGAGTCTTTGTTTTATTTTTTAAAGTAAAAGAGTAAAGAAAAAAGATTCGTAACACTAAACTAAAAAAATAGAGGGAAAAAACTATCATCATCTTGTTTCTATTTGTTTGAACGAAAATTACACTCAAAGATTTTCATATTTTTCTGATTTTCAAAAAAAAAATCCCCTTTTACAGCTTTTCGTATGGCTTTTATAGCCTAAGGAAATAAACCGAAAAAAAACAAGTCTCCTTTTGTTACTGTGCTTCTTGTTGTTTTCTGTTGTAGGTATAGTTGCGAAAACCTCGGAATCGTGAGGCATGGCGGAGTGGGACGCTGGTGAGAGGCGTGTGGCGCGAGGGCTCAAGCAACAGCCTTGGGTTTCTGTTTGTTTGGGCCTTGTTTGGGTTTATTTTGGGGCCTATGTTTCTTGTATTGGGTCATGGCATAAATTAATTGGGCTGTGTAGTGTTTTTGGGTTTGGGTTTGTGAGCTTTGGGCCCGGGCATAAATTTGGTCTTACAGACATATTTAAAAATTTAACGTTTTAGTCAATATTTTGGTTAAAAATAAAGCAATTCCACTTTTCTTGTCTTTAGAAGATTGAGAACCAAATTTAGTTCAAAAAAGAATAAGGGTCAATTTGACAAGAGATGTAAACATTGAGGTTAATTTTATCATTATGCCTTTTTATTTAAGGAATTTAGTCTCATTACTTTTTAGATTTCAAAATTAAGATTCAATTGTATACACCATTAATGTTTTTCGATAAATTTAAGTTCATTATGATGTTGATTTTTTATTACATAGCTACTAATACGTATTTCATTTATTTCAAAACATGACACGATGAATTTAATACGTATTTCATTTATTTCAAAACATGACACCGATGAATTTAACTGAAAGGCATATATAATTAAACTTGAATTTTAAAATCTAAAAATTATAGGACTAAATTCTTAAAATAATAATAGAAATACTAAATTTCAAATATAATTAATTTAAGAACTCGTACAATATTTTAGCCTCGTAAATTGCATGAAAAATTCAAATTCTATTCTTATTATTTTCTATTAAAATACGTAAAATTATACTACTATTAAAAAACCTTGAATGAATACTCAACTAATAGAATCAATTAGGGTTAAATTTTCTATTTATTTTATCAAGTGAAGTCAATTGGATTAACTTGGAAGGCACGTCATCCAAGCAAGCAAAGATCTGCTAACACAAACATGAAGCTGTAGAGGGTGTATTCTAAAATTTCATTGCATTATTCCTTTGATTCAATGGTTTTTGTTTGGTAAAATTTCTTGCTAACTCCCTCTATTGTAGAGTTCAGGTCAAATTAGTTCCTTTATTATTAAACATATCAATTTAATTCATGTACTATTATAAAGAATCTATTAATATCAAATTGTAATGGTTGTTTAAAAAATGTTACAATTTGGTTTTTTTTTCTTTTCTTTTGCAGTTAAACTTTGAACAAAAGATTTCATTTGTAGAAAAAAGTTTTCAAAATATTAATTCGTTAAATAATAAATAAGGTTATTCAAATAGTGAAGGTTAACTTTATTGAAATTTAGCTTTATTTTGAAAAATTTAATAGTTCAATGACTAAATTAATCCATTTAATAATGGAGGGATTAATTTGATAATGTCTCTATAATAGAGGGACCTGTCAAGTACTTTCACTATTTTTTATTTGGTCAAATTCTCCATTTTAGAATTTAATATTTTTAATTTTACTTTTAAAGATTTAATATTTATATTTCTCTAGTTTAAAATTAAAATTCAATTGATAACACCAATGTTGTAAGAATCGGATCAATGGTCAAACCACTAATTCTAGTTCAATCAATCGCATCATTTTAGTTCTCAAACATTAGGCATCACTATTAAGTGATAATTGTTTTATGTTGAATTTGAATATACGTTATCAATTTAACTTTAATTTTAAACCAAATATTTGAATATTAAATCTTAAATCAAACAAATTGATATATTAAATTTATATAAAATCCTTGAAATTTGTTTAATGATAAATATAGGTGAAGTGATGCTATTTTATTTAAAAATAGTATAAAAATATGAAAAGATAAAATATTAGATAAAAATTTATTTGATCGCTCTAATTTGAAAAATACTTATTTTTATCTTTTAAAGTTTGATTAAAATTTATTAACCCTTAAAATTAAAGTTGTTTATAGATCGGGCGGGATTCGGATTAATCTTTAATAAAAATTTAGGCCCAATTACTAGGATTGGGCCTAACTTAAAAATTAAAAATAGGCCTAAAATTCAGGTCCAATCCACCATTATTATTTTTTAATATTACATTTTATATAAAATTATTTAAAAATTTAATACACTAAATCTATTAAAATATTAAAATAAATATTTCTCAATAAATTACGAATAAATTAAAAAAGTCTTTATACTTAAATAATATTCAGATAAATACAATTTAACAAGTAAATATCTCTAAAATAATAATATAATTAACAATAAAATAATAAAATAGTAAAAAATGGGAAAACAAAAAAATCAGAGTTTTTTATTAAAATTTCAAGCTTGACCCGAGCAAATTACCTTAAGTGAGGCTTAGCCATTTTTTAAACAATTTTATTTTTTTATCAAAATTTATTTTTCGAAATTATATTTTTACTGAAAGCATTTTCCGCCCATCCACCCAAACAACTCAACCTACAGCTAGTCCATCATTCCAGTAAAACTTATTTTTGCTTAACTCTACACCAAAAAAAAAGAAGAAGCTAATTAGAAGCAACCGGAAACCGGCCTTTTACCGTTATGGAGCTTACAGGGTTGCTCTTGCTCCCTTTCTTTCTCTATCCATTTGCGATTCCAACATGCCACCATTGAAACAAAGCAAGTGATGACATTCCACCGCTAAATTCTATTTTCCTCCATAACCCGAAAATGGAAGCCATTTTAAACCCTCTTTTAAGCTCATCCACCATTCTAAAACCCGCAAATCCATTCTATTTGTCGAACGTCAACAAAGCTCCATTTTTGCTATCACTGACTCATTTCACGACCACTTCATTTCCTTTTTCTGCAATTCTCTCTTCCCCTCCTCCCCGTTTCACTTCTTCTGGTAAGTTAATCTCTTAATCCAACTCTTTTTGGCTACAAAGACGTTCAGGTTTCAATATGTTCTCTTCGACTTTCTGCTAAGAAAAAATTGCGGATTTCATTTCGTTGTTGTTGCGTGTTAATGATTCTTTTGCAATTCTTCTGGTAACTTAACTCCAACTTCTTATGGTGGCCACAGAAAACGAATTATCCTATATGTTTCTTGGATTTTTTGGTGAGAAAAAAATTTGTGGGTTTTATGTCCTTCATACTGTGTGTCTGAGCTCTTTTAATTTATTTTGAAAGCATATTAAAATTACTATGTTTTCTATTTTTTCCCTCTTTCATAACCAAGATATCCTTCGTATATGTTTTTACTGTACATAAAGACTAATCTTTCGGCTTCTTGTTGCCCCTCCTGACCCGATTTCTCTTCTTATGAGTGCAATGTGCTACTACCGCATCTGTTGGTTACTATGTTTTCTTTTAGCATATTAGAAAGTTTGATATTTTAGCTTACATGTTTGTTTTTTGTTTTTAACGTATGGATTATTAACTCAGTTACATATGCAACTTCGGATAGCCAATTGAGTGAAGGAGTAGAAACCAGTACAAGAGAATGGGTAATGCAAGGTATGCTGTATAGCTTACTAAATTCCAATTCATATATTTGGGGCTGAAAATTTTGATGTTTTATAAGATGTTGTACTAGGCCAGTAATGTTATTCAAATGGCTGTTTATTATATCCCAGGAAACAATGGTCATCTTCTTGCTTAAAATAGCGAGAACCAGTTTGAGTTTTGCTCATTTAATCTTATTTTATGCTTAATGTATTAAGTTTCTTATAAAGGATTTGTAAATCTAACATGTATGATTGAGAAGATGTTGAGGTTCTTCTTTGGTTTTATAGTGATTAGTCAGTGGCGGAGCCAGAATTTTTTTTTTTGGGGGGGGGCAGAATTAAATTGTATGCAATTTCATCATTTTAATAGTATATGTCTTTATAATTTTTAAAGGATTAAATCACATTTTTATCATTTTTGGGGCCAAAGTACAATTTTGCCTTTACTAATTTAAAATTTTATAAATTATAAAAGGTCCTAAATGGAAAATTTTCTATTTTAGGGGGGGCCGGGGCCTCTGCCAGCCCCCCCGGCTCCGCCACTGGTCATTGTAACCACTGCAAAAGCTGCAGTTTTCAATGTAGATGAAGTTTCAAAGATAGCCATTCTAATGGAAATTGTAGAATCTCTGGTTTGCAAATACTAATAAAGGAATTAAACCTTCCTCTTATATCTTGCTCCTGAATATGTGACTTAATAAGGAGCCATATGGTTGCTTGTCAGCTAAGGATTTAGAGTTTGCCATTTTTCAAATGGCTCTACAAGCGGTAAAAGTACCATTGAGGCCCTTGTACTAGCGTTGGAGTGCATTTTACCCTCTCTACTAAAAAAAATGAGTAAATTAGTCCCTGGCATGGCTAACAAAATAACCAAATGGTGCCACGTGGTGTGCCACGTGTACCTCATGCTGACGGTCATGGACCAGTTTTCAACAATAGCAATGGATGAAATTTTTAATAGGACTAGTTTGCTCTTTGATCTAATATACAAAGACTATTTTGTCCTTTTTTAGTAGAGGGGCAAAATACAATATCTACAGGGACCTCCATGGTGCTCTTACCCTCTACAAGCTGATTAGCATACGGCCCTCTGGAAAAGAAAATGTTAGTTTTGGTATAACTATTTAAGGTCACTATTTTATATGATCTTTGGCTCCTTCCTTGTTGAATTTTTATTTCCTATCACTTGCCCTTAATGAAGAGATAAAAACAGTTGGATTTTCTAATAAGCTCAAGCAATTTTTGCTGGATTAGGATTTAATGTGCAATATTTGTCCTTTCAGGACTAAAACTTCATGCTCTCTTTCTTCAACTTGGCTTTCAACTTGCTTTTTCTTATGCTACTTCCTTTTCAATTGCAGTCTCATCCGGTATCTTTAAGATGATCCGTGCCATTTTATTTTGATAAAGAGATTGTAGATGTTATCGTTAAAATGTATAAAAGTAATGATGAAAGTTTGAAGAAAATTTCAAGCTGATAAAAATTTTTTCCTGATACAATCGAGAGTGTTGATTAGCCTTTTATGACCCCCTACTGAAGGTCCTGCTTTTACCTTTGGATGTGATGCAAGTTGGATTTGCACATTATAAATATTGCTGATAGCATCACTGAATTATCACAATAATTTTGACAGATTTTTATGCTCTAAGGAAAGATGTTGAAATGGCCTCAGAACGCGTTAATGAAATTAGAACATCTGCTGGTATGCAGCAATTAGAAAAGGAACTCGTGGTTCTGGAATCAAAAACAGCTGATAGCTCATTTTGGGATGATCGTGCCAAAGCTCAAGAAACTCTTTTGGCACTGACTGATGTCAAAGACAAAATAAATTTACTCAATGAATTTAAAACGAAGGTATGAATTTCTTGTTAAGAGCATTTGACAGAATGAATTTTCCCTTTTACATTTTGACTTGTATAGACATGTAGTTGTTAAAATTTAGGCATAAGGACCTATTTGGCTCTCCAACTTTACAAAAAAGTCAATTTTTAGCCCTCCATTTAAATTTTCGCTTCTTTTAGCTTTTGAACTTGTATTGTTTGTGAAATTACCCAAAAATGGATGGAAAAATTAACTTCTGATAACTTTGCTGGCGGTTCACGTGTAATCCCCATTAGCAATTAATTAATTTTAAAAAAAATTGGAAAAATATTTTTATACCTTTTTAATAATTTTAATAATTTTAATAATTTTTAATTTCTATTTTTTTATTTTTTAAATCACGTGTATGCCACATTAGCAAAGTTAACAGACGTTAACTGGCAAAAAATTAAATGGAGGGCTAAAATGACTTTTTTTTTGGTAAAGTTGAAGAACCAAATAAGTCATCATGCCTAAAATTTATAGCTGATACTTATCCTAATTAAGATTTTGATGAAAATGTGCTATACTGGAACTTGGGAAAGTACTACTTCCTTAATATGTTTTGTTTATATAGTGTACTTCATATCATACATTGGATGCAGGTTGAAGATGCTGAAACTATAGTTAATCTAACAGAGGAGATGGACTCCATAGATGCTGCACTTCTAGAAGAGGCTGTCAATGTGATTAAAGATCTAAATAAGGCATTGGACAGATTCGAGTTGACTCAACTTCTTTCTGGTCCATATGACAAAGAAGGTGCAGTCATCTCTATAGCTGCTGGTGCTGGAGGCACTGATGCACAGGTAATATATTTGATACAGCATGAATGATTTATGTTACTATTTTCTTGTCCAATAAAACAATGATGTTCTCCATTCAAATTTTGTTAAATGTCGGGGGGCTGTATCGTTAGCCTCTTTTAGTTCTATCAAATTTGAAAATTATACCATATATAATCAGTAAAAAAGATGATAATTAATTTATGGTAACTTCCATATATAATCCCTGCTTAAGTGTAAGGACAAAATAAATCTGAAACAAAGAGATGGAGGATAACACTACTTAACACTTTTAGAGTTAAATTCTGCTATTAGTCCCTGTAGTTTGCAAAAGTTGTGGATTTAGTCTCTGTACTTTTCGGATTGGTAAATTTTAGTCCTTGTATGTTTCAAAATTTGAAATTTTACTCTTGGCCCAAATAGTAGCAGTTAAATCCATTTGGTTAAATTTAATTACTAGTCCTGTACTATGTGTACCGTTGTAGATTTAGTCCATTTTCCCCAATTGGATCATTCTAACTCCCTATACTTTTCAAAATTTGAAATTTCAGTCTTAATGCAAATGACAGTCAATAATCCATTAACTGGAATTTTAGAGAGTAATAAGTTGACATAACATTACACATATGATAATATGTTAGGCATATCAGATTTTGGAAACAGTAGAACTTTATTGAATGAATTTAACAATTTTTGTTTAGTGAGGACTGAAATTCTAAGATTTGGAAAGTACAGGGATTAAAATGACCAAATAAAAATATAGGGATTAAATCCACAACTTTTACTAAGTACAGGGATTAATAACAGAATTTAACTTAGAAAAAATGAAAAACAGTGAATAACAGACATGAACAAGGAACAAGGAACAAGGGAACAATTTACATTGCCTCTAGGACCATTTTAGTCTCCTGTTTAGAGACTGATTTGCACAGGGTGAACTGGCCCTATCTTGATAAGGTGCCAAGCCAAGAAACCTATCCTAAAATGGTGTGGGATTTATCAGCATTTCAGCTATAAGCATTTTACTATATAAAAAGACTTCTATTATGGGCCCTACAGCTGGTATAAACAGTACAAATGTTTCAGATATTGGGGTTTAATCTAGTTCTTCTAAATCAAAGCATCAACCATAGACACATCCCACAACATGAAACTGCTGCTAATATTCAACTTAAATTCTTTTAATTCAAATTCAGAGGGTTTATATTCATCCATATTCAGATTCACGACAATCAGCGAGTATGAGGACTTAATTGTGGATCCCTGAAGTTAATTTTTTATCATGGGGCCTGATGTACCACTAAGCTTTATCTCTGTTTACTTTTGTTGAGTAAAAATATTGATCCTTTCCAACAGGACTGGGCTGACATGCTTCTCAGGATGTACACGAGATGGGGAGAGAAACAGAAATATAAGACAAGGGTTGTTGAAAAGTCATTGGGAGAGGAAGCTGGGATTAAATCGGCCACAATTGAAGTTGAAGGCAGATTTGCTTATGGCTATCTATCTGGAGAGAAAGGAACTCATCGTATAGTACGACAGTCTCCTTTCAATGCTAAAGGTCTTCGTCAGGTAACTTCTGTTATGCTTTGTTGATTGTTTAGAAAAGACTCATCCTCTTCTTTTGTGGTAATTGTTTTTAACCATTCTTATCCAATAATTAGATGATCTCAATGACCAACATCCGTTATTGCTTCGAAATTTCTATAATAAGTGGTTAATTTTCCTGCATCTTTTACTTGTTTGCATTTTGCTTCTAAGCATCCATACTGTGAGTGGATTTGTTGCACTAGGAAGATCATGTACACAGTAATAGCTGCCATGAGATGGTTGTTTTGATACTTTGCCTGAAAGACTTGTTGCATGCGTGATGGAAGTTTTTTTTTTCCCTCGGTTGATGGAAGTTCAATACGCTTTCCGTGAATTCTTTCAAGAAAAGCTATGCTATTTCATACCAGTTTGACTGGTATCCTCTTGCCAAACAGAACCCTCTCTTTTCTTTTTCCTTTGAGAAAAAAATCTTTGTCTTCCGATAACCTCGTAGAGACCTTTGGTTCAGAAATCAGGTTGTTGTTGAATCTTTTATCATTCACATCGAACCCTTGCCTCCGTTTATTTTCTTACGTTGGATTATATACAGACAAGCTTTTCTGGTGTTGAAGTAATGCCTCTTCTCCCCGAAGAGTCGGTAGACGTTGAATTACCTGAGGAAGACCTTGAAATTTCATTTTCAAGGGCAGGAGGGAAAGGAGGTCAGAATGTGAACAAAGTTGAAACCGCCGTTCGGATTACTCACATCCCGACTGGTGTTACCGTTCGTTGCACAGGTTTTTCACCTCATTGCTCTTCTAGTTTCAGTTTGTTCAAAGATTTATCAGGATCGTTATGATTTTTTACCGTCAAAAGCAGTTTATTTGAAAAGCAGCATTTATCATTGAAACAAATGTTACGCATATTGCAGAAGAGAGGTCGCAGCTAGCAAACAAGATCAAGGCTCTTAGCAGATTAAAAGCCAAGTTATTAGTGATAGCCGAGGAGCAACGTGCATCTGAAATCAAGCAAATAAGGGGAGATGCAGTGAAGGCCGAGTGGGGGCAGCAGATACGAAACTATGTATTCCATCCTTACAAACTAGTGAAAGATGTTCGAACTGGGTTCGAGACTTCGGATATTGTATCGGTGATGGATGGTGAATTGGATGCCTTCATCAAAGCTTACCTTAAATATAAACACAGTATCAATGTATCTGCAACTGCAACTGCGACTGCAACTACAACAGGGGCCTAATTAAAGAGTTTAGTGATTCATGATTAACTTATATATAATACCCTTTTTGTGTATGTAGGCTCAAATTCTTTGAGTTATTTAAGAATAACAGCGGCTCGGATATTTGTAATTTTTTAAATATTCGGAACGACTTATTTTATTTGTTATCCGAGTCCATTTATCTGCTAACCATTCAAATAGTACCATATGAATCTTATTTAATTTGTTGGATATATGAATATGCTAAATATTTAATTTATTAGTCATTTTATACAATAAAATTATAAAAAACTTATCGAAGGCTTGCTTTTTTTTCTTTTTGACATAATGGTGATAAATAAAAAGATTTTGAAACTAGGATGTAGGATGTATTTTCAAGTTACTTGAGTTTGACTTGAAAAAATTGGAACTCAATGCGGTAATTATTGAGTTATCAATTGAGCTTAATTCGACCTTAGTAATACTCGGCTTGAATGGGTGGTAGATTTTATCGAATTTTTCAATTCTAATATATATTTTTTTAAAAGTATATTATTAAATTAATTATTGCCCTTAATATGTATATATTATTAACTTTAAACTTAATTATCAAGTTAAAGCTTGAGTTTGAATACTTACTAGATTAATCGAGTTCAAATACAAAAATTGATAAACGAGCTTAATCAAGCTAAAGTTTACATCACAAACTTAAAGATAGATGTTTGATTGAGCTTCAGCTGAGTATCGAGTTTTGAATTTCGAGTTGAGCTCGAGCTCAAACTTGCCGGTATTTGGATTTAGCTTGGCTTGATTACACCCTCTGAAAACAATATGGATAAGGAGTTGAATGGAAGTTTTGAAACTATACGGGGTTCTAAATTATTTATGTATAATTATAAGTATTTTCTAGAAATTTACCCCTGAAATATGTTGGTTTGGATTTGGAAACAAAAAACAAGGAAATTTGTTGCTTCGTTTTGGATTAGAATGGTTAAAAAATAAAAAGTCCAGGGGTCGTATTAGAAAATTGTAAAATCAAGTTAAAAAGAAATAACTATTGGGCTAGTAAAGTTCGGGACAGGTGGAAGGTCACTACTGGTTAGGGGCAAGAAATAACTATGGTAACAGTCACACATTGCAAAATACAAAACCAAAAAACTTTCAGATTTATACATTATAACCCTACTAAAGAAGTAAATAGATCTCTCCCGGATCTATTTCTCTCTCCATATCTCGGCCATCACCGCCACCACAACTCGCTGCCGTAGCCACTGTAACCTGCTCTCCAAGCTGGGGTCGGTGGTCTTTCTCTATCTTCTTATATTTTATCATATTCTATTCGCGTGTTCTTTTCTATCGTGTCTTCTTTGATTAAAAAACAATAGCGAATCTCACAGCACCTTTATGGCTTAAAAATGGCAATGGGTCCGTCTTGTTTTAGCTTATTTCTGTCTAGGAACTAAAACCCACCCTAGGTTTTTCGTGGTTTGCTTCTTCCTTTATTTTTCGAAACCGATTTAGAACGGCTCCTTGAATTCGTGGGTTGAGCTGGTTTCTCATTTATTTGTTTATTTAGTTTGGGTTTGCTTTAACCTACCTCTGAAAGAAAGAGAGTGGTGGGTATTTTTTTCTTCCTTGGTTTAAAGCTTAAGGGTAGGTAAATTTTGCGTTAATTGTGTTCCTCGGTTTATCTGGAATTTGTATGTAGTTATTGTTTGGGGTCCTTGTTGTTGATTAATTTCCTTAGGGAAGGGTAAGGAATGAAGTTAGTTTCGTTTGGCATATCAGGGTTCTTGTGAGAATTCATTATGATGTATTGTTTTGAATTTTGTTTTTAGTAATAACTGGTTGGATGTTTAGGTCAGTTGCTTCTATTTAGCTATTTTTGTTTTTACTTTGAATTTTTGGTGTAGAGTTAAGCAAAAATGAGTTTTACTGGAACGATGAACTAGTTTGTAGAGTAGGTTACTTTCAAGATGGATGAATTGCATGTAACTTCAGTTCTGTCTAAACGATGGTTTTTAATTCCTTTTAATTTTTTAGTATTTTCATGCAAAGGTCTTTTGATACATGTTAGTTGGAGTTAGTGTTGCTAGATTTGAATTTTGCTGCGTGGATAGTGCAAATTTGAATAAAATAGTCGTATCTGGTATTTATTTGGTCACCTAATGAATCCCTAAATGCTTTGTATTCTTTTTTGTTCCATTTTAATTATAGTTGAAGAATCTTTTCCACTGATATCAATTATGGTTTTTCTTTCCATTAATTATTTGATGAGTTTAAACCAGATTTCTTCTACTCGTCTTTGTTTTGTTGGTTTGTTGCTCCACTCCCCTTGTGTAAGTCCTGGGTGTTGGGGCATGTGCGCCTTTTCTTTCCTTCAGCTTGATTGAGAATTAATTACTTATTAGGTAGATGTAGCTTGGTTGGGACTCCTACCTTAGGAGTTCCAAGGACTATTGGCTGTCTTGCATGAGGCTGCTTTCTACTTTCCTATGTCATGAGAATTTGGCTATCAGTCCTTTCTCTTCAAACTAAGAATGGAAGGAAATATATTATTTGACCACAAATTAAGGTGATAGTTTTCATTATGCTATCTTATACTTTGATTTCAGATGAACTATAGCTAATCAGAAAGTTGATTCAAAATTTGAACATTAAATCATGCGGTTTTGGATGTAGTATGGTGCAGAGGAAGTAAAACTTGGTTGCTTATTGTCTTCCAATAAATAACATTTAAATTTTCTATGTTCTTGTTGGTTGAGAATCTTCTGTTTTGATTCTGATTGAGGTCAGGTCATTTTTATCAATATAGTAACACTAAATCATGTGGTTTTAGATGTAGTATGGTGCAGAGGAAGTAAAAATTGATTGCTTATTGTCTGCCTATAAATAACATTTTAATTTGCTATGATCTTGTTGGTTGAGAATCTTCTGTTTTGATTCTGATTGAGGTCATGATCATTTTTATCAATATAGTTAAATTCTTTGTTGTGAATAATAAATCATTTTGAATTATATGAACCTTTGCTAAATCTGGTTTGATTTATTTTATTGTCTATGCTTTTTATTGAAATTCTTTGTTTTTTTCTGGTACTTAACTAATTCATATATTTTTCTTTGGCTCCCCCCCCCCCACAGCTCTTCCCTGTGCAAAATATGATATAGGTAGTGCAGCAACATAATGGCTTCTAAAGGACTGAGGCCTAAGCTTGAGCATGAGACAAAAGCTAGGCGCCAGAAGGTACTAGTGCTTTGGTCTCTTGCAACTCTTTTCTTGTCTCATATATTGTTAGTCTTGTTGCTCTTATCATCATGCGTTGTTCACATCCATGCTTATGCTTAGCTCTAAAGAAGTTTAGAGGTGAAATCTTTGTGGGGGTTCAAAATTTATATTATGTGCTTGATTGCATGAACTTTTTGTTGTATTAGTTTCTAAATTGCACTTGGCTAGAAGCAATTATATTTTCGCTATTTTTTTACATTAGCTATATCAAAAGGATAAAATTGTATTTATAATTGAGGAAATATTGCATCAAAGCATTGATAATTGGTAACTAATTAGATGTGTATTTTTTAGCACCTTCTTGTAGTTATCTAATGGAATCTATGAAAAAAAATCTAATAACTGCAAGTCTTGATAAATTAAATAATATTTACATTTTCTTGTTATTTTACTTAATTAAAAGTGAAAAGATCCATTATGGAAATGCTTTTTCTTATTGTTAAAGGAAAGCTGAAGAGATAAAAAAGCAATATTTAACAATATTATTGTTAGGTGTTCAACTCTTTTGTTTATAATTTGGATTTCAATCATCAAACTATGGTAGGATGAATGATGGCATTTTTCTTTTCAAGATGTTTAAGATTAGAGCTAAGAGAAATAGTGAATCGGTCTACAAATACTTATATAGATGCATCTTGCACAAAGTTACAAGTATGTACTTTAGAGCAAATGTTTATACTAACTCTATTATACACTTCAAATTTAATTAACCCTAGGGTCCTAATGAGACTTTGTAAACATGTCTTCTAACTGAGCGTGAGAACCAACAAATTATGATGATTTCCTTAGAAAGTGCCTCCTAATGGAAAATTAGGTTAGATTCAATGTTAGAGCAATTTGATTGTCACATTTCATAGTTGCAGGTGTGAAATACACAGTTCTTCAAGTAAATATATTTTCCATAACAATTTACGTGTAGTTAAGGCCATGACTTTAATACTCAACGTTTGCACTTGGTCTTGCTACAACAATTTGCTTTGGATTCTTCCATGAATCCAAATTATGTCTGATAAGCTCACAATACCTTGTAGTAAAACGTTTATTAGAAGGAGAGCTTGCCCAGTCAACCTTTGTATAACAAATTACTGGATAGTGCTCGTGATCTTGACACAACAAACCTTTACCTATAGCTCCTTAATGGATCGGAGAATACATACTATAATTGAATTCGAATGACTTTGATATGGTGAATGAATCAAGAAACTGACTTGGGGGTAGGTTAAGGACAATATCCTTTTGAAGATGAGAGTAATGTAAAAAAAGCGCATTTAAGAGAATAAGGCGAGAAGTTGAGACTTGGGGGTAGGTTAAGGACAAAACCCTTCAAAGGTGATGAATAAATAGGGTCTTTAGGAAACAAAAAGGATTTGATGATTGAGAACCGAAGATGGCATACGATTGATTAGATAATATGAAGGACTAAACCATCCCAATAAAGAATAGGAACTTGCATGTGTAGGAATAATGTCAAACCAAACTCAATTAAATGCCTTTTTTTTTACCAATTATCCCATATGTGAGAACAAGAAATTAGTCTAGCATACTTTGTTGAAACATATAATATTGAAAATGATGTTATATTCAAGAGCATTGATGCATTCATAAAATGCTAATAGGTATATCTAATTGAGTTTGTACTTCAGCACAAAAGGAGGCAAAAATAGAGAACAACTTGAATCTACCTCATGTTAAATAAAGCCATGTCGTTTGAAAAAAACTTTCATGAATGTTACAAGATATTTGAAACCTAATTTTGGAGCAACAGACTAGGATCTTGTATGTTTGAATGAACTAACATAAAAGGACTCTAGTTAGTAAAGAAACATGACCTGCCCTGAATCAATCATCTTCCCACTCCTTAGATCTTGGAAAGTAACAAAAGTAGATGCAGAATTAAGAAGACATAATACAAAAGATATGGATAGTGAAAGGAAATGGTTAATAGATCCAATGCTTGTTGAGCCATCCATAAAAGTAATAATTGGTAAAATTTTCGAGTTAAGGCAGAAAACAAGTAAGGATCACTCATCATATGTTTTTTGGCATTAATGTCAATTACCTATGGACATAAGGAAGAGGAAGGCTGAGCAAGACACGCGACAACATTATCTGCTTGCGCAACCAATGCTATGGGGTTGAGTGGATTGTTGAGCTGCATGAACTGTATTTACTATATGAACAAGAGATCCAAAATGGGTATACGAACAGGTTCAAGCACCAAATTAATAGCGTCAGAAAAATTGTAGTGAATAGCTGTCGTTGCTCTTGCTGCTTTGTCAAAACCATATTTAAAGGCATAAGCACATTAAATTCAGCAATGGGAAAGTTGCAGTTTACCAAGCATTCTATCTTCATTATCATGTGAATGCTAAAGAAAATCACCAATATTGTCATAATACGAGCAGCATCACAAGTGTAAATTTGGCATGCATGACTTCAAACCTTCGCACATAAATGATAGTTCAAAAAGTAGATCTAAGAATGATATCAGAAGACTACTAAGGTATGCTTGATGATTTAGCATCAATATGTTCCTAGGTTGCACAGTTAGTTTAAATGATAGTTAATGCATCTCTAGTTCAATTATAACTATAACCTTGGTCAAGAAACCGGGTTTTTGTTGCACTAGACCCCTGTGAATAATTTTGACTGTTTTATTTTTCATTGGTGATAATTGGAGTACTATAGAAGTGGGGAACAACTTATGAATAAATATCAAGTAACCATGTCGGATGAAAAATTGGATGCAATAGAAGAATGAATGGAGCTGCTGCAGGCTCCTGCAATGGTGACTTCTACTTATTTATTTAACGGCTACTTGAGTTTTCTCATTGATGGCTTTATACCATGTTGAGATTAAAACTAAGAGATGAATTGGTTGTGTCCTTAGGGTTCCACCCGCATGCACACTTTATACACAAAATTCAGACATTTATATAATGTGTCATAATGGAAATGGGCCCACCTAAATCTTAAATTTCACCTTTACAATAATTAAACCTGTTGGAAAACAGTAGTGGTAGTTAATGTTTGGCTATCATGGTACTTGCATTGAAGGTCATAAGGCAATACTGATTTTTAGTCTTTTTACATAACTTTTCAGTGCCTTCTGTTGTTAGAGGTTCAAGATAGAAGAAGAAGCTTATGTTTAAGCAATGAAATTTAGTTAAACCTACAATAACCTGAACCAGTTCAGTACTTTGATCCGAAAACTAGTTTTTTTAACCACCTCATTTTGTGTCCTCAAAACTGTCCTTTGAAGGTTATGCTCTATTTTTTTTTTACTTAAGATGATTGTTTGGTTGGCTATTATGGCTTCGTTTGGATGGGCGATTGACTGCGGTGCGGTGCGTTTAACTTACTTTTTGTCTCACGCTACAGTATCGCTACACTATCTAATCTCATCGCCACCGCTATTTTTACACTAAACGCAGCTAAACGCACCGCCCATCCAAACTCACCCTATGCCTCTTCATCCTTTCCTTTTGGAGCAAATTGTTGTTTTGAACTGGTGATTGCTATGCCTGGAGTAGACATGATGATCCTTTTAACAAGTCATTCCTTTTACTTTAAACTGTATAATGCAATATCTTCTTACTTTTGAAGGAACCACTGTTGGTATTTTGGTGATATGCATATATTGAATGTTTGTTGCATGTAGGAGTCCTTGCTCTGCTAAAGATGACCTCTCTCATAAATTATGCATATTGGCATGCATGGAATTAGTTGATTAAGGATACTGAGTGACTGTCCTGATTTTGTATTGCCTGTCAAGAAACCTCCAGATTTAACTTCAGGCTGCTTAGATTTTACGGTAAGAGATTGTGTAGCTAGTGTGTGTTCTAGTATTGATTATTTTTTTGGTTGACACGATTTTAGGCTCTTGAAGCACATAAAGAGCCTCAACGTCCTAAAACTCACTGGGATCATGTTTTAGAGGAAATGGTTTGGTTGTCGAAGGTAATTTTCTAACTTATGCCTCTGAATGTTTTCATTTTTCAATCCATAAATCTAAAATGTTATTTTGACATTTGTACTCCATATCTGGATGTCTCTATGTTATTTGCCTGGATGCTTGTCCTTACAGCAGAATATGAAAAGTTACCATGCTGTCGTCTCTTGCTAACTAAATTGGATTTTAACAGGACTTTGAGTCAGAGAGGAAATGGAAATTGGCTCAGGCAAAGAAGGTTGCCTTAAGAGCCAGCAAGGGCATGTTGGATCAGGCCACCAGGGGAGAAAAGAAGTTGAAGGTTTCTTTTTCTCTTCCTAAACTGAAAAGTTGTTCTTTAACATATCATTTTTTGAGGATGGAGTTTTGTTTGTAGTAGAAAATGTATCAAAGGTGACGATATGATTGAGTTGGCATCAGTTTACCCTGTTAATTTGTTAAATCTAGTATGCCATTGTGATCAGGAGGAGGAACAGCGGTTGCGGAAAGTTGCACTTAATATTTCGAAGGACGTGAAGAAATTCTGGATGAAAATAGAGAAACTGGCAAGTTATAATCAGTTGGTCTAATCTGAATGCTTTCCAGTTTCTTAGCATCAAGAATCTTATTTTTCCATTTAAATTTGTGATTCTAGGTGCTTTACAAGCATCAGATGGAGCTTGATGAGAAAAAGAAAAAGACACTTGATAAACAACTTGAATTTCTTTTAGGGCAAACTGAGAGGTCGCTTTCTTACCCTAAATTTCATTACCTTCATTAAGGAAAAGTGAACTTATAATTGGTTTGGACTTTAGGTACTCAACAATGTTGGCAGAAAATTTAGTGGACCCATACAAACCTGTGCAACAACATCCTGCTCAAAATCAAATGAACTCGCCTGGTAAAGCAGATATGAATGAGATTGATGAACCCTTGGACTTGAATGCTGGTAATCAGAATCTCATAGTTTTACCTTTACTTGCTATTGCCTTATCAATGCCATATCAATCTAAGTAATTTAATTGCCTGCCTCATGGAACCTCTCCTGTTATGATTGCAGATGCTGATGAAGATTTTAGCATACACTCTGATCAAGAATCAGTAAGTATTTTTTAATTTAGAATCTCATCTTCTTTTTTATGATATGTATGCGTTTCTGTTCTTTATTTTTGTCGTTTTTTCTTTTTTAAAATTTTGTGCAAAGGGCATGTTTATGTTGATCCTGTTATACTATGTCATATTTAACCAATGAGAAATGTTTACTATTGCAATGGGATGCTGAAGTATTCTTTTACTAATTATATATTTTCTTTTAGAAAATAATGAAAAAGGAAAAAGAAAATTATAAGTCTGTTGGACTTGTGGAAGTTTCTTGGTAGTGGGCATGTAAACAGAAAACTTCTATGAAATTCTTATAGAAAAGAAAATTTTCTTTTAGTTAAAAAATTCCTTTTTCTTTTTATCTTTTTTTTCTCTATGTGGTTTAATTTAGTTTGGATGTATGCTTTTCTCCTTTTTTATTTTATTGGCTATAACAATGCACTTTATGATGTACCCTGTTAATATTGTGTCACTCGGAAAGTATTAAAAAAGGATTAAGAACTTTATGGAACACTGAGTGATGTAAGGGATATGATGGAGTTTATGTTTTTACTAATTTTCTATTTCCTTTAGAGAGATAGTGACAAGGGAAAGTTAAAAAAGAAAAGGTTATGGGTCTTTGGACTAAAATGGAATGACTTAATCTTTAGCTCTGTAAGCATAAAATTTCTATTGAAATTCTTGAAGGTAATTTTTTATTTTTGTAAATCATCAAGCTTTATGGTCTGAGTATCTGACTATTTTTTCATCATGATCTTGTTTTAGGAAGATGATGAGCAAACACTGGAGGATGATGAGGCTCTTATAACTGCTGAAGAAAGACAAGAAGAATTGGCAGCTTTGCACAGTGAAATAGATCTTCCACTTGAGGAGCTCCTTAAGCGATATGCTGGGGAAACAGGTTACATGTTAACTTTATACATTATTCTTTTCCTATGTTCGCTTTGTAGCAAACCGGGGGGGGGGGGTAATTTTTTGTGATATGCCATGTTATGGGGAAAATTCTAAAAAAGGCTCCTTAATATGAGCTTTCCATCAGCTTTAATGTTACACAAAACATTACAAAACTTGTAATAGTTTGCGTAATGTTCTGTGTAACAGGAGTTACACAAAATAGTACAATATTTGTCATAATTTGTGTAATTGGGTAATGTTTTGTGCAACTGAATAATATTTTCTGTAATTACACAAATACACATAACATTACCGAAGTTGTAATAGTTTTTGTAATTACATAAATATACAAAACATTACAGAAGTTGTAATAATTTTTGTAATTAGGTAATGTTTTGTGTAGTTGGAGCTTATGGAAGCTTATTTTAGAATGCTCACCCTAGAACTTCTCCACGTTATGATATAGATTAGTGGCTGCATTGTTAGTTGTTTATTCTTTTTTTGGTTATGATGATATACACATGAAGTGTATGATGTGTGTGCTGCCATTCATTGTGCCCTTCTTTTCACACTTGTATTGTTGGTTATTTTTTGTTTTTTGGTTACAATGTAGTATGTTGATCAATGTAAGTTTTCACAGCTGATGGAGAAGGTAGTCCAGATAATAGGGAGGACAGACATGAGTGTACATCAGGGCAAGATGATAGTAGTAAAGGCGAGACTTTGTTTATAAATGTTGTTACTTGTGCTGTATGTATCAATTGATCTGCTTGAATTTCTGAAATTATAATTATAATTTTAATCTTCACAGGCAATGGAAGCCTTATTTCTCCTTCCACTCCTTCCAGTAAAGTTGAGACAACCAACTTGCTTGTTCGTCGTTCTGTAAGTTGTATGTGTTTGTGGTTGTTGTTGTGAATTGCAAAGGAAGTTCATGACTCAAAATAATGTTTATTTTCTGATTTTAGAAAGAAAGCAATGGTGGCTTGTCCAAGTCAGAAAACTACTCATCAGATATTGAGGCATCCTCCCCCAGAAATCTGTCACAAAGCTCTGGGGAGCTACCGAAAGATGTTTCATATGATTTCAGTGACGAGCAGGTTGGACAGCATTAGAAAGTGGCTTTCTCATTAAGTTGGTTCTTTGTCCCCCCCTCTCTTCTCCCCCTTCCACTAACCTTTTGGTTTTATGCAACTGTTAAGTGTTAATATAATTTTTATGTCAAATGCTAATCTTTTGGTTTTGTTTCAACATCTGCAGGAGGATGGTGATTTTACCCTTACTGGAGAAGAGACAGTACATCATATGGTATCGTACTTGTTTTCTTTTTCCTGGTTATGGATTTTTTTTCATGTTCTGATGCCAAGGAAGATAGATTTTTCTACTGGATAATTGCAGTTTTTGAATGCCTACATGAGAATGCATATGAGAATAGATTATCAGTAGCCTCTTGCATGCTAACCTTGTAGTTAGATTGTTCATTTGGTTTAAAAAGAAACTACGGCTTGCTAGAGTGACCCTGAAAAGAAAGAGATTTTCACTTTCAAGTATGCATTCTAATTGCAGTTTTCTTCCTTCATGTTTTATGAAGCTTTCTTTTGCTTTTGCAATGATATGTTATTGTATTTATTCCATTGGTTGAACATATACAGCTTTTAGAAATGAATAACTTTCATTCAAGATATCTTAACAAAAAAAAAAAATTGCCTAGATTGTATCTGATATTTGTGAACTGTTTGCATTGTCTTTGTCTGTATGTCGGAGGGGTTAGGCAGGTTTGGTTGGGAGAAGAGAAAAGGATATATCTGTTTTTAACAAATGAGTGCTTTAACTGTTTTAATGGTACCCATGGGTCTCTTTTGCTTGGTTTAAGATTGCTATGCATTTTTTCTAGATACGCCACCATATTATACAATAGCGGCAAGGCACAGCAAGTCTTTAGTACTGTTCATCTTTCTTTCATATAATTTATTGTTGACCTTTCAAACCTTTTATTTCTGAAGAAATCAGAAATTATAGGCTGTTCTGCAAGGTAGCAAAGCATATCGGTATATTTTCCCCATATTTAGTGTTATGAAGCTTTCTTCTGTGTTGAAATTTATATTGCTACTGTCTTTCCCCACACTTCCGTACGGGTTACTCACATTTTATATTGTGAGGGGTTACATTTCTAAAATTATGGTATCTACTCTGATTTCATTAGTTAAAGTCGGAATGGATAGAATAAGTTACCTTGTTTTAATTCATTGATTTAGTATATGTTTTTTTTTTTGTTAAATATGATATATGTATGTGTCTATATGGCTTCCTTCCTTTTTTTTTCTCTCTCAAACAAAAGTGAAAAGTTCGGGCAGCTTTTTTGGGTCAGGAAAAGTATTGGTGTATGTCATTGTCCCTTTGGCCAGAATCGGTTAAGATAAAAATTTGACCATTTATTATTGTTTGATGAGACTTTGATTCACATGCCTTCTTTCCTTTTTATTTTTTAATTTCCAATGGCTAGGATGATGAGACAACACTGTTGGAGGAGGAGGAACTAGCAAAAGCAGATTCTAGCAATCCCATAGATGAGGTAATGGGATACTCAATATGGCATATATTTATATGTATCAATTTCCTGAGTTTATGGTTAAAATTTCTTCAGTTGTTTGCATCCTCACTTTGGCTGTAGAAGTTTCTTGTCCTATTTCTATGCTGTTAAACATTGCAGCTCTTATGCAGATTGCCTTACTGCAAAAGGAGAGTGAAATTCCTGTGGAAGAATTGCTTCGAAGGTATAAAAAGGTAGGTTAAAGAATTGTTTCTTTGTTTCGCTGGAGCATTGCATTTCCTGTATCTAATTTTTTTCTTTATTCTCCACTCTTATTAAATAGGACTTCAGTGCTGATGATGCGTCTGGAGATGAATCGGACTATGCCTCAGCTTTTTCAGAGGACATCTTGGATTCTTCCGCAATGCATCAAAATGTTGAAGCTAAGGAGGAGGGTGTTTCTAAGGATGAAAATCTTGAATCCAGTGCTCCCGAGGGAGTTGAACATCCTCCCGCAGAAAAGGAAGCAGCAAGCCCTGATAGAAAGTCAGAAGATGGAATGGAAAGTGAGAATAGAATTGCTGATGCTGCTGCTGCTGCGAGATCAGCACAACCAACTGGCAATACATTCTTAACTACTAATGTTCGTACAAAGTTCCCCTTTCTTCTCAAGCACCCCCTTCGCGAATATCAGCATATTGGCTTGGACTGGCTTGTAACTATGTATGAGAAAAGGTTAAATGGAATACTAGCTGATGAAATGGGGCTTGGAAAGACAATCATGACAATTGCTCTTCTTGCACATCTAGCTTGTGAAAAGGGAATATGGGGTCCTCATCTCATTGTGGTTCCTACAAGTGTCATGCTTAACTGGGAAACTGAGTTTCTTAGATGGTGTCCTGCCTTCAAAATCCTGACATACTTTGGAAGTGCCAAAGAGCGCAAATTGAAGAGGCAAGGCTGGTTGAAACCAAACTCATTTCATGTATGCATAACTACTTACAGACTGGTTATACAGGATTCCAAGGTCTTCAAACGAAAGAAATGGAAATACTTGATCTTGGATGAAGCTCATCTTATTAAAAATTGGAAATCCCAAAGATGGCAAACTCTTTTGAACTTCAATTCAAAACGGCGTATCTTGTTGACCGGTACACCTCTGCAGAATGATCTCATGGAACTGTGGTCACTAATGCATTTTCTAATGCCCCACATTTTTCAGTCTCATCAAGAATTCAAAGATTGGTTTTGTAATCCTATATCGGGCATGATAGAAGGACAAGAAAGAGTTAACAAAGAGGTTGTTGATCGTTTGCATAATGTCCTCCGCCCTTTTATACTGCGCCGATTAAAAAGGGATGTCGAAAAGCAGCTTCCAATGAAACATGAGCATGTCATATATTGTAGGCTCTCAAGACGGCAGCGTAACTTGTATGAAGACTTCATTGCCAGCTCTGAGACACAAGCCACTCTTGCTAGTGCCAATTTTTTTGGGATGATCAGTGTTATCATGCAACTGCGAAAAGTCTGTAATCATCCCGACTTATTTGAGGGACGACCAATTGTGAGTTCTTTTGATATGGGTGGTATTAATATCCAGTTGAGTAGTTCTGTATGTTCAATTGTTTCACCTGGTCCATTTTCAACTGTAGATCTTAAGGGTTTGGGAATTTTATTTACTGATATCGATTTTAGCATGACGTCTTGGGAGAGTGATGAAGTAGAAGCTCTGGTTACTCCGAAAAGTTTAATAGAAGAACGTGTTGACCAGGATAATCTTGAGGAAATTAGGCCCTTGTCTAGACATAAGGGGAACTTGCACGGGACAAATATATTTGAAGAGATTAGAAAGGCTTTAAGAGAAGAGAGGCTAAGAGAAGCAAAAGAACGAGCAGCAGCAATTGCTTGGTGGAATTCTTTGAGATGCCAGAAAAAACCAGTTTACTCGACAACATTACGTGAACTGGTATCTGTGAAGCACCCTGCATTTGATATTCACCGTAAAAAGGTTGACAACCGATCCTACTTGTACTCCTCTAAGCTTGCTGAGATTGTTCTTTCTCCAGTTGAACGCTTCCAGACAATGATTCATCTGGTTGAGTCCTTCATGTTTGCAATCCCAGCAGCACGGGCCCCAGCTCCTGTTTGTTGGTGCAGCAAAACAGGAGCTTCTGTGTTCCTGCATCCAACATTTGTAGAAAAATGTGCTGAAAACTTGTTTGCCCTTCTAACACCAATTAGGCCTGCAATTGTCCGTAGGCAGGTATATTTTCCAGATAAGCGATTGATACAGTTCGACTGTGGTAAGCTACAAGAGCTTGAGATTTTGCTACGAAGATTGAAGTCTGAAGGTCATCGGGCATTAATATTTACCCAAATGACCAAGATGCTTGACATATTGGAGGCTTTCATAAATATATATGGATATACTTACATGCGGCTGGATGGGTCCACTCAACCTGAGGAGAGGCAAACATTAATGCAACGATTCAACACTAATCCTAAAATTTTTCTTTTCATCTTATCAACCCGTAGTGGAGGAGTTGGTATTAACCTTGTTGGGGCTGATACAGTTATATTTTATGATAGTGATTGGAATCCTGCCATGGATCAGCAAGCTCAAGATCGCTGCCATCGAATAGGACAGACACGTGAAGTGCATATCTATCGTCTAATCAGTGAAAGCACCATTGAAGAAAATATTTTGAAGAAAGCAAATCAGAAGCGTGCCCTTGATGACCTAGTTATACAGAGTGGAGGGTACAATACTGAATTTTTTAAGAAGCTTGATCCCATGGAATTGTTTTCGGGTCATAGGACTCTTTCTGTTAAGAGTCAGAAAGAGAAAAATCTCAACAGTGGCATCAAGGACTCTGTATCTAATGCTGATGTAGAAGCTGCTTTGAAGTATGCTGAAGATGAAGCAGATTACATGGCATTGAAGAAAGTTGAACAGGAAGAGGCTGTTGACAATCAGGAGTTTACAGAGGAAGCCATGAGCAAGGTGGAAGATGATGAGTTTGCAAATGAGGATGACATGAAGGCTGATGAGTCAACTGATCAGGCTGGATGTATGATCACTTCAAATAAAGATGACGGGCTAATATTGAATGGCAGTGGTTCTATTGAAGACAAAGCTCTTATTCTTGCTAGCAAAGAAGATGATGTTGATATGCTGGCTGACGTGAAGAAGATGGCTGCTGCTGCTGCAGCAGAAGGACAAGCTATCCCATCGCTTGAGAATCAGTTGAGACCAATTGATCGATATGCAATCCGTTTTCTGGAAGTATGGGATCCCATTATAGACAAAGGAGAAACGGAACCTGAAATTGGGTTCGAAGAGGCAGAATGGGAACTTGATCAAATTGAGAAGTACAAGGAGGAAATGGAAGCTGAGATTGATGATGATGAGGAACCTCTAGTGTATGAGAGTAAGTGTCTTTTCGTTCTGTTTGTCAACTTCTTTTTTCTTTTGCATGGTATGTTGTCTTATTAAACTTTTGAAGTTTTCTAATTTTTAAGACCAGTTGGAAAATAGGGCGAATTACATTGTTTCCTTTACTATTCATCCTCAGCATGAAACAAATTATTTGGCTCATATGATCTGCATACCTTCATAGTCATACAGTTCCACTTTGTACATCAAAAGTATTCGAAATTGTGGAAAGTAACTAAATTTATGACCTTAGTTGGGTCTATCTTGAAGCTGATGCCTTACTGTCAACCCTTTTCAGAATGGGATGCTGATTTTGCCACAGAAGCTTATCGGCAGCAAGTTGCTTTGGCTCAACATCAGGTAATTAAATTTTTATATATAGCCGTTTAAACTATTTGTCATGATTTATTTGAGGTAGCTATTTTATGTTTCCTAAATTTATACCTTGTAGTTAATGGAAGAACTAGAACATGAAGCCAAGGAGAAGGAAGAGGCAGACGAAGCTAATTTTGACGCAATGTAAGATGTCTCTTGACTCTTAAACCCAAAACTTTTGAGCTAGCACTCCTATTTCCTTTTTATTCCTGCATGATTCATTAAGATGGTTATTTGATACATTTAGTACAAGATTCATCTGCAATTGCATTATTTCACTATACACATATAACTCTAATTGTAGTGGTAGTTGCTTAATTTTATCTGGTAAATTTGACAGTTCTACTTTGTAGTGGATGATATGTTTATCATATAGGAATCTTATCAGCACCTTTAGGACTTGATAGAATCTAGCGCATGATTTCTGTGCCTAAAGATGATACTCTATTTAAAATGTGAAAATTTTAGTTTACAACTTGTATTTGGATTTTTAATTAGCCAAAACAGCCTGCAACTTTCTAAATTTATACTCTAACTAGGACTTGCAGATGAATCATGACATTCTTTATAGATAACAAGGTAATATGAGAAAAGTACCCACAAATTAGTGATTCATGTTTCTGAAATTTGAGAAGTTGAACTTCTAATGGAAGGAATTAAAACCTTATATGTACTGCTTTTGGATCAAAATTTCAATTTTAACCTGCTGTCTACAGGAATGAAATGACTAGTGAACCTAAGGCAAAATCTAAGAAGAAGAAGAAGCCGAAGAAAGCAAAGTTTAAATCTCTGAAGAAGGGATCTTTAAATTCTGAAGTGAAACCTGCAAAACAGGGCACAAAAGCAGAACCTATGTTCATAGATGACGATGTCGACTCGCCAGAAGAGCTCTCTTATTCTGATATTACACCACCCTCTTCAAATATGCAGAAAAAGCGTAAGAAGATTGAGATAGTGCATGATAGTGAAGAAGCGAAGAGCTCAAAGAAGCCCAAAAAACTTAAGAAGCCTTCTGAGCTACATCCTGGTGAATGTGTGGAGGTAAAACCATGTGAGAGCCTTTCTGTTGAGCTTGAGCAGAAACCTGCTAGTAGGAGCAAAACTGGAGGCAAATTTTCCATTACATCCATGCCCATGAAACGAGTCTTAATGATAAAACCTGAGAAATTAAAGAAGGGTAATATCTGGTCTAAGGACTGTGTTCCATCTCCTGATTCTTGGTTGGCACAGGAGGATGCTATTTTATGTGCAGTTGTGCATGAATATGGCCCAAATTGGAGTTTGGTTAGTGACACACTCTACAGCATGACTGCTGGTGGCTTTTACAGGGGTAGATACCGCCATCCAGTTCATTGTTGTGAGAGGTTCAGGGAACTAATTCAAAGACATGTTTTTGCTGCACCGGACAGTTTGGGTAATGAAAAGATCAGCTATGCAGGCTCTGGGAAGGCTCTTCTTAAAGTAACAGAGGTATGTGTGTGTGTGTGTGTGTGTGTTTGGTTGGTGAAAAGAGGACAAAAGCAAGAAATAGGGAAACATTTGATGTGAGCATTGTTCTGACTTGTAAAATTTTAATGATCACCTGATTTAAGGTTTCGTTTGTGCCCACTCAGTGGCAACAATAGGCACTAGACTGCAGTAACTGACAAATAGCTTAGAACTTTTTTAGTCAGCTTGATGTTCATCTAGTAGATTACTTGGGATTGGCCAAAACAACAAAAGCTTTTACTTACTGTCTTTACTAGTTTTATTCAAATTTGAGGTAAAGCCTGGTGTGCTGAATAATGGCCAGCTCCAATAAACTATGAGAAAACTTTTGAAGTTGATTTGTTTCTCTCTCTTTTGAGCCTATTTAAGCTCTTTTGATGCATATTTTGGAAGGTTCTAGATTCTAAATAGATTGTTGAACTTTTACATTTGGTTTCTGCCAGCATTGTTCCCTTGATTGGGTTTTTTTTTTTTGGGATTGTATGGGCAAGCCTTTCCTGTTTTCTACCATTTGTTGTCACATTTTCATTGTTGATAGTCCTTTATTTAAGCAGTACTGGTTCTTTTGTACATTTTTTTCCCCAAAGAAGTCCCCTATCTAATTGCAGTTAAGTTTCTCGGCCCTATATGAGTATCTGAAACAATTTTGCATCATTAGTTTTCATGGTTCCCTGATGTGCGCTTGTAGTATTAGATTTTGTAGGGTAAAATATAAATTAATTTAGCCTATAGTTATCTATGAACTTTTAGGCTTTGTTATTTATTCATTTTGGGAAAAAGGAGGGAAGGAGGGGCAGTACTTAGAGAGTATTTAATGTGGTTCTCACCACCCAGGTTCTTTTGTAAAGCAAATTCTTTTCCCCACACTTCCCCCAACCCATTTTCCCCCAGTTCATTCCCCCCTTTGTCCCCTATTTACTGGTGTCTCAGGGCTGATGTTTTATAAACGAGTTTTCTGTTATGTTTTATGTGCTTATTGTGATGGTGACTTAATATGTCATTAAATGTTAAGTACGTTTTCCGAATTAATTGGTGTATGATAGTCATGAAGCAAGAAGCCTTACCCATCATATATCATGGCAGGATAACATTCGAATGCTGTTAAGCTTTGCCGCTACACAGCCAGATCATGAGTTGCTTCTTCAGAAGCACTTCACTTTCTTACTTTCATCTGTGTGGAGGGTGACGCATCATCCTGAACATCGACAAAATGTCTCATCTGCTCGGAATGGTGTTCGTTTAGGGGGAAGGTTTCTCAGTCCTTTTCTTGGGCACACATCTCAGCGTTCTGCACAGGAAGCAGCACAGAGGATGAAATTCACAAACTTGCGGGAGTGTAGCGAGTTGTTATCAGCTGCATTGCATGATGCAAGCAATAGACAATGGAGTGAAGCAGGTTTCCTCTCTGACAAAGAAGATTCTCAGGTGATTGAAGAAAGTTTAGAGATAACACTAGAAATCCAGAGGGAGAATGATGACTCTATGATTCCATTCCCACGGGTAATGAATTTATCAGTATATGGCCCCAATCCTGCTACATCTATAAACAAGATTGCTGGAGAAGACCATCTCAAAGCTTCTAGTGTTTTGGCCGAGAACCGTTTCAGGTATAGCTGTTTGCCTTATTTACAAATTAAGTACCATGGTAGTGAATCATTGGCTAGGAGTTATTTAGTCTGAAAGAAGCATTTGTCCTTGTGAATCTCTTGCGTACTATTTCAGATTGTCAGTTCATATCAAAATGAGATGACAATGACATTAGTTTCAAGTCATTGTTTTGTAGGGCATGCTAGGTTCCATTAATTGATAGGTTGCTGATCTGTAGAATTATATATTGTTTTGCATTTTTGTGTACAGTTTTTTGTTCGTTGATTGCTAACCAAGCAGAGTCGTATTCTTTTCTCAGGGCTGCAACTATGGCTGGTGTCGAAGGTGGTCAGCATTGGGCTTCAGCTGCCTTCCCAGCTAATGATTCCAAAACACGGTCAGGGTCGAAATTGCAGTCCTTGGGGAAGCACAAACTGCCTGCATCAGACACAGCCAGACCTAAATCAAAACTGAAGAAGGCCTCAACGGAGCATAGTGATGTACCTAACTTACATGCCGTGCAAGTATTTCAACCAGTATCAACAATTGCATCAAAAGACCCCAACTTAATATGTGACCCAACATTGGTCACTAATGACGGCAGTTGGACCAATGGTGTTGGCAGCAATTTCTGTTCAAGCATGGATGAAGCCTTTCCATCGGAAGTAGAGAGCCTTGATATAGTCCCGCACAATTATACCCCTGGCTTTATTTCGGGACTCGACGATTGTTCAATGCTCCCAGACTATACTGAAATTGGATAAAACTGCTTGAGATTCTTGGTTGAAGCTATTATTATGATGGATGGAGAAAAAAGATGATTGTTTGAGCAAAAAACCTAGATCCTCCCACCATTTTTGCTGTGATGTCTGCTCGGGGTTACACATTTTGAATTTGACTCACCAGTTTTGGGTGCAATTGGAGGAGCGAGAGGCTAGGCTAGGATAGGATAGGCATATTTAATATAATATATATAGCATTTAATTTAATCTTGTAATTAATCTTGAGAGGGAAATTTGTGCTAATTTATGTCTTTATCTAGGCTTTTGGTTGATGATGACATGTAATTTCAGATTTTGGAACATTTCCTCTCCTAGTCAAAACTGGTGGTAAAAAAAAAAGAAGCTAAAAATAGGTTCTTGCAAGTCTCTCATATGCAGTTGCCACTCTTTTCTAGCTTTTGATGCTTTTCAATTAAATAGCTTTTAAATTTTTTTTAGAACTAGAATGTTCATTGATGATTCCATATTTGGGAGAAGATTGCCTAAAATGTAAATTATCTCAAAATTGGTTATGCATGTATACCAAGATGTAAAAATTCTCAGTTGTTATAGAATTATATCTTAATACATTCATAATTTTTATGACGAGTTCTAAATTTAAGATTACTCTCTTTTATATTATATTTAATTTTATCAAGGGCAATAGTTGAACAAAATAAGAGTTCATTGTATGAACATTGTGGCTTATTGGTTGGGTTCAAATTATAATTGCATATAAAAATCATGTTACAGTTGCATTCAGAAATAATTCATTGCTTTACATAAAGTGCAAAATTCGAAGTCATTTTTTTATACATTCAAAACTACTCTTTATGTAATTTTTTCAATCCAGAAAAATGTGTTTTAATGGATTTGGACTCATGTTTTTTCTATTAACAGTGTGATAAAGCTTAATTGATAATAATAAAAAAAAAAACTTCACAAACTTTTAAATTTTCATTAGAATTCCCCCCACAAGAGAGGGCCATTAGAACCCTCTTTTTCTCTTTAAAAGAAAAGAAATACAGTGATAAGCCATAACAAGTTAATATAATTCTCAGAGAGAGAACCCTAAAAGTTGGATTAGGAAAGCTAAAATAAAAAAAAAAAAGTAATGTTAAAGAAGATAGGCCAAGGTAGATATTTGGATACAAACATGGCAATGATAGCAATTATAGCAATTGCTATGGCATAATGAAAACTCAGGGAGCTGGAATTGGAATTGGGATTCAAATTGGAACTGGAACTGGGATTCAAATTGGAAATGGAATTGGAATTGGGATTCAAATTGGAATGCGCATCCCCAGATGTCGATAGGCACTGCATTTTATCATCTTCATGCCCCTCAATAGGGTTGTCCTCCACTACCCATTTCATTGGAACTATCAAATTTCTGTACATCATATATATATATATCAATAATATGTGTTATGGATATTAAGATTAATTTTAAATATGAAAAGAATAATTATAAGATAAACATACCTTTTGTTACCTCAATTTGAGCTTGATAAAATATTTATTTTTAATTTTGAACATATTTATCAATTTTCATATTCAAATTTAATTAGATTTTTATATGTATTTAAACTCGAGTTTAGTTCAATATTTATTTAGAATTAATGATATATATTAAAGATAATAATATATATTAAAAATGAAATGTCACAAATCATTTCAGTAGAGTAGTAGAAGGGAAGAAAGATAAAAATGAAGACTTACCCTTCCGTGCATCGATATCTGCACCTACTGATCTTCTCCGCTGTATATTCTGCAAATAAAATATGGAGCTTTTGTGCAACCTTAGCTACATCCAACAATGGCAATACATCCCAAACCTTCAAAACTTGAATGACCCACTCGGAATTCTCCTTCACCGTTTCCAGTTCCACACTCCAAACCAGACTCAACTCACCATCCCCTATTAAACTCACCTGCAACAGCCCAAAACAACACCCATCATCATCCCCCACTATCATCTTCTTCTTCTCATCATCATGCCATCCACTAGCAAGCTTTTCCATCACCTTAATCGTCTGTTTATGTACCTCTTTATTCTTTATGTTAGACATTGATTTTTTCAAGTCTTTGCTGAACCAAATCTTCCATTTTGCATGCTTGAACAATGGAGAATCCATGGTTAATAGAATGTCGAATTGTTGAAGGTCGATCAAGCTTGTGGTAATGGCTTCATTTAAATGCTTGTCTTCGTGGGCATTGAAGAAACATCCCCTTGTTTTGGCGTCGAGGACTAGTTTGGTCCATACTGAATTGCTTTTAATGAAGGTTGTTTCGTTCCCTAATATCCAAAGGCAGTGCCTGCATGAAGTGGTGATGTTAGTCGAGCTTGGTTTAATTTAATTTTAGTTCCTCTAATATGCTATAATTCGGGGTTTAACCTTTCATATTTTAATTTGACATAATTTAGTCTCTACTTTTGTAACGGTATTAATAAATCCAAATTCATCATATATTTGATCACACAATCCAAGCAATTATGTCAATTGAAGGTTCAAAGCTATTTTTAAAAAGAAAATTCATGCAGTCTTTTTTATGGCAACAATTAATGTTATTATCCATTTGAACCTAGAGTTATAAAATAGATATGTCCAAAAATTAAATCTCAAATTTTAATATAGTAGAGGACTAAAACCATAATTATAAACTAAACTTTAATCTCAATATAGAGAGAAGGGGAATATATACTAAGGGTATTACACTATTAAGTATTTGAGTTTTCTTTCAACTGAGTTTGACTTTAATATTTAATTTGCTTTAATGTTTAATTTAATATTTAATTTTTTCAATTTGATACTTGAGTGTTTTTTATCTCATTTAATATTAATTTTAATACAGGAGTTTTTTTTATTAATTAAGTACCTTTTTTTTTACAATGACACACATGTCAAATATTTATTGGGCCACATGATGTTATTTAATCTAGATGCCAAATTAAACATTAAAGCCAAATTCTTTGATCTGGATACCAAATTAAACATTAAAGCCAAATTCAAGAACCAAACTAAGAGACCAGAAAAAGCCTCAAGTAACCAAATTGAACATTAAAGCTAAATTCATGTATCAAATTGTATATTAACACTATACAATATTACCTTCCACGTGTCAAAGAAACATTTGCCCTCTGTCGATTAGACAGAAAACCAACAGCTCCATTTAAGTTAGACCTAACAGTAGAGATGATTAAGACATCTTCTTCACCTCCTTGGAACCCATCAACTGATCGAACCCTAACACTGAACCCACTGTCTGAAGAAGAACAACATCCACTGTATGTTTGTTTAAGCTTCTCTTCTATTGCATGTACTTGAGCTGTGTAGGGTGATATAACCCCAATGCTCACCCTTTGTTTTGTGGCATTGAACTCTGTTAACCAAAGGAAAAAAGTTATATAACTATCATAAAAGCAGTAAATTGAAATGCTCTTCAATGATTTGACTTGTTTTAATGAATATTGTTAAGACATGAAACCAAGGGTGAAGTCAGGACGAGGGGTCAAAATAAAATTTTAAAAGCTTAAGGGATAAAGGCAAAAGAGATTGAATATTTTAGAATTAAAAGAGACCAGAATTGCTATTACACCATTTAGCTAAAAGGCTCAAGATCGTTTCCACCCTTCTTGCTTCACCCCTAATGAGAACTCTGTCGTTTAACAGCTCTCGCCATAACATCATAACTCCTTCGCTCCGCCTATTTAGCTTCGTTTATCACACTACCTTCGTCCCAAGCACTATTTCACTAGGGTTTGGGGAATGCGCAAGTCAACCACTCTTGACAACTGATTATTTCAACAAGATAATCATTACTCTTCACCAACGTATCTTATAGATTAAATAATGTCACATTACTCACCTAATAACGATTTTGAAAAAGATTAAATAACCAATTACAAAGAAACACATGTCCCATGAGATCACCTCTCCCTCCTCGAGGAGGATGTTGACCCATTTCTCACCCTATAATCTTGTCTTGCGCCTCTCTCAGACTTTCTCTTTCCTTCACCACTCACGCAATATAACTTTTCACCCTAACAAAATAAACCATCCTTAATCTTCACTACACTTTCTTCCACACTGTTTCTTAGCTATCAGTAATTCACACAAGCTATATATATGCACACTAGATTATAGTACACTCACAATTTATATGAAAAACAGAATTACATAATGAATATATTTAAAAAAAGTTGATATAAATAACTAACAAGATTTTAGTTAAATAGTAAAATAGAAATGTTGAAAGACATGATTTCAAATCTTATTATATGTATTTATATTCCTATTTTTCTATATAAAATGACAAACATACCCTTAAAATAATATAATTTTCTTAGTAAAATTAGGGTATTTTCATCCTTATACCTTTGAAGAGGATTCCAACAATGCTGCAAACCACTGCAACCTCCACCATATTCATTTTACTAAGAAGATGACCAAATTGTTCCTTTCCATATGCTATATTAATGAATGAATAAGCACCATACATATTCCCATGCAAAAAATCCTTCTCATGGCTTCTATGTTTCACTATTGGAGCATCCATAATTAACCCATCATAAAATTCTTTATTTGGAAATGAACTTATAGCTGGATGCATCCTATATTGAACATTGAACAAATGTTTCTTTTTTCCTAATAAAACAAGCCTTTCAAACATACTTCTTCCAAATTCAGCTTCACCCGAAATCTTGCTTCGTATCATCGCCGGAAGTTGCCGTTCGTCTCCTACGAGAACAACTTGGCGCAAACCGGGAAGTTGGAACGGAATGATGGATTCACATTCTTTGAGTTGAGAAGCTTCGTCAATAACCAAAAGGTCTAACTCTTGTGTTCTTTCGGTATGTAGTTTCGATGAGCTCGACGCAGTGCAGAACAAGAGGTACGCGTTGTCCAAACACAAGTTTTTGATCATGAACTTGTGTATATATTCCGGAACTCGGAAGGAATGAGCGAGTGATTCGAGTACGGGAAGGCAAGTTTTTGTTGCGGTACTCAATCTTTCATCTCCGTAATCGTAACGATTCAACAAAGTCTCGATGGATCGAAGTAAATTGAGAGCTACCATCATGTCGGTCACAACTTGTAACGAAATTCGAGCAGTTGGTAAGTGAGTGTATAAGTTTACAACACAAAATTTGAGTTGCTCATTGTATTGAAAAAATCTCTTCTTTATAAATCCTTCTAAAGTTAAAGGATCATCCATTTCATCTGGATTAATTCCAAGCTCTCGATGTGTTACGTATCGACCGTATTGTCCTCGTGGATCTTCGAGTAAATCTATCATCGATGATAAACTAGCGTTCCACCCGGTACTCGGTGAAAAACACTTTTTCAACATCTCAACACGATAGTCTAGAAATACATGGAGTAAGTTCTCATGATCATCCATTCCCATTCGTTCGCTACTCCCAAATAAAACTATATCTCCGAGTCCATATGTTTCGTATTCAAGTGTCCCAGAAATTAATCTCGTAACCCGAGATGCCAATTCCATTACCGCAATGAGCGTCGGAGCGCATGTAATCGCTCGGCATTTCATTCTTAGAAGAACTAACAACAATAAACCAACTGTTTTAGTCTTCCCTGTCCCTGGAGGACCCCATATGAGCTTAACATGACCATTTTGATGGTTACATCTCCATGTTTTAATGCAACTTGTGATCGCAGCTTCTTGGGAATCATTTAAATTGTAAGATTTGATCGAAGGGATCATAACCGAGTCTTTTTCCGATAAGCACACGGCACATTCTTTTTCGTCCTGCAAAGAAAGGTTTAGATTTCAAGCATAAATACAGCTAGAAACAATAAATTTTACTTACATTCATTTGAATAACTTTGTTGATTATCGGCAGGTCCGCTAGTATCGGATTCGGGTGCAACGCGTTCCATATACGAACATTCGTCGTCAAATTAGTTAAAAACACAAAGAAGAGATCAATGTGTTTGTTTCTTTGCATATCTTGTTCGATCATGATTGGTTTCGATGACCGAACAGAGAGTTTACTGTCATCTACGGATTGAACATATGCAAGAATATAAGGCATTTTCGGCCTGTTCAAGTCGCTGATGCATGTCGGTTTTACATCAGTTAACGCGGCAAGATCCCCGGCCTGCGGTGTATATGTTACTACATCGGTCTGATTAGAGTTCCCAGATTTTCGCAAAACAATCTTGTAAGAAAAATCTGTTTGGGCTCTGTAATTTGTTTCGCTTTCGATGGAATGAAGTTGATACGAAGATGCTCGAGACAGCCTTGACATGGCCGAGAGCAAGTCTGCATGTATTTCTTCAACAAGAGGAGCTACAAAGGAGCTATAGTAGTGTGCAGTGGATGTGAATGTGGTCGGGATCTTCTTTATCTGCTCAGTTCGATTAAGACATCAACAAATACTTAATTAGTAGCGTTTAGAGGAGACCAGGGGAAAGTCTGTGAAATGCCATCCGCTGAAGGCCGACAAATCTCTCAGAGAGTAGATATATATATGTTGTATGATCTATTGAACACAATGTTGCCTTTGATACTGTATCAAAGATTCAAAATTAAATGGCATAATGATTTATTTTACAAACTTTACAAAAAAAAATCATTTTAAAATTTTAAATTTTAAAACTACAAAAAATTATAAAATTATTTAAAAGTACTAAAATATAAAAAATATTTTTTAAATTAATTAATTATTAATGTGGCATGCATGTGGACTGTCATGTCAGCAAAGTTAACATACATTAATTTTTCTATTAATTTTGGGTGTGATTTGACAAACAATATAACTTTAAAGGTTAAAAAGATAAAAAAATTTAATGAATAAATAAAATAACTTTTTTTATAAAATTGAAGGACCAAATAATTCATTACGTTAAATTGCATCTTTCACTTGAAAAATGATCTACGGATATTTTTTTAACAATAAATCATTAATATTTAGTATGTTTGAGTTGTATTGAAGAGGAAAATAATTAGTTAAAAGTTGGATTGTAATTACATGTAATAAAGGTCATTTTCCCTTTACGAGGTGCCTTTTCTCAATGGATAAAACTGTAAAGATGTTTTCAACTTTGAAATAGACAATACCTCATCATGCGTATAGTATAATAATCCTTAATAAAGTTTGCCACTATTACCCTATAATGTTTGAAATTAGACGAGTATTGGATGTAGTTTATATGTTGAGGAGAGATCGACTCTTTCTGGAAAAGTCTGTAAGGTATTGTTTGTCTAAAACTGACAAATCTTTCAATGGGTCATTATTATCTAACTTTGTCGAGAATCCAAGTGTCAGAGATGAAGTTTACAAAGCGAAAATGTCTTGTCAAATCGAACTATGCATGGTGCACTACCAAGATATAAGAGCATCTGGTAAGATTGATATAGAGCATATATATATATATATATATAAATAATGACAGTTGGAAAAGGTAAATGAAAACCTGGCCTTTGTAAAGAATAGGATTGAGGGCATCCTGAATGGACCAAGAGAACACCAAATCCATCAAACTAGCCGCTGTGCCCAAACCAATTTTGTCCATATGAGATGCAAGTTGCTTTGACTGAAAACAATTTTCCTTCAAATATTTTTGTGTGTATTAATTTACATTTAACAATCTCAGAATTTGGGACTTGAATCTGCAAAAAGGAATAAGGCTATACGTCAAAGTAGAAGTAAAGTTAAGAACCCAATCCTTTGGCAACTAGCTTGCTTCCCACATTTGTTCTTTTGGTTTAACTTTCACAGATTTAGAATTGTTTTTAAAGTGATTCAAGTATCGATTCATTCATTTTTCAGGCTACTAGTAATATAATTAATTCATGTTTATACAATATATATGGGGAAAGAATTTTGGGACATTTTATGTTTTTCTTAAGTAAATAACCTAAAATAAATGGATATAAGATATTAGCTTATTCAAGATTTAACTATCTAATAATAAATTCTATAATGTTTCTAGAAAATTAAAGGACTATGAATATAAACATTCTTGCCAAGTTTTGTTCTCCATTCCTTTTATTTTTATTATAATCAAAATAAAATCAAGCCTTTCTTTTAAATATAACTACGGTAATTATATTCATAAAATAAAATTATTATATCTTTTCATAAATAAAACATGTAATGATCAATTTAATCCTTAACCTTAATTTCTTTTTAGATTATTTTCATTCTCAACTTTCAAATCTTTAATCAAATTATTTAATTTAGATGAAAAAGTTACTATCTTTTCAAATTATTTTGATTTTCATCCTTCAAATCTTAATCAAATTATTTATTTTAGATGAAAAAGTTAATTAAACCATAAAAATTTAACCACACTGGCATAATAGTCCACATGCACTTCATAAATTAAAGATTCTAACAAATAACAAATTTCAAAAAAGTTCATAGAGCTCTTAAAATATTATCTATCTTAGCAATAAAACACACCTAGACTACTATACAAGCAGCCACATTAATGCCATTAAAATTGTAGCAGTTAATTTTTCATCTAAAACAAGACAATTTAACTAAAATTTGAAAGTTACAACCAAAGTGACAAAGTAAGTAAACATTAAGAACTAAATTTATCATTATGCCTAAATAAAATAAGATATAGTTTTGAAGTTAATAGGAATCTAATTTGATAGGGAAAGAATTCAAGGCAAAACTGCATAAGATAAAAAATTAATGTTAATGTTTACAATGATCCCTTGAGTTTAAAGGAAAATGATTTAATAACAAAATAAAAAATAAAAAGAGTATTCCTTGATAGAGGAAAAGGAAAATAAGAATTCTGTAATCCACACTAAAAATATTTTTTATATTCTCTTCTATTAGTACTTAGTATGGCAGATCTTCAACTTTGATCCAAGCATGAGATGAAGTAATTATTCTGGATGATCTGTATTATATCTTCACTCCGAGTCTGAGTCAACCTAAAAGAATGTATACTCCATAAATTTTCCTGCAATTAAAATATTTAGAGCAGTTAATTATATATATTTATAGGCAGATATATAACACAGTCCACTTTTGATATAATGTCATTTCAATCTATAAAATCTCCCCCACACCTTTAAACTGAAGGAAAATAAGCACACCCTTCTTAGGATAACAATGCCAACAGGCTCAATCGCCTATAACACACCTCACTTAAATGACTCAAAGTTTTGCTTAGTAGAGTGGAAAGAAAATTGAAAGGATGGAAAGTTGAAAGAGTAGAAAACTAGAAGGATGGAAAACATAATTTTTCTTTCCATAGATGTGCTTGGTAGGAGAAATGGAAAAATGAAAAGAAAATTACATTTTCTTTCTATACATTGGTAGAGTTGAAAAATAGAAGGAAAGAAAATAAAACATTTGAAAAACATAATTTTGAACTAACATATACATCTCTCTCATTTTCTCTCCTTGCATAATTCCAATTTGGAAGGATTGATTTTTATGCATTAAGATGGAAAATGCTCATCTGCCTTATTTTCTTTCCTCTCACTTTTCTTCCAACCAATCACACTCAAAATTTATTTTCTTTTCACTTTTCCATTCCCTCCTCCCATCCCTTCACTTTTCCATCCAATCAAGCATACCCTAAAAGAGAACCAAACCTGATTAAACACTAGAGCCTGAATCAACTCAAACCTAAGGTGACCTGGACTGGAAACTGAAGTTGCATAAATTGAAATCCTACAAGTTCTGGATATCTCCAGGTTTTTCCATTGTATGTACAAGATGAATATAGTTTGAAGGCTTTTTTTTTTTTTTTTGAAACTTCACACATTTTCTCAAGGCAAAAAGAGGAAAAAGGGAATGATAAAGTTTTAGACAGTGAACAAAAGAACTTACTTATAAGAAAAGCCAATATTGCACATAGATACCGAATTTATGCGAACCTAAACTGGAAGAAGTGGTCCTTTTTCCTCATTAACATGGTGGCTAGCCTGGGGAAAAAAAAATAGAAAGTGCATTAGAGAAGACCATTGCAGAACAAAGTTCAAGAGAGAATAAAAACAGTGGATGAGAACTCACATTTTCACTAACATCAGTCATATTTGGGAAGGATGCATCCCTAGACCTGATAAGATACCAACAAGTTAGAATATTTAGTTAGCAGTTACTTGAATAACTGCAACTTCAGAAGTAACTGTCATACAAAATGTTATGGTGTGCAAAAAGCAAACCTTTCATTAGAAAATTTAACTGGTAGGCTCTCTTGTATGCTTTTTTTTTTTTTTAATTTTAATTCTCTTGCACTAAATGCTATAGAAGTGCCAACAGGTGAACTAAATGTGAATTTTCAAGAAATTAGGGCAGCACATAGTGTCTATAGATCATCATAATCACTCCCAAGCTTTGAAATAGTTAATGACAATCAAACAGTCTGAATAAGTTCTCTGATAAGTGTGCAGAACCATGGATATACTTTTTAACATATGAAAATGATAGCAAAAGCTTGATACAGGAATGAAACTTAGCAATAAGTTATATGCTTGATACCTTAGGCTGTACTAAACATACTAAATTAGTTTTGTCGTCTCATACAGTGGGAACACACTAAAATCAAACAAATTTTATAACTTTGTTTTTAGTCAGGATACATTCATTGACTCTAATAAGGTTACCACTAGTATGGTCAAAAGACGGAGATGATGCCTCATAAATTTCACCTCATCACGACTACATGGCTTGTCTAAGTTATTTTAATGGTTTATATCACAAAATGAAATGCCAAGGAGCAGATTATAGGATCTTAGTTTTTAAAAAAATGGAAGAAGAAGAAGGAAGCTCAAAAAAATCTAATGCTGTCAGCCTGGTTAATCTTACACAAGGAAATTGAAGAACCAAAAGCATAACTATTTGTGTGGAGAAAGAACATTCGATCCAATTTTGGAGATAAGCCTTTTGTTAACCCAGTGGCTGATTTGCTTATGGAAACTATGTTTAGACACGAGAGAAATCAACGTGATATATCATATGTTCACATCAGAAAAGCATCACGAATGCAACAGAGTCCAATGCTCGAGTTCTTTGGGAGTCTTTAACTCTTAATAGCTCTCATTATTCTAAGGCCTCTTAAGACCGAAAATAATCTGTTCACCTTAACCCTCCTTTCAGAGTGCTCAATATCAGGGTCAGAAATAGACCAGACATTTCTGACTAGTGAACAATAAGAGAAAAAATGGACCTTCTGAAATAAGAGATCAATTAATGCCAATATCTGAAAATAGAACAGTTTCCTACTGGCCACAAAAATATCCTGCAGGAGAAAGGCATACCTCTGGCTGTCTATGCTTTCCACCATTTTAAAATTACCACTGCGTTGTTCATCTTTAACCTTTGAATATGATGAAAAGAACTGAAGGCAACAAAATGTAATATGATTATAAAAAGCCCCTATCATCAAAGTGGCAGCAAAGAAAGCATAACAGGGAAGGCAATGTAAAAAAATATATAAACTGTGCCAAAATTGGCATAAATGGTAAACAAAAGGAAAATTGTGAGCATTAGAGCTTATAGAAGCTAAAAGTACCTGATGCATGGAGATTATCACAACTGAGATTCCTAAAACAAAATTTATGGTCAGGGTGTGACCAAACAGTACAGCAGAAGCTATGCCAGTAAAGATTGTGGCAATAGTTGAGGAGTACTTTTTCAAGATTGTATCTGCATGAACAGGAAACTGCTTTTAGAGAAAATAAATTATGAATAATATAGCAGCCCATTACAGTAAAAGAAAATAAATAAAATGTGGTGCCAGTGAGCAGTAACTCAGCAGGAAAAGAAAAAGGTGAAATCTAGGGAAAGGTATTAAAATATGGGAAACTAATTTGACAAAATTTCAAGATAATCAACAGTGAAGTGTTGTATGACAAAGTTCAGTACAGTCAGCATAGCATCGCTTCACATGAATTTCATGCTAAAGGGACTGAGAGAGAAGTCATAAAAAGTGGTCCAGATGTTGCTTGACCGAGGAAGAAAACACCTTTTACTCCTTTACCCACAAAATAAAGAAAATGATACACCCACATTCTCTAAATCTCCTTTCATATGCCAATTATTCTTAAAAATCATGATTATAATAAACTAGACCTTAACAAAGCCATCATATCATGTTAAAAAGCAGGGACAGAATGCCTAATTAGCAAAATATCTTACCAGTTTAAGGCTTTGCTAGGTATGAATGATAAAAAAGAGTGAGGGTGGATGATTTGTTAATCAAATGGACAGATTCATAACCAATTTTTAACTTTGTAGCTTAACCATTAGTCTAACATATTTTCCATCCTCATCCTTTTCCATCCCTCACACCAAGCAAAGCCTAAAGGCTTACCTGTTATTCAGTTATGCAAAAATTTACGGATTTTCCCCTCAAAATAAACTGCAAACCAGTGGGTTCCAGGTGTCTTCTTTAACCATGGCTAGTAGATGCTACAAGGTTTAGATGATCTCTCTTTCTTTGTTTCTTTATTATTATTATTTTCTTTAAGCCATTGGTCAGGTTACATGTAGGTAAGCACTAACTCAAATATTTTTCCAAGTACTTACTAAATTCAGTGTTTTCCAGCAATCCGTTCATCTTCTTTGCCTTATTTTTCTCTCAACTAGAAGTCACAAAATTAACAAACTTAAGCAGTGAAATTTACCAGCATATTTGAAGAAAAAAGATGATAAGATCCCTTGGGCTGCATTATTGCATATTAAAAGCATTGTAGCCTTCGAATGTCCCTGCAGGATATCCAAGCTACTTGGACCTAAAAGCAAGCAGGTCATCCAATTACATCAGCCAATCAACAAAAAGGATTACGAGTGTGCTGAGCATTTTAAACTGCCTCTAAATGGCAATACTCAGCTCATCGAAGCTTCATGCCACCAGATACAAACAGTAAATTCCAAGCTTAGTCTATGTCCTACCTTTAAAAATTGCAATTCCCAAAATGGCTAGGAAATTGAACATGGCACCATATCCATAAAGAAATAAGTTCTGTGAAACACAAAAAGCAACCACGAGTAAATGGATGAGTTAAGCTAAAGGTAAAAGACCAGAAGTGTATAACCATTTACTTGCTTTCATTAAATTACTTATAATTCTCCCAGAATCTATACCTAAGACTACTGTCAGAGCCTTTCTTTTCCTTTTCTCCTAGTTATTACTAAGATTCAATGGTAAAACCCATGAAAAATGTGCCATTAACTGCATCACCAGGCTCGCTCTCGTGATTAAAACAAATAATATCAGTACAAACTCACCTGGTGGTATATGCTTGACTCAAATTGGCTCTTCAAAGCATACTCATTGAAGACTGATGCCAGGGATGGAACAGTAACCTGTATTAATGTCATTGAGTTGAATTTCACAGTGGCATATTCTCTAGCATAATAGATACATTTAGATATTATGCACATAAATAAACATAAACAACACTGTGATACCGATGTCTTCGCAAGATGAGGCACAAGTACCAGAATACTGCAGAGTTATGATTTTCATTGTTTGTGCTTTACAAGTCTTTTGGTCATATCTGGGCTTTCCTTCACTAGGTTTTTTTAGCATGCTCCAGCAACCCGAATTTTATCTGATATCTTTAGCAGTTCATAGATGTTTACAGCATGAAACCTGAACTATCTTGACTCCAAAACCCAAATCCACAAAATACTTTTATTTGTCATTTATCAATGTAGTATTATTTTTTTATTATTTCCATTTATACATTAATCATTACTAGGGTAGGATAATCATGACACCATCATAATATTTGAGTAGGCTTAGTAACTTGTTTTGATCATATTTCCATCAAAAGACATATCTAGACAGATTATAAAATATGAGAATTTATTTGTGAATTCAGACAAGTTAACACCATATTAATTGGCTTAATTTTTAAAAGATAGTAATGGATTTATACATACGGAGAGTTTTTAATGATTTAGAAATTTGGTGAAACTAACACCTTAAAGTGCAATGGTTAACTAATACTATAAAATCTGTCACCTTAAAATTTGCATTAATTATTTTATTTGTCTGGTTTACTACAGCTAAAGATAATTTTGTTAAATCTGTTCTAACTTTACTTGCTTCAAAAGACAAAAGGTCCAAAACAACCATTTTATATACATTTTAACTTATCAAATCAGAAAATTATTCCTTATTTGCACTTAATTTCATTACTATCTTTTCTTAAATTTGGATGTAAACTCACAAAATCTCAGCCAAATATTCCATTACCTACTGCAATACACTGGCACCCCTTGTTAACTGCATAAGCTATGTTTAGCTAAACTATAATCCGTAAATAAGCAATTTATGGTTTTCAACACATATGAGCCATGCATCTCAGCAGTTCTACAGTATGTATCAGATCATTGCAAGATGTAATCCTCTGTAATAGAGGCAATTCAAAAGGTTTGCATATGATTAAGTAATGCAAATATTTTAACAACTTACAAAAATTAGTGTGTATAAGTATGCGCCTGTTGCAACTGGAAGACCAAATGAACTAGCACCCTCTGGTAAAGACCGCAACTGATTTATACTAATTCCAATAAGCAACAAAGCGAGAGCCTCCCACTGTTAAAAAATAAAATCAACACCAGAATATGCAGATAATTATAAGTCTCAGTTTTGGAGAACTGACTGTGATAGAGTGATGAGAAAAATCATTAACCTGAAGAATGGAAAACTTCCGTTTCATAATTATCTTTAACAAGATCGCTATTACCAAAACCTGCATATGTTGGACAGCAGTGAAACAGATTCACTAACAATCTAAATATTCTCAGAGAAAAATCAAAAGAAACAGAAGGAGCAAGTGCGTGGTACTTAATCTTTACATGGGGAAAAGAAGAATAAAGTTAGTTTTCACCAATGAGTTTTAGGTACACTGAAAAGAGTTATAAACTAACGGTATTTAGGATTCATCACATTCATTTACTGTGATGGATACCCGAAAAAAAAATGAAATTTTAAAGCATAAAACTAACCAAAATTGCATTTTGTTAGAGAAAAAAGGAGATTGACTAGAACCAATATTTAAATAATCATTAAGCATAATGTATTATGCTACCTTCAGGTTGCTAAGCATCTTCACTGTCGCAGGATTGAAATAAAGCTGCAATGAATAAACAGCATAATTATAAGAAAACAAGTATGACAAAGAAACACCAAGCTGTAGAATATTAATAATAGCTGTGGATAATTGTTTACAGAAAGAGAAAAATTCTATAGAACCAGGTCATGCATAAAAGTAATTATGATTATATTATTACTATTATTATTCAAGTGGCATAAAAGAAGCAAAAAGATCGATATTATTATTCAAGAGACCACTGACATGAAAAACTTCAGATTCAAGTCATAAATGGTGGTTCTCAAAATTCTATAGAATCAGGTCATGCGTAAAAGTAATTATTATAATTCAAGAGACATAAAAGAAGAAAGATCAATAAGAAAACGCCACCTGCATGATGAATTTTAGGTAATTATTAATAGCATAAAGTAGAGCTGGAACTGCAAGAAGAACATTATTTCGAGCAGCCTGTAAGGTTGAGAACAAAGAGAAAGGCATCTTGAGGTCAGAAAGAAGTTACAGATAAATTAATGTAGGAATATTCTGTAAATATTTTAGGAATATTTTGTAGATATTTTTTTTATTAAAATCCCTTATTTTAAGGGATCATATCTCCTATTTAGTATCTTTCCTAACTTAGAGTTTCCTAAAGTAGTGTCATAGGTTGTATATAAAAACTCTGATTTATGTTCTATTTAGTATAAAAAATACTCTGATTTCTACATGGTATCAGCTTAGGTTACGATTTCTTTTTCAACCTAGACCATGTCCGAAACTCCTTCTCCTACTTCGGAGATTACTTCAAATCCAGAAAATTTTTCTAGTTCCGATGCTCCATCAGATTCATCTGGTCTGACTATCACCTGCCATCGATTGAATGGCAACAATTTTCTTGAATGGTCCCAATCGGTTAAGATTTTTCTCTTGGGCAGAGAAAGATTGGACTACGTTACTGGTGAAATCAAGAAGCCTGCTGTGACTGATGCTGGTTTTGCTAAGTGGATGCGTGACAATGGTCAGGTTATGACTTGGCTCCTTCATTCCATGACCCCGAGTATAAGCAGAAACTTTCTTCTTTACACCACAGCCGCTGAAATTTGGAGTGCAGTCCGCGAAACCTACTCTAGCACGGATAACATTGCTGAATTATATCATGTTGAAGATCAAGCAGCCACTCTTAAACAAGGAACCATGCCTGTTACTCTCTACTACAATACCCTTACTGCTCTTTGGCAACAATTAGATTTGTATGCACATTATGATTGGGTAGATCCAAGAGATGCTGCTCTTTATCAGCAAATTGTTACTCAACGAAGACTTTTTCAATTTCTCCAAGGCTTAAATAAGAACCTGGACGAGGTTCGCGGCAGGGTCCTGGCTATTTCTCCTCTTCCCTCCCTTCGAGAGGCTTTCTCTATGGTCAAGAAGGAAGAAAGCCGAAGGTGTGTGATGCTGTCTGATGAACCATCTTCCACTTCTGAAAGATCTGCCTTACTGACCCATCAATCATCTCCCTCTTCCAAACGGGGGAGACCTTGGTGTGATCATTGCAAAAAGCCCGGCCACTCTAAGGAGAAGTGTTGGAAGCTTCATGGTAAGCCTCAGGACTGGAAGTCCAAGCACTCTCAAGATAATAAATCAAGCCTTGTTGCCACCTCTGTCACTAGTTTCACTAAAGAACAGATTGCTGAACTTCAAAAACTATTTGGAAAGTTTCAAGGGTCTTGTGAGGGTAATCTGGTCATAAAAGATCCAGAAGGTAACCTTTCTTCTCGCATTTTCTCCTCCCAGTTGACTCTAATTGGATCCTCGATTACGGTGCTACGGATCATATGATCGGTAACAAGGCATTGTTTCACAATTTTTCCATACCTTTGGTAAAGTCATCAAAAGCGGTGATGGTACCTTGTGCAAAATAGAGGACATGGCATTGTTATTCTCAATGAACAGTTGCACTTAAAATGTTCTCTTTGTACCAAATCGGCGTGCAATCTCATCTCTGTTAGTAAATTGTCCACAGACTTGCCTTTGCTCTGTAATTTTTAATGATCGTGATTGTACTTTGCGAGCCTTGAACTCAAGAAGATGATTGGTAAGGCCGACTTGCATAATGGTCTCTACATCCTCCCTACCTCTCCTAAAATCGAGATCTCCAAGTCATTTACCGCTTTAGGAAAAGTTGATCTTGTTATGTTATGGCACTTTCGTTTAGGCCATCCTAGTTTCCAATACCTTGCAAAATTGTTTCTGCTCTATTCATTAATAAAAGGCCTAATTCTTTTTCTTGCAAAGTTTGCTCTCTTGCCAAACATACTAAATCATCTTATTTTCCTTCTACATACAAGCCTTCTTACCCTTTTGCTTTGATCCATAGTGATATTTGGGGCCCTTCTCGGGTGAAGAATGCTGATAATTGTAAGTGGTTTATCACTTTTATTGATGATCACAATAGGATAACTTGGACTTATTTGCTGAAAGATAAATCTGAAACTGCTAGTGTTTTTGTGCAATTTTATAACATGGTTCTCACTCAATTTGGGTCTAAAATCCAGCTCTTTAAATCTGATAATGGCAGTGAATTTTTTGCTAGGTCTTTAGGTGATTTTTTTAAGGAAAAAGGCATAGTTCAGATTAGTTCTTGTGTTGGAACCCCACGAAAAAGCGGCATTGCCGAAAGAAAAAATAGGCACCTTCTTGAAGTTACTCGTTCTCTTCTATTTACCACTAATGTTCCTAAATATTTGTGGGGAAGCCTTATTAAGCGCCACATATTTAATCAACCGGATGCCTAGTAAGGTTTTAAAATTTCAAACGCCTCAATCTATATTTTTGCAGCACTTTCCTCATTTTAAGCCTATCTCCTCCATTCGCCACTTAAAATTTTTGGCTGCACTTGTTTTATCCAAAATATTGCTCCTAATAAGTCCAAGTTAGATCCTAAGTCTTTAAAATGTGTATTGGTTGGGTATTCTTCACTTAAGAAGGGTTATAAATGCTATCATCCTCCTTCTAAACGATTTTTCACCACTATGGATATAACATTTAATGAGCGAGATTCCTATTTCACTCAAATGAAATTGGGAAACATGGAGTGATTTTCAGCCACAACAGTATCTCCTCCTAATCTTCATTCTCAACCTTGAATTGCCATCTTGTTCGCCATTACCGCAGATCATCACTGTGAATGCTCCCATTGATTCTCTGTAGTACCTATGACTAATTCACCTACACCCACTTTAAACACTCTTCCGAAAATACACCTACTCCAATTGAGGTCTTCAAAAACACCACCACCCAAACACTTCGTGTCTACACAAGAAAAAGAAGACATATCCACAGACTGTTTTGCAATCGATTCTTGCCGAGAATTGGATTTGGGTCCGATTGCGAAATGGAAGAAGAAATCGAGAAGTCCACTACTCTAGATGACTTTCCTATTGCTATTAGAAAAGGGTTAGACAAAGGCACCAAGCATCCTATTGAAAAATTCTTGGTTATAATTCATTGATGCCGTCTTTTCAAGCATTTACAGCAACTTTGGATAAAGAACGAGTTCCCACAAGCATAGTGAAGCTCTAAAGGATCCAAAATGGAGAAGGGTGTTGAAGAGGAAATTTGTGCACTAGAGAAAATGCTACTTGGACCATTACGGACCTTCCTCAAGGAAAAAAGGCTGTCGGTGTAAATGGATCTTTGCTGTAAAGTATAACTCCAATGGCGGTATCCAACGATACAAAGCTAGACTAGTGGCGGAGGTTTCACGCAAACATATGGGATAGACTTCACGAAACTTTTGCACTGTGGCAAAGCTTAACACTATTCGAGTACTCCTAAGTTTGGCTGTAAATTGCGATTGGAAATTACACCAACTTGATGTAAAAAACGCATTTCTTAATGGCAAGCTTGAGGAAGAAGTCTATATGCAATTGCCACCTGGCTCAAAGTCTATTGAAGGTAGCAACAAGGTTTGCAAGCTCAACAAGTCTCTATACGGGTTAAAACAATCACCCAGAGCTTGGTTCGAGAGGTTCGCTAAAGTCATTCTTCAAAATGGCTACAAGCGGTCCCTTGCCGATCATCGCTTTTCATCAAGGTAACTTCTACAAATAAGAAAGCTATCCTAATTGTGTATGTGGATGACATCATTCTTACTGGAGATGATGAGGAAGAGATTAGCAATTTGAAGAAGTTGTTAAACAGGGAATTCGAAACCAAGGACTTGGGAAAGCTAAGGTATTTCCTAGGAATGGAGGTGGCAAGATCAAAAGGACTTGTGATCAACCAGAGAAAGTATGTACTTGATTTACTCAAAGAAACTGGTTTTCTTGGTCGTAAGCCGGTGATACACCAATGGAGGCAAACTTGAGATTCAATAAAGAAGATGAGTCCTTAGTAGACAGAGAGAAATTTCAAAGGTTAGTTGGGAAACTAATCTACTTATCCTTGACAAGGCCAGATATAGCTTTTCCGTAAATGTGATAAGTCAACACATGACTAATCCTCTTGAAGAGCATATGGCGTGACAAATAGAATTCTCAAGTACTTGAAGAAAACTCCGGACACGGCTTAATGTTTAAGAAGACACAAGATGAATCTGTTAAGATTTTTACAGACTCTAGTTGGTGGAGATCTCACCGAAAGAAGATCCACTAGTGGGTCTTGCACTTTTGTTTGGGGTAACCTTACAACTTGGAGAAGTAAGAAACAATCTGTTGTTTCAAGAAGTAGTCTTGAAGCTGAATTTAGAGCACTAGCTTTGGGGATATCTGAAGGAATTTGGCTACTCAAATTACTAAAAGAACTTGGCACAAATCGGAGGATCATTTTGAAGTTTTGTGTGATAATCAATCGCCATTCAGATTGCCAAGAACCCAGTTCAACATGACCGAACAAAGCATGTTGAAATTGATAGGCATTTTATTGCTGATCAAGTCAACAAAAAGACAACCACTCTTTCTTACATTCCTTCGAAGGACAGATTGCGAGACATTCTTACCAAGGCTTTGCCAAAACACGTGTTCAATATATTCCTATTCAAGCCGGGATTATACAATGTATATTCTCCACTTGAGGGGAGTGTAGGAATATTCGTAAATATTTTAGGAATATTTTGTAGATATTTTTTATTAAAATCCCTTATTTTAAGGGATCATATCTCCTATTTAGTATCTTTCCTAACTTAGAGTTTCCTAAAGTAGTGTCATAGGTTGTATATAAAAACTCTGATTTACGTTCTATTTAGTATAAAAAATACTCTGATTTCTACAATTAAACTGTAGAAACAAAGGAAAACAATGAGCTAAAAAGTTCAGAAGGACATAATGCTGCATAAAGATGGTTCCTTAGCCCAAAATGAGACCGCATTAACAGTAGTAGAATATTTTAGTTTACAGAAAGCAACCTAAACACACTTTTATTAACCAAATAAGATCACATAAATGGCAGCATATTTCAGAGACCCGTAATGTAAAGGAATTAAAACATCTCACGTATTTAGAACCCAAAAGAATAAACTTTTGAAGGTTCAACGGTACCCAAACACACCTACACATCAGAAGATGCAATTATAAAACATAAACAAAACTTCCAAAATATCTTAAGTGTCAACTAAGATCACAAAGAACAATCATGCTGGTATCTCAATTAATTTTGTTATCTAGCAGCAGAAAACATTCAGTTAAGCCAAATTCTTATCAGTTTCAGAGTTTTAGTGCCAGTAAGATATTATCCCATATCATTAGAACAAACTCCAAGAATTGACATTTCAACAGCCACTAAGTGCAACAATTGGTCCTCAGAATAGCCTACTAGTTTTAACCACAAGTTGCAGCCTATAATTCTAAACTCAAGTTTGGACTATTTTTCATTTCTTCATCAAAAGCTTATAAGAAGGATGAATCATAAAACTGTCAAGATCAACAATGCTGCTAAGAATCAGTGATGAAATTAATGATATGGAAACTAATTATACAATAGTGCTCAGAATAGTGGCTTATGGAACTTTCTTACCTGAACTAGTGCAGAAACTGAGAGAAGAGATTTTTCCCCAACTTTCTTATGCCGAGACTTCAAAGAGAGGGACAGAGAGTTAAATAAGACCAATAATTAACTTCTAACGAAGAAATTTAATAAAAAAAATTGGCAACATAATTTGATAAAGGCTAATTAAAGGCCTTGGACTTCCATTAATCATATGAAACGAAACTGCTCTATTCTTGCAGGATACTAACTGCAGCCAATTGAACTTACATAGGCAAGGTTAGTAACTTGCCAGCAGAATCATTTAACTCCTACTGTTAAATAAAGTAGGAGAATTTCCAAATCAGATACAAAACAGCTTATAAAAATAATTGATGAATAAAATGCATGATGAATTTGAAATAAACAATATATATAAGAGAAACAATGGTTGAAATAAATATGCATATAAGATATCCTAACCAAATTCTCCAACATGGCATTACATGCTTGAATAACACCTTGACATTACATCCTTTAGGAATACTCAAGTTTCTACTCAATCATTGTTGAGTTGAGCTTGAAGGCAAGCAAATCGACGTATCTAACAAGCCCAATTCGAGTATTCTAATGCTTGAGTCAAGTAACTTGAAAGGCTAATTGATTCCTTTGTTATTTTTAATATATATTTTGTTTTAGTTAGTATTAGAAAATCTTAATTTGAATTCGAGCTCAAGCATAAATAATGGAGTTCAAACTAAAGCATGGGAATCTAACTCATTTTTTAATATGTATATAGGATTTTAATTGAGCCTAATCAAGCAAGCTCGAGTAGTTCGCTTTTTATCCCAAATTGAGCAAGATCAAGCATTTCACTTTTTATCTCAAAACTTTACAAGTCAAACTCAATCAAATTTGAATCAAGCTTCTAGCCTCGAATTCAAGTCAAACACAAGCTTCTTACAGCTTGATTACACCTCTAATAATTAACTAAATCTGATAAAATCAATCACTCGATGTTATTATATATGTGTAGTTTACACATGGCAAGCATATAAACCGGTTTGTAGATGCATTGCTATAGGATTGAAGTCCATCATTATACACTAAAATTGCCATACACTAAAGTTGCCAAACATATTTGAGGTCAGCTTATTCTAAATTTGCCAATTAACATAAAGCTAAAAATACCTGGAACAAGAGCATAACAATGGCGAAAATAACTTTGGCCACCTCAATGAGAAAGTTAACGCTAATGGGACTATACTTGAAGCCCCCATCCACCTTTGACATATAAACCAATATGGGCTGCAATAATTTAATACATTTATGCATATAGTGTTTAAAAAAAAAAAAGACAGCACCAACCGATATTGCAGATTGGAGAAAAAAAAGGTGTTTGATGGTTAAAAGAAACGAATTTGACCTGAAAACCGACCAAAAGGCAGTCACCAGCAACCAAAATAACATTGAGGAAACGAGTTTTGGAAGAAACAAAGGTACGGTGCTTGTCGTAAGCCCTGGATATGGATTTGCTAGCCGGTGGTGCTATTTTAGAATGGCAAACACTGCATTCTATCATCCCCACCTGCTCCTGTTCCAAAACCATAGATACCAATAACAATAACAGGATTTTTTTAAAAATCTAGAAAATATAATCTGAAGCGGGAATTATCAGAAATTGGAGTGAAATTCGGGAAGAAGAAGAAGAATTACCTGAGTAGAATAACGCGAAGCTAAAAAGGTGTGATAATGGAAGGCAGATCTTGAGAGAAATTCGAAACCCTAAGATCAGAATTTTGTTAAGCCTAAAAGGAAATAGAATTGCCCGAAAAGAAAAAAAAATTTGGAAATAATTCAGAGTAGGAGGAAGGTGCGATGTAACGTCGGTCGCTGGTTGCTCTTTCCTTTTTCGCTTTATGTTGTTTTCCTTTTAATAAATTCCTTTTTTGGTAACATTAATATATTTATAATGTTTTTCAAAACATTATATTTACAGATATAAAAGGTATAAATCATATAAAACTCTAATTTTGTTAAATAAATATATATATATAAAACTCTATTCCTAATTCACGTTTGAGTCTAAAATATATTTAATTTATAACATAATTTATAACATAAATTATGTTTTGACTGTAATTGTAAAATTAAAGGTTCGGTATGGATGGTGTTTTTGGCAGAATTTTATTGTGCTCGGTTTTCTTATTTTATAAAATACTAGAAATTTTATCACACAAATATTAGTTTAAAAGTAATATACAATAAACAATAAAATTTATGGTTTAAAATCAATTAATAATAGCATATGAAATCATGCGATATTAAAATCAAAAATTAAATTAAATTGTGAGTAAAATTAAATTTAAACACGTAAATGCATCCCATTAAGAATACTAAATGCATTACAATTGTATATAATGGCGATGTCATCAATCTTGAGTTAATGTCAAGTTAACTTATGATATTAACTCAATCAACAATATTATTAATACAAAAATTACGGAGAGAATAAAATATGCATATTACAATTAAAAAGTAAAATTTATATTAAAATTAAGCTTTAATTTAATGATAAAATTAATATTTTATTGATGTAAATAGTACCGTTCAAATTTAATCACATGTAATTTTTTTTATTGGTTTTTTAGAAACGTTACAAAAAGACATTTTTGAAACTTCCCTATTCAGAATTGATGTTTGGTTGACTCATAACACTAACTCAATCAATGACTTAAATAATAGTATAGATAAAAAGACAAAAACATCCTCATAATAATATAAATCAGAGAATGATTTCTTTTTTATAATTTCTCAACTGAGTTGAGATTCAATTGATGGATGACATCAACTTGATTAGGAGTTTTATTATAGCGAGATACATTATCAATCGTTTTTAAGAATATATCTATGTTTCGTTTATCAAATTCATATAAAAATTAATCAAATTTTAAATTTTTATAAAACAATAAATTTTATTATATCTTTAAATTAAATAGTTGGTAAAATAAAATTGAAATGAATAAGTAGTAAAGTTTACATCTTTTAAGATTTTGTGGTTGTGTCACATATATGCTTCAATATTATTTTATGGAGTTTATTTTGGTAGGTCATTTTTAATTGGAAAGCTGGTAGTATTATTTAAAATAATTGGTAGTTAATTATTATTTTAAGGAAAAATGAATAAATATGTTTAATTTTATATTTATTAAAATAATTTATATAAGCTTTTAAATTGATTTTTAAAAGTATCAGCAGGGTGCAACACAAACCTACAGCCCCATTGACATCATAAAACAGAAAGGGAACAAAACATTCCAAAACATTAAGTCAATGAATATAAGTTTAATCATTTGTGTGATATTTTATAAATTTAATTTTAAAAATTATTATATAATGATCAACGTTATCAATTTATTACGTTATGATAATAGAATTATTAATTGTCGTTAATAATATAGTAATAAAATAATGTGTCTGTTAATAGTCTTTTTTCTTTTCGCGCATTTTCATGAGAACTTTTTCTTTCTATTTTTTTCCCTTTCTTTTTATCTCTTCTTCTCCTCGTCTTTTTTGTACACTTTATTTCTCTTCTTCTCAAACCATTCTCCAACCTCTTATCCTCTTTTGAAAAGCTTATTTACACTCTTCCTTCATCCCTTTCTTCTTTCTTAAAGGCACCATATTAGAATTTAACTGATTATCATCCACAATCATGACCATATTTCTTTGGTTAAAATATGCAATTTGTCCATGTACTTTGATAAAAAAAATTGAGATTTAGTCCTTCCACTTAAAAAGTTATAAATTAAGTTCTCCTACTTTCCTAATTTCAAATTCTCAGTCCAATTATTAACTTTGTTAATATTTTTTTTGTAAAAAATTGTCAACTTGGCATATTAATTAGGCTATCCTCATGTGATGTTATATATTATTGACAAAAAATAAACATATTAAGATGACAAATGCCGATAGAAACTACCAAGAAAATAATGGTTGGACTACGATTCTCAAATTAAAAAATTATGACGATTGGATTTTTAAGTTTTAAAGTAAAAAGACTAAATCTCAAATTCAGTAAAGTACAGGGACTAATGGCATATTTTTAACCTATTTCTTTCATTATTCAATTTAAAGTCTACCCTTTGGGCCTTATCAAGAAGTGAACCCAAAATCCCCTTTGCACCTCTTTTTGTCCCTTGTTTAATTAGCCCATCAGGGGCCTGTCAGCGTTTAAACCATTCAAAACGTTGCCTTGGCCCACTATAGGTCTATCAATTTAAAATGCCAACTGTTAAAATACGTAACAAGTCACTGTATTCCTTATAAATTTAGAATTTAGTCCCTATATTTTTATTTTTAAGAATTTAGTCCTTCTACTGTTCAGATTTCAAAATTTAAGTCCAACTGTTATCCCTACTAAAATTCAAGTCCAACAAGATTTAGGGTTAATAACTAAACTAAAATTTGAAAAATATAAAATAGAGAGATTAAATTCTAAATTTATAAAAATACAAAAACTTATGTAATATTTTAATCCCTGCCTCAATATGTAGCAAAATACAACTAATAAATTGGTTTTTAATGAGATCAACTTGAGGCAAAAGTTGACTAATAAATTGCTATTCTTTAATAATATGCCTTAATGGATTAATTACACCTAAAGTGATAGTACTAACTCTATGATAAAAATAATAAAATATATAAATAATAGTAATAAGCGTTTAGTGTAATGATAAAACACATTATATTTTTTAAGAGAAGGCTTAAATTCTAATTTTAGAAACGACATTATTAGGAGCAACAACTACAAACTCCGAATATAAACCATAACCAATAACTCCACGATATAAGCTTTGCTTCTAGCATGCTAAATTTGTATTTAACATGTTATAACGTTAAATTACGATCTTTAATATTAATATTTAACTGTATAAAACAATATCTTTTAGATAAATAATATTATTTAAACTAAATTATGTTACACCCATAATTTAAATAAAATTACGTAACAAATATATTTATTAAAAGTGTATATAAAGATCAATTGATGTGTTAATTAAACTATAGTAAAATAGAATGTTTAATATTCATTATGTCTTCGGTTCAAATATTATCTTATGTAAATTTTATTGATTTATAAAAATATATAAAAAAATCTTCATAATAATATAACTTATTCTATTAAAAATAATTTTGGTAATTTTCCAATTGAATTTAAAATCTAGTTGGTGTCACTAAAGTTAAGATATTTATTATAATAAAGATAAATTTATTTTTTAACAAAATATAACAATATTTTATTTAAAAATTGAAAATGTTATTTTATGAATTGATTTGTTATATTTGACAATTCAAGTGCTAGTAATCTATATCTAACATCATCAGTAAAATCATTAATTAAATCCAGAAATTCCTAAAAAAAATAAATGAAGGATTGGTTTTTTTCCTTGATATAAATATTAAAACTATAATTTAATAACGGAAATTTAGATTTTATGTAATTTTGTACATAAAATTTAATTTGATTTGATTTGATTTAATTTTTGAAATCACCGACATCGTTATTGATGTAACATAATTTTACGATTATTTATTGTATTCACAAATAATTATATTTATCCAACGTAAAAATAAATTGATGTATTTATTTTTAAAAATATGTATAATTAAACTAAAATTAAAATTTCAAATATATATTTGAACCACAATTAAATATTTGTGCGTATAATTATACCAAAACATTTTAAATATTATCCGATTGAATGGAAAAGGTTTAGGGACAAGCTTTGTCATAATAAAAGAATGAAAAATAAGTAGGATTATTTAATATTCTCCAACTAATTTATCAGTCAATCTCACATAATTTTCGTGGATTAATGCAACAAACAATTCGGTGCAAGTCACAATTATTTTTAATACATTTTTAAATCATATCAATTTTATTATTTTAATATTAAATCAGGGATAAAGTTTGGAAATATTTTTCTTAACCTTGTATTTGAATTATAAATTATTGGGAGAATTAAGATATAAATTTATAATGGAGTAAACATAATTTTTTTAATTTATTTTTGGAAGGGTCAAAATAAAATTTTTATCTTAAATTAACTTAAAATTATATTATTTTTAAATGGGTTAAAAAGATAATTTTCTATTTTTCGGATTAGATCGTTAATCGGATTTTATCAAATATAAGTATCGCATTAAAAAATAAATACAAATATCTTATTAGAAAAAAATTGTGAAACTCAAATATTTTTCTATTTTTCGTATATAATATTGTAGTTTAATAATTTTTGGGTTATGGCATTTAATTTCAATTTATTTCATATTATTCATTTACTATATTAATTTAATTTTAACTCAAAAAGATTTATTTATTTTATCACAAATACATTTACTTCAAATCATTAATTATAAACCCATGATTTTAAATCAATATTTCAAATCAGGACATTTAGTCGTAGCAATTGATTGTTAACTCAAAATTCAATGTGGTACAACTTTATATTAAACTCTATTAATTGTTCGTGCATAATAATAATAATAATGATGATGATGATGTTTTCATGCAACACATGCCAATCTATATGTGTTTTTGTAATCTGGAAACTTTTATTTGGTAATTCAATTTTCACATTATGGTCTTCAATGTTTTAATTTGATGGTTGGTTTAATTAAATAATTAATTTATAAATTTAATAAAAATTAAAATATATTGAAAGTTTATAAATCAGTTCTATTAATTTAATCCTAGATTTTTTATTTCAATTTTACTCATATTTTAAAGAATAACGTGATACCAACTCAATTAAATATTTAATTAGTGTCTGACTTTATTGTTTCTTTTTCGTTCCTATTCTGCTTTCGGATCTGATAAAACCACGAATGGGGCTTAAACTAAAAAATAGTAAAGGATTATTTCGTTCCTGATAGTCATTACTTTAATCGGCAGATAGGAGGATACTCTGGACCGAAATCATAGGGAGTACTACCTAGTCATTTCTATCGTGGCATCGACTCCATTTAATCTTTAATTATTAGTATAGATTTCAATTTTTTGAAGAGGTGTAATATATATTTTTAATTCATTTAAAAACAATATTTAATTAATGCAAGAGTAAGTGGAAGTAGATATTTCCCTTCCTTAGTTTTCTAACCAAAAAATAGATACCTCAATGTCTTCATTGCACTTAAATGTGAAGGGTAAAACACATAATGAGATCTTGTTCTAATAAAGCCTTGACATGGACCAAACACATAACGAGGGTGGATAGAGATGTTACCAACCAATAGGTTAAAATCAATACAGATGAGGCTGTTCTTGAGGTTGATGGCAGAGCGACTGCTGGTGGCCTAGTTCGAAATCATATAGGATGTTGGTTAAAGGGATTTTGTCAGAGTTTGGGCTATTGTTTGGTGCTTCAAGCGAAAGCCTAGGGTCTGCTCGATGGTCTTGAGCTTGCTAGGCAACTTAACTATCGCAAAGTGAAAGCTGAAAGCAATAACCTTAATCTTATCTGTTTATTGCAGGATAATACTAATGCTGATTATGGAGAAGCCTTAATTCGACTGTTGTGTTGGAGATATCAGAACATGACTCCATTAACTAATTTTTTTTTTATTCCATTGGTAGTAGACATACTATATATATTTATATATATATATATGATAACTATGTAATACACAAGAAGTAGAGTTTTGTAACACCACAAGTGAAGGTAAAAAGTTACTAGCCCACCACATGTCATTAATTGATATTTAAAAATAATAAATAAGACCCATGGCAACTTTTTAACGTGTCGAATAATAACGTATATAACTAATTATTTTATACATGGGAAAGGGAATAAAATAAACTTTACAAGTGGATTTAATAGCCATTAGTAGACATATGACAACATCCTAAAATAACAAAAATATATATATATATATATATGGCAACATTCTAAACTCGATTGTAGAATTTTTTTTTTTTAAATACCAATGATAAAATAATTATCTTATATATAACCATCAAAGGTGAGTCTAAGGGATAAGGTAGGGACTTGTGGTCCCCAGTGAAAAATTATATTTAATAAAATTACATTTTAACTTTTCAAAAAAATCTTTTAAAAGATAATAAAATCATAAATCATATTTTGATTTTCCTAAAATTTCTAAATTTATCCATAATAATCATAATTTTTTTATAATAAACAAACTTGATAGAGAAAATTTTATTATAATATTTAATGTTTTGCCATGTTTACTAAAAACAAAGCTGTGGACTCAACAACCTTTGATATTCTCTTTTATCTAAGCTGATTTTAGTGCTTCAACTACCTCCTCCAAATAACTACAAAATTCATCAACCATTGCCATGAAAGAGAGTCATTCTCATGACTCTCATAATATCAACCAACCTACCTCACCCCCCCGCCCCTAAAATTCACATTTACACCTACACAAAATTATAATTTTTCATTTAAATAGGTAATATTATACATAAATTTTAATTTTATGTAATTATATAAATAAAATTTTAATTATAATTAAGTTGTATAATTAAATTAATGATTTATCAAAATTAAATTAAAAAATAATATATATAATTATACAAAATTAAAGTTACATATTAATTAAATTAACTATTTATGTTTAGACTCTTTTTGTAACACCCCCTACCCGTATCCGTCGCCGGAATAGAGTACGAGGCATTACCAAGGAGTTCAAAAAACACTTACAGATAATTTAAATATATTTTCATAACAACGTGTCTCGATTTCATACTATTTCATATTTAAGCTTTACTCACCAAAGTATTTGAAATATCATCTTTATGCAAATAGCACACATGAGGTACATAATTCCATAGTTAAGAATGAACACATTTATCAAACATATTCCACATTCATATATCAATGTCTTACATTTCCATATATCAATAACCGTCATTTTTCTTGTTTTTCAGATAATTATGTGTAACCATTGATAAGCATGTAATTCACTGTTTCTTCCTATCAATCACAATTTCAAATGACAAATTCGTGTGAATCACTCAACCTCATTAGGTGTTTAAATTCATCACTTTGATTCACATACTCATAATTTACTAACATATCTTGTCAAACACAATCTCGAATGATAAAATCACATAATTGAGCTCAATAATAATAATGATAACATTACTTACATTTCTTTTTCACATGTTACATTTACGACTTACCAACTTGTCCATCCAAGGAACAGCTTACGGATTTAAGTACATCGTGATCTGAAGCCCGAAATCTAGCTGAAGCACATAAGTGCTAAACGGCAGCCCGAAGGTTAACTGAAGCACATAAGTGCTAAACGGGCTTGGAGGCTAATCAAGCTCATCGAGTGAATGAAACCCCAAAAGGGTTAATCAAACTCATATAAGTTAACGGAAGCTCGTAAGAGCTAAACGGAAAGCAAACACGAGAATTCGCAACAAATACTGAATCTCGGTTTACTTGGGTAATTTACCGTCAATTCATCTTTTTCACTGAAAGATCGTACTCATTTTCTGCGTTCCGTTCCTCCGAAATTCTCAGTTTAATTTCATAACTTTTGTACATAATTTACTTATTTTCAACAATTAACATACATAAATATTAATCATCATTCATAAAATAATATTGAAATTTAATAATATTAACAAATGGTCACTAAATTTTGTTATATAAACTGACAAGTTCGATTTTTGTATTATAACGATAATCATAATTTCATAATAAATATTCTAAATAAAACATTATATCATTTCTAATTCAACACTTATCGATTATAATCGGGCATGTAATCAATTTATACACGATTCATTCATATATTTTTGTATATTTTCCTCCTCCTCCTCTCCATCCACATCCTTAGTATAAACAACACACTTGTAGGTAACATTATCTATAATTTTCACTATCTATTTATGTGAATATTCAAGCTGTCCATCTGCATAATAGTCACTAAATTATTTTTATCTTGAGATAAAGAACTCCAAATTAAGATCCATGAATTTTCCCAGAAACTAGATTCACATATCTTCTTACCATAAAATTTTCATAATTTTTGGTTGGGCCAATTTATACAGTTTATTCATTGAAGTCTCCCCTGTTCTGCTGTCTGACAGTTCCGACCCTTCTTCACTAAAAATTAATTATCTTCTCGTACAAGATTCGAATGATGTCCTTGTTTGTTTCTATTGAAAATAGACTCATTCAGGATTCTAAACATATAAATTTAAGCCTCTAATTATTTTTATCCAATTTTTTATGATTTTCTAAATTCAAAACAGGGGAACCCGAAATCATTTTACCTTGTCTCACAAAAGTTATTGTATCTCGTAATTTAAAATTCCATTGCTTACATAATTTATTTTATAAGAAACTAGACTCAATAAGCTTTAATTTTATATTTTATTCATCCTCTAATTCCATTTATACAATTTTTGGTGATTTTTCAAAGTTAGACTACTGCTGCTGTCCAAAACAGTTTTAGTGCAAAATGTTGATTTCCATTTTGCCCCAAATTTCACAATTCATACAATTCAGTCCTTGCTCAATTAGCCCCTCAATTAAGATAATTTTCTAAATTAATACTTTTATTAAACATTATAAGTTATTTCATAACTATTTAAATTTAGAATTTCCACATAAAACTCTAACTTCAAACTCTTTTACAATTAGGTCCCAAACATTCACTTTCTATTCAATTCTTACAATAAAATCAACATATAAACAATTTAAAACTCTAATTCCATGCCAAATCATCATATAATTCCAACACATATGTATATAAACTTTCAATTTCTTTCATAGAATTAAAAACTAATGAATTCAACAAGTGGACCTAGTTGTAAAAGTCACAAAAACACAAAAATTTCAAGAAATAATCAAGAATTGAACTTACTTGGAGTAAAAATATGAAAAAAAACAGCTTAATGGAACTCCTCCATGGCGTTTTTCTGATGAGAATGCAGAAAAATAAAGAGAAATCTAGATAATTCCACTTTAGTCCTAGCTTTATTAAGTAAATTTTACAATTTTCCAATTTTACCCTTAATTCTCCTTATTTTCTTGCTGATTTAATGCCCTTGCCGTCCAGCCCAAATAGATCTTGGGTCTATTTTCCTTTTAAACCCTCATTTTATCAATTAAGCTATTTAATCATTTCCCACAATTTTGCATTTGATACGATTTAGTCCTTTTTGTTCAATTAACTATCAGAACTTTAAAATTTCTTGACGAAACTTTAATACTAACATATTAACACTCCATAAATATTTATAAAAATATTTATGGCTCGATTTAAAATTATCGAGGTCTCGATACCTCGTTTTCGATTCTAATTATTTTAATATTTATTTTTAGTACACTATTCACTATTTTCAATTTTTTTCCTAACTTCACATTTAATTTATACTCACTAAATTAATAATATTTCCTACTCATTTGTCGAATTTAGTGATCTCGAATCACTGTTCCGACACCATTGAAAATTAGGCTGTTACACTTTTAGATACATAGACACTTATAAATATAAAGTAGATGCCACATTAAAATATAATGTGAGGTGACTTTTATGGAATAAAACTAAAAAATTCCTAATCTTTTTGATACTTTCAAGTGATGTCCCTAATTTGGTAGCAATTTTTTTAAGCTTTATCGATTAATCTTTATAAAATTGAGGTTGTAGTTTATTTGGGGATAAATTAGAATTTTTATGTAAGATTTTTTTTGTTTATTAATTAATTTTGGGATTTTGATTTTGTATGATATTCTTAATATCGTGATTAAGTAATTATTTTAGAGGTTGATTAAAAAATTATTGAATAAATTAGGATTGATTATATTTATAATATTGAATTTCTTCAATATTTTATTAGAAATTTAGTATTTTTATTTAGCAATTGTTGTTGCTAGTGTGATAATTATGAACATTGTCTTTGAAAAAAAAAGATATATTACATTCTCAAGACATCAAAAACACTTAAGTAATTTTTATTTTGTGAAAGAAAATTACTAGTCGTATGTTTTTATGAACACCTTTCGTGTTTAATACTTAGATTTATTTATTCTAAATGTTTAACAATAATAAAAATATATATATGCACGAGTTTATATGACTTTTATAAACGTTTTAATTTTTAAAATATTGACCCCACAATTCTAATTTCTTAGCTCCTCTTGTGTATGCCTTGTACTAGGAGTTGATTGCATTTTGCTCCTTTATTAAAAAATGGATAATTTAATCCTTATACATTAGACTAAAAATAAACTGATCTTTTTGTTAAAAATTTTATCCACTTTTACTGTAGTTGTTAAGTCTTAATTTAATTAAAATAAATCATTTTAAAACAACAACAAATATGTATTTTTATTCTTTTACATAAAAACTATAAAAATAATTTATAGCTCATAATAAATCTCACAATAAATATTCTAAAATTTTAATTTTATTATTTCAATCAAAATCTTAAAATCATATAAAAGGTTTATATAATTTTTTCGCTTAAATGTGACATTAATTTTAAATATCATTATCAACCTACAATTTAGCCTTTAAATATCATTATCAACCTACAATTTAGCCTTTCTTATTTGATTATTAGATAAATAGGAGGCCGGTTCATCTAGATTAGACTTGTTCATGGATCGGGCCACTCAGCTCGGCCTGAAGGCTCGCCCAAAATGTGAGAAAGTTTGGGTAAAAATATAGACCCAAAAAATGAGCTTGGACAAAAAAAAGGTCCATTTAAAAAATAGGCCGGGCCTCGGGTAAGGCATTTTTTCCCAGGGCCGGGCCTGGCCTAGCCCGAATTCACTAAAGGACAAAAACAATTTTTTTTTAATATTATTCTCTTATTGTTTTCTCCCTATTTTGCTACCATTTTACTGTTATGTTGCTACTATTTTATTATTATTGTTTGGATATTGTATATAAAACTTATTTTATTGTTAATTTTGTTATTATTTTAAAGACATTTATTAATTTTGTTATTAGTTTAGAGGCATTTGCTTGTTAAGTTGCGTCTATCTTAGTGTTATTTAAATATACATATTTTTTAAAATTTATTTTCAATTTGTTGGGAAATATTTATTGTGACGTTTTTAGTATTTTTGATGTATTATATATATTTTAAAATTATATAAAAATAATTTAAATGTGCGGGCTGGGTCGGGCTCGAGTTCTAACATTTTTATCCTAATCGTGCTTCGGCAAATGCCCATTTTTTGGGCCGAGTTGGGCCCGAGCCTAGCAAATAGGCCTAAATTTTTAGTTGACCTGGGCCCAACCCATGCACACCTTTAAATTCTATATCTATATTTATTTATATTTAAGTCCTTTTCGATTGAGTATTATAAAGTAGTTTAGTGTAATAGTATTGCACTCCCAAGTGAGGAACTTAGTTTCGAATATTGAAAATGACATTGTTGAGAGAGACAATCACAAACTTTAAATATAAACTGTAAAACAGACATAAATAATAATAAAAAAAACACTAATTAATATGGTAGCTAACCTACGGTAAACACAATATTTACATTTCATTATTTGAAATAGTTGTTAGGTTTTGAACTATAAGTACGGCTAATTATGATTTACATTTATCCTTGAATTTTTTTCAATAAAATAAACGACCAATTGTATGGACCTTAAATAAGCACGGACTTCTTTTAACATAGCTTTGTTTCAGTACATATCAAATTCTAAAGCAATGGGCACCATTTCCGACGACCCTCCGGCGACACTTATCCAAGACCTCAAAATCACCACCCAAAACGTTTCTCTTATATTTCCCTCCCGGAAAACCGAGAGAAAAAAATCCATGTTCTTGTCGAACATAGACAGAGTGCTGAATTTCCCGGTGGAAACCGTCCATTTTTTCCGGTCCCACGAGGATTTTCCGCCCCATGTTGCGGCTGAGAAGCTGAAAACCGCATTATCGGAGCTGCTAGTGCCGTATGATTTCTTAGCCGGAAGGTTGAGGTCGAACCCGGAAACAGGTCGGCTGGAAATCGACTGTAACTCGGCCGGAATCGGTTTCGCGGTGGCTTCAAGTGATTATGCGTTGGATGATGTTGGAGACTTGGTTTATCCTAATCCAGCATTTGGCCAACTGATTTGTAAAAGCGTTGATAGCTTGGAACAAGATGATCAACCACTTTGTATTGTCCAGGTAATATTAAATTGATTAAAATCTGTTATAATTCTCTGTAATCTTTCAAAAATTTAAAATTTAATCTTTATAATTTAAAAAAAAAACCTCACTTTGATAATTATTAAAATAAAAATATGTAGTAATAACTTGAATTTTTTTTTAAATGTTAATATGTCTGTTGGGCAAGATATAACATGGAATTTAGCAGAGACCATTAAGATCTCTGTCTGATGGGTAAGATATGCGAGGGATTCATCTCAAGAATTAAATAAAGAAATCGAACAAGATTCAAGAATAGCTGTCGAATAAAATAACATCTTAGATTTTACATTCTTTTAAACTAGTTTATTTTCTCCATAAAAAATTTTTGATATGTGAACTTAAATCTTAAAAGTAGTATAATTAAATTATTAAAAATAAAATATATGGATAACATTTTAAATTTTAAAAATAAAAATTTATAATATATTTTAACCTATTAAATTATATTGCACACAATAAAAATTTTACCTAACAAATGTATTTATAAATAATTGATGTGAAAAATTTAGTTGAGATGATGAAGATAATATATTGAAAATTAATTTATCTTCAAATTTCATAAATGTATTTTGAAGAAGGCATAAATATAAAAAGACAAAAATACATTTATAGTAAAAATTATTATTTTTAAGTTTTTGATAATTTTTAATTGAATGGAGATTGGGTGACCCTAATTCAAGGTCATTTAAGTAATAGTAAATTGAGTGTTAAATAATAACTCAGATTTAATATTGAGTGTAAGATGGATGAAGCTAAAAATTATCTTAAGCAGTTAATATTGAATAATGGGATTAAATTATAAATTTATTATTTATTATATATTTTAATAATTAAATTATACAAATTTTTTCACCCGCATACTAGTATATTTTATGAATTACATACGGGAAAGGGTTCTTCGTTTCTTTATAGGTGACATCATTTAGATGCGGTGGCTTTGCAACGGGCATAGTGACCAACCATGTGACTTTTGATGGCTTAAGCTTCAAAATCTTCTTAGACAACTTGGCCGCCGTGACTGCCGAAAAACCCCTCGCCGTCACTCCTTGCAATGACCGCCTCCTCCTCGCTGCTCGATCGCCACCATGTGTCACCTTTCCCCACCACGAGTTGGACAAGTTCCACGACTCGAACCCCCCCGTCATCGATGCCACTTCCCAAGCATTAGACTTTAAGGTTTTCCGGCTCACCTCCGACAACATCGCCAATTTAAAGGAGAAAGCCAAGGCCTCCGCGATCGGATCACACGTCAGCGATGCACGAATCACTGGGTTCAATGTGGTAACTGCCCTCGTATGGCACTGCAAAGCCTTATCATGGGATAACAAAGAGAGCAACCTCGATAGGGTTTCCACGTTGTTATATGCTGTTAACATAAGGCCTAGGTTAATCCCACCCTTGCCAATGTCATACACCGGGAACGCGGTGCTAACTGCTTACGCAAGGGCTACATGCAAGGAGATTGATGAAGCTCCGTTCTCACGGTTAGTGGAGCTCGTGACGGAGGGGGCGAAGCGGATGACAGATGAGTACGCACGGTCGGCGATAGATTGGGGAGATATTTATCAAGGTTTTCCAAATGGGGAGTTCTTGGTGTCTTCATGGTGGAAACTAGGGTTTGATGAAGTGGAGTATCCATGGGGAAGGCCTAAATATAGTTGCCCTGTGGTGTTCCAAAGGAAGGACATTATCTTGTTTTTCCCTGACATTGATGATAACAATGGTGTCAATGTATTGGTGTCACTGCCAAGCAAGGAAATGAGCAAGTTTAAGACCCTGTTTCACAAGCATTTTGATTGATGATAAAAATGGAACCAATCGGTCGTCAACAAGAGGTGTGTTGTAATAATGAAGTTTGATTGGCATAATGTTTTGTATTGTGTAACTTTGTCATTGTAATGTTTAATGTGGCTATGATTATGTGGACTTTGACTTATGATATTATTTTACTACTTATAAAAAGTATAGACGGACAATGTCTGTGAAAACTATGTAATAAATATATTCATTAAAAATTATATAATAATTAATTGATATTTTAAGTATAAAATTAATTACTTAATTATGCATGATGTTTTGGGTTCAAATATTTATATGAGCAAACTTTTATAAACTTATTATATAAAAAAGACAAAAACATCTTCACAAAATATAACTTAATTAATATACGTGAGGGTAAATTAATAATTTCACAATTCAATTATGGCTAGTTAACTCGTGACATCAATTCAAGTAAAAATTTAATATAAGTTATAAATTTATATATACTTTATTTTATTTTATTTTAGACCTAAAATATTCAATAATTGCTATCAGGCCTTGACTTAATCTAGAATCAAATTAGGTTAGATACCTAAACATGAATACTTTTGAGTATTTTGTTCTCTTGGTGAAAAAATTGTAAGTTTAACCTAAATTATTAAAGTAATATTTGAACTCGATTTAATCCACTCAAAAGAAATAAATATTTTTAATATTAAAATCATGTTACTAATAAAAATAATATCACACCAAATTTAAACAAATTTATTTAATAAAAATGAAAATAGTAAAAATATTAACACCCATTACTAATCTACAAGTGTGGTCTTACTGCCATAAACGTGTATGGGCTTACTTTTTTGGGCTTTGTATTGTGAGAGACTTTGCATAGAAGAAATATGTATAAATAAATAAAAAAGAAGAAATATGTGTAAATGCTTAAATTTATAATAAGCAAACATATAATTGTTATATTAAAAAATATAAAAATTTAAACATCATTATCTCGAAAAGGTTGGACTGAATTTGAGTTTGAAAATATTTTTTCAAAGTTTAATTTTGTTGTCGTTTAATATTGATCTAATATTTTCAATGTGTGCTTACAGTTTAAAATCACTTTTGAAATCTAACATGTTTTTCAAGCTATAAGTAACATTAAATAGAACTAGTCACATCTACGCATATTGTGATCCTCTTGTGATAACCATAACTTTGTGGCTCTTGCCTTCTGGCTAAGGGTCAGTTCTGTATTGCTTTTCAAAAGTACTTCTGGCTCCAAAAGCACTTCTGGAAGAAAAGCTGTGTAGAACAAACTGTTTTTGGCTGAAATTTTTAGTTCTTCAGAAGTGCTTTTGAAAAGCACTTCTGAAAAGGAGAAGCTAAAATTTTATTTTTCCTCTCCCAAAAGCACTTTTAATGCTTAATTACTTTTCACCCTCCAATACCATAGTATTTTTCTTTTTTTCTTGGTACTTAATTACAAATGTGTTAAAATCATTAATTAAAAATAAAAAATAATTTTTAAAATACTAATTACAAATATTTAATAGTTATATTTAAATATTTAAAATATAGTTTATATATTCTAATTAAATTTTATAAATAATTAATATTTATTGCTTAAAAATATTTAAAATTTATATTTTATATATTAAAATATTAATAAGAAGTTATAATTATTTTTTATATTCTTACTAAAATATAATAATATTAACTAATTTAAATATTATTTAAATACATATTTGTTACTTTATAATAACATGTCTAAAATGTACATTTTATTTCTCAAAAGTACTTTTTAACAGCAATGCTAAACACTCAAATTTTAAACCAAACTTTTCAAAAGCGCTTCTCAAAAACACTTTTTCACAGCACTTTTCAAAAACACTTTTCAAAAGCATTGCCAAACTAGCCCTATGAACGACATATGTCTAATGAGAGCCCTACATATATAGTCTTAAAAAGGAATTATTATTACTTTGTATTATTCTATTTTTTTTTTAAATTGAATTGAATCTAAATCGGATATTAAGATAACCATCGAACGAAATTTTGTTGTTTAGATTAATTGATTCATTATTTTAAAAAAATCTTATATACTTTTCTTAAGTTGCTTTCACTAGATTACTTTTAAAAATGTTTATTTTTGTATTATACTAAAATATAAAAAAACATTTTAAGCACAAATTAAATAAAAAACGGAATTTAATTTAATTCAAATAATAGTATTTTTTATCATGTCAATAAAATTAATTATGTAATATATAAATACATATAAAATAACTTTTTATTTTTATTTTATTTTTATAGTAAAATTGTCCATCAAACTTAATTCAAGTTGGGCTTGAGTACATCTCTAATCTCAAGATCTCAATTTTTTTTCAATACTGCAAGGATGATTGGTTGTTATTATTTATTTATGGGTTAATATATTATTTGGGCCATGAATTAGGTAATTTTCCCCACATTAGTTTTGAATTTTTTGTCTAAATTAGTTCTTGAACTTGATAATTATTTTCATATTGGGGTTAGAACATTTTTTTATCCAATTTTTAAAAGGAAATATTAGAGATTAACTTGAACCAAAAAAATTCAGACTCCAATGTGAGAACAATTGCCAAGTTCAAAGACTAACTTGGATAAGAAAAAGTTCAAGGACTAATTTGGATAAAAAGGTTCAAACCCTAATGTAGGAACAATTGTCAAGTTCGAGGACTAACTTGAAAAAAAAAGTTTAGGCCCCAATGTAGGAACAATTGCCAAGTTCATGAATTAATTTAAAAATAAAGTTCAAGCCCGATGCGGGAACAATTGCTAAGTTCAGAGACTAACTTGGACAAAAAATGTCCAGGTCCCAATGTGGGAACAATTGTTAAGTTCAAAGATTAATTTGGACAAAAAAAAAGTTGAAGCCCCAATGTGGGAACAATTGCCAAGTTTAAGGACTAATTTGGACAAAATAAAATTCAACCTTCAATGTGAGAATTGTGGAAAAAATTGTCAAGTTTAAGCCCCAATTTCTTCATTAACCCCCTTTTTTTTTTTTGGTAGATATCTGTACGGTAATAATAACACATGTGACAGTTGGAGTCTAAAAAGAAGAATGTAAGTAGAGGTGTTAATGGACCAAATTGGATTGGGCTTAAGCTGGATCTAAATATGATATTAATACATTTTATCCTTATCCAAAATTAGTTCGGCTCGAAATATATTCCTAACATTTTGTCCAAGTCCATTTGTAAATAGTTATATCAAGTTCATTTTAAGTTCATCTATATTATTTTTTTAAAAAATATTTATATTATTTTTAATTTTTATTCAATATTTAAGTGAAAATAGAGGTGATACAGTTTAAGTCCGTGTCAAAAAGGTGTTTGACAAGGACATTAAATACCATTTATTGTTTTTGATCTAATATTTAATAATATAATATAATATATTATAAAATTTAAAAAAATCTTAGGTAGGAGTCTAGTTGATATATAAAAAGAAAATCCAAAATTAAAAAATGTGAGTGGAGTCAAAAGCCTATGATCCAAAAAATTTCCATGCTAACCAACAGTTATTGACTTCACACTTCTCATAGCATACCCAGCCCTCTAAACTGCCTCCTCATCTGTCTCCATCTTTTCATTAATTTTCTCAGCTTTTTGTTGTTTTCCTTTTTATTATTGAAAGCAAAAGGCCAAAAAAAAAAAAAAAACCTTTTGATTTATTGAAAACTGTGATCTTACTGTCATAGTTGTCAAGTAGTGTAGTGATCGCCTATAAATCTTAAGCATTATGATCGTATTTGGAGGAGACTAAAAATCAGAAAAGCAGGAAAAAAAAAAAAAAAAGGCAGCTCGTCGGTAAATAATTATAATTCCCTACGATATATTAACTATAAAATTATTACAAGGACTTGAAATTTAGATTTTAAGGTGCTGGCGTGGAGTTTCAACTTTCAATCACTTGTTTTTTTGAGTTATTGTCTTTAATTTACAGTATGGGTTTTAAGTCATGCTTTCGTACATAACAAAGATGTTAGAAAGTACAAGTAGTCGTAGTGAGTACGAGGAGTTTAACATACTAAAACCATTTGCCGCTCGACCGGCTAGTCGGACAAAATGAGATAATTCATGTTGACGTCGCTACAAACTAATCCGTATGCCTTGCTGTAGTGTTCTGAATAGTATACAACACGAGATTGGATGTGCATCTCATTGGGTTTCCTCAATATCTCTTGGATAAATATAAGTTTGCCATGAGTGGTGGATGTGGCCGGATAATGTGCAGCAGTAAACGACGGGGAGCAGGACCTATCCGGTTGATGGACTCGGTGGAAGTTGTGGAGGGGAATGTGTCATTATGATGGTAGAGGTTAGGGATTGGCTTCTTGAGGGTGGATTTTATGTAAGGTCAATTTGAGATTTGGATATGCTCCCGCAAGCATAACTTGGTTAGGATGTTTCCAAATGTTCCAACATCCACCCATGAATTGTTTTTTTGTGCATCGTATCACTTCAAGTAAAATTTTAAATTCTACTTATTAATTGATATTAATTTTCAATGGAACTACTTTTTTCATTATCCTTATACATTAAATTGTGCCAAGTATGAGTTCAAGCAACACAAAAAAAAATTAATGATGTAATTACTTTTAGTAGGGAAGTAATTTCTCTCAATAGAAACTGACATATTATTTATAGAGAGAGATACAAGAATCATGGTTGAATAAACCATTACCAAAAAATATTATTTAAATAGAAATCACACTCCTACCCTAATTAGAGTAGGGGTGGATGGCACATCCTAGTAAATATTACTAGGGTTGTTAGCCCTTTCTTCTTCTATGAGGGAAATTGTGTCTCTTATGTATTAAATCTAATTATATGTGCTTTTTAAATTTTTGACTAAGGACTGTAATCCATTTATATTTCTCAAAATAAATATTATTAATTAAATTAACTAAATTAGTTTTCCAATTAAATAATTTTCTCAACCCAATTTTAATTCCACTAAAATCATGAAAACTTTCTGTAAAAGAATCTATGAGGAATATATTTAATTTTCTTATTCAACATATTCATAATGTGTGGTTAATTTATTTCCATTTTCAAACTTCAATTATTTAATTATAATTAATTAAATAATAATTCAAAAACCTCAAATTAATTCTCAAGTCATTTCTATGCTTAGTGAGAAAACACATTCATTTGTGAATGCAATTCATTTATCTTATTTCATCATTTCCGTTCACTTCTATCCATTTGATTTTATATGTAATTCATTTATGCTTTCAACGAGCTAGTGGAGGGATCGATTGAATATATATAATCAGGGCTCAAATAATTTATAATTAAGTTTCAGCTTTTCACCTATTAATTATAAACTTATTTAGTCACGAAGTCATTATGAAAGCTATTTAATAAGTGCTCGTCCAATGACGTTATCATAAGTGTATTACCTTTATAGGATATCCTTAATCTCTTTGGAATGAATCCGTTCTCCCAATGTGATCCTATTTTATTTCATGACAACTATTACATCTTCCTTCATGAGAAATAGATTGTATATGAATTACTATCTGCAGTAAATGCATTTTCTCGAGAAGGTACAATATGACCTATGATTACTTTAATTTCTTTATATTATTATTTAATTAGATGAATAAATTAAATAATTGATTTCAAAGTAAAAATTAGCTTATATAGTCATTATCGTTTATTTTATTCAATACTTAAATAAGTATGTGATCTGCCATGAATCCATAATTCATGGTGGCAAATTGAGCTATTTTCATCATTTAATGAACTTGTATTCAAGTAATTTATTAGCTTTTTAATTAGGCTCTCGATTTAGTACAATTATATTCAAATTCAATAAAATGAGCATTTTAGGGTGTTTTCTTGTTAGGCCAATTCGGGCCTAAGGGAAGACTAATGTGTTGATTGAGTGTGCAGGACATCATTTTAGGCTGAGGAGTTAGTGGACTGCCCAGGATGTCGCAACACCTGATGTAACAGCCTAATTTTCAGTGGTGTCGGAAATGGTGATTTGAGATCACTAAATTCGACAAATAAGATTGAACAAGATAGTAATTTAATATTTATGAGTCAAGTAAGAATTTAGAAGAATTTGTGAAATGGTGAAATTAGTGAATTAAAAGAATTTATTAGGTCAAACGGGTCAAAAATGAAGTATCGAGACCTCAAAGTCGAAAATCGAGCTATAAATATTTTTATAAATATTTATGGAGTGTCATTGAGTTAGTATTAAAGTTTCAGTTAGAAAATTTTAACGTTTGGATGGCTAACTAATTAAAAAGGACTAAATTGAAAATAGCACAAAATTTGTTAAATTGTGAGTAAATAGCTTAAGTATTTAAAAAGATGGATTTAAAGAGCAATTAGACCCAAAGGTTAATGGCTGGACGGTTTGGGTATGAAATAAGCAAGAAAACAATGTGAACAAGGGCAAAATTGGAAATAGATAAAAGTTAATAGTTAAATAATGATGTAATTGAAAAATCTAGACATTTCTTCATATTTTCTCAGCCAAAACGCCATAGAAGGTCTGGAGAAAGCTGGTTTTCATATTTTTACATCATGTGAGTTTAATTCTTGCTTTTTCTTGATAATTTTATGTTTTTATGACTTTTACAATTAGGTCCACTTGTAGAATTCATTAGTTTTTGATTTTATGGGTGAAATTGGAAGTTAACCTGGATGGATAAGGAATTTTATGATGAATTATTATGAAATTTAAGTTCTAATTTCATATTAAGGTGGTTTTATTAAGTGATTTTGATAGGAAATGATATTTAGGACCTAATTGTGAAAAAGTTGTGAATTGAAGGTTTCTGTTGAAATTCAGAATATAAAAGGTTTTGAAATAGTTTATAATGATAAAATAAAGTGTTAATTGAGAAAAATTAGTTCAATTGATGGGTGAATTGAGCAGGACTAAATTGTGAAAATCAGAATTTTGGGGTAAAAGTGCAATTTCGAAATTTGAACAGCATAAATTGTGAATTGAAATAGAAATCAAATAAATACTAATGAGTAGAAATATTTTATATTATAGATCAAGAATCCAAAGAAGAACGAGGAAAAGAAAAAGTTGCGAATAGTCCCTAAATTTCAATATCTTCTACAAATTAGCGGGTAAGTTCATATGGTTGAAATTAGATGTTTATTTGTGAATGATTGAAGTATATAATGTGTTATTATATACGAATTTGTTGTGGGATTGTGTAGATTTTGTTAATGAAAGAATAAATGTGGAAATGCAAATTAGGAAAACGCAGGATTGAGTACGTTCAGTATCGTGACGTGTGATGAATTGATGATAAGACCATGGTTGTTCCATGGCAAAGTGTGAAATGTAGGTATGGTATCATCCATACTGAGTTGTGAAATGTAGGTATGGTATTATCCATCTTGAGCTATGAAATGTAGGTATGGTATTATCAAATCCATCTTGAGTTAAGAAATGTAGGTATGGCATTTCCCATACCGAGTTGAAAATGTAGGTATGGTATTTCAATGAGGAAAACCATACTGAGTTGTGAATCGTGGCATTGAGCAACGACGTACTCAATTTCGTAAGCCGTTTCCTAATTTGATTATAAGAAATAAAGAGAAGTGATCCAAATGAAAGAGATTGAGTAGTTATTCTTGTTGAGCTCAACTATGTGAATTATTATAACAATGGTTGTGAATCGCAGGAAACTTTAGTAAATGTTTTGGTATTGTTTGGAAATATTATGTTTGGTAAGCATTACTTTTAACCTATGAACTTACTAAGCTTCAATAAGCTTACTTGTGTGTGTTTAATATTTTTATGTAGATTGACTTGAAGTGAAGTGGGTAGATCGGATCAACACAACAAAGCACACTATCCAGGTCAATTCTGGTAGCTTTTGTTTTATGTTTGAAGATTTATATGGCATGTATAGAGTTTAAATGAAATGAAGTAAAGATGTTATAAACTAGTTAACAACATTTTGTACTAAAACAGTTTTTGGTTAGTAGCAGTAGTTTGAGTTTGAAAATTTACCATAAATCATGAAAATCTAATTAGAGGTTTAATAAAATATGAAATTAAATCTTATTGAATCTAGTTTCACATAGAAGAAACGGTGTAAGCAAAAGGCTTTCATATCGGAGATATTTGAATTTCGTGAGACAAGGTCGAGTGATTTTGAACTCCCTGTTCTGATTTGTAAAAATCATTAAAATTGTAAAAAATTAATTAGGAGTCATACGATATATGTATGGATTCCTTATTGAGTCTATTTTTAAGAGAAATAAACGTCTTGGTTATTTGAATTCTGTACATGGAGAAATTTGGTTCGTAGTGAACAGGGGTCAGAGCAGTTGAACCCTGAAATAGGGGAGACTTCAACTAATAAACTATACTAATTGGCCCAACCAAAAATTCTAGAAAAAAATTAGTAAGTAGATATATGAGCCTAGATTTGGGAAAAATTTACGGATTTGGATTTTGAGTTTTGTAACTTGAGATATGATTTTTTTTTATCTATAACGCAGTTGGACAGCTTGTCTGGAAAGTGTGATATAAATTGTTTGAATTTGTTTAAGTGCTCAAATAAGTTTAGTAATGCCTCGTGCTCGACTCCGGCGACGGTCTCGGGTAAAGGGGGCGTTACACCTGACTTCGAAGCTACCTAGGAGCATTAAGGCATTATTATCGAGGGAACCAAACCTTCGTGTCACGACATCTAACTACGAAGCGAGAGTTATTATATTTGAAGTTCAATGTTGCAACATCCAACTTTGCACCTACAGAGGTAAAATCCAGCCTTTAGTGTCGCGACAACAAACTTCAAACCAAACAGGGGAAGTATTCAATGTTCAATGTTACGGTACTGACTATAGGGTGTCACGACACCAATCCAACGAGGCCCAATCATCAATCAAGGGTGTTTTTCATCCGTACACTATAAATCAACATGATTAGCAACCTTTAATTGATCTACTTTGGTCTTTTAGCAGGAAGGCTCTAAATATTAGTGCTTAGGACTTGATTAAGGACTTTTTTTCCTTGGTTAATTTTCTTATTCTTAAATTAGGGTTTTATTTAGGCATTTTTTCTGTCCAACTTTCATTTCAATTAAATTTTAGTTTATTTTTCTATTGTTCAATCATTTTACTTGTTTACTTTTGTTCTTGCTTTTGCCGATTTGCAATCAGCATGTTCTCTTTTCCCTCCTTTTATTTTTACTTTCAGTTGAATGTTTGAAATATAATTGGGGAATTCTGCATCTAGAATGGCCATGAACTGAAAACCCTAGGAAGATTAACAAGTGAAAGTGGGAGTAGTTAACTGAAGTTTTAGGGTTGACCCAGAATTAGTTGGATTGGGTTAAGTGAAATTAAACCCTAGGATTGACGACCCTAATAAGTAATCTAGGTAGATGAGGTAAAAAAAAATAGTCTACTAAGCATCCCTTAATCTATCCTGATTTAAGCTATCAGGTCGAAAGACAAGTAGATTAAGCCAATCAATTAATTTAATTATTGGCTGAATGATATAAGTGAGGTTAGCTGTTAGCCAAATTATTAAAAACCGAATCCAAAGTTAATCATGAACAGTGAAGCTAGTTAATCTTTTGCTTGCATAATTTGATTGAATTTAGATTGTTATTTAGTTTTTATTTTATGTTCTTGAATATCATCTTTACTTGCCTGCCGTAATATAATGATTAAGGTAGTACTGTTTAGACTTAATAGCTTGTAATTATGATTTAATTTAATCAAACCTCTTTTGCATACGATCCTCGAAATACTTCTCGTGTTCCATTGTAAACACAAATCTATATTACAATGTAACACCCCCTAACCCTTATCCGTCGCCGGAATAGGGTTACGGAGCATTACCAGATTTTTCAGAATGAATACAATATTAAACAATTCAATAAGCATACACATTATAAATTAATCATATTGTCACTTTTATAGGCCTTCGAGACCTAATACATGTGTTAGAAACAAATCAGGACTAATTCGGGTTCTCTGAAAATTTTTCGCGAATTTTCAAAATTTTTCCCAAATGCAGGGAACACAACAAGCCCGTGTGGCCAAGGGACACGCCCATTGGACCCTGTGACATGCCCGTGCTTCAGGCTGTGTTCTATCCAGTGTAACTCATTGACTTACCTCACACGACCAAGTCATATGCTTGTGTACTAGGCCGTGTAGTCAATTTATTTTTCGAAAATTAAGTGTAGTTTTCACACGGCCAGGGTACATGCCCGTGTACTAGGCCGTGTTCCTCACTCGGCTAAGACACACGCCCGTGTCTCTGCCCGTGTGGTAATACTTGAGCATTCTGTTTTGAAAATTTTAAGTTGTAGAGGACACACGACCTAACCACATGCCAGTGTATAAGCCATGTGTCTCACACGGCCTGGTCACACGCCCGTGTGCCAGGCCGTGTGGACTCAAAATGAGCCTTCTACATCAAGTTTACCGACCCTGCAAATCTTGAATACCAAGCAATTCAAAAACCATTTATTCAACCACTTCAAAACACAATCAAACACACTGAATCATATTAAAATAGACAATCTAAGTGCCTAACCAATATGCCTATATAAATACTTCACCTATTTCTATCAAAACAATTCAATTATACTTCACTTAAGTAAATCTAATATCAAGCCATTTCAATCCAAATATTTGCCTATTTCAAATTCGTTTACACATTCACTTAAACATACCACATTGTAAACTCAACATAACATACATATTTATATATATAACCAACCAAATATCATTTTATAATATCATTTACAAACATTTTTCCAAAATGACCAACATAAAACATCCTAGGTACATGCCATTACCAAAAAGAAGCATACTTCACCACTTTGAGTCTGAGATCGGCTTTGAATGCTGATTCAACGATCTGACTTTGACCTAACCTGCGCACGGAAACAAACTGTACGCTGAGTATAAACTCAGTGATATTTCTATAATCCGAATACTTATTAAACAAGAATTTACAATATTTATATATCAAACACACATAACAAAAATCATTCAACAAATAATCAATTTCATAACACATCATTCATAACACTTTCAATTCCCATCTCTTACTATTTCAATCTCATAATTGATTGTAACGCCCCCTTTACCCGAGACCGTCGCTGGAGTCGAGCACGAGGCATTACTAAACTTATTTGAGCACTTAAACAAATTCAAACAATTTATATCACACTTTCCAGACAAGCTGTCCAACTGTGTCATAGTTGCTAAATAATTCATATCTCGAGTTATAAAACTCAAATCCAAATCCGTAAATTTTCTCTGAATTTATACTCATATATCTACTTGCCAATTTTTTCTAGAATTTTGGTCAAGCCAATTAGTACAGTTTATTATTTAAAATCTCCCTGTTTCAGGGTTTGACTACTATGACCTTTTTGTATTACGAATCAGATATCTCTCTGTACAGAGCTTCAATGACTATGCCGTTTGTCTATAATAAAACTAGACTCAATAAGGAATCTGTACATATAAAGTATGACTTCTAATTATCTTTGTAAAATTTATGGTGAATTTCCAAAGTCAGAACAGGGGATCCAGAAATTGCTCTGGCCCTGTTTCACAAAAATTTAAACATCTCATAAAATATAGCTCATATACCTGTTTTGCTTCTTCCATATGAAAATAGACTCATCGAGATTTGATTCCATAATTTATTAATTATTTAATTCCATTTCTACTATTTTTAGTGATTTTTCAAAGCCAAACTACTGCTACTTACCGAAAACTATTTTAGTACAAATATTGTTAACTAGTTTATAACATCTTTACTTCAATTCATTCAAACTCTATACATGCCATATAAATCTTCAAACATAAAACAAAAGCTACGGAATTGATCTGGATAGTGTGCTTTGTTGTGTTGATCCGATCTACCCACTTCACTTCAAGTCAATCTACATAAAAATATTAAACACACACAAGTAAGCTTATTGAAGCTTAGTAAGTTCATAGGTTAAAAGTAATGCTTACCAAACATAATATTTCCAAACAATACCAAAACATTTACTAAAGTTTCCTGCGATTCACAACCATTGTTATAATAATTCACATAGTTGAGCTCAACAAGAATAACTACTCAATCTCTTCCATTTGGATCACTTCTCTTTATTTCTTATAATCAAATTAGGAAACGGCTTACGAAATTGAGTACGTCGTTGCTCAATGCCACGATTCACAACTCAGTATGGTTTTCCTCATTGAAATACCATACCTACATTTTCAACTCGGTATGGGAAATGCCATACCTACATTTCTTAACTCAAGATGGATTTGATAATACCATACCTACATTTCACATTCGGTATGGATAATACCATACCTACATTTCACAACTCAGTATGGATGATACCATACCTACATTTCACACTTTGCCATGGAACAACCATGGTCTTATCCATCAATTCATCACACGTCACGATACTGACGTATTCAATCCTGCGTTTTCCTAATTTGCATTTCCACATTTATTCTTTCATTAACAAAATCTACACAATCCCACAACAAATTCGTATATAATAACACATTATATACTTCAATCATTCACAAATAAACATCTAATTTCAACCATATGAACTTACCCGCTAATTTGTAGAAGATATTGAAATTTTGGGACTATTCGCAACTTTTTCTTTTCCTCGTTCTTCTTTGGATTCTTGATCTATAATATAAAATATTTCTACTCATTAGCATTTATTTGATTTCTATTTCACTTCACAATTTATGCTGTTCAAATTTCGAAATTGCACTTTTACCCCAAAATTTACGATTTTCACAATTTAGTCCATACTCAATTCACCCATCAATTGAACTAATTTTCTCAATTAACACTTTATTTTATCATTATAAACTATTTCAAAACCTTTTATATTCTGAATTTCAACAGCAACCTTCAATTCACAACTTTTTCACAATTAGGTCCTAAATATCATTTCCTATCAAAATCACTTAATAAAACCACCTTAATATGAAATTAAAACTTAAATTTCATAATAATTCATCATAAAATTCCCTTATCCATCCAGGGTAACTTCCAATTTCACCCATAAAATCAAAAACTAATGAATTCTACAAGTGGACCTAATTGTAAAAGTCATAAAAACATAAAAATTATCAAGAAAAAGCAAGAATTAGACTCACATGATATAAAAATATGAAAACCAGCTTTCTCCAGACCTTCTATGGCGTTTTGGCTGAGAAATTATGAAGAAAATGTCTAGATTTTTCAATTACATCATTATTTAACTATTAACTTTTATCTATTTCCAATTTTGCCCTTGTTCACATTGTTTTCTTGCTTATTTCATACCCAAACCGTCCAGCCATTAACCTTTGGGTCTAATTGCTCTTTAAATCCATCTTTTTAAATACTTAAGCTATTTACTCACAATTTAACAAATTTTGTGCTATTTTCAATTTAATCCTTTTCAATTAATTAGCCATCCAAACGTTAAAATTTTCTAACGAAACTTTAATACTAACTCAATGACACTCCATAAATATTTTTTTTCAACTTTGAGGTCTCGATACCTCATTTTTGACCCGTTTGACCTAATAAATTCTTTTAATTCACTAATTTCACCATTTCACAAATTCTTCTAAATTCTTACTTGACTCATAAATATTAAATTACTATCTTGTTCAATCTTATTTGTCGAATTTAGTGATCTCAAATCACCATTTCCGACACCACTGAAAATTAGGTCATTATAACTCTCCCCTTTAAAATTTCGTCCTCAAATTTATTACTGAAAATAGATTTGATATCTTGTGATCTTATTGACTCCTCTTTTCCCAGGTTGCCTCCTCCATACCATGTCGATGCCATAATACTTTAACCAATGGTGCTCTTTTGTTCCGCAATTCCTTAACTTCACGAGCCAAAATCTTCACCGGTTCTTCCGAATAAGTCATATCGATTGAAGCTCAATTTCGATATGGGAATTACGTGTGAAGGATCGACCTATACTTGCCTTAGCATAGACACATGAAACACATTATGAATCTTCTCAAGTTAGGAGGTAAAGCCAAACGATAAGCCACAGGACCAACCCTTTCCACAATTTCATATGGCCCTATGAATCTCGGACTTAATTTTCCTTTTTACCAAATCGTAACACCCTTTTCCATGGTGAAACTTTTAAAAATACTCGATCACCCACGCATATTCTATGTCTCTTCGTTTTAAATCCGCATATGACTTCGACGATCCAAGCGACTTTTAGACTATCTCGAATAATCCGGACTTTCTCTTGGTTTCTCGAATCAAATCAACCCCAACTATTTTGATTCACTCAATTCGACCAACACAATGGAGTCTTGCACTTTCTACCATAAAGAGCCTCAAATGGTGTCATTTTATACTAGATCGATAGCTATTGTTGTAAGCAAACTCAGCCAACGGTAAATACCTTTCCCAACTGTCACCAAACTCGAGTATACAACATCTTAACATATCTTCTAAAATTTGAATCACTCGCTCTGACTGTCCATCTGTTTGAGGATGAAATGCTGTACTAAAATTCAATCTGGTGCCTAAGGCTTCTTGCAATTTATTCCAAAATCTTGAAGTAAACCTCGGATCCCGGTCTGAAATGATAGATATTGGAACTCCATGTAGTCTCACAATCTCTGACACATACAATTCTGCTAACTTATTAAGTGAAAAATCTATTCTGACTGGAATAAAGTGTGCTGACTTTGTCAATCTATCAACAATCACCTATATCGAATCTTTCTTTCTCGAGTCACAGCAATCCCGACACAAAATCCATTGAAATATGCTCCACTTCCATTCGGGAATCATAATGGGTTGTAATAAACCCGTTGGCACTTGATGCTCGCTTTAACTTGTCGGCAAATCAAACATTTTGCAATAAATTAAAAATTTCTCTTTTCATACCAGGCCACCAATATGTCTTTTTCAGATCACCATACATTTTTGTACTACCCGGATGAATAGAATACATACTATTATGTGCTTCAGAAAGAATATCATTCTTTAAATCAGAATTATTGGGAACACAAATCCTATTATGATAGCGCAATATACCTTCATCATCAATACTGAACTCTGAATCTAAATTATCCCGAACCATTTGTCGTTTCAGCACCAATTTTGGATCTTCATTCTGCAGCTTCTAAATTTGTTGAAGAAACATTGGTTTTACCTTCAATTCTACTAATACAACACCTTCTTCATTAAGAGCCAAATGAGCATTCATTGCCCGAAGTGCAAACAAGGATGACTTTCAACTCAGTGCATCAGCAACTACATTAGCTTTCCCTGGATGATAGTCAATAACCAAATCATAGTCTTTCAAAGAACTCTAACCACCGTCTCTGTCTTAAGTTCAGTTCTTTCGAGTCATTAAGTATTTCAAACTTTTGTGATCCGTATACATATAACACTTCTCACCATATAAATAGTGTCTCCAAATTTTAAAGGCAAAAACAATTGCATTAACTCAAGATCATGTGTAGGGTAATTCTTTTCATGTGGTTTTAATTACCGTGAAGCATAAGCCACTACCTTTCCCGATTGCATTAACACACAACCCAAACCACTTAAAGATGCATCACTGTACACAACATACGGTATACCTGATTCTGGTTGAGTTAAGACTGGAGCTTCAGTTAACATTTTCTTTAACTGATCAAAGCTCTGCTGACATTCATCGACCACATAAACTCAACATTCTTACGTAATAAACGAGTTATTGGTGAAGCAATCATGGAAAAATTCTTTACAAAACGGCGATAGTATCCTCGCTAATCCCGAAAACTTCGCACTTCGATTACATTCTTCGGTGTTTTCCAATTCACCACTGCCGAAACTTTACTTGGATCCACACGAATTCCTTCAACTGATATAATATGACCCAGAAATCCAACCTCATGAAGCCAAAACTCACATTTACTAAATTTCGCATATAACTGTTTTTCTCTCAAAGTCGTAGTACAATTCTCAAGTCTTTGTGCATGTTCAATTCGTCTTTGAATAGACCAATATGTCATCAATAAATACCACCACAAATCTATCCAAATAAGACTGAAAAATTCGATTCATTAAATCCATAAATGCAGCAGGGCATTCGTTAAACCAAAAGGCATTACCAAAAATTCGTAGTGACCATACCGAGTTCAAAAGCGTCTTTGGCACATCACACTCTTTAACCTTCAAATGATAATACCCGGATCTAAGGTCTATTTTTGAGAACAACTGCAGACCTTTCAGTTGATCAAACAAATCATCGATATGAGGTAATGGATATTTATTTTAATTGTTACCTTATTCAACCGCTCGTAATCAATACACAATCGCAACGAACCATCTTTCTTTTTCACAAATAAGACAAAGCGCCCCAAGGTGATGTACTCGGTCTGATGAACCCTTTATCCAATAACTCTTGCAACTGTGTCTTCAACTCTTTTAACTCATCTGGTGCCATTCTATACGGTGTTATTGATATTGGAGCTGTACCCGGAATTACATCAATTGTGAATTCAACCTCACGATCTGGGGGTAAACCAGGTAATTCCTCAGGAAACACATCAGTAAACTCATTAACAACTGACAATTGTTCCATCTTCAATTCAGAACCCCGAGTATCAAGAATATAAGCTAGAAATGCTTTATTACCTTTCGAATCAATTTTCGAAATAGAAAAGGTGAAATAATCCTGACATCATTCTTTTTATCCCCAAACTCAACTGAAACTATTTCCCCTGTCTGACATTTTAAATCAATCCGTTTTTCTCTACAATTCACTATGGCATCGTGTTCAATCAACCAATCCATTCCAAGAATAACATCAAATTCTCGGAAAGGTAACAACATTAAATCAGCAGAGAATTCACAGCCTTGTATTTTCAGTGGACAATTCCGACATATTAAATTAACCAACACACTTTGCCCTAGTGGATTAGTGACTTGCAATTCAAGGTCAGTGGACTCAACAGTCATTTTCTTTTCTGACACTAATGCAGTGCAAATATATGAATGTGTAGATCCAGGATCAATTAAAGCATACACAGAATCATCAAAAAGATAGAAATTACCAGCTATCACATCTGGAGCGAAGCTTCTTCCTTGCCGGATAGCATATGTACGCAGCAGTACTCTTGTCTCGATCGGTCAGCAGATCTCTCGTTCCCGAATGAACAGTCCCCAGAGCACTACTTTGACCTGAACGTTTACCTTTCCGAGGAGTATTTGCTTGCTTCTCCCTTGTTCTCTATCTTCTTTTAATAATTGAGGATGGTCCGAATAAAATGATCAGTTCCACCACATTTATAGCAAGCTCGGCTCTTCCCCAACACTCACCAATATGAAATCTACCACAATTTTACATCTAAGTCTCGGAATATTTTGCACACTACTAATACTAGCTGCTGGTTTCTTAGTTACTCCGACATCTTGTTGAGTCGTTTTACTATTATTCGATCGTTCCGGGATTATAACAGGTCGACCAGAATCATTTCTGAACTTTTTGGCCGAAAAAGTCGAAGTTGGTCTAGAGAAACTTCTTTTGTATAACTCTTTACCTCTTCTTTCTCTTTGCATCTTTCATTATACACTTCTTCCATCTTTTGAGCTCGATCGACAGAATCACAAATTCCGAATCTCTGTACCTCCAATCATCATTCGATTTCATCATTAAGCCCTTCTTCAAATCTAATGCACATTTCTTCCTCTGTCGATTACAACATCCCGAGCATATCTCTTGAGATACACAAATTCTCTTTCATATTCGCCACTGTTTTATTCCTTGTCGAAGATCAAGAAATTCTCTCTCTTCTTATCTAAATATCTCTTTCCCACATACTTCTTCTTAAATTCGTTTTGGAAGAATTCCTGTAAGTTTATCTGCAGTACCATTGCCTCAATGGTTTCCCACCAATTATACGCTTCTTCTTTCAATAGCTAAACGCACATCCCAAATAGTCCTCCTGAGAACACATCATCTGCTTAAAACTCTCTCCAAACTCTTTAACCAATACTCGCTTTAACCGGATCATCGTCCGATCTCCTCAAATTCTTCACTCCAAACTTTCGAGTTTTTCAATTGGTGTTCTTTGCTAGATTCATCTATTAAAGGAGGAGCAACCGGGTTGTAACGGTGGTACAAAGAGGGGAGGAGGAGGTTGTTGTGCCCGACTTCTTCCTTGTATTGTTTCATGATACCACCGATTCATTAATCCGTAAATCATATTTTTAAGTTCTTCCTCTCTCATCAAAGAAATCGGGACATTACCACTTGTTCCCTTTCGAAGTCTGTATTCTACTATTAACTTCCTCTTCCGACTAGCACCATCGGGTCTATCGACATCTTTACAATCTATAACAAAATTAGTAATTAGATCGGATCATTCACATCACACTATCACAGATTTATATGGCATGTATTTTTAAACACTTTACACATCAAATTCGTTCGAGAATCGACTAAAACAGGCTCTGATACCAATAAATGTAACGCCCCCTTTACCCGAGACCATCGCTGGAGTCGAGCACGAGGCATTACTAAACTTATTTGAGCACTTAAACAAATTCAAACAATTTATATCACACTTTCCAGACAAGCTGTCCAACTGTGTCATAGTTGCTAAATAATTCATATCTCGAGTTATAAAACTCGAAATCCAAATCCGTAAATTTTCTCTGAATTTATACTCATATATCTACTTGCCAATTTTTTCTAGAATTTTGGTCAAGCCAATTAGTACAGTTTATTATTTAAAATCTCCCTGTTTCAGGGTTTGACTACTCTGACCTTTTGTATTACGAATCAGATATCTCTCTGTACAGAGCTTCAATGACTATGCCGTTTGTCTATAATAAAACTAGACTCAATAAGGAATCTGTACATATAAAGTATGACTTCTAATTATCTTTGTAAAATTTATGGTGAATTTCCAAAGTCAGAACAGGGGATCCAGAAATTGCTCTGGCCCTGTTTCACAAAAATTTAAACATCTCATAAATTATAGCTCATATACCTGTTTTGCTTCTTCCATATGAAAATAGACTCATCGAGATTCGATTACATAATTTATTCATTATGTAATTCCATTTCTACTATTTTTAGTGATTTTTCAAAGCCAAACTACTGCTACTTACCGAAAACTATTTTAGTACAAATATTGTTAACTAGTTTATAACATCTTTACTTCAATTCATTCAAACTCTATACATGCCATATAAATCTTCAAACATAAAACAAAAGCTACCGAATTGATCTGGATAGTGTGCTTTGTTGTGTTGATCCGATCTACCCACTTCACTTCAAGTCAATCTACATAAAATATTAAACACACACAAGTAAGCTTATTGAAGCTTAGTAAGTTCATAGGTTAAAAGTAATGCTTACCAAACATAATATTTCCAAACAATACCAAAACATTTACTAAAGTTTCCTGCGATTCACAACCATTGTTATAATAATTCACATAGTTGAGCTCAACAAGAATAACTACTCAATCTCTTCCATTTGGATCACTTCTCTTTATTTCTTATAATCAAATTAGGAAACGGCTTACGAAATTGAGTACGTCGTTGCTCAATGCCACGATTCACAACTCAGTATGGTTTTCCTCATTGAAATACCATACCTACATTTTCAACTCGGTATGGGAAATGCCATACCTACATTTCTTAACTCAAGATGGATTTGATAATACCATACATACATTTCATGACTCAAGATGGATAATACCATACCTACATTTCACAACTCAGTATGGATGATACCATACCTACATTTCACACTTTGCCATGGAACAACCATGGTCTTATCCATCAATTCATCACACGTCACGATACTAACGCATTCAATCCTGCTTTTTCCTAATTTGCATTTCCACATTTATTCTTTCATTAACAAAATCTACACAATCCCACAACAAATTCGTATATAATAACACATTATATACTTCAATCATTCACAAATAAACATCTAATTTCAACCATATGAACTTACCGGCTAATTTGTAGAAGATATTGAAATTTTGGGACTATTCCGCAACTTTTTCTTTTCCTCGTTCTTCTTTGGATTCTTGATCTATAATATAAAATATTTCTACTCATTAGCATTTATTTGATTTCTATTTCACTTCACAATTTATGCTGTTCAAATTTCGAAATTGCACTTTTACCCCAAAATTTACAGTTTTCACAATTTAGTCCATACTCAATTCACCCATCAATTGAACTAATTTTCTCAATTAACACTTTATTTTATCATTATAAACTATTTCAAAACCTTTTATATTCTGAATTTCAACAGCAACCTTCAATTCACAACTTTTTCACAATTAGGTCCTAAATATCATTTCCTATCAAAATCACTTAATAAAACCACCTTAATATGAAATTAGAACTTAAATTTCATAATAATTCATCATAAAATTCCTTATCCATCCAGGGTAACTTCCAATTTCACCCATAAAATCAAAAACTAATGAATTCTACAAGTGGACCTAATTGTAAAAGTCATAAAAACATAAAAATTATCAAGAAAAGCAAGAATTAGACTCACATGATGTAAAAATATGAAAACCAGCTTTCTCCAGACCTTCTATGGCGTTTTGGCTGAGAAATTATGAAGAAAATGTCTAGATTTTTCAATTACATCATTATTTAACTATTAACTTTTATCTATTTCCAATTTTGCCCTTGTTCACATTGTTTTCTTGCTTATTTCATACCCAAACCGTCCAGCCATTAACCTTTGGGTCTAATTGCTCTTTAAATCCATCTTTTTAAATACTTAAGCTATTTACTCACAATTTAACAAATTTTGTGCTATTTTCAATTTAATCCTTTTCAATTAATTAGCCATCCAAACGTTAAAATTTTCTAACGAAACTTTAATACTAACTCAATGACACTCCATAAATATTTATAAAAATATTTATAGCTCGATTTTCAACTTTGAGGTCTCGATACCTCATTTTTGACCCGTTGACCTAATAAATTCTTTTAATTCACTAATTTCACCATTTCACAAATTCTTCTAAATTCTTACTTGACTCATAAATATTAAATTACTATCTTGTTCAATCTTATTTGTCGAATTTAGTGATCTCAAATCACCATTTCCGACACCACTGAAAATTAGGCCGTTACATTGATATTCAAATAACTTTTCTCAATAGGATACACATATCATTTCACTATATCAATAACCATTTCATGAATCCATTGGTTCATACATTTCAATTTCATAACTCAATTCAATATTCTAATCCAATTCATGTTTAAAATCATCCAATATCATTCATATTGCCAATTCATTTATTTACCCATATTAACAGGACTGGGACTTTGGCGGATACACAGATCCAACCAAAACACACCAATATGGCACCTAGTGCCTTATCAGATAATTTGAAGTAATAAATTGTCACCCAGTGTCTCATCGGCCATGCCTAAGTAAGTTGGTGCCCGTTACCTTATCGAATTTATCTGAAGTAATAATTTGACACCCAGTGTCTCATCGACTCGTGGTCGAAGTATCCCTAAACACTTCTAATCCTATGGCATGCCAACTATATCCGACTCAGCCTGATACAGTTAATAGGGTTTTCAGTCACATTTTCCATTTCAATCAATATTTATTCTAATTCAAATAATCACATATACTCATAATTCAATTCAATTCAATACCAATACTTACCTAAATTTCACTTACCATATATTAAATAACACATACAACGATTAATAATTAGCTTCGGATTATAGAAATACAAACCATAGTTTCCGAGCTAATTCTCGTTGATTTTGTCTTTTCCTTTCCTAGCCGAGGTCTCCGGCTCAACGTTAACTATGGAAATCGAAACAATTAAAATTTATCAATACACTACAATTTCATATTGAATATTTCAATTTATACTCAACATTTGCTCACATTTCGATTTAGTCCCTAATCAAAACTAATTTTATTTTATTTAAAACTAATTTCATATTTCATTCAAACCCCAGTTTAGACTAATTTTAACTTTCAAATTTCACCATAAACCCTAATTTTGAAATTCTCTCAATTTAGTCCATATTACTCAAAACTTATGATTTATTTTACAATTCAATCCCTTTTTCACTTCTAACTTGAAATTCTATCAATTTAATCCCTAACACTTAAATTTATTCAACATGAACAACTTCTAAAAATTCACTAACTTCTAAAATTTCAACATAAATCAAGTAGTATTTTTTTTCTAGGATTCTAAAAACATCAAAATTACAAAAAAATAAACTAAATTGACTTACCAATCAAACTTTAAACCTGTAAAACCCTGTTTTCCCTCCTTTCTTTTTCTCCCTAATCTTCTCTGTTTCGTCTTTGTTTCTTTTATTTATTTATTTTACTTTAGTTATAATATAATAATATTTTATTATAATAAAATAATTATATAATATTATTTACATAAATAATAAGTAAGAAATAATAATTAATTAAATATATGTATTTTAATTGTTACACATTTCATGTTTGTTACCAAACACTTGTCATAATTTGGTTTAATTTCTTATTTAGTCTCTTTAATTTTTCTCTATTCTATAATTCAACTTTTACTCGTTATTCAATTTTGTTCTTATACCTAATTACTCTTAATTTCAACTAATTCACCTAGCCAAAAATTAATTAATCACACAACTAACTTCGTAAATATTTTTAATAAATACTTACGAATCCTTTTACGAAAATGGTGACCCGAAAATGCACTTTTTGATAACCATAAATTTCGGGTAGTTACATACAACTTGATCTATATATTTGCAGGCACAACTTCATTATTATATTTTATTTGTGGTATCTACAGCCACGACGCGCACACGCTGGAGAGACGGTAAATATGCACAGTAATTTTAATACAGTAAAGTCATCATGATTTTAACGAAATTAGAACCGAGTTGTGTACACTATTCAATTAGAATTAATTTAATTATTAATTTGAAGGAATATTTAATTGTTGAATTAATTAAATATCTAAGCTTCATTTTTATTTAAATTAATAGAGGTAAGCTCTAAACATTAGAAAAGAATATACAACTGAAATGCAGAGCTATTATGGGCCACTAAAAACCTTAGAGCTAAAGCTCTAGTAACTCACAAGTTTCACATATACCCTAGAATGCCTATATGGGACGGTGCTGAAAGATTAGTAGACATATGCAATAAAATTTCTTTATATTCCTTTTGGCTTCTTAAAATGTGTCTTATAACTATATTTAATACTTGTTGGTGGTACAATTTATTTATTTATTGGATTAAAATTGACTACTTAACTTAAATATAAACTATAAAACAGATAAATAAAATATTAAAAATTCGATATTTCTAATCTCCTTAGCAATTAGCATTGTAAGTTCCTAATATTAATTATCAAGGGCAAAAAAGTTATTCCTCCTAGCAACCTAAGCTTGAAATCTATTTTACTTTTGTTCAAAGATAAGAAATTAAAGTCTATATTCCTTCATTCAAATTTTCAGCCTTGTTTTTTTTATATGCTTGGTTGATCATGCTTTCATGGGAAAAAAAGGAAAAAGAAGAATGTAGTCAGATTCTCTTTGTTTATGGATATAAATCATATAATATAATGAGAGAAATTTTCATTTTTTATTAACATATAATATTAATATGTACTAACATGTGTTAATATCTTAGTGGGTCAATTCAAGAAATATACTTTCCTTCATATATATAAAATTGAATGTTGATGATTAATCAATGTTGGAACGTTAAATTAATGTGCATTTTGATAGAAAGATACACTTGGAGTATTTACAGAGAAAAGGTCAGAGCCTTTGAAGCCTATTTATTTAATGTTTTTAGGATTAAAGAGTAGATTAGGGAGAATAAGTCTTTCATTAGCCAATCAAAGTTTGTCAGCTTAAAATCCTTTTACTAAAGGATCTCTCACCTTTTTTGGGTGAAAAAGGATTTCTCACTTTAACATGTTAATGATATGCCAAAGGCGTTCCGTAGTAAAGGATCTTTGACTTGAAAATGTTGAATAGTTTTGACCAACACAATGAAAAGGCAAATGCATTTATTGGATATTAAAGTTAGGAATTTTTTTTATAAGGGTTAAATCCCAAATTGATATTAATTAAAAGATTTGAGTACTAATTTATGTTGGCAACCTTCATCTGGCATGAAATAGATGTATGGAAATTCAGCAAATACTTCAAGAGGGTGGGAGAAGTGAGAATAAAATAATTTAAAATAAAATCAACAAAATTATTTTTATTTAGTATTATTTTTACTTTTAAATTAAATAAATAATTATTACCTGACATGATTGGCTTGTTGAATTCGAGTACAATAATAAAAATATTATATCAACCACAGAAAATACGTTTGAAGTCTAAAGAAACCAATGACCTAAGAAAGTTAAGCTTTTAAACATTCAACCGACACATAGCATTTGTGCAGCATGTAGCTATAAACCCTTAACAATAGTGCTTGAAATAAGTCAAAAGGAAGGATCAATAAAAGGGCTAGAGACATAGTCCTCTTTTCTCAAGCCAAGAACACCTCCCTCAGCCAATCATGTAAAATGGGCAGCTTTGCCTCCACGTACTCCCATGGAAACAATAGCCCTAAGATAGTTGAAAACCTTTAAATAAAGACTTAGATATGCTCTCACTCATAGCAACCTTCTCTCCACTATCATACTCTAGTAAAACACCATTCTAGCTTTCATCACCTCTTATAAATTAAGCATCAAAGAGCCTTCTACAGTAGAAGCTCCAATGCCGTTATAGTTCATCCTTCATTTTACGAGCCCTTCAACACTTCTGGCCCAAATGCAATATACAATCCAGTCTCCTTCAAGGAAGACATTAACATTTGGTGCTACTTGTGGGAAACGAGTAAAAATTTAAAGATCTACCATTGAAGTTAACACTCCTAGAACCAAATGCAATCCTCCAAATACTGAAACTAGCCTTACCATCGATATTGCCACTACTCATGTCTTTGAACCTAACCATACAACCCTTACACCATCAAACCCTCAACATGTTTCAAGTGTTGGCTTGAATGCTCCCAACTTACCAACCTCTATCAACCCCAGCTCACTCAGCTCTTAATGTAACACCCCCTAACCCTTTTCTGACATTGGAATAAGATTACGGATCATTACCGATCACTACAATTTATATCACGAATCATATAAAATTACTCATTATAAAATTCAATAATTTATCTTATTGACTCTTAAACGAACATTTGGGACCCAATGAAGATATTAGAAATAAATCGAAATCTATTCGGATGCTTATAAAATTTTTCATAAAATTTTCAAAATTTCCCTTAATGAATAGTACCACACACCCATGTGATTTCGAGACACGTCCGTGCGTCTATATGACATGCCCGTGTTGTTACCCCGTGTGATTCATACGACTAGGACACCCCGTGTCCCCTACCCGTGTACTTCTCTGACTTGTTGCTCATGAACAAACTAGTTTTACATGGCCAAGACACATGCTCGTGTGCTTAGCCCGTGTGGATTTATTTTCAATTCGAACCTAGTGCAGTTTTCACATGGCCAGGCACATGCCCGTGTACTGTGGCTGCATGCTTCATACAGCTGAGACACATACCCGTGTCTCTGCCCGTGTGGTAAAACCTGAGCATTCTATTTGCCAAATTTTAGATGCAGGGGACATACGGTCTACTCACATGCCCATGTAAGGGCCGTATGTCTCATACGGTCTGATCACACGCCCGTGTGCCAGGCCGTGTGGACTTAAAATGAACCTTATAGTCCAAGTTTACCAACCCTGCAAACTTCAGTAACAAGCAAAATTTAAAACCAATCTTTCAACCAAATCTAAAACATGATTAAATACATCCAATTCATAATATAATCATCAAAATGTTACGATCCAACTCGAGTGTATCAGTAAGTGTTTAACCTAAAACTTCTAGACAATGTACTTTGGTACTAATTAAATTACTTCAATTAGACTATATAAATGACCATATTGTAAACATAAACTTTGCATTCATGGGTTAACCATTATTATTCTTACACTATTAACATTCACATTCAAAATGATTTCCAAAAGATAACCTAGGTACATGCCATTTTTCAAATAAGATACATCACCAAGTATTTAAGTTCGAGCTTGGCTTGGATGCTAAGTTGTTAGTCGCTTTCGTACGTAACCTACACACGGAAACAAACCGTAAGCTGAATATACACTCAATGGTATTTCCATAAACCAACACTTAAAAACAAATGTTAACATAAAATGTATTTAAGCTATTAACTTCAAATCTAATAGCATTATTTGTATTCAAAGTTCTTTCTCAACAAAACATTTAGTTCAATAATATGTCAATCAATAACAGTATAATTTCAGTACAGTAGCACAGTCATTTAGTTGTCCAGTACAGTAAATTTACCCCTGTTAAAATAATTCAGACTTTGGCGGATACACAAATCCAACCAACACACCAGTACGGCACATTGTGCCTCATCAACTTTGTTGAAGTAAATAGTAGCAATACGGTACATAGTACCTCATCGGATTAAACTAAAGCATCGAAAATAGCACGACACACGAAGTGCCTCATCGACACAAAGTCAAAGTAACAGTACGACACTATTAGTGCCTCATCGACCCATGGTCGAAGTATCCCAATACACTTCTAGATCCTATGGCATGCCAATTATATCCAACCTAGCCCGACACTGTTAATAGGGTATTTATTTCACTTAAAATTTCAAATAATAGTCAATATATATTGCAATTCAAATAGTCACAACTCAATTCGATTCAATACAATAATAGCATTACTTACCTCTATATTACTTGCCATATATATATAATAAATGCAATAATAATTTTTAAGTTCGGTTTATAGAAATACAAACCGTAATTCTCGATTTACTCTTCGTCAACCTTCTCTTTTCCTTTCTTTGTCGATGTCTCCGGTACTATGTTAGCTACGAAAATTAAACAATTCATACTATTAATACAACAATAATTCACAATAAAGAATTGAATTTCTATTCAATTCAAACCTCAATTTTCAATTTAATCCTAATTCACACTTTCACTTTTATCACTCAATTCATACTTCATTACCATTCAATTTCCTATCATATTCTCCTTAAACATTAAATATTCATGGTAAAACCCTAGTTTCAAATTTCTTTCAATTTAGTCCCTAAAACATAAAACTTATAGCTTCTTTTACAATTTAATCCTTTAATCAATTCTAACTTGAAATTTATTCAATTAAATCCATAATTCAACAATTTGTTCAACATAACCATGTCTAAAAATCATCCAACTTTCAAAATTTCCACATACATCAAGTAATATTTGTCTCTAGGACTCCAAAAACATCAGAATTATAAAGAAAAGGGACTTAATTAACTTACCAAATTAAACTTCAAGCTTCAAAACCCTAATTTTCCCTTTTCTTTTTCTTTCTTTCTTTTTTCTGCCTACTTTCGAATTGTTTCTATTTCTTTTTCTTGTTTTTCTTTCTTGTCTTTCTTTTATTATTATTATATGCTTTATTATTATATTAATTTCTTAAATACTAAATATATAATATATGTATATTATACATACACATGGAATAATATTTTTCATACATTTGGCACTATTCCCTTTTATGGGCTATTTGCTAATTTAGTCCCTTCAATTTTCTTTAGTCTATAATTAAACTTTTACATTATATTCAATTTAGTCCTTACACTAAATTAACCTTAATTCAAGCTAATTCATTTAACTAAAATCTAATTAATCACTCAACTAGCTTCATAAATTTTTCTAATAAATATTTACGAACCCGACTTTTTAAAATAGTAAGCCAAAAATATGATTTTCGATACCCGTAAATTTTAATTCATTACACTTAAACAATGACATCTTACACTTTCCTCAAATTCCATTCTTTTTTACACCTTATGGATACTAAAAAAACCTCTTACACTCTCCTCTAACAGTTACTTTTTACCTTTCACAATGTCATATGTTTCTAACGATAAATCCATCATTGTTGAACCTTCAACTCCATACGTTTAACTTTCTATCCTACCTCCCACTGCTAAGGCAATACATACTCCACAAGTCAATACAACTTATGTTAATGTTAGCCTACCAAACGTGCTTAACCATGCTTATTGCCCTCACCAATCATTTTATGCTTACATTATGTTCCCTTCAACCTCTTCAAACCAACAAATTAACTACTTCCCTTAATACATTGCTTAACTAAAACTCCTTTCTATTACTCGCATTGCTCAACAAGAAACTTTGAAATATACGCTTGACAGGTATATCAACTTTTGCAAATCCAACAAGACTAGTGAAACTAATAGACCAATTTTGAGCAACCACAACATGCTCCTTAAGATTGTAATGAAAGCTCTAACCTTTTAGATGAATCAAAACCATGAAAGGCAAGTTCAAAGAGTAATTAGACAAAATGTAGATTAATAAAACCCTAATTGTAACAACCTGATTTTTAATTATACCAGAAAATAGTAGTTTTGAAACCCTATTCCTATAAACCAGGTCTGTAAATATTTACTAAGTTGGTATAAAAGTTTATTAAAGTTTGGTCCTTCAATTTTGTCTATTAATTGCTTAATTAAATTATAGAGACTAAATTATAAAATTCTAATTGCTATGGTAAATAAACCATTTTTTATTATCCAATAGTGGAAAATGAAGTTATCATCAACTAATTTCAGTTAATTATGGTTAAGGTTAATTAATTATGGTTTAATTAATTAACTAAGGTTAATTAAGGTTTAATACAAGCATATAAGTTAAAATTAAAGAAAGAAAGAAAAAAAGCATTTTCTCTCCATATTTTTCTTCATGTTGTGGATAAAGAAAGAAATAAGGTTTTAAGCTTAAACATTTTTGGCCCTTGATTGGTATGTGATTTTAAGTCATTTTCTTGTAATTTTTATGTTTTTGTAGGTATGAAAGCTTGATTTAGCTAGCCCAAGTACCAATTTGTAAAATTGTTAAAGTTTTTAAAAGTTTTCATTGATGGTTTCTTATATAAATTGGTGTTAAATTGATACATTTTAAGTGTATATGTGAAAAAAAACTAGATTATAATGTTTAATTGTTAGTTTTGTACATAAGGACTAAAATGTATAAACTGTGCAATTGGGGTGAAATTTCAGTAATTATAGGTAGTAGAGTGACTATAATGAATGTAATTGAAATCAATTTTAAAACTGAGGCTCAAAATTGAAAGATATATTTCAGTTTCAGGGACTAAATTAAGTAAAATGTAAAACTTAAGGGAATTCAAAAAATATAATTAAATAGGTTCACGCATATCATGGAATGATATAAAAACATTTGGTATTGATGAACTGTCTACAATAATTGTTTATATCAAGAATTGAATCAAACCAGAGATAATAGGGAAAAAACCAAAATTGTAGAATAGTCCTTGAAGATTCAATATACTTTTGTTTTAACTAGGTAAGTTCATATGGTATAAATGTGCTTAAGTTTTTATGCAATTGTTTTGTGTATGTATGTTAGTTTGTGGGTTGATTTGTGGTAATTTGGTACAAAAGGTGAGGTTTGGACTAAATTGTAAAGAAATGTTAATTTGTGTAATAGATGCTTGTTTGAGCTTCGTAAAGGTTAGGTTATGATTGAAATGACAATAGGATATTGTACGTCCTTGTACGAGATTGGTTACAGATGTTACCGAGATCCAACATTTATTGCAAACTCGAAGATACATGTGACACAAGTTTAGCTTAGACTGGCAACCTGATGTTTGTTTTAATGGTTTAGCCCGGATGAGTGACATTACATGTGACTGCCTCTAGACGTACCAACATCCAGAGTAGAAATCTTGCACAAAATATTTGAAAAGGCGATATCTACAATTTTACGGGTTAGATTGTAATATAGTTACAACAGAATAGATGAGACTCCGAGGATCGTACCCAAAGGAGGTGAGCATTAAGTTAATTCTAACATAAGAATAAATAGATCTAATTAGTACTTTAGATGAATTATATCACGATCAAGTAAAAATAAAGGTTTTTAGGATTCTTAATAATAAAAATAAAAAGAGAAGGCATAAAGAAATAATGAGAAATTAAATAGTAAATTTATCAAATCTGAGCATGGGTGATTAGCTTGCTTCGATAATCATAATCAATTGTCGCTTCGGGTTTTTTTCTTCAATCAACTAGTCGATATCCCATTAGGATCTTTCGATCTTCCACTAGAATAATGAGTTGGCAAGAACTACTTATCTCTCGAACTCACAGTCTAGACCAACTAAGGTTAAAGTGTTCACAGATAGGCCATAACAATATTGGGTTAATTTCCACCTCAATGACTTCCTAGAGTTGTCAGGCCTAGGGTTTAGGATCATTCTTTCTTGAATAGCTGATCCATTAAGAGAACCCTACAAAACAACTAATTAATCGTACCTCTACTCCCTAATCCCCGATAGGAGGATTAGTTCCTCATGGATCTCATAAACAATATAGGCTTGATAGAAAGAATAGGCATGAACAATAATTCAAGAATATAAAGTTTAGAAGAAGCTTGATTTGTATTAGAATTGGTTACTTAATCCTTACATAGTTTGATCACATTTCACAAATGTGATTTCTTCTACAAAGCAAAGAACAAAAATTGAAATAAATTTAAAGCTTAAGAAAAGAGAAAGACTAAGAACTAAAACAAATGAGAAAATTATATAATATGAAAGCTGCCCATAACATGTGTTAAATGAGCTTATTTATAGATTTTAGAGTGGCCGTCATCTTAACCCTAGGTCAGCTGCCATCTTCGTGCTTAATGTTTGATTGTGTGGACCAAAACACCGCTGGCTCGTAATTATTTCCCATATAGAGGTGATGTCATAACACACCAGGTCCTATGTCGCAATATCAAGGGCAGCATGTTTCATTTTCAGGGGTCTTTAAAGGTGTGTCGCGACATTGAAGGCAGTCTTGAAATTTTTCTATTTTATTTCTTATATTGCGACATACAACTCTTCGTGTTGCAACACAACGACCAGTATTGAGTTGGTACACCTTCTAATGGTCTCCTGCATGATCACAAAGTATATTAGTTCACCCTCAGGTCACATTTGGACCTTAAGGTCAAATTAAACACTTTATTAAATTTAGATAAATTTAATAATACTTAACTAAAACTTAAAAAAAGTTCTTTTATAAAAGCTCCTAAAGTACGAAAACTAGTTTAATCTACTACACTAAATTACAAAAGATCAACATGTATAATTTCAGCTTGGACAAACAATCGAATGTTTGGCTATAAAGGTTTAGCCTGGACTAGTAACCTGACATGAATATACTTAGCTCGGACGAGCAATTGGTATGACATAGATACCTGTGCATTCGAGTTCGTCAATTGAGAGATTGAAATGAGACATGATGATATTTATATTCAATTGTGAAATGTTAAATTTGAACTTGAACATGATATTGATGAAATGACATTAACATGTATGCAATTGTTTCATTTATGATTGAATAAGTTTTGAACCAATTAATCAAATGACATGAATTGACATGATATGTGATTGTGGTATTATATGTTTTATTTACAAGTTAAAACTCACCTTATTAATATGTGGTTTTCTATGTCTAGCTAACTATGCCAAGCTTAGTAACTTGTGCTTAACTGAAAATTGAGGTAAGCTTTTGTTTAATGCCTATGAACTTACTAAGCATTCTATATGCTTATGCCATTTGTTTTCCATTTTTCTTATATATCGATACCTTATGGAACATGTCAAGCCGGATCAACTCAAAGCTCACACTATCCTATCACTGAATTAGTAGCTTTTTGATCATTTTGAGTTAAGAGTTGTGGCATATATATAGGTGTTTTGGTATATACTTTAATATATAAAAGTCTTGATGAAAATGGTATGTGAATTAGATAATGCTTGATATGGCGATAGTTGAAGCCTAGTTGAAAAGGTTTACTTAACACTCATGTGTGTGATATGTGTTGGAATATAATTGATTTGGTTGAAATGGTATACCTATTTCAAGTTATAAAGGTTGTGATGATTGAGTTGTACATATAAAGTTTGGCTAAACATATTTGGCATAGTGAAATGATTATTTGTGATCAAATGGGTTTCTATGATGAATGGTTAAACTATGTGACTTATACTTAGACATTGTAGTTTATGTTTAAGGCCTACAAGCCATTGAGGTGTTTATTGTGTTAAATAGAAGGTCATAGAAATGGTAAGGCATGTTTTAAATGGTATGGCACAAGTAAATGTATTGAATGGTTGATTGATATGTTTTAGTACCATATGGTAATTTCTTAAGTTTCTTTGATGAATAAGTATAGATTGAAATGTTAAGATGTTGAACTTGAAAATTGAACTTGTTTGGTATGTTTTAGATATGTATTGATTCAAATGAGTCTAGTATTCGGTATACAAAATGGTTAGTTTGTTTTGAAACTTGAAATAGGTACCAAATGACTTAAATTTTACCAAATATAGAGTTATCGTCCCAACGAGAATATTTCATTGTCGCAAGGTTGGTCAATACTAAGTGATATCGCGAAATCGAGTTGACGTGACATACTATTTTGGTGATGTATTGACGTAGAATTGATGATGCCACGATGTCAGCTCTGAACTTTTAACTTTACAATTTGGTCATGTTTCGTACTCAAGTTGACAAAAGAGCTTTCGTAAGCTCGATTACGACTCTAGAATGATGTATTAGTATAATGTAATCATGATTGATGTTTGAATGCATGTGAAAATGATTATTTTATTGTAAATCTGATTGTGGTTGATCCAACAACAAATGTGGCATCCTGTAGCTTGGACCTGGAGATCGGGTTAGGTGAAGGGTGTCACACTAATCCTTACATACTAAATGTAGAGCTCGGATGCATTGAACAACACTAGTAAATACAAAATGATAACATACAAATCAACATCCTTAATACCCTCACATTGATCATGATTTGGCTAAATAGGTTGTTATATTGGAGTTGAAGAAACTAAAAAGTTACTAAGAATGATTGTGAGAGCTTGAATATAGAGCATAATCACCTTTTTGGTGATTCGCCAAGTTAAAGTTCTTCTTGGCACCAGTAATCTAGTTAACCACCTTAATCATTTCCAGTTCATTTCATGACCTTCAAGGTAATTTTGATTAGTACAATTTTGAGTTTTCCCCAAAATTATCAAAGGCCTAACAAGAACTTGGTGGCATTCTTTATAGTAATCCAAATAATAATTTATCCAAGGGATTATATTGTTTTCCATCAAGTCCAATTGAGGAGACACCTTGTCGTGAGTATCGGAGTAGATGACTTCTAGAAAGATAGAAAAATAACTGTGATTGTTTGGATTGACAATACATCAGACATGACCCAATTTAAATTTGTGCTAAATTTGTTTATGGATCAATTCACTTGACATGTTCATAGTGTAGCTTACCTAAATCGTAAGTGACTAACTATGTGTAACTCATATACTTTGATATATTGAAAGCATGTGCTCAATTGGTATTAGACCTGAAAGCTAGTATGTTGGGTATATGTCTTATTTATGACATGACTCAATTTATAATAGTGGAATTCATAACTTGGGTATTTGACCACGGGTTATTTTTTAGGGATGAATGATTGTTATTACTATTTAATTAGTAATAATATTTGTTATCATGGAAGATACAATGGTATATACAATTATTTCATATCACTAATTAACTCCACTTCGATCCGATTCTTGATCTATAGAATTATTTCATATCACCAATTAATATCAAACATTTCCATAATATACCATGGTATGCATTATTTCATATAATTAAAATTTTTGATTCCCTCATATTTTACATTTTGTTTAATTTAGTCCTTAAACTCCAAATAAGCATAACTTTCAATTCCTAGCTTTAGATTAAAATCCAATTTCATATATTCTTATTAGGGACCTTATACTTTCTATTTCTACATAATTTTATGATAGATTTTACATTTATTCAATTTGGTCCCTAATGTAATAAAGTTAACAATAAGCTAAATTAACTTTACAAATTAGTCCTTTTCATAATCTAAGCTTAAAATCTATCAATTTCGAGCCTAATTCTTCAAGAAACCAACAATGAAAACTTTCTAAAACTTTAAAATTTTTTCAAATTAATACACGAGCTAGCTCAATCAAGCTCTCATGACCTCAAATCTATAAAAAAAATAAGAAAAGGACTTGAATTCACTTACTAATTAATGGTTGAATGTGTTGAAGAATTTTTTAAGGTTTTCCAAGCTCTCAACTATGGTGGACAGTGGAAGAATAGGAAAAAGATGATGAAATCCCACTATGTTTTCCATTTATACTTAATTAATTCTTAATTAATCTAGGTTATTTAGCTTGATCATGTTTATATTAAAATAATTTAACTATTAATCTCACTTAATGGTTAGTGTCATCACCACCCACCAACTATGAGAAATTCATGGTTTAATTGCCATTTTTATCCTTTGGCTATTTGCAATTTAAGTCTTTAAGCCTTTTGACAATTAAAACTACATAGCAATTGGAATTTAAAAATTAGTCCATGAGCCTTAATTAACTATTTAATTAACAAATTGCTTCACCAATCTTCAATATATTTTTATATTATTTTCGTAAATATTCATATTTAATATTTACGAATCAATTTACGAAAATGAGGTTTCAAGGATCATTTTTTCGGTACCACTAAAAATCGGGTTGTTATACATACATCGAAGATCCAAGACTTATCCTAAATTCATTGGAGATATTCTACATGCTGATTATCCTACTGCTTAATTGGGAAGATTAATTGTAATTGATATAGTATGTTAACAAGTCTCGATTCCTTATAAATTGATGAGACTTGTATAAGTAATATATTGATTTGAGAGCACTTACTCTTGTTCGTTAAAGAACATTTCTTATGAGTGCATTGAGCGTGTAACTTGGTTTTTGTCCTAAGTTTTCAAGAGGAAAACTTAGAGGGGAATTGTTTAGATCTTAGGTGCAAAAGTAAGAAGTCTAATCTGGTTGTAATCACTTATTGTACGAGTTGCTAAGATAGTAGATTATCTCTTTGGGTAAGGCCTCACAGATGTAGGGAAATCAAATTGTGTAAACATATTGAATGTTTAGTGTCTTTTCTATTTTATTCATCACTAGTGTCTCAATCAATTGGCACTTAAGCCTTGCTTCTGACACTGCTTGAGTTCTCTTGCAGATATCTATTTAATTCTTTCAATTAGTATCAGAGCCTACTACTTAACATATCTAATAGATTTTCAGGTGTTAATATTTGCTTGTAATGGAAATTTCATCAGTGTCTTATCCCCCAATGCTCAATGGTGCTAACTACGCATACTAAAATAGTAGAATGATGGCATTCACCAAGTTAACTAATATGAGCCTAGAGATCAATTTTTTTTGGATGAGAGCATCCATTCATTGAAGTCTCTGGTGTTAAGACACCTAAATCAGAATTGACTTGGACCTTTGAAGAGGAAAAGCTTGCTATTGCTAATTTAAAAGTTCTCTATGCAATTTATTATGGTGTAGATGCTCGAGAGTTTAAGAGAATCTCCAAATGTATCATTATTTAGAAAGCCTGGGATATTTATGAAATAGCTTATGAAGGCACTAATACTATGAAGCAATTATGCGGGAAAATGAGACAAATGACAAGTTTTATGTCGAACTTTATGATTTATCAATTAGGCTTTCGTTATTGGAGATGAGTACTCAAATTAAAAGTTGTTCAGAAAGTTTCTCTCCATATTACATGTAATGTTACTTATCTCTCTGACTTTAAGGAAAATCATAGTGATCAAGTAACATTTAGTGATGGTAAGAAGCTCAAAATTCTTGGCAAAGGATTCTAAAAGTTTATGGCTTATCAAATTTGAAAAAATGTGTTTCTTGTTGATTGATTTGATTATTATCCATTAGTTATGTGATTAATGAATACTTGTCAATTTTACCAAGGAAAAGTGTTTTATAACCACTAAATTGGGTGATAGTGTTTTGGAAGGAGTAAGAACATTAGACGATTGATACAAGGTTGTTTAACCATTTCAATGCAGTAAAGTTGGTATTTATGAACTTGAATTATGGCATGGAAAGTTCAGACACATTCATTACAAGAGCCTCTAATGCCTAGTCAAATATGAGGTAATTAAAGGAATGCCCAAATTAGGGAAAGCAGTGCCTAATGTGTATGGAGACTATCTCAGAGTGAAGCAACATAAGAAATCTTATAAGTAGTTGCAACTTGTGCATACCACTGCTTGACTAGAATTGCTCTACATAGATCTCATAGGTCCAATGCTAACTAAGAGTATTGGACCTAAGCAATGCATTCCTTTTTGTGTTAATGATTGTTCTAGATTTATCTAAGTGAGATTTCTTAGGAAAAAATTCGATACATTTGCAGAATTTAAAAAGTTGTGTAAAATATTAATGAATGAGAAAAGGAGCATCATTGGCATAATTTTTAGGATCAGAAGCGATCATTGTTGAGAATTTGAAAATAATAAATCATCAAAATTCTCTGATAAAGAAGGCATAAAACATTAATTTTCAGCTATAAAGACTCCATAACAAAATGGTATAGTCGAGAGAAAGAACAAGACTATTCAAGAAATAGCTCAAGTTTTACTAAACAACAAGAACATTCCACATAAGCTCCAGGCTAAAGTTTTCAACACAATTGTGTATGTTATCAATAGAGTTCACTTAAGACCAATGACACGTATAACTCACCAAAAAATATAGTGGGGAAGGAAGTTAAATGTGAAGTAATTTTATGTCTTTGGATGTACTTATTACATTCTCAAAGAGAATGAGTATTAAGGAAAATTTGATGCCAAGAGTGATGAAGGGATTTTCTTAGGCTACTCAAACTCAAACAAAGCCTGCCAAGTATACAACAAATGAACACAAAAGGTTATGGAGTCCAATAACACATTTATTAATGACGAAGCTACTTAGATGACTGCTATAGATGAAAATGAGGGAATAACTTAGCAAGTGCCTATTACACCAAGCATTGATCAAGTTGATGATGAACTAGAAAGAGAAATTCACGTGATCAAGGAATTTTCTGGAGATGATGATCCAATTTATGTTGATGGCCGCTTACAACCTTATTTTAGAGTTAAAAAGAACCATTCAATTAATCATGTGACTTGAGACATCAATTATAGAGTAAGAACTAAAGGAAAACCAAGACCTAACTATAAAGATATTGTGAGGTTTCCTTATTACACCTTACAAGTTGAACCTAAGAAAGTTGAAGAAGCCTTGAAAGATGAGGACTGGATTTATGCTATGCAGGAAGAACTTCAACATTTTAATCAAAATAAAGTTTGAAAGTCGGTACCAATGCCTATAGGATGCAATGTCATTAGTACAAAATAGATCTTTAAGAATAAAACAAATGAGAATGGTGTCATAACTCACAAGGATACACACAAGTTGAGGGAATTGGCTTCAATGAAACCTTTGCTTCTATTTCTCAATTAGAAGTCATTCGATTTTTGCTAGCAGTGGCCACTCATCTCAACATCAAGCTTTACCAAAATGATGTAAGAGTGATTTCCTCAATGACTTCTTGAGAGAGGAAGTATATGTGTCCCAACCAGAAGGTTTAAAGGATCCCGATAATATTGAATATGTATTTAAAATAAACAAATCTCTGTATGAATTGAAGCTGACCCCTCAAGCCTAGTATGAGAAACTATCCTAGTTTGTTTTAAGCTAAGGATACCTACAGGGTTTTGTTGACAAAACAACTTTTATCAAGAGAAATAGAGGTAGTATTATTGTTGAAAAAATCTATGTTGATGATATAATCTTTGGTTCCACATCTGTCAATACCAAGAATAGTTTTATAGATGATAAATAATGAATTCAAAATAAATATGATAGGAGAACTGTCTTATTTTTTGAGACTTCAAAATAAAATAGCTTGAGAATGGGATCATTTTATCTTAAGATAATATTCTAAGAACTTGATTAATTCTTTTGGAATGGAATGAGCCAAGCCAGCAAGGACCCCAATGTCACTACATGAAAAGATGAACATAGGTGCAAGGGGAGTTCCCACTGATCCTAGCACTTATAGGAATATGGTAGGAAGCTTGTTGTATTTGATTGCAAATAGACTTGATTTAAGTTTTACTGTAGGTGTATATGTTTGGTATCAATCCAATCCCATGGAGTCTCATGTCAAAGTTATGAAACGTATCGTAAGGTATGTTCTTGGCACATTCAATTTTGGAATTTGGTTATCGAAAGATAGAACTATGAGCTTGGTTAATTATATTAATGCAGACTAGGTAGGCAATGTAAGTGATCAAAAGAGTGCTTCTGGAGGTTCTTTGTCAATAGCTAAGGCAAAGTATATTGTAGTAGGGAGTTGTTGAGATATAACCTTTTGATCTATACTAGAACTAGCATTAGTGTCAATTGGTTGTAGCACTAGTGTATCACCATTGAAGACTAAGCACATCAATATTAGGCACCACTTTGTTCAAGAAATTGTAGAAAATGGAAAAATTGAATTACAATATGTGAAGGCTAATATTCAACTTGTTGATTTGTTTATAAATGCCCTAGATTCAACAAGGTTTGAAGCGCTGAAAAATTTAGTTGGAGTTTGTCGAGTTCGAAACATTTGGCAATTAATAAGAAAGGTATCCAAATGTTAATATTTGTTGTTGTTTTTATGTTTTGAAGATCAATATTTACAACAAATTCATTCACACAGACTACCATTATTTTTTTGAGAAAAATTTATTAAGGGTGGTGCTACAAGGAAACTACTATATATAAAAACCTTGTTCTTGTTTCTTTTAGCTGCCCTTGCTCTCAGTCTTCCTTGGTTCTTGAAGTTTTTAGCACTAGTACAGTGCATTCATCCGGAAGGGAGGCTTAATCAGTTGATCAAGTTGATAAAAATTCAAAAAACCCCCAACCAAGAAGGTTGGGGATAATGCATGAATGAGTACGTGAACCTTAATAATGTAGTGGAGCCTTCTAAAAATGTTGAAAAGGAAATTGCTAAAATAAATTATCTACCTAAAAACCCTCATGTTCCTGATCATGAGCCAATGTTTGGGGATCATATTGAATTACTCTTTCAGGCTTTCATTTTGCGATACAACCTTGAATGATCCTCTTTTCTTATTTCAATAAATGGTCCTTCTATTAATGAGATAGACACTATCCTTTTATCTTTGGCTGTTGATTTTGTAACAAATATAACCGAACTTGTTGTTGATCTTTCTTAAAATGAAAATCACGTTACTGGGAAAACATCCATGGTCATTGAACTTGAGAAAGAAGAACTTGTGGTTATAAGAGTAACCATTGGGCCAAGCATTAGTCCTGACACTGCAACTGGTGCAGTTGGTTGTAGAAATACTGAATCAATATTAACCAAGAAGATTAAACAACTTTATCGAAAAGCTAAGGAAAAGTCGTTGTTGACAAAGGAAACCCTTTATTCTCTTCTTCTACCAAGAGAAGATGATTCAATCTAGTCTTAGATTCTTCTTCTAAGTTAGAATCTAATGATAATGTGCCCTTCAAGAAGTTATATCTCGTATCCATAACCCATACCAAAAGGCCTAACATCATTTTATCTCCAAAAGTAAAGAAAGCCTCTAAAAAGAAAGCAGATAAGCCAATAGACTCGATGTAAAAAAAAAAGCCCTGTTAAAGAAGAAAGGATAAACTTTCCTCTCCACCACCTACACCAACACGTACTTGTTGTTTGCTAAGAAAAACTTCATTTAAGAACAAAATATCAATGAAAGAAGCTTTGGAAATATAGGCTTTGATGTTATTCTTGAGAATAATGGTCTTCTCTAATTCGTAAATTTTGTACAACCTTATGTAAAGAAGTTTGTTTTTGAATTCTATACAAACCTCTTAAAGTCTATTGATGAGTCAAGCAACAAACTGTGCCACAATGCTTTTGTTAGGAAATGTGGTATAATTTTGGTCCAGCACAAATTTGAGAACTTCTATTTCATCCCCGCTCTATTGATGTTGAACTAAATGAGTCTTTTGACACAATGGTCAAGACCATTACTAATGTCGTGCATTTAACCTAGCCACAGGCAACTGAACTTCAAGAATCTACTCTAAAGCTTACTTATGTCGGCCTGTTTGTCATTGCCACTAGAAACTATATTCCTAATAGCCAAAGGAATATAGTTACAAATAGCATGATCACTTCCCGAAAAAGAAATGTGATGCCATGCAATTCGGCTTGGGGGAGATTATATAACAAGAAATCATCAAGCATGCTAAAGGAGTCTACCCCGGGCTATGTCTTCCTTTCCCTTCTTTAATTTTTTTTAGATATTTTATAAATAGAATTCTAAAATTATTCTTGCCACTAAAAAATATAAAAGAACGCCTGTAGAGTTGAAATTTTCATATAGGTGGCTAGAAATGAAGCATTTAGAGGCCAATCTAGGAATCATTCCTAGTGATGAAGCACAACATGTGGAAGTAGTGTTTGTACCAATTAGCACTGATATGGGCACTCCTAGGTGATTTTCAATCTTTGAGAAAAAGATATGACAAAATATTGATGTTAAGATTGCCTTTTAGAAAGGGTCATACAACAACTTCAAGTTAATGTTCATCAAGCAAAAACTTTAAGGAATGACTTGATAGCCAAGCAATTTTAGTAGAACTTTGGCAAAATTGTTGAACTAAAAGAGGGAGTATACTAGGATGTTGAGATTGTGTCTGCTAATGATTTGGAATTTTCTATTTTGTATTTAAGATTATTTTTGTTGAAACTTTTGAACTATGATTACTTTGGTTGTTATTTTTGTGAGCCTTTTTTCAATTAAGCTTGTTATAATATAATTCTACGTACTTTAATTATTAATGAGTTCATCTTCTTCAAAAGCATTAATGGTTGATTTCCTTGATTATTAATGCGTTACTTAGGGGGAGCATTTATTTCTTTTGTTGTATGTGTTCTCCTCTTTACGTTTTGTTAAAAAAAGATCAAAAGGAGGAATTGTTGAGGTAATTCTTAAGCAATGCCAAGGAGCAATGCCCACTAGTGTCTGGCACTGCTCAACTAAGAAACTTGCCATGTTTAATGTTGGCAAATTTTGGTAACAAAACCCTTGGGTTTTAATATTTTCTGATACTTTGAACAATTGCAAGTCCATTTATGGTAGCCATATTATTTATAGCAATATATCCTAAAAATTAGTTTGGATTAGATTAAGGAAATTATCTTCCCCATTTTAAAAAAGATTGGATTAAATCACATAAAACTTGAAAATATATCTTGAAGATTCAAGATTTATCTCATTGGAGATATTTTATATGTTGATTATCCTGTTGTTTAATTGGGAAGATTGACTGTAAATGAAGTGTATGTTAATGTTACTAAGTCTCAACTCTTTAAAAATTTTGGAGACTTGTATAGGTGATGTACTTTTCTGAAAACACTTATTCTTATTCATTGAGGAGCATTTCTTGTGAGTGTATTGAGTGTAAAATCAAGTGCATGTGTGTGTGTGTGACTTGGTTTTTTTCCTAAGTTTTCAAGGGAGAAACTTAAAGGAGAGTTTTCTAAATCTTATATTCAAAAGTGAGGAATCTAATCTGGTGAATGTTAGAGGTTGTAATAACTTATTGTACAAGTTACTAAGATAATAGATTATTTCTAGACAAGGCCTTACAAACGTAAGGAAGCCGAACTGCATAGACATATCAAGTGTTCATTATTTTTCTTGTTTTGTTCATCATCAATGCCTAAAGCAGTAACCGCCTCCAAACATAACAATGTCCAGAGTAAGAATCTTGTACAAAGTCTATTAAAAATGTGGTATCTGTAATTTTACGGGTTAGTTTGTAATATAGTTACAACAAAATAGGTGAGTACTCTGAGGATCATACCCAAAGGAGGCAAGCACTAAGTTAACTCTAACCTAAGCACAAATAGATCTAATTAGTACTTTAGATAGATTATATTATGAAGAAATATAAAGAAAGGTTTTTGGGATTTTTTTATAATAATAATAAAAGAACATAAACAAATAGATAGAATGAAATCAAATAGTAAAATTTATCAAATCTGAACATGGGTGATTAAGTCACTTAAATAGTCATAATCAACTGTCGCTTCAGGCTTCTTGTTCAATCAACTAGTCGATACCCTAGTAGGATCTTCCGATCTTCCACTAGAATAATGAGTCAACAAGAACTACTTATCTCTCAACCTCATAGTCTAGACTAATTCAGGGTTAAGGTGTTCACAGATAGCCCATACCAATTTTGGGTTAATTCCCACCTTAATGACTTTCTAGGGTCGTCAAGCTTAGGGTTTAATTTCTTCCTTTCCTAAACAGCTGATCTAATAAGAAAACCCTACAAAACAGTTAATTAATCATACCTCCACTCATTAATCCCCCAAAGGAGGATTAGTTCCTCATAGATCTCATAAATAGTATAAACTTGATATAAAGAATAGACATGAAGAACAATTCAATATTATAAAGTTTAGAAGAAGCCTGATTTGTATTGAATAGAATGCCGAATCCTCATAGAGTTTGATTAAGTTAACAAATCTTATCTTTCTATTAGAGTAAAGAACAAAACTGAAATAAACCTAAATCCTAAGAAAAGAGAGAAACTAAAGACTAAAACTATGAAGGAAATTATACAATACGAAAAATTATCCATAATATGGTTAAATGAGCCTATTTATAGAATTAGAGTGGTTGTCATCATTAACCCTAGACAAGTTGTCATTCTCGTGCTTAATGTTTGATTGTGCATATCAAAATGCCCCTGGCTTATAATTATTTCCCTTATAGAGTCTATGTCGTGACACACTAGGTTCTGTGTCACGACAACAAAAGCAGTATGCTCATCTTCAGGGTATCTTCAGGGGTGTGTCACGACATCCTCAAGCTATGTTGCGATACTAAAGACAATCTTGAAATTCTTCTATTCTGCTCCCTAAGTTGCGACATCCAACTCTCTATGTTGCAACACAGCGACTAGTATTGAGTTAGCACACCTTCTAATGGTTTACTGCAACTCACAAAGTATATTAGCTCACCCTTAGGCCTCGTTCAACCCCTAAGGTTAATAAAAAACTCAAATTACACAAATTATTGAATTTAAATAAAGTAATAAAAACTTTACTAAAACCTGACTAAAGTGCTTGTATTCAAGCTCCTTAAATGCGAAAACTAGTTTAATTTGCTACACCGAATTACGATAGATCAAGCAGTTGGCACTATTCTTAAATATTACTTGTAGTATTAATCGAGTTTGCTTGCAAATATCCCTTTAGTTTTTTCGTAACCTATCTTAGACTTAAGGGCAACATAACGTTATATCAACTCAAGAAAACATGTTTTAAGCCCAAAGAAACGAACAAACCAAGAAAGTCAAGTCCCATAAACCTTTAGCTGACATGTAGCACTTGGGCAGCAAGTAGCTAACAACCCCAATAATAGTATGTGGCAAAAGTCAGAAGGCAAGATCTACAAAAGGGCTTGAAGTACAATCATATTACATGAAGGACACCTCCCCAGCCAATCATGTGTAGCGGCAGCTTGGCCTCCACACACTCTCGTATAAATGATTGCCTCAAGATAGGTAGAGACCCTTACATAAAGACCCAATTATGCTCTTCCTCAAGGCAATATTCTCGCCAACATTATCGTTATTCTACTTTTTCACTCTTTTAACTTTCAGTACCTCTATTACCTCATTTTTAACTTAAGCATCAAGAGCATTCGAAGCATAAGCTCTAGTGCCTTTATAGTTTACCCTTTATTTTGCAAGCCTTCAACACTTCCAATCTAGATACATCCAACCCAATCCATAAAGAGAGAGTACAAGATTGCAAGTATGTCAAAAACATGGAAGAAAATAGTAGAAGCTTCACTCTAATTCTCACATTTTTAAACTATGATTACAAACACATCTTAAACGAACGGTTGCAAACATAATGAATAATATTACGATCAAATTCAAAACCATATCGTAACATTATATTATGATGTCGATTAAAATGGTACGGAGTGAAATGGGAAATGTGAACATGATAATGGGCGGCAGGCAGCGCATGTCAAATGTTGTCCTAGTGTCAGAATACAAGATAACGTCCAATCAAGGTTTAATCAAATGAGAGATTTGATAATGGCTGAAATTCCCGACAAAATTGCTGCGCCCAAACGACTGGTATTTGAGCTTACAACAACGAGAATGGTTTATTCTTCCATCCACTACCAAAGCCAAAGCATTGGGGACGTATGAGTGGCGATCACTTGGCAACCAATTGGGGGTTTTACCGAATATAATTTTTTTTTAGAAATGGCCAAAAAGGAATGATGGGGAAAGGCAATGGTGAAAGGGAAAAAAGCGTGGGAAACCATATTTGTGGCTAGAAATAGAGGCGGTCATTCAATGGAATCACAACACTTGGGGTGTAGTATTGCCCTATGAAGCTTAGAGGCCAATCTGTGTAATTGTCTATGGCCTCACTAACAGTACTGAATACTTTGCTTTAAAGATATTTTTCAGGTTTCCCTCTGTTGCCCCATTTCTTTCTTCTTCTTCTTTTATTTCTTTTTAACTTGAAATTTCAAAGTGAATGTGGTCCATTTTTACTTCCTCATTTCACCATCACTCGTTTAGTGTTTATATTCAATCTATCAAGGAAAATCGTGTGGTGTTAATTTGTAAATTGTAAAAATGAGTTAAGCCCAAGCAGAACCTAACACATTAGAATACATGCATAAACCCTAGGTATGAAATGTAGATAATATATATATTGACATATGTGAGTTTTTATGGAGGGAAAAGTTGCAACATAAACTCCTCTGTTTTTTTTTTATAATTTTTAATGTTGTTTTATAAGCTATATTGTCATAATAAGTTCTTCCAGTTGCTTATATCCAATAATTCAACTTACAATTTTATGTAAATTTTAAAAATTCTGATTATATTTATCACTAGTTTTACAAATTAAATACACTATTAAAATTGAAATAGATATTTAAAATATAAATAATGTTACAATAAACTATTTAATGGTCCCAATATTTAAATTTATTTAACAATCTACATTCACTAATTAACAATTAAAATCAAGTTGGAAACTATATATAAAAATAGAATTTCACATAATCTACTATTATAATATTATATTTTAAAATCAATTTCTAAATATTATTTATTTAAATTCAGTAAAATATCAATTACCATATTTTTAAAATTAAATTTTATATTTTTATATTTTTAATTTCGCAACTTCAAAAATTTTCTTTTTTGGTGTAAAAAAAAATAACTAAACAAAATACCTAAGCCTAAAAATCAGCTACCCTACGTTCCAACAGTTTCCTAAAAATACTTCGTGATCTGAATTACTCCTCCTCATTGAATACCAGCTATGTGCGCAACCTCAAATAAATGTACTAGTTTTATAATATCAATTAAAGACTTTTTTGGATGGGATACAAGTCAAAAGACTTAACAATGTAACATGCTCCTTTCATGTGTGGGCCCAAATGCTTATGTTTTAAATTAGAAATGTTATTTTTAGAGGGATTATTATGAACCTTAAAAATATTAGTATTTTATAGACAGTAAAATAAATATTAAGCAAACTTTGGTCATAAAAAATATATACATTTTAAACATTTTTCAAATTAAGAATTCTTAATTCAAAACCCAAATTAACAATACTCACATGTAAAAATATATACAAAATGTCATTTTTTAGAGGATAATCATGAACTTCAAAAATATTAATCTTTATAGACCGTAAAATAAACATTAAGGAAACCTTGGTCATAAAAAATATACATTTTTAAACATTTTCCACATTAAGAATTTTAATCCAAGACCAATTAACAATACTCACGAGTAAAAGATATGACTGAAATATCATTTTTGAGAGATAATCATGAATCTCAAAAATATTAATCTTCATAGACCGTAAAATGAATATTAAGAAATCTTGGTCATTAGAAAATATACATTTTTAAATATTTTCAAAATTAAAAATCTTGATATTACCCACCGATGTCTATTTCATGATGTTAATTAAATTTTTACTTGTTTATACTAATATTATGCCAAAACAACTAACAAATTTGTCAATCAAATTCCTTTTGTGAAGGAATAGAAATTGGACATCATAATCCCTTTCCCTTATTTAAAAAAGTTATACTAACTTTTAAAAAATTCATTTACTATTTTTCAAGATATTATCTTTAAAATAGACGAATTATATACCTTTTACTAGTTATACAGTGGCCGTATGTTTCAAATGAAAGAAAAAATAGTAAATATTCTCAACTGAGTTACCCTATTTTACACCCCCAAAGGCAAAAAAGAAAAAGTAAGTACTATAAATTATTTTATGTCATGGATATAGGTATGGGGAATCACAGAAAGGGCAAGCAAATAAAAACCCTAAAGAAGAAAATGGTTAACCCAAGCTGAGTTTGTGGCTACAATGGAGTCAGTCATTTTTAGTAGGGGTGACAGCCTCCTTTTTTTGTAGTCAGCCCGATGCCCTTTTATCTTCTATATACTATACTATATTGCTAGCAAAGGGGGGTGTGTGTTTGTGGAATAGTCGAAGATCATCAGCTGAAACGATGTTGGGGTGTGTATGCAGTTGTAGGGGGGTTGAATCGAATAAATTTATCGAAGAAAACAAAAAGTAAAAAAGAACTGATTTAGACATAATGTACCATGAACGGGATGCTGTGGACCGGCTTTTATGAAAAAATAAATAAACTAAAGTGGGTTGCACCACCCCTCTTTGAACTTCACTTTACAGTTTTGAGGTTTTAACATTGGGTTTGCATATTCAGGATCCTCCAATCAAATATCACTGCTGGCTTTAACAGCATGTATTATGATAAAAAAGCAGCTAGATTCTATTGATGGTACGTAAAGTCTTAAAGTAGATACCCCCACACCTTCATGTATAAATAGCACTCGGGTGTTAGCTTGTATTGATCAGATCAGTAAACCAACAAACCAAAAAAAAAAAAAAAACCTACACAGTAAGACCAAATAGCGATATCATGCCTAGAGATAGAGATCCTTTGGTTGTTGGTAGGGTTATAGGAGATGTGTTGGACCCTTTTACAAGGTCTATTTCACTTAGGGTCACTTATGCTACTAGGGATGTTAACAATGGGGTTGAGCTTAAACCATCTCAAGTTGTTAACCAACCAAGGGTTGATATTGGTGGGGATGATCTGAGGACCTTCTACACCTTGGTAATTTACTTTTACTTTTTTTTTTTATATGCATAGTAATGGAGTAGGGTTTTTTTTGTTTCTGGTTTTTGTTAATGATTACCAGCAGCTTCCCTTATACATAGTCACATTTTGGTGTAGGTTATGGTAGATCCTGATGCTCCAAGTCCAAGTGACCCAAACCTCAGGGAATACTTGCACTGGTGAGTCTTTATATAAAAATATATAAAGAGATCCATCATCTATTTTTCCTCCCTTTCTAGCTCTCTATTTTTGTTGCATGCTCAAACACACAACCTAAGAGAAAGATGAACAGTTACAGTGTTTGTGATTGAATGGAAAAGTAGATGGAAAAAAGTGAAAGAATAAATGAAGAATAAAAAATGTTTTTAAACGTATAAAAATGTTGATCTGAAAGGAAGAAAATTGACAATTTTCCGATTCTAATGTATATAAATTGAAGTTAACTATGCATGTTCTAAAATTTTTAATTATTTTCAACTCAAACGAAGCTTATAAAAAAGTTTTTTTTTTTTTTTAATCTATTCTATCATGCAATATTGATGCTGTCACATAACATTACTAGGATTAGAGTGAATTTAAAAAAAATGCTAACGAGTTGAGGGTGACAGATGGTTTATAGTTTAGATTTTTTTCCTTAATTTTATATTTTTCACTCTTAAGAGCACTGATGGACAGATGGATAAATTTAAGATGTCCTCTATAAATAAGTCCATTTTTTAACTATAAATAATCAGACAAAGAAAAACACGAACCATTTAGTCTTAAATAAATACAAAGTTCTTTGGGACACTATAGATGCTGCCCATCCAACTACTGATGGGATGAACGGGCAGAATTTGCCACACTATATGGTCTTAGACCAGTAGTTTTTATCCCTTTTATCATGTTTACATTTATAAATATTTTAAATATTCATGACATATTTTACCAATAAATGATAATAAATTTACTAACAAATTTAAAAGGGATGAATTAAAATTTAATCCTTGAACTTGATAATTTTTCTCACCTTAATTTGTAATTTTTTTACTTATATTAGTCCTTAAATTTGTCAAATTTTTTTAAATTTGGTCACTAAATTTAAATTTTGTTAAGTTATAATGACGTGACATACATTTCGAAATTGTGCCAAAAATTACTTGTAAATTTTTTATTATAAATATGGGATGTAGAAAAAAATACCAAACTAAAAAAGATTGTCAAATTAAAAAAGTAAATGATGCTTTAACCCAATTAGAAATTAAACTTCCTTGATATTTTCTCACTGTCATCTGTCAAAGACAAAACAAAAAGAAAAGAAAACAGATTCTTCTCGTATCATAGATATGTGATGTGATTGGTCATCCAGTGGTAGTTTTTGGGATATATTGCAGAAAAGGAAAAATTGTCTATTAATTTTATTCTCATCAGATAAGACTTTGTAGACAGTTTAGTTCATCGGTATATTATACTTTTACTAACCTTAGCATCAATATCATACTTTTTCAGGTTGGTTACTGATATTCCAGCCACAACTGGTGCAAGCTTTGGTTAGTACTTCCTTTCCACACTCTATTCTTATTATTCTATTACACACATATATATATTATATATCGAAGAGGCTTCAAAGATTCATCGGACCATGCACGGCATGGCATGTCAGGGCTAAGAAACAACCTTTTTTTTTTTAAATGTTTTGTTTCTGATTCAGTTGGGTCCTCGTTACCTAAATTTACAGTCAAATAAATCTCTTTATCTGTGATATATGTAAGACTGAGAAAGGGCTGAGCTTTGAAGAAGTACCCCTCATCTCTCTTCCCGGTAAATGTATTTTATAATTTTTCTATTAACAGTTAAATTATATTTTATTTTTTCACAAAAAAATAAATTATTTTTATATATTAGATTAAAGAGTAAATTAATCTTTAATTCTACTATTAAAAGCTGGTCATTATATATTAACATAATATACACATAACACACCACATGGTACTTTTAGTTATTTCAACATTTTTAATATTTGTTAATTACATCAATTTTAATTAGATAAATAAATAAAATTATATACAAAATTAATTTACATATTCTTTTAATAAATAAAATATATAATCTAACTCTTTATATACATTACTCACGATACTGTTACCTTCTCTTACCTTGTCTTTCACTATATATGTCTTTTTCCTTCATGAAATGAGCCTTGGTAAGTGGTACAGCTTTGTCAAGTGATTGAAACAGTAGTAGTATTTGTCGACCAATAAATATTGGATATACAGACAGGACATATATATATATATATATATATATATTTCTCCTTGTCGACAAGGAGAATACCCTTTTCTTCAAGGTCCACAAGTGGGGAACCAAAATCAACAGTATTTACACCACACCCAACAAATACATGCCTTGGCAAATTTTAGTTAAATATTGCACGACAATAGTGGTATGTCCCAAAAAAATATCTTAGCTATCACAAAATATCTCTCAATAAAGTTTGTTGGGTATGTTGATTAAGATTTAGTTCGGTTTATATTAATATTGTTGTAAGTATAAGAAAATACGAATTTGAGTGTGTTAAAATGTGTTTATCTTATTATTTAAGAATCGGAAAGAGGTTATAAATAATTCTAGACATTTATATCAAAAAAGCTTATTGGGGTGTTTTTCTTTTATGTTATTTATATGTAAATGTATATAATGTATGGTGATGGTGTAGGTCAAGAGGTGGTCTGCTATGAGAGCCCACGACCAACGGTCGGTATCCATCGTTTCGTGTTCGTGTTGTTCCGGCAACTTGGAAGGCAAACGGTGTACGCTCCAGGGTGGCGCCAAAACTTCAACACTAGGGACTTTGCTGAGCTTTACAATCTCGGGTTGCCAGTGGCCGCGGTTTACTTTAACTGCCAGAGGGAGAGTGGATCCGGTGGCCGTAGGACATGAAATAAATAATATTGTTGTGATCACGTTTGATTTCAAGAACAATTTATTATGACGAATACGCACAGCTACTTAGAAGACAAAAGAACGTACAACGTTAATACACTAATTAATATTGTATTGTATGGGTGGCTACGTAAATGTACTTTAGTACATTGTGTGTTATCAATAAAGAAAATGTGATTTACACTTTATAAAAACATCTTTCGTAAAAGTATATCCTATATTTTTATAAGATATTAATTTCGATTTAAAGGTCCAATCATGTTGGATTCCGAATTTATAAAGACAGTATTTATTCAATTCTTTTTCCATTATGGCACGTTACATCCCTCTCACTTCCATTCATTCAACAAAATTTTATATTACATATTGATAAGTGTTCGATGGGTAAATGAACTACAACATTCTTTGTATTATATTTTAATCTTTTTATAGAAAAATAGACAAATTAATTTATGGTAGATGAATGAGTAAGCTAACCCTTGCATTAAAATTTGGTGTTTATATATAAATTATAATAACAATTTTAGCTCTCAACCTTTACATATTTATTCAATTTAACCCTACTCTTGTATTGAAAGTAAATTAGAAAATTTTGAAACTAATAAGGCTAAATGATCAAAAAGACCTTGCAATAAATTTAAAAATCAATTAAGTCCTTTTAAAATTTAAAAAAATAAAATTTATAAACAAAATTCATAAAAAAGTTATATTACAAAAAAACAATACCGACACATTAAAATCTAATAGTTATAAGATTTAAAAAAATTACCCCTACTCTTTTATTGGGTCGGTATTGTTATTTTTAATAAAAATTATAATTTTAAAATTATTATAATTTTTTTATGAATTCTGTTTAATATTTTTTAAAATTTTAAAGGGCTTAATTGATTTTTTTAATTTGTTACTAAGGTCTTTTGATTAGCCGATTGGCTTCAAAAAATTTAATTTACTTTCAACAAAAGAGTAGAGACCAAATTGAATAAATGTGTAAAATTGAGAGTTAAATTTATTATTATACCTTATATATAAACACCAAATTTTAACGGATGGACTGTCTCATCTAACATAGAGAAACTAATTTATCCATATTTCAATAAAAAAACTAAAATGCAATCCAATATATAATATAGAGGATTTTGTGATTCTTTTATAGTGTTAAATATAATGATAAATTATATTGCCACATAAAAAGAGTTGCCACCAACCTCGAAAATGGAGAATATATAAAAGCTTTTATATACAAATACCCTTGGAAGTAGATATTGTTGGGTGAGTGATTTCATTTTCAATTGGTATAGTATGCAATTAAGTTTTAGGTAGTTGCGTGTGTTTTTGGTTGTTTTATTTCTGTTTGGTTGGAAATCCTTTTGATTTTCTAGTTTGATGTTTTTCTTTAAACAACACTGATTTAAGGTTATGTTGAGCATGTTAGGTTATTTAGCGGACTAAAGTGTTAATAGTTGAATTTGGGATAAAAGCATGTTTGTTTGGTATACTGTAAATTGGGTGGAGATGGTTTTGCTCCAGCTCGGACACTAGACCTTTGTAAATATTTGATTTTGACTACCATTTCAATAAATCATGCTATCTAGCTCACAACAAGCAGTAGCATTGCTCTACTTATTATCTCTTTTAGAATAACAATACTTATTAGAATAATTGTTGTTTTAGAATAATTATGTCCGAAATAAAATAGGGTTTCAATTTAAAACAGTTGTCATCCAGTGTAGCTGTCATTTAAGAACAACTTTTGTTGAGAATAATTGTATTCTTTCAAAAAAGTCATTATTCAAAACAAGCTCTCTAAAAGAGTATCACCATAGAACAACTCTTACTCGAAACAACCTCTACATTGATAACAACTTAAGAGCAACTCACATTTAAAACAAGTCAGAATAACCCATGTTTGGAAACAATCTTCATCTTGTGGAAGATGTTTCACATAATACTACTTCACTAAAGTAGAAGTAGAAGTAAACTCGAAATATATAACAGGTTTTTAGGTTATCTTCACTCTTAGGAAGTTCCTAAGAGTTTAGCTTGGTAGATCATATATGGAAGTAGTTAAAACGTTTTTTTTTTAACATTTTCTTATAACATTGCGTATTCCTCTCTTCTTATAGAAACATAGTGAACTCTTCTTCACTATTCATCATCACCATCTCTTATTAATCATTAATGTCATTATAATTGAAAATTAATTTTATTACTCCTATTAACTGTTAATTTTGTAACTCCTCTTAAGACACTATAAATAGGAGCTCTTCACAACTAATTAGAAGACTTTTTGAAATTTGGCGTTTTGGACTCAAAGTTCTCTCTAAAATTCTCTCAACTCATTTCTTTGTTGAGTTTGATCATCAATCACATTTCCCTTTCTCTAGTATGACCAGATTTACTTTAGTCTTTCTCTCCGCCTTCTTTCAATACATTTCATTCATTTGTTTGCAACACTTTCTCTTTCCACCAAAGAACCTCGACAGCCTTAAGTTACCAAACAAAGCTTCAACTATTTACTTCTTTAAGTTGTTGGTAGAGTTCAAAAATATTAATTAAAATATGTAAGGCAAGCTATACTAAACTTCCCGTATTATTAAAAATTTATTCCGAGTTTAGACTGAGCTAATTGAGGTAGGCAAATAACTCAGTCCATGAATGGATTAATGAATGTTGTACTTATATGACTTTAAGGGCAGATAAAGTCTTACATTTTTTGATTATGTTGTCATTCGGTTAATGTTGAAAACCTATTGCTTCCGTGATGGTCAAGGCATTGCAGTTCGCATTTGTATTTTCGTTGATTCTCTGATGTTTTCTTGAGAACCCATGGATCATATCTCTATAAGCACTCTCTGCTGGACCTCAATTTTCCATGTTATTAATGCTTATTCACTTCACTGCATTGTGTGGTATTGGCTCCTGCAATTTGACACCTTTAGGCACTCTTAAAGAAGGTCCAGAGTAGTTGGCAACCGACTGACCGAGTAACTTTTTGCCCAAACCCGAGTGTGTGATCAAGTTAAAGAATTGAGGGGAAGTGGTAAAGAGCTCTCGTATGATTATTTCGTCGTGCTGGTGGGCGATATGATCACGGAAGAAGCTCTTCCAACTTACCAAACAATGTTGAATACGGAGATAAAATCGGTGCTAGCGTTACTTCTTGGGCGATCTGGACTTGGGCTTGGATTGCTGATTTAGTAGAGACCCAACGTGACAATTAGATTCCGCTGAAGACTATGCCGATGTACTGGAATATCTCGTAGGAAGATGGAATGTAGCAAAGCTAAAAGGTCTTTCTGGCGAGGGAGGATGTGCTCGAGACTTTGTGTGCCGACTGCCAAAAAAGATTTGAAGGTTGGAGGAAAGAGCTCAAGCCAGAGCTAAGTAAACATCCAATGTTGCTTTCAGTTGGATTTTTTTTGTTTTTAAGAAATTAATAGCTTAATGGTAGTTGTCACATTGTAGGTTAAGCTTTCTATCCCCATTTTTCTACCCATTGCATGCAATTAAAGTTTAGCAAGTATGATCTTACATATTCTATGCGTCAAGATCGGGGACAAGCCAGAAAATTTTTTTTGGGTATCGAAATTAAATTATAATATTTATAATAGTAGAAATGTAATTTCACCATTTTAATAGTTTATATCTTTATAATTTTTAAAGGATTAAATTAATTTTGTCATTTTTAGGGGGCCAAAGTATAATTTTATCTTTATTAATTTAAAATTTTAAAATTTTTAAAAGACTTAAATGAAAAAAAAATATTTTAGGGATGTAGGGACCCTGCCAGCCCTTCTTAAGTACGCCATTGGTTAGAGCAATATTTCTTACACATAAATAATGATATTTAATGTATTGGAATGTGATGATAAAATATGAATCTATAATTTATTATTTTTATTATCTTGAAAAGTAAATAGACGAAATGTTGATCCATAATATTTTGAAGGACTAAAGAAATTTGAGAACAAATTTTGTAGTCTAAGAAGTTCTAATAATAAGATCAAGATTCAAAGCTTTAATAATAACATCGAGATTTTGTATTTATATAACATATAATTATGTTAATAGTGAATTTAGTCCTAAGTTGAAAAATAAAATCAGTCTTGCTCGTTACAATTTTGAGTACTTTTATAAATTTATCAAAATTACTATGAAAAATTTAAGTAAAAAGATCTCTCTAGTCTTTCTCAATTTCGATGTTAAGTAAATTAGTCCCTTTAAAAAAATTAGAGCAAATTGATCACTGTCAATTTCTAAAGTTAGAAACTAAAGACAATCAATCACAATGTTAATATTTTTTTGTCAATTTAGCCCTCAAATTCTACACATTTTGTCAAATTGATCCTAAATTTAACAAATTTAACTGCAACATCTAAATATTTTGTCAACTTGATCTTGATTTAACAAATTTAACTTGTAAAATTTACACATTTTGTCAACATTTACACAATATATGTAAAAATCAAATGCTAAATTCATTACTATACTAATCAAAATTAAGTACAATTGATAAAAGAACATTAACGTCATGTCCTTACTTGCTTATTTTCGATATTGATAAGGATTAAATTGCTCCAAGTTTTGGGAGAAGGATAAATTTGCTCAATTTCAAATTTGATAGGGATTGGAAAGATGTTATTACCAAAAATCTAAAAGATCTTAGACCTTTTCATCAGCTCCAAAGTCACACAAAAGTCGTAATAGTTTGTGATAATTTAGTCATGTTGCACAACACTTTTGTAATAATTTATATAATCAAGTAATGTTTTGTATAATTATAAAAAATTACAAATTACAAATATTGTAATAATTTGTATAATTAGAAAATATTTTTATATTATGAGTAATGTTTTCTGCATTCATACAAAATATAAAAAGAAGAATGAATTATAGAATCAGGTAATATTTTTGTATAATTGGAACTAATGGAAAGCACAAGCAACTCAACTCAAAAAGAATATCAATGAAATGCCAAATAGCATCTTGAAACAAAGAAATAATATAAATAAATTAGCATCTTCATTTGCAAATTGAGATATTTTACATATATAAATATATATACATACACACACATAACTACCGTCCAACTGTCCTACCTACTCGTTACAATCAAACATGAAAGATGACGTGTGACATCCCTCCCCACTGTTAAGCTATTTAAATTTCATTTGCTAATCAACATCTTTTTTATATAATAAAAATATAACCAAACATTTTGATTGAAACAAAATAATCAGCACCGCAGACTGAGCATGACAGCAACACCAAGAAGGCAATTTCCACTGTATCTGCTATTTTTCCTATGCAAAGGGATCAGAAATCTGATTTTAAGAGCTTCAATCGAGGCTTTATACAGATATCATCGAAGGGTTTCCCCTGTTCTACATGGATGTAATCTTTTGTCTTAAGAACCTGTAGATTGGGTAATATTTACACCAAGGAACAAAGAGAATAATTTATGTTAATATGTAGTTTAGTAGCAGAAATCTGTTCATTAATCCGTAGATGGATAGTGTTGTGCACTTAAAATGTTACTTTCAGATAAGTTTTAGTAGACATACCAGTGTTTCGAAAAACATCCTCGATGCCTCTTTACGTGTTTTACGAGCCAATAGACTGTCCATAGAAAGTGTCTTACGTCCATGTACAGCTTCATCCTCGAATAAATTCTGGAGATACTTGGCAACAGCCCTTAAAGAGAAAGTATCAGAAAACATTAAGATGAGATCTAGAATCATTCCAGTTATTAAGGTACAAAATTATTTCGACAAATGCTAAATTATTGTTGAAATTAATGAGAAAAAAGTAAAAAAAGTAAAAAAATATAAAAATATAAAAAAAAAAAAAACCAGTTATATCAATGACTACAGGGAGCATACAGACCTGGTACGAGAAGACCATCCACTATTTTCAAGAAGACGACTTTCATCACCGCCCGGCATGCCATTATCATCATCTTCACCTAGCTCATCATCATCTACATTCAGGAATTCTGGCAAGAAAGATAAAGAAAACAAATGTTCGGTAAACAAATGTCCAATCATCGTTTACATTGGGAAGCAATAGCACCCTATGGTCCAAATCCTAACCAAAGTCCACCTGCCTGAACCTTTCATTACTAAAATAAAATTATATATACAAACTGTGATTCATTTTACTTAAAAAGAAAATTCAAATAAATATAATTTCAAGTAATGCTCATCAACACTGAAATGTAAAAGCAAAACAGGGCAATAAGATCAAACCTGTATCATTTCCAATGGCAACATCCTCAAACTCCTGCACCCCACAAGGCCAAACAGTCATTTAGGGGATTCTTAGAGCCTCAATTAAAACAGGGAAAACTACCACAAATACAACTTTCATAGCAACATAATACATATAAATAGCACAATGACTGAGTAAGTTAATATGAATACAAAGTTGAGGATCGGAATAATTATCTATATGTGAATCATGCTTTATGAATAAAACAAAGTCAAATATTCAACATAAATTAAAATATATTTAGAAAATATATGTTTGGTTGTTTATGGAAATATTTTCAATGAATCACTGTCAACCATGTTTTACGAATAGGACAATGTTAAATATTCAACATAAACTAAAATATATTTAGAAAATAATTTTCCTTTTCAACTAAGGAAATATTATCAACTAATCAATCTGGAGTGGATCAGACAACTCAATATTGATGCCTAAATTACTTTCAGCCATTGCTCTAAAGTTATAGCACTACTTGAATATTACAGAATAGAAATTGCTAACAGTTTGGAAAAAGTTAAGAGCACTTACAGCTTGATTATCCACAAGAGAGGTCATTTCTTTATTGACTGCATCGACTTCCTGAAAGGTTGAGGTTTCTCCCGTATTTAATGAAGCATTGTTCAGAACCACATCAACATTTTCTGAATATGTAGAATCCATTTTACATTCTTCAATATCCTTACGGATAGGGTCCTTGTCATCATGATCCAAGAGTGCAACCTCAACTTGAGCCTCATCTATCACATCAACCTTATCATTTTCAGCTTCATATGCATTTTGAGAACCATTCACAGACTCACCAGTTTGTAAAGTGACAAGAGAATTAGTCCCATTTTCAATAGGTGCAAAGCATTCTGCTATACTACCATCAGCTGATGTATTGGCTTTACTTTCTTCCAACAAAAACTCAGTACCAAGATTAGTTGGGGATGACAACCCAAACTCATTTAGAACAAAGTGATTTGATGCATTAACAGCTTCAGCATTATCTTTGTCAATTTCCATTTCTGTGATCCCATCGACAGGATTTCTATCCTGTTGAGAATTCAGATCACTGTGTTCACCCTGCTGAGTTTCAGTGTGAACAGTAGTACCCTCATTCAGATCACTGTATTCACCCAGCTGAGTTTTGGTGTGAACAGTAATACCAACAGACTGTGCTTGCTCATCATGGCCATTAATTAAAGGCACAGAGCTCCCTTCAATTCCACCTTCAGCAATATCAGGTCTGACAGAGCACCCTGAATCCTTAGCTACTTCATTTGATGCGTGGTTTTGATCACCTTCAGAAATCCTGATACTGCTTAGATCATATTGTTCACTGTGCAAACGTGTCAAGTCACCCGACATACCTGAAAGGTACACCATTTGCAACTCACCAAGTTATAATCAACGTATTAAAATTTTGAGGCAGAATGGTTTCAAGTAACATAAATTCAAAACAAAGACAGAGAACCGTTAAAACGATCACAGTTAAATCTTAGTCCATACAATTTAAAGGTTGAGTTTAGATTCATACAAATGAAATCAATGCGAAAACTTAAGTCTACATGTAGAAAATACTCCGTAGAAATGAGGTAATAGTATATATGCTAATAGGAAAAATGCATGTAGTAGCAGGCAGTATAGTTCTGAATAGGGCCAGAGGATGCCCTAGACTAAACAAACATCTAAATGTCACGACTTTTTCCAATGAAAACAAATCAAATCCAAACAAGGCCTTCAGGAGATATATTAGAGGTGTATCAATAAATTTTCCTCACATAGGGATGCAACATAATATTGGGGTGTGTGGTGTTCTCTTTTTTTTTTTTTTTTGGGGATGGGGAGGTGTTTCGATGCAGTATGATCATTCTCCCTCTTTCACCACTATGTACATTAAAACACACCGACTATTAATTTTCACCCATTGTAATTAATGAACAAGTTGGAATTCTTTTCTTTTATTTCAATGACCCAACAAAAGCATGCAGATACAGTGATTTTAGGACTTTGATCTCACCAGTAAGTACAGATTCACTAAAGATTTCATCTTCCAAGAATCGTCTCTGAATCAATGAAATTTCAGAGCGAGTGCAAGGTGCTTTCTTGCGAATACGACGTATGTCTTCAGTATTAACCAACTGCTGACGTATTGTACTTGATAGAAAAAAGCAAGGACAAATTAATCAGTACTTAAACACTAGATCTAAAATTATAAATGCAACACTAAGATTCTCAGAATAAATTCCATTCAAGAATATTTCATAATGTGCCATGCTAAGAATAAACACAATTTGATCAAATCTCAATTCTTAAGCAAATTAATGCAATGTAAACCATAATGTCATACTGCAAATAGATTATTATTATCTATATATAAAGCACCAGGTACATCAAAACATGGCAAGTCCCTTTTGTAAAATTTGTTGACAACAGAAGAAAACAAAAATTTGCTTCAGAGAAAGAGCGTCAATCTATGTCAAATGATGAAAATGTTGCAAAAGAAAGCATGAAAAGGTAGAAACTTCCAAGTGCATGAATTTCATAATATAAATTTTAATTTATATAATCAAAGAGAATAGTGAGGTTAAATAAAACAAACAATGTTATATATGACTGCAAAAAGAATATTGCATTTGAATTTTCAAATTCATTTGAGAAGAGAGCAATCATCAGAACATCAACTAGTGAAAGAAAGAAAGAAGAAATAAAAACATATTAATGACATACTCGCCATGTAAAACCATAGTATCATCCATAAGAACTTTTCTCTTGGTGGCACTAGGTTTTGCTGCAGATCGTGTGCGTTTCCTTGATGCAACTTCAAACTGAGGAGTTGGTTTCATTTTAAAAACTGAAGATTTTCTCCCAACTGAAGCAATAAAAAATTCATTTACAAAAATATTCTTATGAAGAACAGCCTTACAATCCATGCTATTCTAGTAATTCAATAGAAGGCAGATAATAGTTAATTTAGAGTTAAAAGTGCTGCTACCTAAAATAGAAGACAACAAGTCATCATCATCAGGAACTGATTCTGCAGTTCTCATGGATTGAGGCCTGCCAAATGATTCAACCGAGTTTATACTCTCTACAGTTAGTGTACTTTCAGTTAAACTTCGCTTTTTTCCTGAAATGAGTTTCGTTCCAGCATCAATTTCATCATTCCCTGCTAGGACCTCTTTGTCTGGGGTAGACTCAACCAGCAAATCACTTGGTTTATCAAGCAGTTCTTCCGGTGCAGAGAGTAACCTTTCAGGTGCAGGCAAGTCAGACATAGCACAACTATTTGAATTTTCCAACTGATGACCACAAAAAGCAGGTTCCACCATCTGAGTTTGGCAGACTTCACCTGCAAGAAGATAGTTAATAAGAAACAATCTAAAACGAAGTCATTATGGTTAGAAAAAATGTTGTCATATATAATCTTAAAAAGATCCCCAGTCTATGTAAGACAACATGCATGAGACTCATAAAACAAACCTTGCACCTCAATTGGAGCTCCAGAAGCATGAACTTCCTCCTCCCTTTGGGACAGATCCACAGAGTTCTGCTCAGCAGCAGCCAAATTATTGCTCCCAAGAACTTGAACAGACGACACCTCTTCATGAATACCAGTTTCTTTAAGATTTTCAGAGACATTCGGTTCTTGAAAAGCTTGAGCTTCTCCATCAATTACTGTTGGCCTACTAGGTGATTCCAATGGACAGGAAGGATTTGAAGCTATTGCTTTGCCATGTGATTCTTCCAAATTACCAGCGGCTTCCGCTTGATTCCCAAATTCAAATTTTTGTAATGCTTGATCATTTTCCAAATTGCCATCTGACACAGGCACACAGGTGCTATTTGAACTTGTTCTTCGAGCAGGTTCATCCAAATCAAAGGTGACATTGGAGCAGCTAGGAGATTCTGCACATTCCCTGTCAGTTCTATCAATTGAGTGCGTACCGCCATTATGCATCTCTTCCACCCTATCCAAACCATCAGGTCCTCTGACAGTCCCAATAGCAGATGCACACTCCACAGACACAGCATCAGGGAGAGAACTTTCCTGTGGTTTATTTTGTTCTTTCTCCATGTCACTAATATGGCAATTGTTCTCAGGAGGCTCGATAACAACAGCATCATGATTTATTTCATTTTCCAATGACTGATCCAATGGTTTGTTATCTTCATGGTGAAGATTTGATTTATTAGAAGCATTTTCTACACACTTTGAGTTGGCCAATTCTGTAAGATTGTCATGTTCTGGTTCTGCATGATCACCACCTGCCAGTGCCTCATGAACACCAGACAAGTTAGGCACCTCCACTAATCCAGGAGTACCTGGATCTTGATCATAATCAATAAATTCTGAATTTGCAGCGAGATCTTCTACCTAACATCAAGCAGAACATATTTATTAAGGCAAGTAAGATAATAAAATGGTTAGAACATGAATTGTTTCTACAAGATGGACAGAAACTATTAAATTAAAAGGAAATTGAGATTTCAGTTATGTTGAATATAAAATAAACCTGATCCCCACTGCAATCCATTGGCATAGCTTCTGAATTACTTGGGACTTGCTCTTGTGGTACATCTGACCCTTGGGGATCATATCTGAAATGAAAGTTAAAAGCAAGCAATAAATACAAAATTATCAAAATATTTGCATAAATTAACTAGTGAAACTAATGACTGATTAGTAATTGGCTGTGCTTTGCAACCTACCCAATAGGGAGTTGAGAAACCACACTACCAAAATGAAAAAAAGGAAAATATGATAAAAAAGCATATATGAGGCATAAGTATTTGATATGCTACATGATCGGAGAAAGAATAAAGTGCGACTGTGTGTGTGTGCATCTGCATGTATATTTATGCGTGTTTGTCTGTGTGTGAAGCTTACTCTGACACTCCAGCGTGTTTGGATGATGCAACCCTATCCAGGACAAGCTCCTGCTTAAGATTAATTCAAGGCAAGAATTTTCAGTAGATGATTAGCATAAAGAGAAAATAGCACCATGAATATGAAAAATCAGGTCAGTCAATTCATAAAGAAGACAAGCTAAATACCACAACCCCAAAGATATCAACTTTGAAGGACAATGAATGAAACCATCAGCAAGTCAGCAATTTAAAGGTTCTGCTGACCAGAGGATCCATGGAAGCATATTCTCAACTTCAAAAACCAAGATGTCAGGGTTTCTGAAGTTAATCACCTATGAAATGGTTTCAGTAAATTGATCCACTTGATGTGCATCCCTAAAAGATCATAAGCGGTCCACTTGTACTTACTACTGAGGGTAGGGACATACATTTCTGCTATTAATCTGATGATATTACTGCACCACCTACTCTCACAACGCAGTAAATTTACAAAACATTTGTTCTTTTACCCCTCTTCTTTGCTAAGGCATCATTTTAAAATTGTTCCTCCCCAGCAACCCACTTATCTAGTTCATTTCATTACCTTTTAGTAGGTACGACCTCAACATTAGTAAGCCTCCAATCTAGGTCCTACATTAGTAAGCCTCTCTCTGATTGCAAACCACCTGCCAAACTAATCCCTAAATGATAGGGAAGAAAGAATGATAGATTACCTCATCAAGCAGACCAATCTGAGAAGTGTCACCATCACCAAAACGTTCTGAAAATATTCAAAATGAAGAGATTTATATTTACTAGTATTTTTCCAACCAAAAAATCCAGTGTATCACAGTCAAGAGCAGTACTGACCATCCAATCCAAATTGTGATGTGGAGTAAACAACACCGTCCATGGTATCTTGAAGCGTAATCTGCTCTCTTGAGCTAACATGATGATCAACATAGTTACTGCCAAAAGAGCTACATGTTAACAAACATATAGTACTTCCCCAGATAGCTTATGAAAATATTCAATGTGCATCTCGTATCACCAAAGCAACAGAAAAACATCATGACTAACCCCTGAAAGATCTCATTATCAGGCAGCTCAAAGTCATCAAGATCAAAAGTCTCTGGCAAAGTGATTGAATGGTACGGCGCAGTTGATTCTTCCGGTGGCAAATCAACTGCAGTGGAGCGAAAAGCCTGCTTTATCTTAAGCAAGGCTTCACTGCAATCATCAAAAAGGTAATTCACCTTTCTAGAATATATCCTCACCACTCCGAGAAGAAGATGACTTGACAATCGTAGTGCAATTGGTACATCAGGAAACAGAATAGAGTCTGCTCAGAGCCATATAACAATAAAGAAGTAAGATTATAGTTAAAAAAAGAATTCAAAAAGTTAGATAAGCCTAGGCACCTATCCTCAGTAAGAAGGTTCCCTGTAAACATGAACAAAATTTGATATTGGAACATGAAAACATAGCAACCCTATCATCATCATGATTGTATAGCCTTATCTAATTCTATTAGTGCAGTGATCTGCCATGAGCAACAAAACCAACAAAGTGCTGAGTAAACTCAATGGAAAATTCCTCTCCTGAGTAACCAAGTAAAACCATATTTTATGAAGATGCTACCAACACCATGGTTATTTACCCTGCCAATAAGGGAAACTACTCCTACATGATTATAAATTTCAAAACAACAAATAGAGTTGCCCATAGCCCCTCCGTGTATGTCCAGCAGGGCCATGACAAGGAAAAAGCATGCAAGGACTTGAAGAAAATAAGCTCATACAAGAATAATAATGAAGAGGAGGATGTTATGAGCTTTTAAAAATTATCTTTAATAAATATTAAAAGAAACTTTCAAAATAAAATTTTCTATTTCAGAAACTGGTAGGCAATAAATGCATATGAGCAGCAAACCATTCCAATATGCACACTACCTCCGACATATTTCTAGAGAGTCCATTTTAACCTAACCTTATAGTATGGCCATGCCATCAAGCTCGCTAATTTTCAAGCTCACCCAGTATTTATAATTTCCAACTCCCAAATACCAGTTTTACTAATATTTGTTTATTGATCAGAAATGTTTGGATTTGATCAAATTGTTAGAAATACTCAATAAACATAGAAGTTATTAATTCCAATGATTGGTTTAATGAATAATAAATTACAGATCATGGAAATGAAATAAGCATACCTACCAATCAAATAAATAAATTTTAACTAAGTACTTCTAGCTATTTATTTCCTTAAGAAGACATACATATTCCTCAATTTGGCAAAGAAAATAAATATGCAAATAGAGAGATAAAGATTCTAAATTTGAACTCTGGATTCCAAACTAAACAAGTAAAATGAAATTAGAAAGTACTAACCAACAGAAACACCGATGTCAGTATCAGCCACCTGATTCTTACGGAGCTTCCTCTCCAGATGAGCTGCTATCCATATCGTACCCAAGGGACCTTTCTTCGCCAATATAAACTGTGAATAAAACATTTTTTTTCTCCCAATACGATCCCTACTTTTTCACACAAACTTCCCCACCCCTAAATGTAAGAAAAACCTATTATCTAATCTTAAAATTATCCTCCTAATCAAAAATAAACCCTAAAGCAATCAACTTCAAATCCTCGGTACAAATTCAACATGCTCAAATAGCTCCCAGGACAACCCCCTAAATTTCCAAAATTTCCCAACATAACCCTTAATTTTTTCCACTCCCAGCTACGAAAATGAACAAAAAGAAATTCAAAACATCCTAGATTTCAATAAAAAGAACGAAACCCTAATTACTCCCTATCCACCAAGCAACCATTGACACACTCGAAAAACCCCGTAACCCATAAAAAAAGGGGCACCATTTCAGCTAAATTCACAGACCCACCACTTAATAGAACATCCCAAAGTATCGAACCATAAGAATCGACCAAAAAAAGAAAGGAAAAAAAAAACTCCCAACTTGGGCTTTGCTTCGATGCGTAAACCCTAGCCCTCGAATAAACGAAGCTTTCGTGGAGAGGAAAACTACAGCTCCATAACTGAGTTGAGGGGATTGAAGAGAGAGAGAGAGAACGAGTTAGAATAGTGAGTCAGATCGGACAGACACGAGAAGAGAGAGGGTGAGTTTCCGTGTTTGGTGTTTAAGGAAAGAGAAAAAAAAAAAAAAAAAGGAGTAGCGCTGTGTCTGTTATAATGTAATGTAAATTAATAGTAAAAGATTCGATTTTTGAAGATAAAACTAAAACAAGCTTAGTAGCCCGCGCTTACTCTTTTTTGATTGGTTAAACTACTTTTAATTTATTATCTAAACACTCCATGTGGACCAAAATATATTTTACACATTCTTGGAAAACTAATCCGTTAATTTTTATAAATTTAAAATTTAATCCTTATACTTTTACTTTTAAGAATTTAAATTTTTATTTTTAAATTTTAAAATTTAAGTTGAACTGTTAATTTATTAAATTATTTTATTAATTTAAATTTATTATAATGTCATTATTTTACTTATGTTATTATCAAGTAAATTTATTTTTCAAAATAATAAACTAAAAAATTTAACAATAATAATAATTAAATTTAAATTTTAAAATTTTAAAATTAAAAAATAAAATTCTTAAAAATAAAACTACATAAACTAAATTTTAATTTTCAATATTCACTTGCAACTAATGTTCAACAAAACTAATTTTTAAAACTCATAAATACAATTATGAATTTAAAATGATTAATGTTACAACTTAAATACACTAAATTAATTAATAATTTAAAAACTAATTAGTATGTTACCTAAAGAAGCTTGATTTTTTAGAGTCCTAAAGAAATTTGTTATTTTATAAAAGTTATCATTTTAATTTTTATTTCATATATTTTGTTAAAATTAAATAACTTAAAATATAGATTTAAAAAATTTAAATTAATAAATGGTTAAATTAAGAAATTTAAACTTTTTCAAACATGAATTTTGATAATTTTTTATATAAATACATAAAAATATTTATAATTTCTCTTCAATCTTTAAGAAAATAAATCCACTCGAATTCACGTCCGGCTTATTCACGGCATTGACCTTGAAAACAGACTTGAAATAATTAACAACAAGTTTTAGGCTTTAATACTTTATCTTCATGGCTTACTTTTTTACTCATTAACCTTTCAAGTTTCCATTTCTGTTTTGGTGCCGCCATTTTTTTTTCCACTGTGAATATAAATATTTTTATTAGTATTTCAAAAAATACATATAGGTGTCACCTAATACAGTGGTGACACCAAAAAAATTCTTTTTTTTTTTAATCATCAGATGATTGAGGGAAAAGAAGATGGTATTATTAGCGTGTCAAACGACACCAATGAGTACTGTTGCAAACGAGTCATTTTAGTATACAATTTTTCTTCAAATTATTTTAGGTATTATTTAATATTTTAGGATTATTTATATAAAAACATTTTTTTTCATTTACATTTTGCTTCAAGTACTTTTTTATTTTTAAATTTGAAATTACAAGATATTTAGTACTTTTCAATATCATAATTCTAATGGAACGTGATTGATAAAAATATTATTGCTAAACATCAAGGGAATCACTTTACATTATTTATGGAAAAGGAAAGTAAATTAATTTTTACATATCAAACATTAAAATCACATACCAACCAATAAAATTTCATGAAAAGTGATCATTTTCTATCATACCAAAAATGCTCTACCCATAAATAAAACATTGGTACTCGCAAATTACTTGGGTTCAATTCGGTAAAAAAATTCAAACTCGATTTAATAATTATCAAATATCAATCAAGTTAAATATCATATATATTACATATTACGGCTTGTGATCTTTATCAAATTTTTATTTTCTATTTTTAATATTTTCATACAATTAAATTACATTGCCTTTAATTTAAACTTAATTAATAAAGCTGAAACTTAAACTCGAATATATCGAATTCGTGATAAACAAGCTTACACAAACATTAAGCCGAGTAAGGCAGGTAAAGCGAGTCTGACAATAATTAAACTGGATAACAGAAAATCCCAGATCAGATTTCAAAATCTTATGCTTTTTTCCACCAATAGTTCTGTAACTTTCGATCAAACTTTTTACCCTTTTCATTTCTCCGTGGAGCTTCGATTGTTCAATTTGTCTCATTTACTTATAAACCTTGAAAGAGCATGTCTAGGACTAAGAGTTCCTCAAGCTTAAAAACATCATATCTGACATACAACAGTAATCATATAAAACAAAAACAAAAAGTGGAAAATTTCAAAGAAAGGTCATTTACTTTCTAACTCAATTGGTTTGAATATTCGAATTCGAGCTCAAACCCAAGTTGTTCAATGTTCAAAGCTTGTGCTTGAGACTCCCTTCAAACTCAAATTACCTAAAGAAAAAGAACTAAATTATATTCTAACAGTTAAAAGTGTATATGACAGAAATAATAATCCTAAGTTACGTAATCTATGATTGGCAGACACTGCCATAACTGATGTGGATCACACTACTTTTTTCTCTTTTTCTAAGGGACCAATTTGTGAGCTGATGTCATACATACATACATGAATACACCTAACATGATATAATTTTAGTTTTACAGTGAGTGAGGTATGGACAGAGAGAAAGTATTACATAAATTGATGGAGCATTGTTGTTGTTAATGCTTCTTAAACTTGGGATTTATCAGGCTGCCCAGAGAGTTCTTTCTCAGCAAAATGAAGCAATCTTCTGAGTCTCAACACCATATCGGTGTGAAACGGGAGGGCTGTCCGGCGATCTAAGAATCCCGGACTAACTGTCATCCATGACAGAGCATGAAGCTCTGCTGCAATAGATGCCAAAATCAAATGGTTATCAATTTCGGAATCTCTAGATTCGGAGCTCGGAGTCCTTCCTGCCTGTTTTGCGATTCCTCTTATTACTTTATCTTGGGTGACCTTATTACCTCCATAATAATCAATGAGACTAACGGAAAGAACCGAAGGCCATTCCTCTTTTGGGTGATTTCTGTAGTCTTTCCTCATAGAAGGTACAGCCTTTGAAACCACGAAACCGGTTGAGAGAGGGATCGCAGAGCCCTTGCTATGAAGAAGATGAGCAAGCGGTGGTGATTCTGCAGTTAGACATGTTGGCAGTTGAAGAGGGGTTGGAGGTAGGAACCGCATGCTGGGTGATGGGATCAACATGTATGAAGCAGAAGTTGAACCAAGAGATTTGACAGGAGTGAACCCTTCTATGTAGCTTGATTGACCCGGACCAGTACCACTATGAGTTCCTGGTACACAATGAAATGGTCTTAGTTTATACAAGTATAAACAAATAATACATACAGATCTCATTTTCACTTTCCTTAAATGTAAAAGTGAAACCAAAGAAATGACTTGATGATTAGTTCCTTCGTAAAAGACAACACCAAATTGAATGCTAGTCTAATCAATAGTGTAGCAAAATATAGAAAAAGTAGTCAACAGGGTCGGCAAGATCTGACTCTAGCCTACATGTTTTCATAGAGCCAGATCTCGATCCATCCCTGTAAACATCAGGACCCAATGAGATAATACTATTCTACAGGAAAATTGTTTGGTTATCACTAAATCTAAAAGGTGCCAATCCAATTGTACTGCATTGACAGTGTAGGATGGAAGGCCAAATGTCGATCTCCCCTTGACGCCTTCACTCCTGCAATTTCTCCCTTCAACATTTTTTCCCTCTTTAGAGCCTTCTTTTTATAAATAGTTTGCCTATAAGTACTAGTGGGAGAGACTCCAGAATCCGCCCGATCTTGCATCAACCAATTCGGAGACTCCAAAATCATGTTTTCATAATTAAAAAGTTCACAATTCAGCACCACATCAGCACACTTAATGCTTTAGTATTAAAGAGTTACCAATTGTACTTGATTGCAAAATGCATAACAATATGAGGGTTTGAATGATGAAAATATTTGGGAGAGACTATGGTTAACAGGACAGGTAACCCCTACGCCGCAGACTCGGGTCCCCTTTTCATTTAACCAAACAATTCAATGTAGTCATGTTGTGAACAGCAAATAAGAACATTTGAAGCATCATTTATATTACTAAAAAAGAGAATCAACCAAAAGAGTTAATGATAGCTCACCAGAAGATGGTGAATCTGCTTGCAACACTAGATGTAAAGAATGGTCAACTGAAACTGAAACAAAACTGATGCTCTGCACCCACTGAAGCAATCCCCTGGAGTTGTCAACTAATGTTTGTCCACTCAAAAGCTGCTTTCTTGCGGCGGGTTGTCCTAAACCACCTTTCATAAAGCTAGCCTTTGTGTGAGAACTGTACAATGGACTAGGTGAGGAAGGCAATGTTCTCTCTTGAATCAAACTCATCTCTTGCTGATCCAATGAAGCTCCATTTGTGTTAGCAGGCATGCCATCAGGAACAGATCTGCGCAACTGAAGAGGCCATTTCTTCACCTCAGATCCACCAACTGAATAGATAGCTTTCTGCCACTCTTTAGTCACAGTGCAAAAAAAAAGGTATTAATGCCGAGTAAACAGAAAAAAACAACTGTTGAACTCTAGTATATTAGCATACTTTCAAACCAAAAAAAGGTATATTAGAATACCACATCCTTAGAAGCTTGTAACTAATAATAGGCTAAACAGATTATAATTGCAAGTGTAGAAACAACTTTATAGAAGGAAGCAGAATTATCAATTCAGAATCAACATATGCATAACATAGCCAATTCATTCAATAATATTGCAGAAGGCAGCTTGAATGTTAGAGATAGCCATAAATGCAACAAGGTCATGAGCAGCAATTTTTTGGCATGAGAGAGAAAAATAAAATAAAAACTAACAGGATGAACCAAACTGACATACCAAGGTATTCAAGCTCATAGAAACTTCCTATATGTGTGATCACGAAGTCTCTGGGCTTGACAACACCAGTATCGGATGAAGTGCATGCCTGAAGTATTTGACAGCCCTGCTGCAAAACTTGTACAAACAGGCACTGTAGACCTTTTGTGTCCTGTCTACTGCTAATTCCACCAAAAGGGAATATGTTGCAGTCAAGCAATTCCCCCCTAGCATCAGTCCAGATGCATACCAGCCACCGCCAATCTTCTGTCCATCCATAACAACAATGTAAGCTCGGAATCTTTTGATTACTAGAATCAAGACCATCAGGCTCCAACCCAACATGCTGAGAACCTGAGCCAGGATCAGTTCCTACAGAATTTGCAGCCTGCATGAAGCCGCCACCACTTTCGTCCGAGACTATCTTTGAAGTTTCAGAGGTTGAATTACCAAAAGCTGTAGGAGAAACTCCATGCTCCAAAGAACCAGACTCTGCAAGAATAAAAAGAGGCTCAAACATGAAACGAACTTCGTCAGGATAGAAGAAATCCCCATTTCTATTTGGGTCGCAAATTAATCCTCCCGTCCTTGTTTGCCATGAATTTTCCCAAGCACCACCCCTCAAGCTGGAATCAATTTCACCCTCTCTAGTAATAGAAGACCCTGGGATTCGAGAACCAACAGAATCCTTCCACATTGTTGGAATAGATGTCATAGGAGTTAAGACCGAATGAGATCTAGATAATGATGATGAAAGAGCCAGATCATTCATGGATCCTCGTGAAATTCGTCGAGCTTTGTTGTATACAGTGAAAGCCATCTCTTTAAGAATGACGAGTTCATTAAAAGGTGGGCTTGTAACCCTAAAAATGGCATCCACTGTTACGATCTGAACAACCACTTTTGGAACACTAAACCCAGAAACTACAGGAATATTTGATACCGATGCTTCATCCGCAGCTGCTGAGCTGCTTAATGCCTTCCCTATCTGACTGTGCAGTAGTGATCTCTTATCCCTATCTGAGGGCAGAATAATTGATCCAACAGCAATAGAAGATTCAATGACCGTTTTTAGGACTGCAGTAGGTTCGGGGAAGGGGCACACCACATATATTACCTAAATACAAGAAACCAACAAATCAGGTAAATGATAAAATAGTTTGGTCACATTACGCAAGACTAAAGCAAGTTTACGAGGCAGTCAAATAATTGATTGTATAAGTCACAGAAGGCCATGGACCACAAATTCTGCTCAAGAGTTTATTATTTAATTAAACAAATCATCTTAATTTAGGTATTACAAAATGGGATGGTAATGGTATATAGTATCAATTCCACAAAAATACAACTCTCTCCGAAACTTAACTTCTATCTTAGTCACACTACAGAAGTATATAAACTTCTATACTGAAATTTCTGCTGTACCCTTAAATCATAACATTCTATTCCTACAAGTTCTTTTTCCCCCTTTTTTTAATGAGAACAGTTATGATACTTGAGAAGAACATGTAAATCATTACAGGCAAGATATTTCTCAAATATGGTGCTTTTCAAATATGAACATCAAATACCTATTGTAAGTGTATTCTAAATCCTCCAACCTTCTAATGAAAACACAATTGAATGCCATAAAAATGCTAATAAAATTATGAAAGTGAGAAAGAAATCAATAGAAGAAAGGAGCTTGCCCAATACATGTACCATCAGGTAAAGGACAACCAAACTAAGGTCTAGCCTAGACACCATATGTTCCAAAGAAAACAAGGAATACAGACAAAAAGCATATGGTTCCAGAGAGAAGGTTTCAAAATGCAGCATCTTATATTGAATAAACAGTATATATCTTTTAGGAACAAAAGTCATGCACTTTGTGAAGTAGAACTAATACTGATTTGATCTTGACAGTCGGCAAAATATAAACTCAAAGATAATACACGAATATATCGTTTAAGGTAATTGAAGTATTATGTCAAGACTAGTGAATTTCTCACATGCATTTTTCATAATTAATAAATCAGTGGAAGGAAGAGAGCAGAAATTTTTTTCCCCTTTGCCTGAGTTAAATATCATCCAACCATCATCAAACAAGGAACATGTTGAGAGAGAACCACTTCCATAAAAGATATACAAGGAACATCATACTTACCAAGCATGGGCTGCTTATTCCTTCCTTTTGGTTTGTGAACAAAAATTGGCCAATTTTCAAAGCTTTAAGAGCCTTAGAAAGAGATTTGAGATAGCATGTCATGTCCCAACCATTTGACAGAGAGAGAAAAAAATCACTTATCGATCCCAGGAGAGATGCATTGCTACTTTCTATCTTCATTGATTGGGGGCAATCAAGTAGGACAAAACCAGAAGAAAACCATTTCCCCGAATCAATCTCCATCTGGTTTCCCAAACTCTGAGGTGAGTGAGTTCCCAGTTTGCATGTCTCATATACTGAGAAAAAATAAACAATAAGATCAAATAAGCATGCTTCTACTTCAGAAAATACAAAATGATAACTAGAGCAGGAAACAAACTGCATTGGTAATTGACATCAATATGTTCACTAATCTTAATTGGACCGAATTCACAGGAAACTCATAGGATCCCTGCCCAACTTCACTGTAAAACGGATTTTTGAGCAAAAACCAGCTGCACTAAGTTGTAAAAAGTTAATAACATCTAAAGACAAAGATGAGCCAACAATAAAGACATCCTTGGTATCAAGTACAGGGAGATTCAAGTCCCTTAAAGATAAAAGGATCAAACACCTGGGCAAAGTCAACACGGGTCCAAAACCATTCATTTCTTCCAATAAAAATTTATGAGATTATGCTTCTCAACATAATCCTTGTTGGGTTGACAAAGCCATACTGGGAAACATATAACCTTTTCTTTCTCACCAGGTATGCATCAAAAGTACAATAGCTAAATTGAATTATTGAGCAATAGCCAGCATATTCAATTGAAACAATTCAAACCCAAGAAAACAAAACAAATAATGCATCAAAGTCCCATACCAATTCCTAGTTGTTGAAAAAAATCAGCAGCAGCAGAAGTAAGGGGATCAATATCTGGGCATATAACAGAATAATTTATCTGCAAACCACAAGTTCAGATTATAAACAGAGCAATTTCTAAAACCAGACCAACCCAATAAATAAAGAGTTTTTGTTTTAGCTGGAGCAAGCCATGTGAAGAATCTTACAGGTTTTGGTAGAGCATATGGCTCAAGAGGAGCCTTTTCCCAAAGCTGCAAAGAGTTTCCTGAAGTTTTAAGCCAATCATCCTGGTACCTACAAGTCATCATTTGCACTTATCTGTTCGAATGTCATAACTTAAATAGAGCAAACTGCAAACACTGACTAAAGTATCAACTTCATTTGAAATATGGCCTACTTGGCTTACATGTATACCCCATACTTATCTTCACAAGCAAAACTGTTCAAACTACCACTTGCAAGTCATGTCATGCTATGCACATAATTTACATTTCAAAAATTATGTTATATATCTCAACAAATTCAACTGATCTACTCTAATCTTAACTGATATGTTCTCATAATAGATTTCTACTCTAATCTGCCAATTTTATATCAACATAATGGATCAAAGGTTTCCTGTCAGAAAAAAAAGTTCCATGCACCACCGGATAGCAAAGTTAACTCTCATCTATGAACTATCCTCAAATGCATGAATAGTAGACTAGCAGTAGCTGCAGATAATACCCAGCGATACACCCTGCCTTTAATGCCCTATTAATATGTGCTCGGTATTGTGTTCCTTCTCAAGTAGAGAGAGAGAGCAGAAGAAATCTCCACAAGTGTCTACCAACAGATCATGCTTATAAGCGAACTAAATCTTGGAAATCAAAAAATGAAGAACTCAGTCTAAAGACTCATTCCAGTAGCAATGCAAGTGACTGCTTTGAGTTGTTGATTAACATTTGCTAACAGAAAAAGTTATGATAATAAATAAATAATCTAGACTTAATTGGCTAACCATGATTGTCAATGATTTCTTTGTACCAGATACCATTTCAAACTTAATATACTTTCTAGGGCATAAAGAGCCTCCTTAAAATTGAATGTCATTCATATGAATAGTTCAAGCCAAATGAATTTGCATCATCTTTGTAGACTCAATTGTCTAATTATGACTGTTGAGAATTTCTTTGCACCAAAATGAATTTCATTCACATGGATGGTTCATGCACCCATTCCAAGTGAATTTTATTGGCATTTATCATCATGCCCTTGTAGAAATTATGATATATATAATATTTGTTTTTTCAAGGTATTCTTCATTTTCATATGCAGTAGGCCAAAAAAACCCCAGCATGAAATCAAAGGCAGGTCAATAAAAAAGGGCCCTGTGCCTACTGTCCGGATGAATCAAAAAGGATTCTGCATGGATGCTGTGTCGAAGAATAAAACATACTTTTTAGCCACTGCACATTAACTTAAGCCCTAGGGTTCAACAGCAAAGCACAAAGGTACTTTGCTCGGTCAAATGTCTTTTAGAAATTATTTTAGTTGGTAAATGAGGCATAGACAACAAGGATGATGCCAAATTTTAAATATTTTTGTTAGGCCATTTGCAATCGACTTAAGCAAACTTGTAATTGTTCATGAAATAAAAAATAGAGGACACTTACCCAACAAGTAAGGCAGGTGATGGGAGAACAAAAAGAGTTGGTCTTAGCCGGCTGCTTTGTTGTTGCTCTAACTCAGAACCAGAGGTTTCTTGGTTCAATCTCCTTTGGCTGGTCTCATCAACTTTACCTCCATCTATTGCAACAGTCATTGCATCAATAAGGAAAACCCCTTCGGCGTGTCAAGTTTCTTCAGAACTCCCATAAATGTAACATAATAGTGTGTAAACATACCTTTAAGGTAAGATGATCCGCCAACAGAAGTTTGGGATGGACTCACTGCTTCTCCCACAGAGAGAGTTACGGTACTTGAAGAATCTCGGCATTCACTTATATTGGACTCTGTAGATGATCCATCAGCAGAGGCTCCAACATCACCTGATTGACCGCGACCTCTGCACCAGTCAGTGACAGACAAAGGACCATCCAAACTGCCAAATGCAGATTTTAAGGCTGATTTGATGTCAGAGTGCAGCAAACTGATTACGGAAGAAGCATGAATCTGTAAGAAAATATTCTTTGCATGAGACTCATATGATAAATAGTCAAAGTTCTCTAATCCATCACATCCACACACACGTTTAGACAGTGAAAAGTAACAGACATTGATAACTATCAGCAATATCACATGGAGTTCACTCTTAATTATTATAGGACCCATAGATACTAGTGTAATTAGTAGTCTGGACAATGAAGAAAGCTCACATTAGCAGAAAGTGGATCTACTAACTCCACACCAGCAATGTCCAGGGAATGACAAGAAGCCAAAGTCCCCCCACAACCTGCATGAACCATGGAAGGCCCACAACAAAACCCTCGCCTCCAATGCTCTTGTAATGCAAGCCAACTGTAAGGACAGTCGCCACCATCTGCATCCAAAGCCAAATCAACAAAGGAAGTAGCTTGCTGGACTAGTAATGGAATGCCATCAAGAAGTTCCTGAAGTGGTTGACTTTGCCCATAAGAGAGCATACTTTCCTCATTATACAAATTATGGGTTAAGGATGGACTAGCTTCAATACTTGAAGTAGCAAGCTTTGAAACTTTTGGAGCTCCAACAGTGCGCCATACACCTACAGGTGCATTAAGGTGTCCGTCTAGCATTACTCCATCAATATCACCAGCACTTTTGAAAGGTATAGATTCTTTCTTCACCTCATACCGGCTAGATAGATTGTCTGCCATGGTACTAGGATCATCAGGAAGCTGGTTTAAAACAGAACTTGCTGTAGGCCTACTCAAGCTAATAGTTGCAGGGCTAGTGGGAGACAGAAGTATGTGCCTCATCCTTAACATGGAAGCTTGGAACATGGAACATTCCACTTCAGTTCCAAGCACGGTCTTCATAGATAGAAGGATACGCTCCCCACCAAATACACCTTGTGTCATTTTCCTGCTTGCCGACTTATCTGAATTGATTGAATACAAATTACCAAACTGAGATGTTCCTGACATCTCGTTTGTAGCATTGCTATCATTATGTGTGAGCAACCTCCTGCTATATCTCTCTTCCCTAGTTTCCACATGAGTGTAATATTTCTTCAGTTGGAGCATGGCGTTTGAATCATGCCCTCCAGGGTGGGCCTTCAGATTCATAGGCATACCAGTCTTCTCATCCAATCCACCAAAGCAAGGGAAAGAAGGAGGCGTTGCAGCATATTTGTAATTACTTTGGCTTGAATTAGAACTCTCCACTTTACGAGACTTCGGGAGATAAGGGTTTCTAAAAACTGATGATGAATCACTTGCAGGAGTTTCTACAGCTCCATATTCAACTGCAAACGTCATCAGTGCTTCAGCTTTCATTAAATGATCAAACTCACCAGTAGAAGAAGCTGGAGTTTGATTTGATGGACCAGATGTCACAGCACTATTTGTGACCTCTTGACTTTTGCTCAAAAACTCCTCTGTGACAACTGGAAGAGGTGGATTAAAGCTATCAAAGGAAGGAAGACCTACAGGCAAAAGCATCTGATCTGAAGTATCCATCACCCCAGCTGGACTACTTCCTACATCTCCACAATCTGAAGCACCAAACATAATAGCCGATGACTCTGCAGTTCCTGGGGGCTTCACAATAGGAAGACCATAAGGAGATCATTTAAAGTTTAATCATCTTGAGGCAAAAAGGTGCTAACGACAAGACTGAATGCCAAATGCAGGCCAACACCAGCTGTAACTTCATATACTGAGCTAAAAAAGAGGTGTTTAAGAGAAAAAATACATTCATAAAGTTTACTCAAAAAGAACTTTTCACTGTATCCAGTTGATGTGTGCAGCTTGAAGGCATGAATTAAAACAGCTCGACAAATGCATATGAAACAATATACAGCATTTAAAAACTTTGCTTCTCTAAACAAAGAGTGAACTTTGGGAGGGGGATTTTGAAATGAAGGCATTTTGTTATGCAGCAGCTCAAAACCAGAAGATTGTTTGGGTAAATATTTTTTAGAATGAAAAATGGAATTTGATAAGACTACAAGAAAAGGATGATTATAAAGGAAGAAGAATAATATTAAAGACTGCAAAAAATTGAGATGCTATAATTCCATCTTGAAATTCTTTAGACTACAAGAAAAGGATGATTATAAAGGAAGAAGAATAATATTAAAGACTGCAAAAAATTGAGATGCTATAATTCCATCTTGAAATTCTTTCTCTAAATCCCTCATCCAAACACACTCCAAGTGATTTAAGCCGAATGGTACAAATATCAGATAAAAAGCCTTTATTATAGAATATATGGAAGGATAAGAAATTACCTCCCCAAATGGCAGTACATCATTTTCGAAGAAGTCCCCAAAGTCTCCAAACTCAGAGAGAAGAGATTGGATATCCATGACAATTCCCCTGTCGTCGTCATCCCAATCCCAATTAGACCCAATTTGGTCATTTCCGACACCTGTAATCACTGACCTGTTAACTTCCATGGACCTAATATTAGACTTATACACATCTTCAGTTGGAGCATTTGTAACAGTACCTGCTTGACCATATGACTCTGTCATCCCAATTCGTGGCCGTTTGGAGCCCTACACAGGAATTACAACTATTAATTTCAGAGATCAAACAAAATTTTATGAATTTAGAGAGAATAAAACTACTAAATATGCCATTGACTTTTAAATTCAAAGAGTCAAAATGGCTTCACATTCAAAAGCCATATACAAGTCATTGTTATTTCCTGACTAAATGCTAAAAATATGCAAGAAAAGAAGCCCATCTCAATCCCTTATACAAGTAGTGAAAAAGATACGAAGATTTCACAATTCAGGAGAAAATCTAAACCCCACTATTTGGGCTTTAAGCATCTTTAAATTAAATATAGTAACAATAAACTCAGAAGAACATTGCAGTACTTCCCATCTAAATGGGTAAACTTGCCAGTCGGAAAGCGGACTGTAAACTTGCCAGTCGGAAAGCAGACTTTCTCATTTTTGATACATTTATGATTCAACAAATAACAGAAGTCCACTCCAGACAAGGCTACTCAAATATAGCACATACAACCCTAATAATTTAAAATATGGATGCACAAACATAGGCTATATATGTTTTTGCATTCCTCTCGTCTACTGAGCTTTAAAAAGTATATAATAACATAAGAACGTATTTGTTAGTGCATCATCAGGTGGATATTTTATGGTTGCATGGATGACACCCTTCCATCCAGAATTGACACAAGTAGCACACAAAAATTAAGAAAAAAGTAGCTAAAAAAACATAGATAAAAGTCTCACCATTTTGAGGCAATCAGTCTCCATCTGATCATTAGAAGATAAGCCAGACTGTCTACAGGACGAATCTGCATCTGCCTCCAGGTCACGAGCTCCTGTGGTCACACTATCACTGGAACTACTACTTAAGGAACTTATGCTGCTATTATTACTATTGCTGCTGCTGATATAGCAATGCTGTGTGTGTATTCCACTGAATTCAGCCCAAGATTTTTCCAGAATATCTAAATTGCCATCACTGCAAAAACTAATAACAGGATAAGGGGGACATGAAGATTCAAGAGATAACTCTGGATGTTATCATAGTTACAATTGCTTGCAACCAAGGTCAACTATGGTTCGCATATTCTTAGTCATTGTCGATTATGATTCACCATAACACTAAAATAGTCAAGTCTGGATGTTTTGAGATGAAAGCATTTTAGATAGGGGGGCCCGAAAGTCCCGTCAAAGAGACCTTAGGAAAAGAATGCAACATCTATTGCATTCATCTATTATATTGCAATGAAGAAGAAAAGAATCAGAGAATTTTCTTCAGCACAATTAAGATGACATGCATCCTTAAAATAACTACGTGCAGGAAAAAAAAGTTCTTCAATTGTGGTATTAAGTAAAGAATAGATGATTCATGATTGTTAGGGTAGCCCTACCTCCATATATAGTTTTCCTTCTTCATTTAAACAAGTAAAATTTACAGCATGTCCCACGTGTCTAATGTTTATGTGAATGTGTTGAAATCGGTGCACCCTGATTGTGATATTGAGGCACAAAATAGGAAGCTGTTGGTTATTACTTCTGTTTGTTCAATTGATCAATCATGTTTTTGGCTTACCTTCATCTGTCTCAAAATAGATATTAAATTTAGCTAGAGCAAATATTAAGGAGCTTTTGTGCGACAATTATTTTCTTCATTTAGAATGGTCATTCCATGCATTTTTCACAAGGCTTTCTTGCTTTGATTGTGAATTCATTGGTTTGCAGTTCTTATGCTTAAATCTTTAATGAATACCACAAGGAGGCAAAGCATGAAAGATAACAAACAAATAAGATAATAAGAGGGTAAGAAGGGAAGCAAGAGAGAGAACACTAACCAATGCCTAAAAAAGGATGAACCAGCCAATGAAGGTCCTATCCAGTTTTGTAACCAGAATCTGCAAGTTCACATATAAGCTTTTGTAAGTGTCACACAAATAAATTTACAAGAGAGGAACAAGTAATATGGTTACTGTCATCACTTCATCTTTACAAAGATGAAAACACTATGAAATGTCTTAAAAGGATGCTGCTTTATATATGACAAAAAACCCAGATGCTGCCTGCTTGAAAAAGTTGGCCTCACCAGTTCTCAAGCTGGATCATTACACACAAATCAACACTGGCAGCAATAGAATTACCACAGAATTCAAACATACCTTCTCAGAGAGGATCTAGCAAAGGATGTTTGCAAGACAGGGACAAGCACAGCCTCAGGTGGATAAATAAATGTCTTCTCATGTACTGATAAGAGACCTAGTGGTCCCTTCTGATCAACTCTTCCCATTGCATAAGCTTCAGTAGACTGGTGCTTGGGTAAATTCCGGATATAATCAGGGTTTGGATTCAGTGACTTGTCACCTCTAGATTTCGAGCATCCAAGACTAACTTTAACATAGCAGTTTTGGCCCCTCAACTGGCAGCCAGAACTTTGAGAAGTACGGTGTGGTAGACCAATTTTGCCAGAGTTGCTGAAAAAGAAGAAATTTAACAGCAGAAAGAAAATATCAATCCGGGCACGATCACTATAGGGAAATGAGTAAGTTCTATATAAATGAAAGAAGGTAATAGTGCCAAAAAATTACAAATGAACAGATTATAAATAAAGTCCACCTGAAATATACTTGCTTGACAAGATCGTTTGGACAACATCCTGTGAGTTTTCCACACATTCCATGTGGGGAAATAATCACTACAACCAAACATCAAAATAAATACAATCACAAGCTAGTCGGTGTAGCAAAGATTGCATAACTGACCTTTTTAAAAGCAGGTTGATGTAATGAATAAACTAGTATTCTAAAAAGCAGGAAACTTAACTAACCAATCATACAAGATAGCACAGTCAGTTTTATCAGCTTGATTACACTTTTTTACCCAAACCTGACATCTCTCTCACTCTTACACATACACACACCAAAGCACAAAGACAAGCCTCTTCAAAGTCATTTTCAAAAACCAGAATTGTGAAGGGCACTGAACGAACCAGGAAGCAGGTAACTGGTATTATTAGAAGAATGCTCTAATACTTTTTCTATATCACCAGCTGAAAGTGTCCGGATATGCCTGAAAATATAATTAAAATAGGTATCAAAGCAAGTTAGAGGGAAAATAATAAAGCAACCCAAGTGCAAACTGCTAGAAAATTAAGATGCCAGGCTTCACGAACTTTGAGGATATTATAGCATGTACAAAAATAGATTCTTCTGTAGCAGCAAAGATGAACTCAATTGTAGGCTGTGCTCTCCTGCAAAATAATAATAAATATCATTCCATAAGTGAAGAATAACCAGAAGGAAAATACAACTGATAAGTTATGCTGCGAAATTTTTGCAGCTTTCTTTCCAGTGCTTTTATCTCAAATTTTCAATTTTTTAAATGCAGAGAGAGGAGGCAACAGAGTGGTTAAAAAGAGAACAAAAGGAGAGGAAAAGGAAAAAAAGATTTAAAAGAGTAGAAAGTTAATAACATATATAGGAAGAAAGTGATTGGCCAAGAAATAACAAGGAAAAGAAACACCCAATTGCACCGTAACATACATTAAGTAGTTCCCACTACTGTGATTCTGGAAATCCTCCCAGCAAGCATTTGAGAATTAAATACCCAGATATAAGCATTCCAAACAAACAAATTGTTGGAATTCCTTAAATTAAGCAGATTTTCTACATTAGTGCTAGGAATTTTCTTGTAATATTAGCCATAATCAAATTACTAATTTTTAGGGATAGGCTAATTTCTAGAGATTATTTCCTTTTTTATTTTTCCTGCTATTCTTTAAAAGGCTGTATTCAGATTAAAAGTAATAAGAGAGAATCATTCTTCTTCCTAAAACTTGTTCATGGTATCAGAGCATCAGGAATCCATTTGATCCTGCTCTTTCTTCTCTTCTCTTGTTCTGTTTTTCTCTGTTAGAAACACTACTCCCATGGGTGACACCGAAAATTTCTCTGAGACTGAGATCTCACAAATAACTCAAAATCACAGTCAAGGAATCCCACAAGGTGACCTTAACTCTTCTCTTATAATCACAAATCATCGATTAGATGGAAAAAATTTCCTGCAATGGTCACAATCTGTCCTTATGGTTCTTCGTGGCCGAGGAAAAATTGGGTACATTAATGGACAAATTCCTCGACCAGCATCAACAGACTCTGGTTATGCAACTTGGGAGCTTAACAACTCAATGGTTATGGCTTGGCTTATAAATTCGATGGAAGGTCATATAAGCCGAACGTATCTTTTTTTCAAAACTGCCAAAGAAATGTGGGATGCAATCAAGGAGAATTACTCGGATCTTGGAAATACTTCCCAAGTATTCGAGATCAAATTAAAGTTGAAAGATATTCGACAAGGAACACTTGAAGTCACTCAATATTACAACAACCTAAAGATCTTATGGCAGGAGTTAGACATGTATTATGAAGTTGATTGGGGCGAGGGCTTGGAACACACCAAGTTCATGGATCATCTTAACAAAGAACGTCTCTATGAGTTCCTAGCAGGACTAAATCGTGATCTTGATGAGGTCCGAGGACGAATACTAGGCAGAACCACACTGCCAACCATAGGAGAAGCATTTGCTGAAGTAAGGAGGGAAGAGAAACGGCGTCTTATTATGTTGGGAGACGCAAGAGAATTAAAACTATTGACCGTAGCTGGTCATCATCCTTCCGAGAACTCTGCTCTTATTTCAAGAGGCCCTCAATCTCAAAGGTTCAAAGATGGAATTGATTCTGGTTCAAAAAGGCCATGGTGTAGCCACTGTTATTCCTGTTTTGGAACCTGTCAGCCCTACCACAACTACAAAACCTGCTGAAAATCCTACAGCCACTGTTATTCCTGTTTTGGAACCTGTTTTTCCTATCTCCACTGTTCAGCAACAAGAAACAAGGGTGATTAATCATACTAATGAAGAAAAACAGCCCACTCATTCTGAAAAACAACAAGGAAAAACTCAGGGACTTCGTGTATACTCTCGGAGACATCAGCTGCCTGAGACCGAAACAGCAGTGCCTATGCCATCTTTACCCGAGGACTGTCCTGAGGAAGAAGTTTTACCTCCTTCATCTTCCATCCATCTTCCAATTGCAGTAAGAAAGGGCACTAGGAGCTGCACTCAACATCCAATTTCTCGGTTTGTATCCTATGGAAACTTGTCTAAATCCTACAATGCCTTTGTTTCTAATGTTGACTCTGTAGAAACTCCAAAGAACATAGACAAGACTCCTATGGAACCCAACCTTAAATTAGGAACTGATAAGGATGGAGAAGAAGTAGACAGGAGGAGATATCAACGGGAGAAACATTTGGAAGCTGCCTACAGGATATTGAGATACTTAAAAGGGACTCCTGGTAAGGGGTTGCATTTCAAGAAAAATGTTCGAAGAAATTATGGGCAAGCTGGGTTTGATTCACATCTACACTCCAGCTTGAGGGGGAGTGTTGGAATTCCTTAAATTAAGCAGATTTTCTACATTAGTGCTAGGAATTTCCTTGTACTATTAGCCATAATCAAATTACTAATTTTTAGGATAGGCTAATTTCTAGAGATTATTTCCTTTTTATTTTCCTGCTATTCTTTAAAAGGCTGTATTCAGATTAGAAGTAATAAGAGAGAATCATTCTTCTTCCTAAAACTTGTTCACAAATTCGTTCAAGAATGAAAACAGATTAGGCTTCTCCTATGCCAGTTTAATTGAGGTACATAAAGAATATAGCAAAGCTAAACAAATTATAAAGGTAAAAAAAGATCAACATAAAATAATAGTTTAAGCCTAGTTGGTCACTGTGATTGCAGTTGAAAATTCTAGTGCAAAAGACTGCAACTGAATGCAAACTCACTGCAATCAGAAAAGCATGATCTTGCTTCCACTACTGAGAGTAAAAGCAATCAGGATATTTACCATAAATTTAACCTCCTTTGACATTGCATACTGTATATTTAATTAAACAAAAACAGATAAAACATGAGTAATGCCAACAAAGACATAACAATAAGGTGGAATACGTTAAATTAAAATTAAGCACTTCAAGTAGCATCAGATGCTTATCTCAATAACAATGATGGATGTATCAGCATATCAAGTCTTATACCTACATAACCATTATATGATTTCTTTATTTCATACGTTAATCTGAATGCAGTAACAATGGCCTTTTGAGCCACACAATATCTACTTGTAAAAATTAAATTATTAGCATCTAACAATAAATATAAAGTTACCTGATAGATTCTTCAATTTGTGGAGGATGATACCTTGAAAATACATCACCAAATCTCATGTACGAGAGTCCCAAAAGTGCCCTGTAAAGTTTAATATAGTCATGGTCAAGAATAGTCCAGTCCATGGGCTGGAACAGGCCACACTTAGATGACCATTAATTTTTCTTGCCCAAAGCCCAGCCTGGTCCATTGGGCCCAGAAGCCCACTTTACTATTCAAAAAATTTAAAAATATATTTTTTACTAACTAAATACTAAATAGGGTCAGACCTGGGCCTCAAAATCATGTCTAAGGCCTGATCCGATGTTGACAGGTCCACTCTAGACTTATCCAATATGACATACTGTTTATGGTCTAGGAAATGGATGGAAACAAACCTTTCTATGCGATTCCTTAAAGCCTGAGAAAGGGCAGCAGCAACCTCTTCTGAGTCACCAGGTGCCAACCAGAGTCCCGAAGCAACAACTTCAACAAAATAAATAGATGAGTAAAATAGTGCATTCACACCGTGAAGTAAGTGTCTATATGTGTGTTTCATGCAGATGACAAAAGGAAACTGAGTACTGAAAGAAGGATGCCACTCTAATCTACAAAATCCCTAATACGCAAGTACTAAATACACCAGCAAGCATGTAGACACACATATAACTAAAGAAAAGAACAAAGTCAATGATAAAAACTCAGGGCTACGAGATACCTCTTAACCTGGACACTGCAGATTGAGCAGAGTCCACAACAGATGCATGACGTCCAGGGATGAAAAGCCACAGCTTAATCTTCTCATCTGCAGTGCATCATAAAACTCCATTAGATATAGGAAATTAGTGTATTTTATCTCTTTCTTTCAAAGTTAAACTACAGCAGAGTTCATTGTCACAGACCAAAGATTGGAACCTAACCTGGATTATGCAGACCTTGAGATGGATCCCAGGGTCCAACAAAGGAATTGGTCCATGCACTAAGAAATCCCTCCTTCTGTAGCTGCAGATGGGACGAGAGAACTAACAATGTAGCAGCATCTTTCTGCTCTACTTTTATTCTGTGCAGCCTCAAAAACAAATTATAAATTTCTGATTGTTTACACATTAACTCTTGAATATTTACTTCTTCAAAGCTCCAAGAAGAGTGTAGAAAGATGAGAAGAAACTGATACCCTCGTTACTAACCTTTTGTCAGGGAGGGAGCTTAAATCAGATTCAACAGGGTGAAACTGGAACCACGATACTTGACTGAGACCTCCCTGTAGAAATGGCCCATGTTCCATGTTAAAGAAATTATTTAACCTTATAGGTATTAAAATTCAAAATCATTTGTAACTACAAAATTCACAGCAACCTGATAAAAATGCTTTAAAAGTCAGGCACATGTGTATGATGATCAATCCAAGTTAAATGAAGTATGAAATTCAATTGCTAGTAAACCTAAAGGTTGCAAATCCTTTAAAGCAACTAAAAAATTCCTTTGTTACCTTCAAAATTTCGCAAAGCGCTTTCAGCGCAAATAGTAAATCAAATAAAGTAAAAACAAAACTGAAAGATAAAATGCCTAACTGCTAATCCGCAAATAAGTCAGAGACCATGTAATAAGTAAGCAGTATGAAGTTAGTTAGTCAAGATTCAAACTAGTTCCACCAGGAATTGTTCTCTAGTTAGCAAATGAATTATTAAAGTAAACAGCACTAAAATTTACAGCAACCTGATAAAAATGCTTAAAGAGTCAGGCACGTGATCATGATGATCAATCCAAGTTAAATGAATTATGTAAGTCAATTTTTAGTAAATCAGAAGGATATAAAACAGCTTAAAAATTCCTTTATTACCTTCAAATTTTCGCGAAGTGCGTTCAAATAAAGTAAAAACAAAACTGAGAGATCAAATGCCTAACTGTTAATCCACAAACAAGTCAGTTACCATGTAATACGTGAGCAGTACAAGGTAAGTTAATCGAGATTCAAACTAATTCAATCAGGAATTATCCTCTAGTTCGCAAAATGAATTATTTAAATTAAAAAGCACTAGCAAAACCCTAATTCGATCATAACGAACAAAAAAAAAACATAGAAAATTAAAAGAGAAACGAAGAAGCGACATACGATTCTAAAAACATTCGTCCACATGACTTGATAATAACTGCAAAGAAGCTCTCTCTCTTTCTCGCTGTTCGTCGTCTTCTTCTTCAGTTTCACCAAAATTGAAATTGATTTTTCCCCGAATTACCTGCCATTTTTTTATTTTTTTGCAGATTAAAGAGCCAAGGGAATAAAGCTTTCTAGGGTTCCGCTATTTGTGTGTCAAGTTTCAACCGAAACTGTTTTAAAGCCCATCAATACCCAAAAAATACTTCACTTTGTATTCATTTATTTCGTAACACAAAACAGCATTAGAAATTTTCTGGTTAGTACTTAGTATATATAACAATAACCAGAAATATGTAGATCCAGGACGAGGATGGAACAAAAACAATGTTCTGAAAACGAAAATAGTAATAATAATAATAATAATTAAATATGGTTTATTTTAGGTTAAAATATCTGTTAGTCCCTATACTTTGATAGATTTTCGATTTAGTCCATGTAATTAAAAATAAAATTGTCTTTTATTTAAAAAAAAAGCTTAATTCAGGAATTGGTACCTAAATTATATCATTTTTTCATCTTGATACTTAACCTGTTTTTTATCAAAGTGGTATATAAATCACTTTTTTTCAGTTGATACTTCCGTTGATCCAAGCATTAATCAAGTCGTTAAATCTATTTTAAAAGGATCTTGACCATAATTTAGTATCTAAATTGTACTTTTTTTCTTAAATTGATATTTAATTTTTTGTCCAATAATAAACCACGACATTATATGAACTTAATAATTTTTTTAATTCTTCTATTTTCCATTTTTTCTTTTATGTTATTTCTCTCTTTTATTTTTTGTATTTTTCAGTTTTTTTCATTATTCTACTTTTATAATGTTTGGCAACTCGAAAATTGTCATCCTGAGGTCAAGACGCTAAGAATTAATTATGTTTTCAAACTTTATTATTTGCTTGCTCTACCCAAGGGGATCAAAATTTTTATTTCATCAATCAAAATCGGTGTTTTTAAAATTAGACCAGCTCAACTGAGAACCGTTCAGATATTGGTCCGAATATAGGGGTTGAACTGATTGACTTGTGAATTGATATAAACCAATTGAAACCAAGCTAAAAAACTAGTTGAACCGATTTTCTCAAAATTTTAAATATTTTTTATTATTTTTAGTAATTTATTTAATTGAACTAAATGAACTAATCAAATCGAGAACTGGTGACCTGACTGATTCGATCGGTCTAGTTCTAAAGAAAGAAAAAAGGAAAATGAATATATATAAGAGAAAACAACACCTTTTTTTGTTTTTTTTTTCCATGTTTCACATTTTAATTGATTATTGTTTTTAAATAGATTTACCTACTAGACAGAGGTACCAACTTGGAAAAAAATAATTTCGGTACCACTTGTAATCAAAATAATGTTTACGTGCCAAAATGGGAGAAAATATATAGTTTAAGTACTAATTTTAAGTTAAACATTTATTTAAAGTAGATTTAACAGTTTTACTAAGGAGATACTAGCTTGAGGAAAATATTAATTTGGGCATCACTTATAATCAAATAAAAAATATATAATTTAAGTAATAATTTATAAATTAAACATAAAAAAATTAATTGATGCTCAGTCGACAAGTGAAATTATCTCACTTAAAATCTTAATTTAAGTATAAATAAATATCTCCCTAATAAATTAGCTTTGACTTACGTCTATGATCACATGTAAAAGTAATATCAATATGATTTATTAAATTATTAAAATATCTTAATAATAATATTTATAGAACATTTGATGAAAACTTGGTATTACAAATAAATATATCTGAATTTGATAAGTTATACTTACTTAATGTTATCTTGGTACTTATTTTTAGGTATCTAATACCATTAAAATGCATTAACGTAGTACTAACGACCAATAACATAGTGACGTGAGGCAATCTCGTATTTTGGAAAGTGACAAAAATATAAAAAATTAAATTATATATATTTAATTTACTTATTTTCATATAAGTGTGGTTTCACGATTCCTAATATTTGATTTTTTATATGATGCTTAAAACTACTCATAATCCCTCTCCAACCCTTAAATAATAAGATAATGCGCTTCAACGTACTCAAACACATGTTCTCCTACACTGGTAACAATGTTAACGTTAATTAAGCCCTAAATATGAGTATGTCAAGTTCGCCATAATATTAATTGTCGATGGCACGTGAGTGTATTTTAAGTTAGTCAAGTACTTAAAAAAAGTACCAAATTTAAATTCTACTTAGAGCCGAAAAAATTAGATATCAAATAAATATAAATGATCAAATTCAAATATTTTGTATATATTAACCCTTCTTGAAATTGAGTTTTTACTCTTGTCTAATTTTTCAATTAATCTAGTCACATCTGGTTAGGTTGGATTTAGGAAAAAATATGTGTACCCTCTCAAAATAATTCCCACGCTTTCATTTATATATATAATATTAGTTTAAATATATATGATAATAAATTTATGTTAATATTTATTTCAGCATAATTGTTTTTAAAAATAATGAATAGTACCATTAAAAATATTATAAAATTTTTAAAATATATTTTAATTTGATAAAAATTTTAAATATTAAAATTTATGGGACATATTTATCTCTTGATTCTATGTCGGGATAAGGTTGAGTTATGATGGGGCATATTTGCCATGTTATCATCTCAAATTATAAATCAAGCGATGTCAACTTGATGAACTAAGTTTTTAAAATTGTGTATAAATTCTGGTTTAATGTGTAGTTATATAAAATGTTCTTTGATTTTATGTAAATTTATGCATAAAATTTTGATTTTATTCAAATTTCATAAATTATTAACATATTATTAATGTGAAATCATTTTGTATTAATATATTGCATGCAAAAATAAATATATTTATCTAAATAAAAATAAATTGATGTATTTATTTCATTAAACATGTATAATTAAATTGAAATTAAAGTTTCATATATACATTTAAATTATAATAAATTTTTCATGTATATAATTATACCAAATTAACATTTATGTATCACATTTTATATTGAATAAAAATTCATGTATAATTTTAAAATTTATCACATTATTAAAACATCCTAAAATAAAGTAAATCAAATGTTATATAATTAAAAATTATTAAAACTTCACTTGCAAGAAAAACACATTCAACTCTTTCATTTCCGATCTTTTTGGGTTATTAAAAAAAACACTTTATCCTTGCTTACAACATGTAAGTCGTCTTTATTTTACTCACCTCTTTTATTAATTTTAATATTTTCATTCCTTTCATGTTTTTAACATTATTTTTATTTTCACTTAAAATATATTTATTATTTTACCCACAGGTAAGATGAATGTCTATAATATTGATTAATCGAGTTTCACATCACAAATAAAATAACATCAACTCAAGTCGATTCATAAATAGTTTTTTTTCTTTATCCCTTTTTTTATTTATTTAAATCACAATATATATATATCTATATATATATATATATATATATACGGTGAATTACAATAACAAGGTAAAACCTGAACAACAAATGCGATTGGTGCGACTCGAACTCTAATCACGCTTGAGACATTGAACACTCTTAACCATTAGACCATCACATAGGATTTTTTTTTCTTATCTTTACCGATTAAATAATGAACCAAAGTTTGAACCATGACATTTAATTTATGGGTCATAAATGTTTACCTCATAGTCCACATCAATGGTTCAAATCTTAAGGATTACTTTATTGTAGTGTGTGCATGACAGTTGTAAGAAAACAACAATAACAAAGTAGGAGTGAGCAAAATCCGTTTTGATTCGAAAAATTTGATAAAAAATTAAATTTTGAATTAAATAGTTCGAGTTATTTGAGTTAATTAAGTTATTCGGATCAACTCGAATAAAAAATTGTTTTTCGATTCAACTCAAATATTTTTTTTATTTAACTCGAATATGAATTACACAATTCGAGTTATCCGAATAAGAAAAGACAAAACTACGTCGTTTTGATAAATTTTTATTTTTTTAAAAGTTAAAATTCAAAATAATTAAGTTAAAATGCAAACCTACGTTGTTTTGATAAATGTTTTGTAACACCCCTAACATTTATCCGTCGCCGAAATAGGATTATAAGGTATGACCAATCAATACACATCATTTAATATACATATCTCATACAAATTCCATTCGTACAAACATATTGTCCCTTTTAAGGGCCTACAAGGCCTTAAACATACTTTAGAAGTGATTTAGGACTAAACCGATAACATATGAAAATTTTGGAAACTTAGAAAAATTTCAACATTTCAAGTGTCACACACCCGTGTAAACAGGCCATGTGCTTCACACGGCTAAAAGACACACTCGTGTCTTAGACCGTATGGAAACAGGGCATACATACTGACTTATGCAACACAGCCAAGTTACACGCCCGTGTGCTAGGCCGTGTGCCATTTAGGGGATATACTGACTTGTACCACACGACCAGCCACACGCCCGTGTATGAGGCCGTGTGGAGCATTCTGACTTCAATTTAATTTCAACATCAGGGGACACACGGCTGTGTAACATGACCATGTTGTAACAGCCCGTTTTTTGTCAAATCGGAACAGTGGTTTTGGAACCACAAATTTGAGATTAAGTTTAGATCGGGGAAAACGAAAAGTAGACGAGTAGTTGATAGTTTCCATCTGAGCAACTCGATGTAAGCTCATATAATTAGAATCGAATTTATATATATTCGTAAGTATTTGAAATGAATGTATGTGGTTGAATAATTGATATACTTGAAATATGAATGCCTTATCGATATAATCTATCAGTTACCGAGCCCCGTTTGAACCGTAGGAATTCGTATAATACTAGTGACATGTCACTAGGGTTACCGTTTTGGTCAAGCTCTAGCATTTGTTGTGGATTCACCATAGCTCGTATGAGCTTACCGATATATCAGCTCGTAAGAGCTTACTGTTTCAGCTCGTTAGAGCTTACTATTTTAGCTCAATAAAGCTTACTGTTCATCAGCTCAATAGGAGATTATTGATCATGGCTCGAAAGAGCGAAAATGATAATCAATTGACGGATTACTGATGTATATCACCCTAGTGTCCTTCGAGATTCTAATAAGTTCAATGGCCATAAATTCTGTTTACATGGATAAGTACTGTTATTGAATGAATGATTGATTATATGATTGAGAATGAAATGTTGAATACAATATATATTGAGTATTGAATTGTGATAATGGATGATTTCATGTGTTATATGACTAACATTTGGATGAATGTTGTGTTAGGCATTTGGAAATTGTATGGAGTTTACCTTAATTATTTGTATTGATTTGGTATAAATGGTAAGTTTAATTCTAAATTATACGGGCTTACTAAGCTATAAAGCTTACTCTGTTTCTTTTCTATGTTTTATACAGGTTCGATAGCTCGCTCGTTTCGGACAAGTCAGAGTTTCACATCACACTATCCAATTGTCGATTGGTACTATTGAACTAGTGGATAATTGTAAATATGGTATGTATAGGCTAGTTTAAAAGGTGATAGTTATGGTTACTTGAAAATTATGTTTTTGGTATAATTTGTGTATAAGTTAAGCCATGTGATTTGGCTTATTTTGGTACTATGTTTTGGTTGTGTATAAGTGTTCAATTATGGTATGTTTTGGCAAGAAATAGATGGAATGAAAATGTGCAAATAATGTCTTGATATGTAGTTGACATATGAATGGATAATGCATGATGTTAATTATGTAATTAAGTGCTAAGTTGTATTGGTATTTATGTGCATGAAATGTTATGCAATGGCTACCTATTGGGTTATGAAATGTTGTCATTTATACTTGTGTATGCTTATGAAAATAGGGTGGCAAAATGGTTTTACAAATAGCCTATTTTTGTCCACATGGGCAGGGACACGAGCACGTGTGACATGTTTACCCATTAAGTTAAAAGGTAAAATCATTATATTGTTCATGTAGTTAAATAATATTGTACTTCGCCTACTAGTTAAATAACCGGTCCATCTAAATGCAACATTAAGTATAAATAATAGGATTCGTTAACTCGACCCGATTGACTCGAAATTTTTTGACTCGATTCGATTTGAAAAGAATTCAAATTGAGTTCGGTTGCTAAAATAAGATTTGTTAACTCGACTAACTCAAAAACTATTGACTTGATTCTACTCGAATCAATCGAATACTCACCCTTATAACAAAGTTTTGTTTTTTTTAATGGATAAATATCAAATTTATATATGAACTTTATTTTAATGTGCAATTTGATACATAAATTATGATTTGGTGTAATTATATACATGAAACTTGAATTGTGGTTCATATATATATATGAAATTTTTGTTTTGATTCAATTGTACACATAATAAGAGAAATAAAACATACATTTATTTTTAATTCGGATTAATATAATTTTGTGTTTATGCAATATATCAATGTAATTTATGAAAATCTAATCAAATAAAAATTTATGTATAAAGTCACACAAAATCAAAATTCATATATGACATTGTACATTAAATCAAAGTTCATGTATAATTTTAATATTTATCCCTTTTAAATAACACTTTTATCCAAAAAAAATCAAAACACATTGCAAATTTAAAATCTAATTTATTATGGTCTTTTTACGAGAAGAAATTGTATGAAAATGTGATTTCACGTCATATTTATCTCTTTCCAATGGGAGAATGATAGATCATATTTTTTCTCCTCTTACAAAAATTCAAATCCAACTAAAAATACTAAAAATTAGGAGGAAAAATCTGATTTATCATTCTCTTATTAGAATATTATAAGAATGATGTGGAATCACATTTTCATGCAATTATTTTTCCATCTTTTATAACCCCAACCCTAGCTTAATGGTGGACCCTTAGGATCATTTGCTCCAATTATAGGATGATTTGCTACCAAAAATATATATGATTTAACTTTGTTATTTATAAATTTGATTTGGTAAGCCGATTGAGTCTTAACTCGATTGGTATGAGCATTGTTGTCAATGCAAAAAAATTGGGTTCTAAGTACGTTGAAGTGCATTATCTTTCTATTTATGGATTTGAGAGGGGCTATTGGCAGTTTTAGACATTGTGTCAAAAAGAGTAGATATAATCAAAACTATAATAAGATTGTTAAAAAAATTTGATTTGGTAAAAAGTATATTTAATATAATTTTATTTATTTTTAATCGGTTGAGTATTAACTTAATTAACATCAAGGTATTAAAGATACTTTCACAATAATATACTTTAATTATAAAAATTATAATTATTTTAATTAAGTTAGAATCGATTAAAAGTAATATGAACTTAATCAAATATTTAAATAGCAATATAAATAATACTTTTTATAATTAATAAGATTTTAAGCTTATTGATGGGAGGTTGTACATCCATGTACAGTCAAGGGTCCCCTCTGTGAATCGTACATAGCCTTCTGCGGAGGGGGCAAAACCCTTACAATACTTTCCACTGTCAAGAGATTAAGTTAGCGTCCTCAAGGATACACTTCAAAGACTTCTCAAAATTTTATATTTTAAAAAAATTATGATACAAGGTCAACTTGTGCATCGATAGGTAATAAACTAGTATAAACTGAAATATATTTAAAATATTTGGATTAAATTTTAAAATAATGCATAGATGACTTAGATACAACATGTTTAAAAAAATACGATACCTTTAAATTTTTGGAGCATTACTTTTTAACATGTTAAATTCAAACAATCCATACATTAGATATATACATGTTTAAATTTTTATCCATTTATTTTAAATATACTAGGCATCATATCTAGAGGTGATTTTGGTTTGCTTTAGTTTGACTCATTTTTATTTTATATTTTTATAGTGATATGTTTGAGTTTTTGAACTAATTTTGACAAAAATGAATTTGATCTTATGATTTTTGAATATTATTTAACAAAGTTTCAAGTTTTTTCAAATAAGTCTTTGCAAATGGTATTTTAAAAAATATTTTAAATATTTTTAAGCTACTCTCATTATTTTAAATATTTGTTTTATATGATAAAAATAATTTACTAATAAATTAAATTAAAATGGAATTCAAATTGGTTCGGTTAATTGTCTTTTATTTTATTTTATTTGTATTCTATTAACTTTTCAAACACTTTGATTTGGATCGATTTTTATTTTTCTTATTTAACCCTAATCATATATAAGATGACATTTAAGCATGAACAATTTAAATTTGATATATTGAAAAATAGATAGTTTCGTTAGATTCAAGAGCAATAATTTTCATTTTGAACATGTTAGACCTAAGCTATTTATGAGATAAATGCACATTTAAATATTTTTATTCACATACTTTAAATATATTTGATATCAAATTTAAGGTAGTTTTAACTCCCAAGCTAATAATTAAGCTAATAGAATGACTTGTTGATACGATAATAATATTTTAGGGATTTAATTTAAAACATTTCGAAGTTATGCATGAATTAAAGTTATTGGAGTAGGACCAAACTAGTTGGTTGAACTAGAAACTGATCAATATACTATTGCCAAGGTTTCCAAAATCTGATCAGTGGTTGAATCAGTCAAGCTACTAGTTCATTGGTTCAATCGATTTGATTAGTTTATTTGGTTTGATTAAATAAAAATAAATTTTTTTATAAAATAAAAAATATGGTTTAATTGTCTAGTTCAAACTGATTTTTTGCTCGATTCAATTGGTCCGTACTGATTCTTAGATCAACTAGTCTAATGTCTTTATCTGAATTAATACCCTAATCAGTCTGATTCGAATAACCATGGTTGGTTTGGATAAATAGGTTGAATTGGTTATTTAGCAAACCATTCAAAACCAGTAAATAATTGATTAAATTATTTTTTAATTATTATTATACTGATAATCAAATCTATTTAACCGATTAAACTAAGAGCGGGTGAAACAATTGGTTCAATTAACCCAAAATAAAATTGAAGGAAAAAAAAGGGCATGTACAAAGACAAACATGGACCTGATGGCTTCAAAGCCGTCAGAATGAAAATACTAAAAATCCAACGGCGTAGATAAAACCCTAAAGGCATAAAGAGCTTGTGCCTGCTCACTGGGTTATATAAAAAAAAAAAACCCCTTATTTTGTGACCCTATCTTTCCTAGTTGCAGTCGAAGTTGCGGCATATCCTTTTTAGTACTCCCTACTGTAAAGGTTTCAATTTCTTAATTCTCTGTTTCTTCTTATCATTCGGCATATACGTTTTGAAAAAAAAATAAAGAACTTAAATTTATTTCATTTTTGCTATTTTAATTTCAACGGTTGATTTGTTTTATCTTTAGATTGTTTTGATTTAGGGTTTTAAGTGACCCTTTTGTTTATAAATTTTGGGGGGAATTATTGTCTTAAAAAAAAGAAGAAGCTTATCTTTAAAATTCCTTTCAGCTGCCAAAGGTTAGATTTTTAGCCTAGTTTATGCTTTAGGGTTTAACACTTGAATACAATTACAATAACTAAATTAGGGTCATTGATATTTTTATATATTGTTCTAATTTTTTTTTCTCTGGTGGGTTGATAAAGTGTGAGCTAGGCGTTAATTTCTCTTATGTTTTCCCTAGATTTCCTTGTATATTATATAGTGCTTGATTGTTTCACATGCTTCATATGTATTGTGTTTGATTTGTTTGCTTTAGTGCTTTTGATAAGCTTATTACCTCAATATTCTCTTTGTTTTTATTGTGTGTATCTTGGGTCTTGATTTATCATACTTTTATTTATTTATTTGTTGTTTGCTTCTTTGGGCAGATGAACAAGGAGAGGCTCATGAAAATGGCCGGTGCAGTCCGCACCGGCGGGAAGGGTAGCATGAGAAGGTAATGTTCATGGTTTGAAAATTCCTTGGATATACCAGCTATATTATGTTTTTTGCTTTATCATCTCTGAATATAGGATGTAATTGTTGCAGTTATTAGGAGTAATAGGTGCTTGAATTTTGATGCCTCTTTGTAATTTGTATACTAATCATTATCTTGTTATTGGAACTTGTGTTTAATAGAAAGAAGAAGGCTGTCCACAAGACAACTACCACAGACGACAAACGGTTACAAAGCACCCTCAAGAGAATAGGAGTCAATGCTATTCCCGCAATCGAGGAAGTCAACATCTTCAAGGACGATGTTGTTATCCAGTTTATTAATCCCAAAGGTAGATATGTCTTTTATCGAAGTGGACTGTGCAATTTTCTCATAGGTTTTGTAAAATTAACTAACGTATATGATGGTCTGTATTTCAGTTCAAGCATCTATTGCTGCCAACACCTGGGTTGTAAGCGGTTCTCCTCAAACAAAGAGTATGCACCTCTTAACATTGAAAGCTTCCCATAGTTGATTTTTACCTTTGTTGATCTGACATTCATGTTTTTCGCCTATTCCAGAATTGCAAGATATTCTCCCCGGAATCATCAACCAGTTGGGTATGTACACTTGACCCTGAGTAGTTCTGTTTTTGGAATGTAAATGAGACATTGGTGTTCGCAAACTACTCAAGTTCAGCAAAAAAAATTCAAACTCGATTTGGTAATTATCAAGCCGAGCGTGGGCTGCTCGTGCTATCAATTGAGCCGAATTCAAGCTTAGGAATACTTGAATCGAATGGCTCGCAAGCCTTAATGAGTGTTTCATATTTTTATATTATTAAATTATGTTATTACCCTTAATACATATTATTAACACTAAGCTTAATTATTGAGCTGAGCTTGAGTTTGAGTACAAAAAATGGTAAATGAGCTTAATCAAGCTTGAACTTGAGTAGCTCAAACATATCTCGAGCCAAGCTCGATCTTAAAAACAGATGTTCAATCGAGCTTGAGCTGAGTATCAAGCTTCAAATTTCGAGTGGAGCTTGAGCTCAAGCTTGGCAGTATTGGGGCTTGCTCAGCTTGATTACACCCCAAATTCTGTCTTTCATGTTTTGACATCGATATTGGCCGTCTTTTTGACTCTTATTCTAAAACTTATAGGACCTGATAACTTGGACAACTTGAGGAAATTGGCAGAGCAATTCCAGAAGCAGGCACCTGCTGCCGGTGCTGGTGACGGTACCGGTGCAGCCACTACTCAGGAAGAGGACGATGAGGAGGTACCAGATCTTGTACCTGGCGAGACCTTTGAAGCTGCAGCAGAAGGCCAAGCTGCTAAATAGAGTTTTTATCTTTAATTTTATTTTGTTATATGTTTTTGATGAATTTAACTATTTGTTTCTTTTTCCAAATTTTCTCTATTTGTGGTTTTTGTTTGCTCTACCATGTACTCTTAATGGTTTGGTTCAGAGTAAGCCTTCTAGAATTCCTATTATTATTGCCAATGGATTAGAGATGCATTTTCCCAAAGACCAATAGTTGTCTTGAAATGCTAATCTATGCAGCTAAGAAAGTTGCATTTGGCTTTGTAGTATCATTTTTATTTTGCCCAATTAAAGCTTATATTAGGGAGTTTTGTCACTAAAAGCACCGTAATTAGGAGCACTGCTAGTGGAGAACATTGTTAGGGTATGTTGAGTTTGGCCAGATAATATTGCTGGTAAGGTTGCCTCTTATCCAATTAACCTATGATTGCTTAACATATATAGAAAAAGAACATGAAAATACGTGGATTGAGTCATAGATGAAGTCACAATTGGATATTAAATTTGTGTTTTATTAACTTCTTGCCACCTCCCTCCCTAAATAAAAAATTGATGGAACACTTAAATTTTAAGGAGTTTGAATGATTAAAGAATTTAACTCCTCATTTGGTTACCATATATATATTTTTGTAACTAAGATTTGAATTCAGACTATTTTTAAGAAGAATAAGTCACTACTTTGTACCAATTAAAAGGGTATGAATCCGAACGAAAAATTATAGGTAATCTAGAAAAAAGAAATCAAATTGTAATGGTAAACCATGGCTCTGAAAACATTGAATCTTTTGTACCTTCACCATGTATGAATTTTGAAAATTTTACAATATGCTTTTCGTGGGAAAGCAAATTTACAGTCTGATCTCAAGAGAAATTGACAAATCCCTAAAATTTTAATCTTTTACAAGTTGAAACTAAAAGAGTTTTTGCATTTTCAAAACAGCTTTTGATGCAAAAACACTTCAATCAATTACAAAAAAGCTCTAAGCGCTTCAAATATTAATATCAAAAAAATATTAATACATTTGAAATTGTAAAAAAGGATTTTTTGCTGGTCAAGTTGGGCAAATAATTTTTTTTTCTATTCAAGAATGACCCGGCTCACACGCCCGCCCATCTCGACCCACCAAAATATCAAAGCTTATTTGCTGAATGTGGTATTCAAAGCTTTCAACTGTGTCCTTGTCAGCTGCAAGTCAAATATGCAGCTTCCATTGTTGCTTGATTGCAAAAGCTTCATTACTATTAGGGAGCGTGTTTCAGAAGGTGAGAATTCAGGATATGAGAAGTAAGGTTCGGCTCATTCGTATCGGTCCCATCCTTCTTTACAGTTACATTTGCTGCTGCTCGTTCTTTGATGGCTTCCTTCTCCAATTTCTTTTTCTCAGCATCAGCCAGCTTCTCATTCTCCTCTCGCGACTTTTTAAACATCTTAACGAAAACAACCAATATCTGAGTCACTGCAGCAACAAGGAACAAACTCAACCAGTCAGGCGTTTGTTTGAAAGGTAGGTTTTCGATATGAACAATAATTGTTAAAGATGGAAAACCTTGTTCAAAAGGACATCGTGCAGGATCCTCTCCGAAGTATTGGGATAATGAATCCGCACTTCTTCCCTGCAAGACATACAACTTCAGACTAAACTGCAATGCACAGCAAGTTTAAAATATCCTTCGAGCAACTGCAAATCGGGAAAGTACTTACCACTTCAGAATACAAGGAGATAAGTGACCTCACTTCAGCTTCAGCTGTATCAAGGAAATTCTTCAACACCTAGAACCGACAACTTCTATTAAACACTAATTGTACATGCTCAAAGAAAATTCCAGTGATTTCCAGGAAAAAGATATCATACAAACATTCGGACAATGGAGATCACTATAGAAATGGTGTCAGTGGTCTTAATTATTTATAAGCATCTCAAAGTATTCACCATATGGTCATTTTCTTCCAAATGACTAAACTGCAGCACATAGATCACAATGAACAGCGCGATTGAATGAAAACAAACATAAAATCATGCCAACAATTTCTGAAGAAGATAGTATCTAATTGATTCTTGAAAAGAAAACTCTAATTCCTAAAACCTAAAACCACAATAAAGAAAAGATGTTTTTGGTCAATCTTTAAAGAGGAAAAAAATTCTATAAATGATGAAAGGTGATAATAATACGGCTTTGCTTGGCAGAGTGAAAAGAAAGTTGGAAAGATGGAAAATTGAATGGGTATTTTTCTTTCAGTAGGTGTGTGCTTGGTAGGAAAGATGGAAATTCAAGAAAAAGTAATTTTTTTCCATCCACTGCTTGGTAGAGTTGAAAAATGGAAGGAAAGAAAATAGAACATTTGAAAAATGCATAATTTTGAACTAATACATCTCTCTCTCATTTTCTCTCCTCTCATCATTCCAATTTGGAAAGAATGGTTTTTATGCATTAGGACAGAAAATGACCATCTCTCCTATTTTCTTTCCTCACGTTTCTTCCCTACCAAGCATATTCAAAATTTATTTTCTTTCCACTCCCTCCTTCCATCGTTCACTTTTCCACCCAACCCAGCACACCCTAAGGGTTTGTGAAAATTCAGAAGAGTTTGTTTCCTTCACTAGCAAATCAACATCATGCCAAATCCGAATATCTATGATGACAGGAAAAAGTGAGCAAGGTAATTTTTGTATGCAAGCAAATAGGGTGGGAAGTGACAAAATGGAGTAGATTCTTTGTTAAGCAATAATAATTGTTCTTCCTCACCTTCTGAAAGCCCAAAGAGATATCACCATCATTATCTGAAGCGGAGAGTTCTTGCTCAACCTTTTCAAGACCCTTACTCACAGCTTGCATTTCTTCAGCAAGATTTTTCAATTGAATCTAGCCACATGATATGAAAATCAAGTGGATAAAAGAAATTAACAACTTTAAGAAGAAAAGAATCCAATAAACTATAACCATATAAAACATACCTTAGAAGCAGCTTCTAAATGAACAAGATCTTTATCAAAATCCAGCAACTCTGGCATTTTCTCCGATAGAAGCTAACACATGCAATAAGTGAAAAAATAAATAAAACAAAAAAAAACCATGTGACTTAAGAAATCTGAGTAGAGCATGCCAAAAGAATTAACAGAGTGCAAATTGTTTTTTGCCTAAAATGAAACATTCATGTGGGGCAAGAAGGTAAATTTGGTTAGAGTGAGGTTTCAAACATACTTGAATCAGAGGAAAAAGCAATAACCCAATAGCTTTTTCCTTTTAAAACAAGTTACATGCAAAAGATTATTTATAGTCAAGATTTACCATCCCATACCCCAGGCACATATACTAGTAATAAAGAGCATCTAGCTTCTCTCCTCAAAGACTACATGAGAGTACCACAGTATTAGAAGACTTTCCCTATGTCACACAAATACCATTTTAAGGGCACAAAATTACAGCATCATTGGCCCCACCCCCCATAACCTTAATAATAAACCTTATTCCGAATTTCCAGTGCAAGTATAGAAGTCTAACTTTCAATGTCCTACCTTGCATAGATAATGCATTAAAGTCATTTTGTTGTTTCTTGCACGCGTATCAGATAATTTAAGGAGGCTATCCAATTTGAATCCCACCGCAGATCCTGGGAATAAAAGCAAAAACAAGATGAAGTGGCGTCATTAAAAAAATGGTCAAAAATCCTAAGTATAGACCAGCTGGGTAGTACCTCGTGCAGTGCCTTGATTCAAAGCATTTCCCAATGTGAGAATTGTCTGCATTATCTGACGCAATTTTGCAGATTCTTTTACCTGAAAATAAGTTTCTGACATTTTAGATGCAGGAAAAAGAACATGCTAGACATTTAGCATGCAAAATGAGCAATTATGCAGCATCCATTTGAGATTCAGTATAGGTATAGCAGTACCTCTCTGGTCGCATTATTAATAATGCTCAGGTTAGACCTTAAGTCATCCACCTGAAACAGATGAAAGGGAATATAGATTAATGATAAATCCCAGAATAAAATATCGAATATACAAATTATCCGGACAATACCTGAGAGGAAAAGGTGATTCTAAATGCAAATACTCGCAATTTTGATTCTACTCGTGGAACCTTCATCAACTCTAGGAAAAACTGAAAGATTTATCAATTATAATATTAACAACTGATCAAATTAAGGGATCGGATGTCTTAAAAGAGAGAAAATGGAACACACCTGTTCACACTTTCCAAGCATTGCCTTGTCACCTGTATAATTCTACCAAACACAAAAGTAGCAAACTTTTTTTTTTACAATTACATCCTTGTAAGTTAAAGAAAATGTTCAAATAAGGGCTATCTAATAGAAGTTGTAAAGAGGAATCCTTTCCCCCCAAAGGTCCCAATTTAAGGAATTTAAAGAAAAGGATGGCTTCAGACTTCAAGGGTTCTGAATGGGTAAACCAAAAATCCCTCTCTCGTGTTAAATTATTTCCAAAGCTGGGAGAAGGCACCACTCCTCTCTTCCTTCTCCCTTCCCTTTCCCTCACTCAGACCAGAACTTAAGTTAAAATGAAATAGTGGTCTTTCCTTTTTCTGGCATGGGGTCAAAATCAACCTACAACTGATTCCTTACAGTGGTTGCAATTAGTTCGGAATGTAGCCTTACTCATAACTAATAAGAAAAATATCCAGATGTTTAAATGGTCCTCCTAGAACTGAAAAGGTTCAGGTTCAGTCAGGAGTTCGAACAAAAAACAACAAAAGGCAGTTTTAAAATTTCCATGAAGTGGTCTACTGCCTGTAACTCATAAGAGATTGGTGGCAATACAACTGTCACGTTGATATGCGACTTTCCAAGTCAAATATTTTTATCGTATAAAAGATAACATGCTATTTCTTAGGTGATGATATGTAATGAGTTCTCTAAAAATCTACAGTATCATTTAAAGAGCACAGTAAACAAACTGGAAAATGTAGCATTTAAAAATATATGCAACCAAAATGTTGAATAGTATATATGAATTACCTTTAGCAATTCCATATCTTCCTTAGTGGGACAAAATTTAATCAGATTCTCCACCTGATCAATATCAAGAGCTGAAGAATCCAATGCTAGTACAGCATTCTGAAAATAGAGGGCACTATATTTAGAATGACCGACTCAACTTTAGAAGTAAAAGCAAAAATGGAAATTGAGAATATTGTAGCAAAAGTTTGACCCAACTTGGCAAGGCAAAAGAAAGAACCAACAGAGAGAATGAATTTAAGTGTTACGGAGGAACAGAAATTTCAGTATCAAACTTTGGTTGTGGTTAAAATGGAAATGAAAAACTACAAAGCAATATAATCTGGGCCACAGAAAAAGAACAAATAGTTTATTTATGATATATCCCAGATCCAGCAAAGCCAACTGTCATTCATTCCTCCCATGGAGATAGCAAAAAGGTCCAAGTAAAACAAACAAAATTCAACTTTACCCTCAACTATAAAAGCATTCCATAATAAACATTTCAAATCTATCCAATTTACCTAATCAACAGTTGTAGTGAGTTCACTACAATATAGATATACCATCTATTTTAACAGCTACAGGATAAACAATGAAGCTTCGAAAGTTGGTATTAGTAGTACATTGTAAACAAACTAAGAAATCCAAATTAATATAAACTATATCACTTAAATCTATTATACCAAATACGTTTTTACCCCCCAGGCAAAAGAATTCACCTTTCAACATTACTAAACATCCCTAACATAGCTCTAACATGTTTCCCTAAAGAATCACGTTATATTGATGGAACCCTAACCCAATGCCCTTCAGCAGATAGAACTCCAACAAAAAGATCATGAGCTCTAGGTGACCAATAAGAAGCTTGAGGATTAATAAATTTAAAATTCATAATTGCTGCTGCGGGTTACCAATTTTGATATCAAATTATAGAATATGCTGCATAAACAAAGATTCCGGCTCCCAGGAATCTGGTTGCCAGCAAAAGCTTTATGCACAGAACTTAACCTATCAGAAACTAAGATAGTATTACCATGGAATATTACATGCGGGAAAAAATCAAATAGAAGACATCAGATAGGGATATATTAGAAGTAATATAAAAAAATAAAATAAAAAAAGACAATTTAAAGGGCAAGGGACAGGGGGAGGGGTTAAATCTCCAATATTCCAACACCATTTCAATTAAAAACTAAAATAAAATAAAAGAAAAAGATAACAATTTAGCACACTTATAACATTTAGCAGGGTAAGCTAAAAAACTTACAATCATATCGGGCAGAGGGATTTTTATTTTTGTGAGCATTATTTCACAATTATATGCTCTGCGCAACTCAACCTGAGATATAATACAAGCACCAAACACACAAAATAAGGGTAAAGAAACTTAATGTCCTTAAAATGCATATAAAAGAAATTATATGATGAAAGAAGGAATTAGATGGCTACATGTGGCACTTCATGAATCTGCAGTAGATGGTCAAGTTCAAAGTTGATTAAGGATAAAATCATCCATCATTAGCAGCAGAGGATCTTTACAAACTTAAATATTCGTCATAAAAGAGTAGCTGTAATATAGACAAATAAATGGTGTTTGGAACTCCTATTATAGTATTTTCTTAAGGTTGTAAAATATGTAATTTGCAGCAAAAGGACCTTCTTTCTGATTTTAGAATAGGACGGCATTGCACAGCTATGGTAGCAAGTATAGTTTTAAAAAAAAAAAAATAGTACGCAACAATGATACTCTACCCTGATGACTCATACAGTCATGTAACTAAACCAACATGTCATTCATGCTGCAGACATAAAAATCAATAACAAAGATGTAGTGAAGATAAAGGGAAGCATGACAATGATGGTACAACTAGAGCAGCAGCCACAACAGAATCAATCACTTCTAATATTTGTATGCTAAAAGCTTAATGATTATTTGCCATGATGGTGCCATTTAACTAGAGGAACCACAAATTAAAGGCCATTGAAATTCTCTTAATGCTTAATACATAGTTGTATTCTGTATATAGTTGACAAGGCAATTACTTAAAGGACAGTAAACTTAAAATTGGAGAAACTATGTAACCAATTACAAAGTCTGACTAAGCTCATTATTCAGGAAAAGAAACCCCATATCATGTTCCTTATTTATTTTCTTTCATATTTTAATCAAGCCAATTAGGATCACTTAAACTGTGTTTTTCCTTATATAATGCATGTTTTGTAAAAATATTAAGCCAAAGTTAACATATATTTGATTAAATATCCTTCATTTCATACATAAAAGGAGTTAGAAGAAAGAAAATTTCTTACTAATTGCACTTTCTCAGGTTTATTGATGTTAGAACCTCGTCGGCCTCCAAGTTTAGCACTACTGCCGTCTGAAGCAGAGGCAGCTGAGAATAAACTTTCAAGTTCAGACATATCAATCTCAGGGGCCCTACACCAAAAGAAATTGATCTATAGGGTTAGAAAGTAATCATCTTCCCATATTAGAGGAAAAAGCAATCCAAGTAAAACTACAGATAAATAAAAGGGGAAACAGAAAAAGGACAGATTGACCAAGAATTTATGCTTCCTTTTTCTCTCTTTATCACATAACAAGATAGAAAGTAAATGGACATGTAACATGACAAAGCGCTTTTTCAAAAACATTCAAGTGAATGTCCAACAAAATGCAACTACTATAAAATGTTTTATCCACATTCCAGCACATATTGTGCAATCTAGCATCAATAAAAACTTTTGGCAATTATAAGAACCTATGAAACAATTTGGTACTGATATACAAGTTATATATGCATGCACCTTGATTGATTATCCTGCTTTTGAGAATCAGCCCATAAACTCCCTTGCATTGCTCGAGTGACTTTGACCCAATGTAACGGCTTCAACGAGTTTTTCTTAGGGGTGTTACTCACGCCAATGCCGCGGCCTCTTCCATGACCAGTCTGTCCCAAAGCTTTTCCCCTACCACTTGATGCAGGTGGTGGTGGAGGCACACTGGAAACCTTTGCACCTGGCAGCCGTGCACCTGGTGGGGGAGGAGGCACAGCAGGAGCTTTTGGTGCAGGGGGTGGAGGAGGCACAGCAGGACCTTTTGGTGGAGGAGGTGGAGGGGGCACAGAAGGACCTTTTGGTGGAGGGGGTGGAGGGGGCACCGTGGAACCTTTCGGTGGAGGTGGAGGAGGAGGGGGTGCAGCAGGAGCTTTCGGTGGAGGGGGTGCTGGAGGAGCTTTTGGTGGAGGGGGCGCTGGAGGAGCTTTTGGTGGAGGGGGCGCTGGAGGAGCTTTTGGTGGAGGGGGTGGAGGGGGCACTGGAGGAGCTTTTGGTGGAGGGGGTGGAGGAGGAATAGAACCTGGCCTTGCAAGTCCTGCAATTGGCGGAGGTGGAGGCGGGGGAGGGACATTAGTATTATGGCATCGGACAGATGGAGCAGATCCCTTGTGAGAGGAACTAGTAGTAGAGACAACCATTGGAGGTGGTGGCGGAGGTGGTGGTGGTTGGTTTGGCTCTTGCATTTTAGATTTGCTGCTGAAGGATGGTGGATGCAAGGGTGGGGGTAGGGGTGGAGATGGCAATTGAGAGGAGTTGAAAGGGGGTGGGGGAGGAGGAGGAGGAGGAGGAGGTGGAGGTGGATCATTGTTTGTAGATTCAGGTGATGTTGAAAAGGCTCTACCAGAAAAACTATGAGGTGGAGGTGGTGCAGGTGGTGGAGGACCTCTTTTGGTAGTGGCAGGCAAAGATATTGCAGGATTCCTTTCGGAGAAACCAGGAAGAGGAGGGGGTGGGGGTGGAGGTGGGGGTGCAGATGGCTTCGATGTAATGATGTTAACAGATGAAGGTAGATGTAGAGGAGGAGGAGGTGGTGGTGGTGGTGGTGGTCGTGGTCCAGGAGGTGCAAATCCTGAAGAAAGACTTTTACTAGGTATCGGAGGTGGTGCTAGTGGTGTGGGTACAACAGGTGCTGAAGATTCCAGTGGAGATGAATGAGATGGCATTCCAGAACATGACACTACCTGAACAGCTTCAACTGATGCATGATCTAAATCTTGTAAACTATCACTTTCTGAATGTAAGGGAACTTTATCAACAATGTCTGGTGGCAGAAATCTTGCTGGATCCCCCAAAGGCTTATTGATCACGTCAAATGCTTCATCTGAACTATCAGCAGTGCTAGATGCATTGTTTTCCTCCTCAGAATCAACAGGAGATGCATATAAATTTCCTTTGTTCTGCAATCTGGACAATTCTTTTACATCACTCAAGACAGAAAGTTGTTTAAGTAGCCACAAAGCAGCATCATCACTGTTATCAACCCACTCAACACCACTAAAGAGTTCTTGAACACGAGAAAAAGCTTCAATAGGTAATCCCCCTTTCTCCTCACCATTCAAAACTGTTATAGGAGCCTTAGGTGGGGTGGAATTTTCAACCTTCCCAAACAAAACCTGAATTTAGAAGTTTATTGAATTAGAGATACAAATGTTGAAGAAACTAAAGAATCATGAGTTCATGACTAAAACTAATAACACCTTAGGTTTTGGAAAAATATGGTAGGAGGTTAGTGGCTAAGAAAGTGAATTGCTTATCGCGGTTGGCCTTTGCTCTTCCTTCTCATGATGCATCCAAATCCTAAAAGAGGCTCAAAAAGATATTTACCTCTGCTCGGAATCCTTTTGGAAACCGCTCCTTTGAGTCCCAAAGAATGTCCAAGTTCTCAGAGTTCAGCATCAATATGTTGGATCGAATAAATGCAGTGTTGAACATTATGCGAAACATCATAACTTCCCTTTCAGGATCCAAATCCAAATGGACACACTCCAATACAACATCTCCTTGCACTGAACACTGGATGTCAATTTTAATCACATCACAGTCTGCCTGCAACAAGGAAAAAAAAGTCATTTTTCAGAAGTTAACACGGAACACAAAAATTAATACAAAAAATTTGGGGAGGGGGGACTTTTACCTGACGATAATGTCGAAGCATCTTCCTTTTCTTGGACATGGAGAACAGCATCTGCGTGGACAAGCCATCTCTGTTATGAAGGTTCCTACCAAAAATGCGAATAATTGGCCTACATCCATTTTGGGCATCAAAGCTCGGAATGGCTCGAAGAATGATACAATCTAAAGAAAGAGCACGCTCAGGAGGAGGCCATTCAGGAGCTATATTCCTTCGAGCTACATACTGAAGGTAGCGAAGCTGAGAAGGGAAGGGATTTAAAGGTGAAAGGAGCTGCAAGAAACCCTTGGGAGCCTCTCGATGAACAATTTCAAGGGTCTTGCGCTCTCCACTGTGCAGTTTTTTAAAAATCAAGAAACTAGCTAGCAGAAATGCCAAAAGTGGCCACCCCCCTCTTTCACAATGTAGAAGAACGACATTTTGATGATTCCCAAGTGAAAGCCAACTTTCACAAACACGAAGAAAATGCTGAATTAGAGACAATGGGAGCAGGGGACAACCCTCATATTGTCGTGGATAGTCCAATACAGTAACATCGTATTGACATAAAATTTCCGCGAAATCACTTGGTTTTTCACCTTCGCGAAAATTGAAAGCCACAAAAGATGACTCCGGGAACTCTTCATGTAACTCAGTCACAATCTCGTGTAGGTATACTTGGTACATACCATCAGGCAAGGCTTCAGTGGAGAAGCAGGAATCGAAAACTGCATTAATTTAGATCAAATTCACTTAACAATAAAAAATACACAAAGAGACTCCAAATCAAACAAGCTGAGGTTAAAGAATTTTTTTAGCACATACCGTATACTCTCTCAACAAATTCAAGCAACCCATCCGGGGGTCTTCTATAAAAAAACCTACTAAGAAGTGTCATCTCTGCCAATACAATTTCACCCAATGAGCTAAAAACACCCTCACAAACAACAATAAGAACAAGAACCCGCGAAACTGTTCCAATTTGTTGCCACGTGCTTGCAATTTTACAGAGAAAAATCAACGGCAGCAAAATAAAAACAAAAAAGAAGAAATATGCAATTATTTAAAGCAATTCAACTAGAAACGAAATTTATAAACAGCAGAGCCACGCTCAATGACTTCGATTTGAAATAAAGCGAACCATTTATTCCTTAAAAAAACACATAATACAAGAAAAAAATAGTTGAGGTTAAGGATTAAAATTACTTACCTGTGATTAAAAGAAATGCATAAGCTTTTAAGATTGGTGAAAACAAGCTCCAACTCTATGGTTCTACTGGTTTTTAATTTTCAAATCTTACAGAGCGTTCTTCCATTTTGAACTTCAAATATTTGGGTTTTCTTCTTTTTTTCTTATTAATTTAACGGCCATGTAATTACGTATTTACCCTTTCCTCATCCCCTAGATTTGGGCATGACGCAAACTTTTGCACCATGTTTCTTTACGGTTTTTCTTTGGATAAAGCGGTATTTAGTCCCTGGACTTGACGTTTTCTCAACTTGGGCCCTGGATCTTTTGTCCACACTGGTCCCAAAATTTTGATTTTTTTTCAATTTAATCCTTAAAATTGAATTATGTTAAGGTATAATAAAATGACACTACGAGATTATGTCATGTCATAACCTGAGATTTTGAAATATATATAATCTAAAAATACAAAAGTATAAAGAAAATTTTAATTTTAAGAAAAGTGATGATAATAGTGCCACCTTATCATATCTTAACTAAATTAAAATACAATGATGAAATTGAAAAAGTTGTCAAATTATAAGATTAATGTTTAAAAAATTAATGATTAAATTGAAAAAATTGTCAAATTTAGGAACTAAATACCACTTTATTTATTATGTTCACAATTTTTACGATTTTGAATTTTGAGTTGTGTCTATGATTATAAAAAATATATGAATTAAATTTTAAATTTAATAAATATAATGTAAAAAATATAAAATGATTTTAGAAAATCTATTTCAATGATTTGGGTGTTTTTTTTTAAATTATGCATCGGGTCATTTAAAGGTATTATTTAATATTTTTCAAACAAAAGTTACTATTTAACAATGCTAATAATTTGGATTAAATCATAATAGGAGGATAAAAGCTGTTAAAGTCAAACAAAAGATTAAATCCCAATGTTGATAACAGCATAGGGACTAAAAATAAAAATAAAATAAATGTTTTAGATAAACACTTTATCTGCTTAATAATTTAAATTTTGAAAAAAAAACCTTTGAGGTTGAAAAGGAATTTATAAATTTTACAAAATTGGTGATAATTTATTTTGGTAAAGTTGTTTTTGAAATATTTGGAAATTAAATAACATTTAGTTTTCTTTGTTGTGTAATGCATGAATTAATCATTTGTTATTTTTAAACAAAATAATATGTTATTTAATTATTTTTAATTAATAATACATTGGGAAAAAATAGGTATATATATTATAAACAAATAAATAAAAATTGTGTTTATATTTTGATATAAAAATAATAAAATGAAATATTGTAACTTCACCTCATTTACAAATTGTTATTTATTTATTTATCAAAAGATAAACAAATCATTTTAATTAGAGAAAATGAAATTATAGAATTAGTTAAAATGAATTAATATAAATTTTAAGAGTTAGTATTTGGTAAACTAACAACAATGGTGGAATCAGGGGCCAAATCTCTCTAAAATGAAAAATTTTTCATTTAAGCTCTTATAATTTATAAAATTTTAAATTATTAATGGTAAAATTGCACTTTGGCCGTCTCAAAAATGATAAAAATTTGATTTGATTCTTTAAAAATTATAAATATATAAACTATTAAAATTATGAAATTACATTTTATTATCGTAAAATATACAATTTAATTTCAACCTAGAAAAATTCTAACTCCACCACTGACTAACAATGTACTTTTTTATTCCACAAGCAATCTTAAAAAATTGACATGTGTCTATTTTTTTAAAATATTTATATTTTTGTATTATAATATACCCATGTAGGAGATTTGTCACCCCTTAGTCCTACTTATTGAGTTTTTTCAAGTTTGTTATAGCACCACTTGAGTTGAACATATGTCATTCTCGGAAGGCACCAAGTGGACGCCTAAAAATGGTTCTCCACTTGTCGTCAATCAGGACATCCTCAATTGCTCAACCTCCTAAAACTAACTATCTGCCGTGAAAACAATTCGTCCTAAGAGACAACATCTCCTTTTGCCAAGCTACTCGCAATTTGAACGTTTCCCCACGTGCGAGCATTGCCCTCAATAATCTCTTGAACATACCTGAACATAATAACATCGTACTCCCTCAAAAGGCATAACAGAAAGAATTCCATCGTGCATATCCCTCACTTACTTCATAATGATAATCACCTTGTTATATCACCACTACTAGACAATGGGTATATCTTATAAATACCTTCCCAGACAACGAGAATGAGATCTTCTTCCTATTAGCAATCTTGAGCACTTACCATCTGCATTCAACCTTTCTACCTTTCATAACAACCTTCCTCCTTCTATTGTCTTTGTCCGACTTTCCATCTGTTTAGGTGAATTGACCTCCCTTACATCACCACTACATCCTCCTCTTTAACCTTTTTGTTATTAAGATTTGTATCAACAAAGTTGAATTGAACTATTTTATTTATGTAAATATGAAAATAAAGATTTTAAAACTTTAATGTGATTTAATGCAGATAAATTGTGACAATGAAAAATTGAAATTTAATATTATTTAGGCTTCATATTTTTAGCTAATAATAAAATGTAAAAGAAATGTAATATGTAATACAGCAAAGTATCTCAGTTGGCAAAATTTAAATAACTCCACTTAAATAAGATTCCTTTTGTATGTTAAAACTTTACTAATATATATATTATATGATTCAGTATAATCATCACAGGCTATTAAATGTGTGTGAAATAAGGTTTTTTTTTATGGGCATGTTAATAAAATTAAATTAATATAAACATAAATGTTAAAAGTCAATATATTAGGCGATTAACACTGAAATAAATAATTATAATGATCGCCAATTGTAATATTATTTAATGTTTTCGTAAATTTAACTTATTAGAAGAAAGCAATTAATAAATAATATTATATTAAATTTATAATAATAATTTTATTATTAAATTTAGATTCACTTCACAGTGGTATAAATGAAAAAAGATTACTATGTTTGAAAAATAAATTTAGATAAAAAAAGTTTATTCAATAATCAAATTCAATCTCCAATAATCAAAGCCTCAGCCCAACTGCAGTAGTTTTATGTTTATAATATATTATTTTTATATATATTATGTAATTTATATTATATAAAAATTAAAAGGTAATACCGGAGTGTTTATTATTAAAATAAAATAAAATAGTCCAACGCTACAATCAATAAAGTAAAGACTGAAAGCGGTTTCCTATCTTCAACAGAGTTTCGGCTATTGGTATTCCACCAAAATCTCCTCCAATATTATCAGCAAAAAACCAGGAGAGTGTGGCTTTCCATATAACACAACATTAGCCACAGGTCAGTAACATCAGAAGATAGATTATCAAAGGGGGTCAATTCATCGTCTATCTTCCTCTATTGCCGCCAACATAAAAAATTAAATATGCTATACTATAATCTAAATATTAAAAAAAATACTAAGTTGTTTTATAGGTATATGAGTTTTGGGTTTATTATTGTGATGGTTTATTTCTCCTTAGTTTGAGGGAGATTTATACATTATGGTTTGATTTTTTATACTTTTTACAGAGGATAGCTGTACATTTAGGTTGGGCATTGTGTAGTCATGCAACATGTGATCACAGTCAACTATTATTTCTTTATTGGCTGAATAGGCTTTTTAGGTGGTGGTACTTGCTCTGGCTGTTCCTCGAACAATGAATTTTTCTGAAGTAGATCTATGTATTGCGGCTCCTCTCTCGGAACTAAAGCTCTGCTCGCTATACGTAACGTCTTCTTAAATTTAGGGTTTGACTCAATCAGGTCACTCTTGCTTTAAGTCATACATTACAAGACAAAATAGTTAAGTTAATAAAAGAAAAACAAATTGCAAATAAATAGCAAAAATAAAAATGTCGTATCTATACTTTTTGAATTCACTATTTATCCCAACTAGCATACAAAATTTTATGACTAAATCAATTTAACATCGAAATCTCCTTGATAACAACAACTAACAACTTGATTGCGTCTTGGCGTGTATGCTCCAGGGCTTAGAATAATGCAATTATATATATATAAATACTTGCTGTGTTTATAAGTATATAAATCAAATTGTAATACAAAGAATTTTACAACAATGTACTGAAAGTATTCCAAAAAATGTACCAAAAAGATTTCTATCTAAATTGAATTAACAGTAAATATAAATATTGAGTTAATTCTAAGCAGCTACTACTCTATTGGTCATATTATGGCTAAATGCTAAAATTGAAGTTTCAACGCAAAAAAACTAAATTTTATAAATAACAAAATTTCTAAATTAACAAGCAAAGATTGATTAATGTCAATAGTTGCAATTAATCTAAAGTTAGAGATATTTACCAATTAATTAATAATTAATCTAATAAATATCTTTTGACTCGTAGTAGTCTATTTATTTTTCGACCTGATGAAACTAAACTAAGCGAAATTAAATTAATACTCTGAGTCTCATCTACCTAAGGCTCTTTGGAAAATTTTAGCCCCTCGAGCTTCAATGTCGTGACATTACAGGTCTATTGTCACGACTTAACAGCTAATTTAATAAAACTTCTGAGACTAATGTTGAACGTGGCGACATTGATGCGCTTTGCTGTCAACTTCCATCTTCGGACTATTATCTCGGATGTTGCGATTTTGTAAGCCAATCTTGCCACTTAGGGACCAGTGAGCTTGGTCTTGCTGATGTTGGTTGAAAATTCGTTATTCTTTCTAGATCAGTGACGATTTTCAGGTTGTCGAGTCACATACCATCTGTTTGTCTTTATTCCCATGTGATATATCTCACCGGGGATGGCTTTTGCTTTTGTTTCTGTTTCGGGAATCTCCACATTTAGGGATATTAACTTACGTTAATTGAAGTTGCTGCCCTAGAAATGCCAAGTGCTCACTTTTCGTTATTGTCTAGTTTAAATATATAAATTAAGAAAACTAGTTCTCCATCGAAAGACCCGATTTCAGGTCATATATCCCTACACAAGCACCACCCGACCAAGGGGGGACAGGGAAAGCTAAAGGCCCAGGCCAAAGTTCATTTTATTTATTTATTTATTTTTCTCCATAAAAAAAATGGAAGCAGACGAGATAGCAGAGGAGCTGCAAAACATTGAGTTTGAGATTCATGATGTTGAAGGTGATATAATTTATCAATTTTCATGATTAAATTATTTTATATACCTTTGTTTGTGGAATTATATGGATGAGCGTGTTGCTTAATTGAGTAATTTCAATAATGCTTTAGAACAAATACGGGAGTTAATTAAGAAGCAAGAGAAGTTGTACGAGAGACGGTCGGAACTGCAAGTTTTACTGGAAACATGTCCTATAGATGTCAAAGTTGGCTCCGCTCCGACCAACGTACAAGCGGAAGATTGGTCAAGGTCATTTGACTGGGATTCTCAAGCCGAAGATATTAGGTTCAATGTTTTCGGCATATCTTCGTATCGTCCAAATCAACGAGAGGTAGGTTGCTTGATTCCATTATGTTTGATCACCCCTTTTATCGTTCTTTTTCTTTTGGGACATGATAATGGTATGAAGGTTAAAAATGTGATTTAGTTACTAATTAAAATAAGGGTTTTGTAGATCATAAATGCAGTGATGAGTGGAAGAGATGTTCTGGTGATAATGGCTGCAGGTGGTGGCAAAAGCCTTTGCTACCAGCTCCCTGCCATACTTCGTCAAGGAATTGCTCTTGTTGTTAGTCCTTTGCTCTCTTTAATACAGGATCAGGTCATTCTTTTTCCTTCTTTTAGTTATTATGAATATCTGATACTACATTATTTGGGTTTTCTTTTTCTTTCCCTTCAAAATATTGACTGCAAGTATTAATAACGATTCAGGTAATGGGTTTGGTTGCCTCAGGCATTCCAGCACATATGCTCACATCCACCACAAGTAAGGAAGATGAGAAGTTCATATACAAGGCCCTCGAGAAAGGTGAAGAAGACCTAAAATTATTATATGTCACACCTGAGAAAGTATCCAAAAGCAAGAGATTTATGTCTAAGCTTGAAAAATGCCATCATGCTGGTCGCCTCTCTCTTATTTCCATCGATGTTAGTCTTCCTTTTCTCTACATATTCTTTTCTTGTCATTTTGATGTGTATATCTTTGCTCCTTTGATCCTTTTGCTTATTTTAATTTCTTATTCTTTTTAAACATTTCATATCTTTTAAGCATGCATGGTTCCTTTTTACCAATATTGTTATGATTTTAGTTTTAAATATTTTATGCTGTGAGGGCTACTAAAATTGGTTGTTTACTTGTTTCTTCTAGATCCATACCTTTATCTTTTATATAAGAATCGGAAGTAGCTGGAGGTTATGATATGAACTAATACGAACATTTTACTATGCCTGGGTTTTTATATGTTAAAATGCATTACACAATCTAGGTTCGATACATATACTTTGTACATGTTCTTCTTTCAAAACGTGTTGAACTACTGGTTATACATAGTAAACATAATTATTTGATAGAAAGCTGCAAGTGTCAAGCAACTCCAACATTATGAATCCTCAGGCTAGACTGTTGATAACAATATGCATGCATGCATGTATGTATCATTATTATTTTGTGTAGGTGATTTATGTTTAAATTAATAGTTTGCATGACCCAATGTTACTTTTATGTTGGTTATTTTGCAGGAGGCTCATTGTTGTAGTCAGTGGGGTCACGATTTTCGCCCTGACTACAAAAATCTTGGCATACTAAAAACTCAGTTTCCAAATGTTCCTGTAGTGGCTTTAACAGTATGTAGTTCCTTGCCCCTTAACATTCACACGCATTTGTATATTTGCTGTTTGCATAGCTGCAATTTTTTGGCTAAATATATGACCTTACTTTTTAAACATATTTTGCAGGCAACTGCCACAATGAAAGTCCAAAATGATCTGATTGAGATGCTGCATATTCCAAAATGCGTAAAGTTTGTCAGCACTGTCAACCGGCCAAATCTTTTTTATATGGTAATTGGAACAATTATTAGTAATGGCCATTTCGTTGTTAAGAGTTTATGTAGGAACTATGTTATTAGATAAAGGAATTTTCTTAAATTGCAGGTCCGAGAGAAGTCATCTGTTGGAAAGATTGTTGTTGATGAAATAGCTAAATACATAAAGGAATCCTATCCAAATAAGGAATCTGGCATAGTTTATTGCTTTTCCAGAAAGGAATGTGAGCAGGTATGAGCTTTTTTACACCGGAGGTGCCTCACACAACCCTGTACCCATAAAAGAACATTTCATGTCTTGAAATGTTTGCTATTGCTGTCCTCTATCTAGGGGCATCATAATTGGAGGTTGTTTGTTGACTTGATTATTGTTTACAGTTGATAGTTCTACTCCTAGGAAGAGAAGTTATGCACTTAGTTTAGTTCCAAGTCCACATTATGGAGAGATGCATAGAAGCACTAACCTTTATGTTGTTAATAAATGCTCTCAGAATCATGCCATACCATCATATTCACCAATATATTATTCATGATCATTTACTACCTGTTAGCATGTTATTTGCCTTGTCATATTGCATCCTCAGGCATCTTAAGGATCCATTTTAATTCAGTCTTTTATAATGTCTGGACTATGTTCAGATGTTCTAGCTGTGTTGCAAGTTAAAACAGTAAATTGATCTGTTGGTTGTCAAGCTATTAAGTCTTACTTATAGGGTGTCAGTATCTAATTTCTAGATTTATAGTGAGTACATAGGTATGTATTATATATTCCTTTCACTCTATCAAGAGCTGTAGGTTGCAAGTGAGTTATGTGAGAGGGGAATATCTGCTGATTATTACCATGCTGACATGGATGTAAATGCTCGTGAGAAAGTTCACATGCGGTAATCTCAACTGTCCTAACTTCTAATAGTGATCCTTTATGCTCAAATTATCTAATGCTCAGAGTGAACTTTTATTTTTCTTACCTTACTAGATTTGCACCACATACTTGGAAGTGACTAATCACTGCAGTATGAATTATATAATTCGTCTTTTCTATATTTTTTTCAATTAAAGGGTGTGACACGTTTGGGATTACGTAATTGGTTTATGTTTGATCCACTGGTGAATAAATAAATTATCATAGGATGACACATTATTTCTAAAACTAGAAGTAGTCAGGTGTTAGAAATTATGTTTTAATAACTTTATTTAGGTTTAATTAAATTTTAATTAAAAAAATTATTTCAGTCATCAAATGTGAAGATCCTGAAATGGCCGAGTATTCTTCACCTTTGTTCCTAGAGGTCATGCTCTCTTCCTCCAACTACATTGCAGAACATATCAATAACTTCAAACCAAACCTGCTAGAAATTGATTGAATTTAGGTACTTGTTACTAAACCTAGAAAATACCAATTATACCATAAAGCCTACCATGTAGAAAAGAAGTACCAATGAATGTAAAGTAACCAAAGAATCTTAATTAGCCTAAACAATGTAAAGATTACAATCGGACCCATAAAATATAAAGTAACTTAAATTTCAAAACTAGCATATTTTTATTTTCTGTCAGCCTCTTACTCGTGTTTCATGATGTAGATGGAGCAAAAACAAATTGCAGATCATTGTTGGTACAGTAAGTTTACCATCAGCCCTTTTTAGATATCTTGTCGGTTCTCTGTTTTCAGTTGTTATACCTTCACTTTTATGCAGGTTGCATTTGGAATGGGAATCAACAAACCTGATGGTAAGTATGATTAGGGAAAAAGATACTACTTACTGGAGAAAGAAAGTTGTATTGAATCAGGCATTCTAATGTGGATTGAAATGGTCATGTAGCCTGCAGAAGTTAGCTTTTATAGTTTATACGTGTACTCCTTATATGGCAATTACCTTTATAGTTTTCTGGCAATCCCCCTGCTAAAGCATCCCGAGTTATATATCTTGGCAGTCTCCATATTTTATAGATGAAGTTGGTAGCCATATACATTGGAAGATAAACTAGTAGGCACTTAGAAAAGCATTTTTTGTCATTCCTTTTTCTTATTTTCCTTTTCTCTCTAATTTCTAGCCAGCAAGCTTCCTACTAGGTGTATGCTACTCAATATAATTTTTACCTGTTTCTGTTATATCTAACACTTGTTTAGTGTTTGATATTGTAACTGTTTGTAGTCAGGTTTGTCATCCATCATAGCTTGAGTAAATCAATGGAAACATATTACCAGGTTTTTGGCCTTCCCTTTGTAAACTTTTTCCTTCATACATTCTCTTTTTCTCTGACTTACTTTGCTACAGGAAAGTGGCCGAGCTGGAAGAGATGGACTCCCCTCTGAGTGTCTACTCTTTTTCAGGTCGGCTGACATGCCTAGACAGGTAACTTTTTGGCTTTTTTTATTATTAAAAAAAGCTGTCATGTTTGCTTCGGACTTGTGTTAATTGTGATCTTTGTTTTAACAGAGCTCCATGGTCTTCCATGAAAACTCTGGATTGCAGAACCTTTATGACATAGTACAATATTGTCAGGTATAATCATCTGTCTTTTAACTCTGCCGTGTATATATATATACACATTAGGAAGTTTGTCTGCCAGAATGAGTTTAATAATCAGACAATTGATTTAGTTTTACTCTTTGCACCTTATTTGTTGTACTGCTGGTTAATTTTTAACCTTTAGCTATCTGTGATAGAATGGGGAGAAGTAAAATGAAACGAAGACCCTTTTAAGATGAAAAAGAACAAATGTAGGATTTTTTTTTCTTCTTAAAAGTTGGTTCAATGACTCCTACAAATCCTTATGCTTTGTAGACGTTAGAAGAGGGAAGAGACAGCAATATTACAATCTCTTTCACACAAGCCCATATGCTTAGGATGGAAAAGATAGCAATATTACGATTTCTTTCACACATTAAGTTTGGTAACTCCTACTATAAATCCTTACGCTTTTAGGGTTTAGAAGAACCACTGGTTAATTTCTATCATTGGGTTCTTTGGCTGCCATTAGTTGTTCACCAGTTTTTGTTTAAGAATCGGTACTTATTGCATTTGGATTTGACTACGTTACTAGTGTCTGCATGTGCTAGATCCTTTATTTCAAGAGAGCTACTAAGTATTACATTTTCTTCTTTTTGTAGTCTAAAAGACAATGTCGCCGAAGTGCCTTTTTCCGGCATTTTGCTGAGCCATTGCAAGAGTGCAATGGTATTTTTCTTTTACTTTGTATTACTTTTACGCCAGTTTTGGTCAATATAATCATAATTTCATATTATGTTAGGGATGTGTGACAGCTGTGCATTCTCAAGTGAGATTAAAGAAGTGGATGCTTCAGGTATGTTTATTTGACTTCTATTCATTCAAGTTACTTTTTCGTATCTAAATTTTATCCTTTAAGTAATATTCTCTTCACCTTTCTTTTCAACTCAATTATATGTATGACACCTTCTGCTTTTCTTGCTTGGCCATCTCATTTTGCTTTTCTCCTCTTCCTTTAATTACATTTTGTTGCTAAACTTTCATTCTGTGGTGTGAGGTATTTGTATTCCCTACACAAGTCAAAATTTATGTCTTGCCTATTACAGGGTGAAAAGCAAATACATTTTATTGAGCAAAATAACGTGTTTTTTTTACTTAGTTTTTTTCTAGAAGAAGACTGTCTTTATATTAGCTTCTTGAACAGAGTGTTGATTTCCTATACTTTTCTACTCCAGGAGTTGGGCTACTGATGTTATTATAATTCCTTAGTTAGCCAGACACACAGCGATATAGTTTAAAATGCAATTGAACTTTTCATTTGACAAAATTTAATGGAAATGAGACGCGGTCTCTTTACAGATGTCAATTATCATTTGATTTTAACTTTAGGTGCTTGGATTTTTCTCTTTCTTCTACAGCTGCCCCCCTTTCCCCTCCTTTTTTTATTATAGATGTGTTTTGCTTGGAAAAGAAATAAACAAAGAATAGGGGGAAGTGAAAAAATCTGCGAAAATCTCACCTAGGGTTTCATTTGCAATCGCACCTAAGACATTTGGTTCAAACACCCTCAGAAAGGTGCTGAAAGTGTTCCATATGTTCAACTCAGTTTGTAAAATATTTGTTGTATTGGGGATTATATGTTGCATTTTTTATTTGGTTTGGAAAAATAAGTGGTATTTTGCTTCATATGATCATTTTTTTGCAGGTCATTCAAAACTTTTGATTTCTCTGGTGCGTGAGATGCAAGAGAAAGATCAAAGAGTGACAATGTTGCAATTGGTGGACAGAGTGAAAAATAAGCAAAAGCAACTAGGTTCATCCATCTCTTCTTATACTACATCTAATAAGTTTGGTTAGGATAAATCTATATTCCATTGTAGATGTCAATATAGACTTGCATTTCTATTGTATAATTTCTACACTGCTTTGAAGTTTTTTGTTTTCTATCTTGTAAGGTGTAAGAGGAGCAAAAAGATGATTTTTCTATATGTGAGTGGAGGGCATAACATTCATTGGGGTGAAGTATAAACATGAAATTATAACCTCTAGATGGTGGTGGGCATGTATTCCTGTTGGTTGGTGCATGAAAATAATGCCACTCTTAAGAAACACATATCTTGTATTTCGTGTTTAATAAAAAGTCAGAAAGCCTGACTTGTTTGTGGCTATTCATATGGGCAAATTATGCCTCCCAAGAGTACCCTCAAAATTAGTTGAGCTAAGAATATTTAATCACGTGGGCTTTGCTATTGGAACTCCTTATTGGTGGTGTTTGGGATGTATGTCTAATGTCATATTCAACATGTGAGCTACATAAATCTGTTTCTCTGTATGAAAGATAAATATCATATTTCTTTTGTTCTCTTTCATTCATTGTCGTTAAGGTAACCTAAGTTCTTGACTGTTCCCATTTATTGTAGCAACATAATTATATCCATTTTTTTATGAATTTACCAGATTTTGAACTAAAGAGGGAAGAGATGGAACAGCTTGTAGTACAGCTTATACTAGATCGTGTTTTGGTAAGAGTCGCTTATTTTGTGGACCATGAATCTAGCGTAACTTGTGATTATTTATTTAATCTGACTGCACCATATAAACTTGATTAGTTATTTATAGAAAATACTTCGCTGCTGAAATGGTTCATTTCTATGAGTTAAATGCTCGAGGTGTGCTGAATTACATTAAGAAATCATGTGCTATATGACTTAAATGTAAACTACTGTACCTTTGAATTTGTGCAAAATGAATGGTGTAAGAGCAGTGGTTATTTCAGTAACTGGAGTTCATCATGGCTTAAAACCCTCAAGAGGGTATTTAAAGGAATATTTACTTCAGTAGAAGTTATATTGCTCCCTATAATCTGAAATTTTCGGGCATACACCTGTTCGCTTCATTTTTATCTAATTTCTAGTATGAAATGGCCCATCTTCATGTTCTAGTTATTGGGAGAATAAGGAATAAGACAAGAACATATATTAAACAAACGCATTGTTATTAGGAAGAAAATCTGCTGATTGCCACCGTGATTAATAGTTATTGATCAGATAGTTCTAGATATAGGGGATTTTTCCATTAGGGTGCTGCAGTGATTCTGGATGTTAAGATCTTGCTTTTAAATGTAATGTTGTGATCTTCGTCTGTTTTCACATCTCTATGCTGCTTTTCAATCATGCAGAAGGAAGAATTTCAGCATACAGCCTATGCTACAAATTCTTATGTTACAGTAGGACCAAGAGCAAACCAAGTTTTGCAAGGTGTGTGCATCTGTTCTATAATACATGCTAGTTATTGAAAGTATGTTGGGTTGGCATGGTTGATTTACACTTGAGCCTGCAGGGAAAAAAATCATTAAGATGGATGTCACTAGCACATCGAAGGATGTGGATGGCTATAGGAAATCCAGTAAACATGGTGTCACATCGGGATTGGAGTTCAAGCTAGATGAGCTGAGGAAGGAACTCGCTTCTCATGACAAGGAAATATTCCCTCATTCTGTGTTGTCAGGCCAACAGATCAGCAGCATAAGCGCCCATTTACCAAATTCAATTGAAGAGGCAAGTCCAAAACTTTCTCAACTCTTTTCTTGTGTATTTATCCTATGCTTAACAATTGGTAGGACAAAACTCTTGTTTGCTACCATGCAAAGGAATTTTACCGCTCATCCTTGAGTTCCATCTATTATAAGGACTGGATCAGATTAGTCCTAATTTAACCTCTGGTTTTATTAAAAAGAATCAAATAAGGCCAAACTATAATAGAGTTAACATTTACTATTTTAAAACATGAAAATTATTTTTCATTTTCAGTAAAAGATTTCATTTTACAGAACCATAAAAGCTTTCAAAATATTAAATTTGTTAAATAGTAAAAGTTAACTCTGTTAAAATTTGGCTTTATTTTATTCATTTTAATAGAACTAGGATTAAATTGATCTGGTTCCTATAATAGAGTAACCTGCCAAATACTTTCACCATTTTCATTCTATTATTTTTGTGTCTCAAGAGAAAGAGAATACATAACTCGTATGTTTGCACGTGTGTTTATATATATATATACATATTGTTTCTTGCAGTTGGAAAAGATTATTGGAAAGTTGAAGACAGAGAAGTATGGGGGGAGAATTCTTGAAGAAGTAAAAAAGTATGGTAATGCAGAGCATCCAAATAATGAAGTGTTGAATGAAGAAGAAAGCAGTGAAATAAGACCTCCTAGAAAGAAGCTGAAGAAGGCCAACAAACAAGTTATTATGGTTGACAGCAGCAATGATGAATCTGATTGATATTTTCCTTATGCTTCTTTCCACACTACCCCTAGACCTACATCTATCCTTTGGCTTCACCATAGTTTTCCAGGCATTTCAGGGCTGTTACCAAACATTTTGGAACTTGAAGTTTCTACTGATAGAAGGGAATATAGCTAAGCTTTTGCTAATTGGAACTCCTCTTAGATTTGTTCTTGTCATGTCATTTACTATGTTATCTTCTCCATTGTGACTAACTTTTTACCTGAGACAATGCTTCGGGTTTTTCTTCAATGTAAAAGAAACAGAAACAGAGATATTTAAAAAAAAGAAATTAAAACATCCTTTTTCCCTTATATAAATTATATTTGTTGTATGTAACTTGTAAATTTTGTCTAACATATCATTCAACATGTGATTGATTTGAATTTTTGTTCAATAATGTCTTAACATATATATATTTTAAAGAGACAGATTGACTTCACTCATTCTGTAACTTTTGTGTTTGATATGATATTTAATGTGTGTTTCGTATGCTTGATTTCTATCACTTTTTTTTTTAAAAAAATTTATGTTGAAATATAACTCATCATTTATCAAAATTTCCTTCTTTAACGAATCTTGACATAGATTTTAGCCTCATTATCCAAGGGCTCCTTGTATTCATCCTTGAGTTCAATCCACGTCCCCTAATAAGACATCCTCAGGCAAATATGCTGCAAAGCAAAAGTACCAGAAATAGGTAGAATACGATATATGTACACACATGCATACACAATTACAACAATCATAATCTGGACCTTTGCCACATGCCCTGCAAATATAGATGCATACATATTCCACACGTTATTATATCATTATCATTGTTTCGAAAATTAAGGGTAACATTATGCTTTCCTAACTAACATTTATTGACATTAACAATCAATTATCCAGATTAAATGGCACAATTGCATTTTTAGTGTTTGTTATAAAATAATAATTCAATTCAATTTTTTAAGCCCTTACTAAATGACAGAAAATTAATAATTTAATTTAAACAATTTTAACACAATTTTTAATTTTGACCCCTAATTTTTTAAAATTTCATTTCAATCTCAAGTTTTAGAACAACTAAACTATGGTATATTTTAATCAATAAAATATAATTCACCGTGGCAGACTGCACATGAATATGTATGGAGGGAAACAAATCAAATTGCTAAAACTTTGTGCAATTGTAATGCAATCTTCTGTTTCTGTAATTCAAACTCTTTCATCTACATATATCAAGTGTTAACCAAATCTCTCAACTCTTCGACGCCGTAATTCTTCCAAAGAAAGATCACGAGAACGGCGAGATACTTGCCGCGAAAACCCACCGCTCTCGCTGCTTTGACTTGTTCCACACATCTCACAATTACTTAACCAATCAGAATTATCATATGTACAAGCTTGGCATCTCCATGTACCAGATAAGCTTCTTCTCTCACCCCCACCAACAGTTCCCTGGCCTAAGATTCTTCGTCTCCTTAATCGGAATGTGTTCCTTATAAATCTCACAGGCCACCTTAACAGACTGGTGAGCTCTCTGATTATTGTAGTCAATGGGTTCGGACCAGAATACGAACCCTTCAATTTCAAATAGAGAATCCCAGCAAGTATACCACCAAGGTGACCAAGAAACGAGACACGAGGGACAAACATTTGGATAAGAATCAATTCAGCCCATGCCGCATAACGAGCTGGTACGATAAGTCCATGCACATTAGTGAAGTTTTCTGAATGAGAGTTGAGGATGACTTTCATGGCAAACAGGAGACCCGAAAATCCAACGGCGTATTCAGAGTAATAAGGTCTCCCGTAATCAAAGAAGACAAGTAGGGATTTGGCTAATAGCAGGCTGATACCTTGTGACAAACCAAGCAGCGCAACAACCATAGACGCAAACTCGGTGCTCCCCATTGAAGTTTCCAATTGGATCCCCTTCCATAAGAGGGACATCATATTGTAGACCAGGTGAGATTCATCGACATGGTAGAATACTGACAGGAAGAAGCGTTTCATATCTTTGTTCTGCATATTAAAAACATGACAACAGATTACTTGCTAAGAAATCGGGTTACTTTGGAATATTCAAGTGCCTAAGATACCTAAATTCGCAAAACTATGGATTTTGAAGCTAAAACGAGGCATCAGCTTTGAACAATTGGTAAAACACAAGAAAAAAGAAAGGATACTTATGAAGTAGATTCAAACCATTCTATGCCAAGGGATTAATTATAAATCTTAAACCATTTTTAAAAGGAACAAGGCTCACTGACATTCAAAGAACCCTCTCAATGGCTATGCTTTCAAAGGGTTTCTTCCATTATTTTTTTTTTCTTTTCTTACCATTTTCGGGATTTACCTTCAGTGAACTCTCTCAATGTCTACAAAGATGATGAATTTTATTGTCAAAATCATTTGATTTGCATTAATGCCTTAATTTTTTTTCCTTTTCAAATCATTCGATCTAGTTGATAGTATATCAATGTTGCAACACACAATTTCGCAAGGAAGAAAACTAATTTACTGAGCATCGATATACTTGAGAATTGATTACAATTCGTAAATTAGGTAAATAATTTCCTATAATTTTCAGATTTTTCATATTTCTGATTGATCAATCTACGGTTTCTCTCAAAGATTTCCTAAATCTTTATATGTTTCTCCAGATTCATAATCTTTCTTACTTGATTATTGATTTCTCCTTAGGCGTTAAGAAATCACGCACTGTAAAGCGTACCTTGAGAATAAGATGAGGATTGAACCAAACCTCATCAACAAAAGGGAGGAGAGAATCTAGGAATGAAGGCCTGAGATAAATGAGAGTGTTGGAGGCGAGAAGACCGGCGGTGACCGGCGGCTTCCACGGCAGCCGGTAATATTCGTTGACGGCGTGAAGAGCCAACAACGGCAGCATTCCACGAGACACCGCCCGTCTCCTCCATCTTCCGCTGTCCATCGGCTACGGTTTTTGTCTGCAATTTTCACTTTGTGAATCAACAAAAAAAAAACATTCAATGAAAGATTAAAAGAAAGAGAAGCTTTCTTGCTATATATGGTTAGCATTGCCTTTTCCAGACTCTTCCTTCAGTTTCTATTTGTAAAATTTTCTCTTTACGTTTGTTTAATTTTAGAGTAAATCAGGTCTAATATCATATTTTTGTCACTCAATTTTAAAAAATTATAATATAATCATTAAATTATTTAAAACTTTAATTTAAATAATTAAACTATGCAAATATTTTTATTCAAGTCTTAATTTAGTTCTTTTCGATTTTTCATCTACCATACTTTATATTGATTTGATTCTTTTCCGATTCTTATAATATAATGTACTGGTAAAACTTTCAAAAAAAAAAATCAATCTTTTATACTTAAAGACGAGACCATCATTGATAGTCTTTAATTCCTTTGTTACCCGTACAAAAGATGAGACCGTGTCTTAGATGTCATTAATTAATTTCACATTATTAATAGTTTGGCAAACATGTCGAATAATTTTCTATCTTCAATAAAATGCCTTTCATGGCATGTGACACTTTTTTAATAGGATATTATAATTTTTAAAGTAAAATAAAACGAAATTGATAATTTAGATTTCAAATTATTTTTAAAATTGTAAGTACATAAATATGAAAAAGGGTATAATATGAGGGCTAATTTTTGTAATAAGCCTTTTATCGACTATGATTTTAAACAGGGCCACAGGCCCGCAGAAAACGCTGCGTTTTTTTATTTCTTATTCGGATTTCAAATTAGATAAAGGTGTAGGGCATATTTTAATAAACTCCAAATATCCTTTCTGCCTTCTAGAAGTTTCAAATGCCACAACGAATACCACTGAAAAAGCTTTGTTTGGGGTGAAAGGAAATGGCAACGGCGGCAATGGGTGGTGGATTTATGAACCAAATTATGAGAAGTAACACCGTTTCCTTGGTGGGTAAGGCTGCGGCACCGCCATGGCCATGGCCATTAAAAGGATTTCAACTCTACTGCTGCAGTAACACCAATAACAACAACAGTAATACTTACTTAACATTAAAAGACGAAGAGCTTATGCGACAGTGCGAATTGAATACCTTCAAAGCCTCAGGGCCCGGCGGTCAGCACCGTAATAAGCGAGAGTCTGCCGTTCGTCTCAAGCACCTTCCGACCGGTATCATTGCTCAGGCCGTTGAAGACCGTTCCCAACACATGAATCGTGCTTCTGCCTTAGCTCGTCTTCGTACTCTCATTGCTCTCAAAGGTACCTTTTCTTTTTGCATTCTTCAATGCTAATTGCTATTAGCTAATTGCTGTTTGATTGATATGAATGAAGTTAGAAATCCGGTCTCTCTTGAATCGTATTCACCGCCTCCCGAGCTTCTTCAAATTCTTCCCCGAAACTCAACGCATAGGAGATCTGATTCTGGTCCCCAAATTGGGCCTAACAATCCCAAGTTTATATTGGTATATATATGTGTGTTTTCCCCATTTAAATTTAGTTAATTTCAGCATTACATACTGATGAATTGTGGTTCATTTTAACCCCCTTTTCACAGGGTATGCAGGCTCTGCTTGATCTAATCTTTGCAGTTGATGGGTCTATATCTGATGCTGCAAAGCTTCTGGGGTGCGTTATATTAACCTCTGGTACTTTTATTGCCTTCCTTCTGCCTAGACTTAACAATTGGACGGGTTGGGTTGGTTTTTCAGTAGTTCAATTCGGTTATTATATTTCTGGATCAATTTAGGTTTGTGTTCTTTTTGGTTTTGATCATTAGGGTTTTTCGGGTTGGATCATCTTTGGGTTCATATCATTTCGGATCCTTTTGTGTTTGGAACATCTTGGATTCGAATTCTTTTCAGGTTTGAATGAGCCAGTTTGGGTTATTGCCTTTTGATTACTAGGTTCATTCGTTTTTAGGGTTTTTCAGGTTGGATAATCTTGGATTCATATCATTTTGGATCATTTTATGTTTGGAACATTTGGAATTTGAATTATTTTCGGGTTCGGTTGAGCCAGTTTGGGTTATTCCCTTTTCATGTTCGGATTAGATTGGATCCAGTTTGAACTTTTGGGTTTGGTTCAAATTTCTGGCCAATCTAGTTGACTCGTCTTTTTTACCTATGTTCTATACTGATAATTCAAGAATGACTCGAAATCTATCTCCTCTTTTTTTGACATTATAGACTGCTGGTAGTCACCCCTTACATAATGAATAGCCATAGTTATGGAGGGAAACTGGCAGGAAATGTCAGTAAAGGAAAACACTTGTATCATTCTAAATTTTCTATCGATATTCAATTGTGAGCTTTGAATTGTAGTTTGCTGTGTTGCTTAATACATGTTAGTTTGCTTACACATCATGTTTACAGTTGTATTTGTCTAATCTTGCAGGATGAGTACAGGGGCACTTTCGCGGTTAATACTATCGGATGATTCTCTTTGGAAGGCAGTAAATAAGTTGAGGGCGTCCAAGGTAGAACACTTAACCATGATAAAAGCTAAGATTTTAGCTTGTTTCACTCTCCGAACTAAAAAAAGGGGACACATCTACTTGGTTATCATTTTTGCTCCATTCTAATTTTTCCCCAATTCGTTTTTTATCAACAGATTATCTTGTTTCATAGTGCATCCTACTACATTCTCACTTTTTAAACATTACCTTTTGATTGGTTTAAAGTACTTGGGAGGTCCTTGTATTTTAGAGGCTGGATCAAATTAGTCCCTCTACTATTAAATGGACCAATTTAGTCCCTATACTATTAAAAAGAATGAAATAAGTCCAAATTGTAATAGAGTTAACATTTATTGTATAAAAAATGTCTTGAAATTTATTTTTTTCAATTGTAGTTCAATTCCAAACAAAAGATTTCATTGAAAATGTTGACTCTGTTAAACAATAAATGATATTTTTTAAACAATAAGTGTTAACTTTGTTCCAATTTGGCCTTATTTGAGTCATTTTGATAGTATAAGGACTAAATTGATCCATTTAATAATAGAGGTACTAATTTGATCAGATTCCTATAATAGAGGGACCTTTAAGGTACATTCACCCTTTTGATTGTCTATTAGGAAAAGGCAAAACACACCTCTGAACATTGTGGTTTCCATTTTCCTTACTTATCAAATCCAGTGTCATATGCATGTGTTACCAGAGTTGTTTATAATGTTGCTGTAGGGCACTCAAAATTAAGTCTATAAGTAAATAAAAGAATTTTGAAAATGACATGCATAGCAAGGGAAAACATCATGAAGCTATAATAATCTATATTTTTGTTTAGGTTAAAATATCTCATAAGTCTCTATACTCTTCGAAAAATTGGAATTTAGTCCCTGTGCTTTTATTTTTCTCTACCTCTGAAATTTCAAAATTCAGGTCTAACTGTTAACACTGGTATTTCTTTGGGGGGGGGTTAAATTCAGGTTCATTACAAATGTCATTTTTTTTAAAATTTAATATCGTTGATAGTTGGACTTGAATTTTGAAATCTAAAAAGTAGAGGGACTAGATTCCTAAAAATAGAAGTACAAAGACTAAATTTCAAATTTTCGAAGGGTTAGAAGACTTGTGGCATTTTTTAACCTTTTGTTTAATATGCTATAATAATTATCATGAAGTTACTCTAAAATTAGAGTGTGATGGTAATATTGCATGAGTTGAAAAGATTAATGGTAAATCTAGAATCACTCACACAATTATTGTAGTAAATTTGCACACCATCTCTTTATTTTAACATTATCTTGATGGTAAATTTTCTTGATTTGGTTAAGAGTGTCACATATGTAGGCTCATTTGGTAAACAAAGAATTTATGTCAATGAATTTCAACATCCTTATTAACATCTTAGTTTTTTTTGTAGCTATAAATTAGAAAAGGAACTATTCTAATTGTGTTGGAACTCCATAGGGTATGAAGCCATTGAAGTAGCACTATCATATGTGGATGCTAATTATTCCTCTGCATATCAGGTACACCAATTTCTTTATCTTTTTAATGAATGATGCAAGAGGCATGCTTTTGTTGCTACTAAAGATCTACATTTAACTCATTGTTGAAAGGTTTTTACTTGAATACCACTTCGCCCTGAACTGGGTTAGTCTGAAGCTGAAACAAATAAGAACTTCTGTGCTTATACTCAAAAAAATCTACATTTAACTATTGGAGATAACCAAAAAGTGAAATGAATAATTTTTCAAATGATTTGTTATTTTTTCGTTTTAAAATGTTTATTTGGTTTTCATTTATTGAGGAGCAATCTTTAGTATACAAATTGCAAACTCTTGAATTAAAAGATTATAGTGGCATATGGGGGTTTTCATTTTTTGCCGATGGATATGTAGTTGTTTTCATGGTTTTGTGCATCATGGTGTGGTTACCATTGTTGCAGCCTTGCAAGTAGCACAAATGAGGGTCTCAACAATGTACTAGTGCTAACGCATGTATCATGATCATGTTTTTTTTTTTTTTTGCTTAAATCTTCCATACTTTACTAAATGATAGATTATGGTACATCCACATTGTAATGAGTTTTCAGTATTTTTACAACTGATTTGGTATCCAGTTAATTTATGCTTATATAATTTCATTTTAGGAAATTAAAATGTTTCAATCAAAATATATAATTATGTTATACAAATCCTAAATTCTGGATTGAAAATATAGTTCATAATTAGGAATGGTAGTCGATCGAATGTTTCATTTTTTAACTACCCAAATTTGAATCTACAAAATTATCTAAAAGTTTAAATCCGAATTAAATTATCTATTGAATATTTTAATTTGCAAAAAACTAATTTCCCTATTTTAATATGCTTGGGATATTTAAATTCGCAAAATCCTAATTTAAATCATAAAACTAAAATAATCCGTAGATTTGAAAATCCACATCAGTTATCCGACCGGAATAAGCAAATACGGATAATAGATATTTGAAGCGTCTATTTACAGATAGTAATTCTAAAACCTTAATCTAAATATTATCCGAATCCGAACTGCAATCCCTAATCTTAATGAACACCAAATGATATACCACGGTTTCTCCATGTTATTCAATGAATGAAGATGTTACAATATATTACAACGTAAAACTTGAATAGACCAAAAATTTTACATAAGTTGCTGCTTGTTTTTCTAAGATGCTACATTTTGATTTTTTCCCTTTTACTTTCTCTTGTATCTTCTCTATTCAACTATGGCAGCAAAATTTTATGTTGTTATACAAGGTAAACGGACCTATGAATGAATGTTACTTGTACAAATAATAGTTATTATTTTTTTACCACATTACAGAAGCAGCAGCTTTGGTGGGAAAAATGCTACAAGCTCACGGCTCTTGTTGAAACCTCAGATTCAGCTTCTGGCGACTGTCCTTCTACCGATGAAAGGTTTTCCTAAAATACAAGCACAAGCACAATCATGTTTACCAAATTTTGTAATGAATGTATAAACTGATCCATAAGAGAATTGATGAGCAAGTAAATACAGCAAATTGTGTCAGGACTTCCAATATGAAATTATTTTTGTCCAATTGGGTAAGGATGCTTTTTCCCACATCAGATAGTCTAACCATAAGGGCATCTAAGAATTTTTTTCTCTTTTTTTTTGGAAGGTTTTTTTTTTTTTTTTGGGGGTCTAAGACCTTCGGCATCCAGTAACTATCTTTTAAATCAAGCTAAGTTGCACCCCAAGTAGGGAGTAAGCTCTCCCCACACCTATTTTCTCTATTCAGATGACTCAAAAACGAGATCTTGCTAAAGGAGCATTGAGCTTCTTACCATTTGGCCCTATAGGCATTAAGCCAATCTCATTATATTATCAATGAATAGGTTCAGTATCCAATAACCACATTGTACTCGAACAATCTCAAAATCAAGCTAAGTCAGACCCCAAATAGGGAGCAAGCTATCCCAGCACCTATTTTCGCTATTCAAAAGACTCGAAACTGAGATCTTGCATAAGGAGCATACCACTCGGTCCTATGGGCATTAATGAAGTAAATATCATCATATTATCAATGAATAGGTGGTGTGGGCTGCCCAGCATAATGATATACGATTGAAAGAGGTTGATAATATGCACAAAGCGAAAAATAAGAATGACGCTAAAACTTACAATAGAATCCTTCAACATGGTTTTGGCAAAGTAATGCTTCAAAGCACCATCTCCACGAAGAATCTTCCCTCCACATCCAGGGTTATCTGTTGAACCCACTGATTCCTCGTCAACTACAACAGCATCTACTCTATTGTGTCCCGTCTTTACATCTGGAATCTGAAACATACAAATGTCAAACGATTCATATCATGAAATTTCTAATTTCGTAAGGATATGAATCTACGTACTATGACTTTATTTTTGTTGAAGTATCTATGTTTGACACATGAATATGGGAGACACGACCATCAAAGATTCTTCAAATATGTAAAAACATAAAAATCTAACAATGCCTGAGTCAGATGCAGCATATCTGTATCTGATAGACGCACACAAACCCAAATAACATAATTTATTCAAAACTTATGGCCCTCAAATACCTCATACATAGCTTCAGTGAGAATGCTTTCCAGTATAGCTCTCAAACCCCTTGCACCTGTGTTCTTAGCCATTGCCTTCTTAGCAATCAATCTCAATGCTTTTGGCGTAAAATGTAGCTTCACCTGAAATTAGATCAGTAATGATGTGAAAGTATGAGATCTGATTCAAATTAATGCAATATTTGTCAAATTGCTATGTTACTCGGACTCGGGTGTGAGTGTTGGATACAGGTAAGTATCCGGCATGGGTATGGTCAGATTTTTCTTAAGTTTTTCCATGTTTGGAGGATCTGTAGAGATCATATCCTCCTATCCATGTCTCGGGTACAGGTACCTCAAGAAAAATGAAGAACCCGAGCAACATAGTCAAAAAAAGAGTGTAAGAACTGAGAGAACTTGAACAGGCAGAGACAACTTACATTGTTCATGCTAAATAACTTCTTGAATTGCTTTCCAAGAGCATTTTTTGGTTCTGTAAGCACCTGTATCACGAATTCTTCTCAACAAATAGTAATATAAAAGGAGTAATTTATTAATGAGTTGCCTAATGATGATCCTATTGATCTTCCCAAATCTAGAATCCAAATTTGTGGCTATCTATGAAGCATGGAATTCAAGTAACCTGTGTATTAGTGGTGTCCTTGTCCATGTATATCAGATACAATCAAATGCGACAGAAAAAATTAAAGGGTTCAGAGACTTGTGGGACATGGTGATCAGCACTTCAAAATTCAAAACAAAATAAAGAAAAAGAAAGGATAAATCTTTGTTATTTGGACTCGGAAATGAGTGTCGGAGACGAGTAAGTGTCCTACATGGTGATCAGATTTTTTGAAGTTCTTTCATGTATTTGGAGGATCCTTGAAGGTCATATCCTCATATCCATGTATTATGAAATATCACCCTATATATTGTTGCTGGAGTCTTTAAACTCCTTGGCTTTTTATTGTCACATGATGATTTCTTTTGAGTACTGAGTAAGTTACAAATTAAATTAGAAGGAAGGGGATTACAACAACATGGTTTGAACCCTAGTCATTGGGATGCCACCAAGAGACTTTAACCACTACTCCTTTATGCTAAAGTGTTGTTAGTGTAAAGTTTTTTTTTGGTACCATTACAGGTTTACAATTTGGGGGAGGGGATGTAATAGCTAGGACTTGAACCCTGAACTTTGAGGTACCAACATAGCGCTTTAATCACTTGCTCCTTCGTGTCATTGGCGTTAATGTAAAGTTAAAAAGATCATATAAGCATTTTCCTGGATATTATATATATATATATTCCTGAAACGAAAACTTCATTGACTTATATTATAATAATTTTATTAGTACCTAATATAATAAATATATGAGATGAATATTCTTAAAGATATAGTTTTTATTAGAAAATAATTGGTTTAATGAATTTATTTTTATAAATTGAACAAAACCCAAATTACTAAATTTGTCTATACATAAACATTCTTTAACTGAATTCCTCCACAAAAAAGGGCATAAGTATGATGTATCTAATTATCTCAACTAATTGGTCACACTTTTTTCTTTTCTGCAAATTTGGCTCATATTTGCACTATATTCTATCAATATATAGTTTATAAATAATTTATACGACTTATATAGAAATATAATGATCTCAAATATTTAAGTTAACCCTTTTAAAAATAAACTTAGTATTTAATATCAACAGTCCCTTATCTAATACATTGCATTTTACCATTTTAATCATCTTTCCATCAACAGTTAAGAAAGAAGTGAACAACAATTTTAATGCTTAGAGATAGCAAAATGATCTGTACCATGTACCAGAAAGGATTAAACTGAGTAACAAGAAACCGTACACACACACCAGGACATGTGTAGACCAAGGTAAGAAGGTGATATGAAATGTTACCTGCACAAGTTGCTCCTCAGTTAAAGCTGACAAAGTAACTAGTATTGGAAAGCGTCCTATAAACTCTGGTATAAGGCCATATGCAATAAGATCGGAACTCTCAACCTGAAATGCAAATGTAGCTTAAAGATCTCAGTGGAACTTTATGCAATTGCTGTCCTTTTTAGGGTTAGCTTGGGAGAGAATTTAGATATATAAATAACGTTACATGTTATTTTTGTTGTCTTGACATTAGAAAGAAACAAGGAAAAAGGCTTTATTCTCACTGATTCAACCAAAGATGATGTCACAGCAGCATTGGTTACCCACGAGGTCCTCATATTAGCACGTACAGGTGCTCCAAAACCAATTGAAGAATCTTGCTGTCTGCACCAACGAATAATTAAATCCCCTAAGAAAATGAACAAAATGACATCTGACAGAGAATTTCATTTTGGTAAGTATTGATAAGGGTTTACCTCTCAGAAATTGTTTTGTCAAGATCAATAAATGCTCCACTACAAATGAAAAGGATGTCTTTCGTATCTATCTGCATATTATTTACATCCCATTTAAGAGTAGTTGCAAAAATTAACTCTTCTAAATGAAGGAGCTAAGCAAGCAGCTTAACGTCAATTGGCACCCAGCTTGAATATAAGATCACAGAGAACACAATGCATAATAAATGTAGAATAAAACCATTTAACACTCCCCTAATGTGTAGCTCAACAAGGGCCTATATGACAGAAGAATTCTTAGAGGTTAAAAATTGTGTGCACACGCATAGGATGCTGAAAGCAAACAGAGGGTTCAGTTATTAGGAATTACGAGAGATGAAATTTAGGGAGGATCATAGAGATGTATGATCGAAGAAAAAATGTACAAGTGTGTTAAGTGGAATAGGATTTATCTGATTGGTTTTGACACTGTGGAGCATAGAAATAAGGATAATTTCAAGGAACAGATTTCAATGTTTTGAACTTCTGTAAATTCCCTACTATTTCATATCTATAATGAACTTTACAGCATGCACAAAGTTAGAAAAAAAACAATAACAATATATGATACCCATTTCATTTGTGCATAATTAAATATTTATGTATTTGCAATGATTTTTATTTGATCTTTGTATTGTATGGGCTTCCACTCAAAATACTAACAAGTCATATCATAACTAATGGTTTGAGAAAGGATTTGCTGTAGCAGGTTATATCTTTGGGATTGAAGAGACAAAAGGAGATTCACTGTAACATGATTCAAATCTCAGTAGATCAATTTTCAATTCGACATGTTGATCTCCAATAAGCTTCAGATTCTGGATTTAGTTGAGAGTTCTTAAGTTCCCAATATAACAGGAAACTTAAAGTGCTGATATTCAATAGCAGACGAATGTCGCAAAGATTTCCTTAACACAACAAAGATCTCTTCTGGTAGTATAATACTTGGCCATCTCATTTTAATATTATATTCAGATGTTTTATAAGTTGATTGGTAAAACATTCAAGTGATGTGACATGTCTTAAGATCATATGGTGTATGATAGTCGAAAGCTACAAAAAGTACACATAGGGAGATTCATTGAAGAAAGAAAAAGCATCTTTTCTTTATAACAGTTCATTCAGGCTTGCGGAAATTACCACTTACAAAGGCTCAAGTTCTTGCAATCATCTCAAGGAATTTCCAACAGTAGGCAAGACAAAAATATTTCCAGTTGCACTATGGTTCTAGTTCTCCTTTATGCCAAGGGAAAGAATACTTTATCAAGTTTACCATATGCATTGACTACTTAAAATAATTCTATTTAATTTCTTTTAGGAATTAAAGAAATTTATGCCATTAAATTTTGAACCAGTTTGTCCCATATATCAGAAAAAACATAATATTGTTGCTGAACCGAAAAAGCATACAATGGGCTGCAGATACACAACATAAACATGCTCATGATAAAGGTACATTTGTGAATGACATGATAAATCGAAAGAATACCTGTATATTGTCACTCCGAGGATGCTTCCTTGCTCCCTTCTCTGGAACATTTACAATCTGCCAAAGAAATATTTATCAACTGTGAGGCAGCTAGAGAGGATGCTGCTGAAAACCTCAAATTAAGTCTAATGCAAAATTAGGTAGGATGAAAAGAGGCAAAACAACAACTAATTGACCTTTTTTGTAGATTATACTATGTTGCATATCCCTATTGTCACTTCCAAATATATACATTTCATTCATAAATTCTTCCACAAGATGAAAGAAAAAACTGAAATGAATTTTGAAGAAATTTTCCCATTTCCTTCTAATTATAGGAAAAATATTTACAGTACCGTTATTGAAAAGATTACTAGTTTATACGGTCAGACTTCAGAGTTCAATATGAATTTAGTCTATAGGATTTGATAATTTGCAATTTCTGATAATCTACATCAGTCTACTAAAGTTTTAAAGCAATACTTGACTTTATTATCCTCTTAGAAACTGACCAATTTTAGCTTCATCTCAAACTATCTCTTCTCAAGATTAAGCCTCTTCCAAACATTTACTTCCATAACTAATTCTCTCCTCAGTGCCGTGAAAGCAAACCATTATTCTTCAGCTGATAATCTAGCTCAAACTATTGTTTTTCTGTTATCTTTTAGGGAAAGAATTGCTTCTCTTTCTACATATTGCTCAGAAATTATAAACATAACCAGTATCCCAGTTGTTCACTCAAACCCTAGATAATTATTAGACTACCTACTAATGAATTAGGAGGAGAAGTTTAGAAACTCAGCAACCACTTAAGAACTTTTGTTGGAAGGAAATTTGGCAGGAAGCGAGCAACCACAAGGCATTACATATATAAACTAATAATAACATACCAGTCCACAACCAATGAAATTATTTTCAAAACACACACACACACACACCAACAACAACAACTCACAGTTCCTTCTAACATTTTAAGCAATGCTTGTTGTACACCCTCCCCTGAAACATCTCTGCTAATGTTTAAGCGTTCAGCCTGCAAAAGCAATTCAATGTTTAAGAAAATTTTAGGTCCAAAAGAAATCCAAGATTAAAACATGAACCTGACAATTTGAGTTGCTTTTTTTTTTAAAAAAAAGGAAGAAGGGTAAATTAGAGCTGAGTAATTGTATAACCTTCTTAGTTATCTTGTCAACTTCATCAATGTAAACAATTCCTTGTTGAGCAGCTTCTACATTGAACTCAGCCACCTAGATGCACATCAAAAGGAAAATATATATGACTACTGGTATGTGAATAGATAACCTAGCTCTCACTCTTTAACCCCCCACTCTCTCTTCAAGATTGTACATGAATTTATAGAAAAAGAAAACAATTTGTAAGGATATCATTAACTTGGAACATAACCATCCATCTTATGATATAAAATTAAAGTCTGAAAGCCACATCAAGAGAAAAGAACAAGAAAGTAACTCCTCTCATTATCTTATCTCAACGGTGCAATAAACCCGAACAAAAATACACTTTTATTCTAGAACATGTTCTAACTTTGAGCCAAAAGTTTTAAAAAGCAAGCTATGAGCTTCTCAACAGCCATTGGGTAATTTATTCAATAAAAGTATTTTTCTAAGCCCTTATTCTCTCTCCAATCTCTCTGACTTTATCGTACCACCTTTTCTCCGCATATATAGCCTCTCACATCTCTTGAATTCTGGTTACCACCTTCACGTGGTTCCTGGGGTCAAGGATCGTTAAAGAGGTGCGAACTTCTTTGCTTAATTTTCTTTCTCTCCCACATTCTTATTATACAATCTTGAAGGAATGGCATCAGTGGTTCTGGTTCACCTTCACATTCTTTAGTTCTAGCATGTTCGATTTTGCTCAAAGGCATTGAGCAACTAGAAAATTTGTGATGTATAACAACTAGGGGGAAGAGAAGGGGGGAATCAGCATGTTTGGGTTAGAATTGAAGGTACCAAAGTCTCATTGATCGGAGAAGAAGCCTCAAACCAGAAGTTTGTCTTCCCCACTCCCTCATCATACTAATTGAGATATTTTGAGTACTACTAAATGATATGATGATGGGATCTACCTATAAGCCCTACGATGCAAAGATCAAAGTTAATACCGTGAGTAGTTTGTACAATATCGATTCAACATCTTCACCAACATAACCAGCCTGCAAAAAGGAAGAATTTCCCTCATTAAATGGGACAGCAAAAACAAAGAAGAATATTTAGTTAAGAAAAGTGGGACCTTTAATTAATCATGAAGGCAAAAAAGGAATCGTAAAAAAAACTTCTAGGACCTCAGATGTGTTTAGCAAAAGGCAACAATTATTTTCTATGGTAAGATTTTGTATGTCTAGGAAGATATCGAACAACTCAAGTCATCAGCTAAAATACTTAAACAATTTAGGGGAGAATAAAGTGATGAATATGGGATGGGACCATCTTCCCTTACATAGCTCAAGGCCAATGGGTTTCACACATCCCTGTCCAAAATCTGTATTTTACAAGATTTTCTAGATTAACATGGACAATGGACTTGCCTGTGTCAAAGTTGTTGCATCTGCAATGACAAAAGGAACATTGACGAAGCGAGCCAGAGTTTTTGCCAATAAAGTCTTTCCTGTTGTATGTACGTGTGTAAGTTAAGGAAATCCAGTAAATGAATTTGAATTTCATAAATCCAACTGGGTACCAAAGAACAGTGAAGAGTGCTTACCAGAGCCAGTTGGTCCGACCAAGAGCACATTGCTTTTCTCTAACTCCACATTTTCGTTGTCCTCAAGTGCTTCTAAGCTTCCTTCTTCTACTCCTGACCTAGCATTCAAATCCGAGACCTAAGTTTTCTAATGACTATGTTCTATATCAGTATACCCAATGGAACACAATTAAGCTACGATAACAAATATCAGGTTGAAATTTCAGAAATGAACATGGGAACTAACCCTTTCTCCAAGGAGGAATGGTATATTCTTTTATAGTGATTATAAACGGCAACTGACAGCACCTGGAATAATGGATTTACAGCAATAAATGAGGATTTAGGTTTTACTTATCTATTTATTTATAAATTCAAAAATTACGCACCTTTTTTGCCTTCTGCTGCCCAATAACGAACTTGTCAAGGGCTTTACAAATCTCTCTCGGTGTAGGCAAATCCTTCCCAAAATTGGCCCCGCCCAACCATGTGCCATTACCATGAGCATGACCTTCCTTAGGCCCATCAGCTCTCACGAAATTAACTCCGGGAGGAAAGGGCGGTCCAGGCGGAGTTTGCACAGCGAGGCCATTCCCAGCGGGTGGCGTTGGCGGAGAATTCTCGGATCTAAGATTATCCCAAAACGACGTCTTAACACCGTTCCGAGGATGAGGAGCAGGTGGAGGAGGAGTAGGAACAGCTTTCGAATTGGATTTAATCTCCAAGAAAGTTCCCTGAAGAGGATATATCCGATGGGGACGAAAGTGGTAAGCTGTCCTACAAGTAGGACAGAAATTAATTGTGGATTTTCCATTACTAGAATTACCATCGGAAGAATCTAACGAAGCATCAGGAAGATTGAAATTGAAGAAATTGTGATTAGAACATCGCGGACAATTTATTTCCGCTTTGATCCTACGAGTAAGAGCCGAAGTAGCAGTGCCACTGCTTTTCGTTCTAGCTTTACCTCTGCTCTTTGTCCTTCCATTAGTACCAGCAGCAACATCGTTTTTTTTATTATCATCATAATTGTCACCTCCTCCTCCGCCGCCGCCGCCGCCGTCAGCTCCTCCGCCACTGGAGAATCGATGTTGAATTCCACCAATTCCCACGGCAATCCTCCTCCAATGGCCCAAACAATTCAAATGCTCCATCACCACTAGCTTCCTCCATCTCCTCCACAGTCCTCCAGACATTTCTTTCTTGTCTTTTGATTTTTTGAGATTTAGATTTAGATTTAGATAACACTCCTCTGTTTCACTCTCTCTCCCCCTCCCCCCCCTATAGAAATGAGCTTTTTATTTTTTATTTTTATTTTTACCTTTTATTTTTATTTTTATTCTTTTCTTTGCTTGAAAGGGAATTTTTTACTTACATAAATATAAATATAAATAGTTATATAACACGTATAAAGAAATACGCATTGTTCGGACGGTAGTTTGGCAGAGCGAGTGTCTAAAGGAGGTTTCATGGATGTTACTTTTTCACGTGTTCCTATTTTCTATCTTTTTTTAATCTTTGAGGCTTTCAACTATCCAATATTTAAGCTGAACCCATTGAAATCGGATCAGATTTGTTAGTCAGACTAATTGATCTTTGGAGATCGATTTGATTAGAGGAATAAATCAGACCAATTGTAAATCAATTAAATTGAATTAAAAATTTGATGTGAATCGAGAATAAATGACTTGATCAGTTTGACTACAGGTCCAGTTTTAAAAATATTATAAAAATTAATTAATATATTGATCTAGACAAAATGATTGAATTAGCTTGAGCGAATTATTCAAAATTGATAAAATTTTAAAAACTAGATCAAAATAGACCATAGAACCGGTTTATAAAAGTTTTTATTATTTATTTATGGTTAAAATATGTCATAAATCTTTATACTTTTCAAAAGTTTGAAATTTAGTCCTCATGAATTTAGTCTCCTTACTTTTATGTTTTCAAAATACTGAGTTTAATCTGTTAGTGTGTAAAGATTATTTTGTTAAATTTATATTTATTCCAACAATTTTTAGTTATACGACTATTAAGTGAGGTTTTTTCTATTTCAAAATATTACACTAACAAATTTAACAAAAAACTAATTAATAGTGTTAATAGTGGATCTGAATTGTAAAATTTAAAAAGTTGAGATATTAAATTCTTGTAAATAAAAGTACAATAAATAAATTCTATATTTGTAAAGAGTATAATGACTTATGGCATATGTTAACATTTAATTATTGTTGGATTGGTGGTCTAATTAGCTAAACCAAAAATTAGCCTAATCGATTCAACCACTAATCTAGTTTTTAAGACATTGAAAGTAATAAAAATAATTTGTTTAGCAACACTTCATCGGTTACATACTTGTGCTCATAAATTATTTGAATTCAATTCAATAAATGTTCGTATTTTATTCGATAAATTTTGAGATAAAGCAATTCAAGCTATTGATTGCGTTGAATTTGAATCGCCTCTAAATCTAATGAATTTTTGTTTATAATATATAATTTAAATATTAAAATTTGTATATGCAAAAAAATAATTCAATATCAAGTTTAAGTATGAGAATCAAGTAAATGAGTATAATTGAGTTGAAATCAAGTAGTTCAATTATATTTTGAGCTAAGTTGAAGTTTAAAAAGTCATACTAAGTATTGAACTAGACCGATCAGTTGAACCGATTGGATTGAAATTTGATTAGGGTATCCATACCAATTTGATATAAGGGGTTAGACCAATTGACTTGCAAATAGATTGAATTGAATAGTCAAACCTGTTGAATTTTTTTCTTCTATTTTTTGGATTATTTAATAATTAATTCAATTGAACCATCAAACTGAAAATCGATGGCATGACTGGTTTAACCATCAGTCTAATTTTGAAAACCTTAAAATGTACAAACACAAATACAAAATATACTTAAACACTATTGTTTTATTGTTGTATTCGCATAAGTTTTTTTTTATGATTCTAATAGCTTTTATGTTTGGTGTGGCCTGAAATATATGCATTGTTTAATATATTATTTGATATTTAAATTTGATATTTTTAATTTAATATTTAAGTTTTTTATTTAGTTTAGTATTTGAATTTGATATTTTTTTACTTTGGTATCTAAATTTTTTTATTTAATTTGATTTCTAAACTTGTTAAGTGTTATACGAATTACTTCAAAATATTAACGATGTTGATCTTTTATGAAGGAACAAAAATAGTTAATGCATAACACATAATCTATAGTTATTATTTCAGGTTAGCGAGAGGTATGACCATTTCAACTGGGGTGAGAACGTGAAAGGGCGCATCACAATGGCTCCTCCAACTCGATGATTGAACACTGACATACAAGTGAGGGTTTCGTCCTTGCTCCTCTTTATTGGCAATGGCGGCCTGATTCAAGCAGAATTTGTTTAGTTCCCAAATTTGGATTCCAGATCATTCAGGTCTCTCACTTTTTTTTTTTTGTATGGTTTATCTTAAATTTATTGTTTCCATTCAATTTGCTTTATATTAATTCTACATCGGTTCAATTTCATCCTTTGTTGCTTCTATTTTTTTTTGAATGGAAGTTAATTTTAAATAAAATTTTTGTGGGTTAGAAAAATTTCACCCACGTGTATAAAATAAAAATCCTAACAAAAGATAAGTATATTATTTTACAATGATAAAATTTAAATTTTAAAATAGTTTCAAACAAAAACTAAAAAAAAATGATAAATTTTAAAAACTCGAATTTGACTTTTGGTCAAACCGGTTGACGCTAGTGTTCACTAGAGAGCCTTGTAGCATTATAATTCTTCAAATTTGTTGTTTTTCATTTCATTTCCTCTGATTTAGGTCATAATTTCGATATTCCCAACTGCTCTCAGTGGAAGCGAACCGGATAGGAGAGGCACCGATCCCATTGTAAAAGCCGTAATCGGAGCAGAGGAGCCATGAACGGAAACGGCAACGGGAACGGCAGGAGGCGGAGAAGAGAAGTGGAAGAAATGGACAAGGGTTTGATTTGGAAACTTCCGCAGCTGAAGTTGAAGGAAGTGGGTAAGGTTGGTCCTGCTTTCGGACTCGGCGCTGGTTGCGGTCTCGGCTTTGGTATCGGCCTCGTTGGAGGTATTTTCATTACTATTTTCCCCTCAATTCATTTTCGTATTCCCTTTTTTAACATTTAAAAAAAAATATTTCCCTGCTTTAGAGAATTATCATTTTGTTCAACCTTTTGGGATAGTAATGTGCATTGGCGGATCAGTCCACTACGAGGAACGGAAACTAGAACGAAATTTGCTACTTCTATAAAACCTAATTCTCTAGGGTTAAGACTTCTCCAGTTCGTTTAGTAGGAACGATTTGTTGGCAAATAATTTTTAGAACTCCTATATATATGCTTGTGTATATAAGTATATAATTAAAATAAATAAATTTGGAAGTTGATGAATTGTATGTTTTACTCAATAGTTTTATAATCAACTATAGGCTTATAGGAACATTGGTTTTACTGAATCGGATTGCTAGTGTTCCCTGATTTGAAAGGAACAAGCATACCAATTTGAAAATCGCTAGGGAGATAGTGATTTCTGATAACAAAGTTACTGTGTGTATAGGTAGGTATATGCGTTTTTTTATTTTGTTCTTGACCCTAGTATCTGGTAGCTAAATTGGCCTCGGGTCGGACCTCAAACAGGTGAAAGCTCTCTTGGTGTCTATTTTCTCTTAAACTCCAAATCCGAACCTTGCTTAGGATCACTGAGCTCCTTACCGCTCCGTCCAAGAGGCAGTCTCAAACCCTGTCCATTTCATGTCTTGAATCTCAAATTTAACTGAATTGTTGGGGACTAAAACAACAAGTTTTACAGGCCTCAACCATTTGAAGCCATACAGAGATACTAGTAGAGTCATTAGCTGATAAGATATCTAACTTAGCAATAAGTTCATATTACTTCAAACTGCATTTCTTTTACATGCAAGAAAGGCTATTAGATAAGGTTAAGACCCCCAAAGTTATAAACATACACTTGAACAGCTATATATATATTAGGACAACTTGGAAAGACTCCTGACCGAAAGCTTTATCAGCTTCATAAAAACACTTGTACATAGATCTTTCATAAAGCACACTGGGACTGGGTAACATAATAAACTTCCCCAGCTTTAATATGAAAGAAAATAAAATAGAGGATTGATTAGGATATAAGTTAAGGAAGCTAAGCATCATGGATTGATATAATGTGCAATAAGCACTAGTGGAAGCCAAAAAAAAAACAAATTAGTATCATATTTGATGGTTTAAAAGATAGCTACCGACAGTGTAATTCAGTTAAAGGTGCATATTAAAAACATATACAATCTATTTATTAATTGAATTGCAAATATTTAATCTATACTTGAAAAACATTTGTTGAATAAATGAATAATTGATTAGATGCTAGTTTTACTGTGTGCTTTTGGAAGATCAAAGGCTACTGGCCTACTTTAATTTGTCAATGATCATAAGTTTTTTGTGCTTCATACTTTGGGATTGCACGGACCTAAAGCTGCAGTTTTTATTTATTTTCTTCAATTCTAAGTTTGTTCTATTCAGTGTCACATGATGATCTGCTCTTAATTTCTTAGCTAAGTGTTGAATGGTTTTTGTCATCAGGTGCTGGCTTTGGTCCTGGAATTCCTGGCTTGCAAGTCGGCTTTGGTTTTGGTGCTGGATGTGGGGTTGGTTTAGGATTTGGCTATGGTGTCGGTAGGGGCATTGCTCATGATGAGTACCGTACATATTCTAATGTTAAAAGCCTATTTGGCAACCAGCATCGTCCTATGCAGTGAGTATTTTTATTTATATATGTGTATTTGTTTTTGTTCTGCTATATCTTTCTAAGTTCTTTGTCTGTAGAAATAATACAATTAACTTCACTGAAGATTTTGCTTGAATTTAAATGCATGTTTTCCTGACGTGAAACAAATACCTTTGTCACCCTACTCTCTAGCTTAGCAAGTTGATTACTTTCATCCTTCTTGGTGAAGTAGGTTTTTGGATATCTAAGAGTATGGGGTTTAAAGTTATTAAAGCCAGGTTATTTTGATTTGGATATAAAAGGATGAAGTTAAAAAAAATTATCTTTGAGGGGGTGGCGTAAAAACAAATTGTTTGGAACTCCAATACTCCATTAATGAGATGAATGGCTGTAAGTACGGCTTCCTCCAAAAATTGTTTGGAATTTTCCTCTGAGAAAGGAGGGCGCAGTTTGTTCCAAGGAGGTTTCAGCTTCCATTTTGTTAAGTTTATAAAAACCGGATGATTCATGAATATTTCTCTCCTTTTGAAAAAATGGGAATAAAACTTGATTAAAACACTCCATTGTATCATCCATTTGCAGTAACAACTTGAAAATGTGAAAGCCAGATCTGGTCTTAACTTGGCATAATTGTTTTATAGATGAGCATGGATGAGTAACTATCCCAGTGTTCACATAGCAATCTGTAAAGTCAAGATAGTAAAGTCCGTTGGCCTTAGAATCCCCATTTGTGTTCCTCATAACTTGATCCCGAAAAACTTGTTTAGGCAAGAAGTCAAGCAGTAGTTTAGATGTTTTGCAATTTATTGGATAGATATAAGGATTGTCCTATGTGAATGTCTTCTTCCCTGTTTACCATCATTTAGGAACCGCTGGCTATAATAATATTTTTATTTCAAGGACAAGGGCTATAAGTGGAAAACCTATGAGATGAGTAAGTCATGTAGTCGGTTGCTCAAGTATATGATCCAAGAGCTGAGTGAGGATCTGAAACACCAAGAGCACATGCAGAGGGAAACTTACTTGAGAGTGCTAATGAACATGCACTTCAAGTTTTTGTTTTTTTTTTAATTATTGAGTTAAGGACTTTCAGCCGATTAATATCATCTTTGTTGAACTCTCTACTACATGGAGTGGTCTGATTAAAGTAGTGATGATATTGGCTTGAGTAGGGTGTGCTTGTTCCTTTTGTTGTCGCTTTGGGTTAAGAATACCCTGGTCTATATCAAATTTCCAGCAACTTTTTATTGTGTGACCTGACTTCTTGTAGTGGTGGCACATTAAATTCCCTTTATCCTTGCTTCTTGATTTTTGTTTTATGCTGTCCGCATTTGCGGCAATAGATTTTCTAGAAACCAGTTCATTTGTACTGAGCAATAGTGTAATTGGTTCCACCAGTTGAATATCAAGCACGACTCCTCCCCTGCTTTGAAATGCTACATTAGGTTTCAAGATTAACAGTTTTCTCGCGACACTTCGAGCGTCTAAATGATTGTAGAATCGAATGGCACTATAAAAATGCATAGTAACCTATATGTTGTTTGCATTTTGCATTTTACATAAACAATGTCACCAACACTTCTGTTTCATTAGTAACAATTTTTTATTTGTTATTTGTATACATTGTTATACGGTCAGGGATGAAATCAGTGGCCTAATCGATGAGCTCGTGATTAATACCAAGAAGGTAGCTGTAGCAGCTTCTAGAGAAATTGAGAAGTGGAGAAGATGAATGAACTTGAAGGATATGTCATTTGTGAATGTTTAAAAGGCAAGTATTTCTTATTTTGCAGTATAGTGTTTGCATGAAAATACCTGTAGGGATGTATGTTACTTATTATAAGTTTAATATATGTTCATGTTTATATTTATTTTGTTCTTTTCTTTGGTTACAAAAATATGATCTTTATGATATGCTAGTGTCGTGTCAAGTAGGAAAGCCGGTTCCAACCGACTTAACCGATAGCTCTCAATCGAGTCAGTTAGGTCAAGTTAGTTATGATCGTTGAGGCGGTTTTATAAGCATTTAAAATATACTCTCAATTGGTTATTAGTTATGAATATTCGTAACTTAATCGACCGACTTAACCGATAGCCAAAAATTATATTACATTTTTTTATATAATATATACAATTTTTTAGCCAAAATTCGAAATTACCAGTCAATGTTAAGTGGTTTCCAAATAGATAGTGAATTAGCATGTGTAATTAATCATACAACTAATTGGCTTAAATGTTTGGATACATTTTCATTTAAAATTTTATAATGGTATTAGTAAGTAATTGTGTAAATTATCAAAATTATCACTTTTGTTTGGCTCAGGATACATTTTAGTTTTCTTGAAATGTTATATTTTAGTCACATTATCGTATTGTAATTTTTAGTCACTAAATTGTTAATTTTTGAATACTGTAATGTAAGGTGATATAACATGTTAAATCATTATTTCAAACAAAAATTTTAAGTTAAATTATACAATTATTTCTTATATTTTTTGTTTTGAGCAATTTAATTTTTTAATTTTTTTATATTAATGTAACTTTTTTTTCTTTATAGGAAACAAAAAGTATAAAGACCAATTGTATAATTTAACTTAAATTTTTTGTTTGAAATGATGATTTAATGTGTCATGTCAGCTTATCACTACACCGCTAATGACAATTAACGGTTCAGTAACTAAAATGTTACAACACGATAACGTGACTAAAACATAAATTTTAAACATAAGTGGCTAAGGCAAATAAAAGTGACTATTTTAGTAATTTATACTAAATAATTATTGTTGTACCAATTTAAAAGAACAAGATTCGAGCTTAAGAGAATATGCCTCAATCCTAAAGAAATTAGTAAAACCTGAAAGATAAAAGCCTACAAATAGCCAGCTAGCACACAACTAGATTTGTTCATAAGTTGGGTTACCCGTTTAAGTTCGAAGGTTCGTCCAAAATTTAGGAGTGTTTAGTGAAAAATATTAGGCTGAAAAATGGATTTAAGCAAAAATGGGCTTGGGTTTAGTTTTTTGCAAATATAAGTGAGTTTTGATAAAATTTTAAACTTACATTTTGAACTGAACTAGATTTGGACAAGCATATATTAATATCATGCTTAAACTCGGTCTATTAACACCTTTACGCAAAACACACCACATCGGCAACAATTAACTAGTACATCATAGGTCAAAGAGTAAGATTACCCGTACTAGTCATAGTGTAGGATCACTTAACCACCATAGGCTAAAGAGTAGAATCAACAAAGGGTTTGGAGGCACAATCTTCTAGATCAAGGACATTAGTTCCTACGGATCACATGTGCGAGTCATTTACGCACTTTGATACAATCAACGACTTTATAATGTTAGTGGATCTCGATATAAAAGCCCAAATACATTCATATTCATAAGTATCTTCACTCATACTATTGTTATTTCAATTCATTAAGTATCGAAGAGGTTTTGAAATAAAAGCTTGAACGCTCTAACAATTCTTTTACCTTGCAAGCCGATTCATCCTTCTATTCTAAAACAACCTCCAAAGCATCTTCTTCATAGAGGTTAACAAATATAAATTGTAAACCAAGTTTAAGTTGCAACTAAATTTTAATTTTAATTGAAGGGTTAATGTTACAAAAGTCTAAAGGGAAGGATTATATTTGGGTTAAGCTTATGAACGATATTAATATTATTTATATTTGTTTAAGTTTGGTTTGATTTAAAATTTGAGTATTAAATTTTATTTAAATTTATCCATATTTATAAATAATTAATCCGAGCTTGTTTAGGTTGATTTATAATTTTTTTAAATATAAATTTTTTGTTTAATATTTAGCAACAACAATTATATGCAATTTATTATATATTTTTCATTTGTTAAATTTCTAAACATAAATAACATAACACATTTTTTTAATATTTACATTATAAAAGAAACGAAAAAATTAACATATTATAAACTTGAAAATTAGATTAGTCGTATTCAAGTTTTGACAATTAAAACTCAACCTCAATTCATATTTTAAGTAAGTTTATTTTTTATTCAAATTTATTTTTGGACCTAATATTTTTATACAAATCTTCTTAAATTTTAAATAAATCTTTTAAAACTTGAACAAATATCTAAACCCTAATTACCTAATTGTCATGTTGCATAAAATTAAAGAATGATCAAAATTAAAGAATGTAAGGGTGAATGTGAACTTTTTTAATCAATTGGTCAATTGGATACCTAATGAAAAACAAAACAAAATGTATTCTATGGACTCACCTAAACATTTGTTTGCATTCATCAAGTCTTTTGTTTCTTGCACATTTAATTAATCGATTTGTTTTAATTACCAACAATTTTAAATTGATTGTCTCAAAGCCATGCCCCTCAATTTTAACTAATTAGGCATCAAATTTTTGAAAAAACAATCCGCTGGCCGGCCATTATTAATAATTAGAGACTTTAAACTTAGATATTAAGTTTATTTTGGTATTTGTAATTTTTTAGTTTAGTCATTAAATTTAGTAATTAGATTCATTTTAGCTCTTAAACTTGGATTTTGTGAATATTTGATTATATAACTAGTGTTATGGAATAGGACTAGGTCAGATGGGCTGAGAATTGAATGATATAACGGTTCAAACAGAAAGGTTGAGCTGGTTGACTTAAAAATAATTTGAAATTGATATATAAAAAAAAAGGACAAAAATCGATAGTTGAACAGATTTAACTAGTTTAATATTTTTTTTAGATTTCTATTAATTTTTAATTGTTTATTTAATTATTGTTGGTCTGATGATTAAACCGATCAAATTGATTGAACCTAAAGTTGTGGTCTATTCTGTTTAACCACCAATCCAATTATTAAAGCACTGAATGTAACATTTTAAGACTGTACCACATCATCACCTAAAAATATATATTTTTCAATTTTCAGGTGATAATGTGACATAATCTCATAGCATCAGATCATTAAACTTTTATGTTTTTCAACTTTAGAAATTAAAACAAACTTAATTATCGAATTCGAATACTAAAGTATCCTAAAAAAATATAGACATCGAAATAAACTCAGATGTCAAATTCAATTACCAATTGATACATTAAAAACATATAATTCTAACTATTATTATTTGCATGATTTTTTAGTTAAAAAAAGACAAAATTATAAACTTGTTAGGGTAGTTACCAGTACAGTTCAAAACATTTCGGTCCAAACCCACAAGGTTATAAACTGAGCTCACATGATGATATCCCAGACTAAGCTCGTTTGCCACCTACTCCCCTGCAATGTTATATGTGCATGAAAATTCCTAACACATGTTAAATTTAAAGTAGAGTATGTATTTGTATGCATAGAGCTTATAATTAACGTGTCATCTCAGTGAATAATATTCATATCATATAAATAGATAAATATCAACGGAAAAAGAAGAGAAAGAAAAATTCCTCAACAAAAATCAAACATATAAATTATTAAATATGAATTTTAAGTAAAAAATGAATTATACAGTATCTCCGCAGCCGTACGTATATGATATATCCTATAAAAACTGGGTGTATATATATCTGCACGTCCAATATATATAGCTGCAGATGTAATACAGAAGTAAACCGTGAGCTCTAAGGTGAAAATAGCTATGTCCTCCAATAATCCAATTTCCAATTTCCAAGACGTGCCTTGGAAACAACGATTCTACAGGTCCATGCTTGGCTACGGTATCCACTTCTCTCGCCGTTCCGATGGCACCATCAACCGCTTCATCATGAACCTATTCGACCTCAAAGCTCAGCCTTCCAAACAACCTATCGACGGCGTCATAACTTCCGACACCGTCGTTGACGCCACTCGCAACCTCTACTTCCGTCTCTTTCTTCCTTCCCTCGAACAAAACACCAACATGCCACTCATCGTGTACTTTCACGGCGGTGGCTTTGCATATATGTCGGCGAACTCCATAGCTTGTGATGAGCTTTGTAGAAACCTTTGTAAGAAAACCGGTGCGGTGATAATATCCGTTAATTACAGGTTATCCCCGGAGCATAAATACCCATCTCAATACGACGACGGATTTGATGTCTTGAAGTTCATCGACGACAATGCTAATACCAAAAATTTGCCTCCGAATGTTAATTTAAAGCAGTGTTTCATCGCCGGTGATAGTGCCGGTGGCAACTTGGCACACCACGTGACGGTGAAAGCGTGCGAGTATAGATTAAGAAACGTGAAGCTGATAGGGTTAATAGCAATACAACCGTTCTTTGGCGGGGAAGAAAGGACGGAATCGGAAAATAGATTAGTTGACGCGCCGGTTCTGTCAGTGAAGGGTACGGACTGGTTGTGGAAGACGTTTTTGCCGGAAGGGTCGGACCGGGACCATCCCGCTTGTAATGTGTTTGGGCCGAAATCTGTTGATGATATAAGGAGGTTGAAGTTTCCGGCGACGATGGTAGTGGTCGGAGGGGTTGATCCGTTGTATGATTGGCAAATAAGGTACTATGAAGGTTTGAAGAAATGTGGGAAAGAAGCATATTTGATTGAGTATCCAAATGCTTTTCACTCATTTTATGGTGCACCTGAATTGAAAGAATCTGGTTTGTTAATGGAGGAAGTGAAAGATTTCATAGGGAAATTAATTAAATAAGTTTACATTCAGGTTTTTAGAATTAGATCGATAGTTGAATTACTCATTTTATTGAATTGTTAGTTTAATTGGTTCGATTGATTCGTTCGATTTAATTAAATAAATCATTAAAAATTCATAAAATAATAAAAAAAAATAGTTCAACCAATCTAATTGGTTTTTAGCTTGGTTTAATCGGTTTGTACTAATTCCCAAATCAATTAGTCTAATGCATTTATTCGAACTGATAACTTAATTGGTTCTCGATCCATTCAGGTTCAAACAATCACGATGATAACTTCATTGTCTACATACTTGTATTTTTAAGGTTTTAGGTTAAATTTTTGTCATTAATTCCTGTATTTTATGAAAGTTATGGATTTAATCCATGCACTTTAATTTTGTCATTTTTAGTTTTTACTTTTCAAAGTTTATAATTTTAAACTTTATGAAGTTAAGTTTAGTTGTTTCTGAAATTTGATGCGACAAACTTACTATCATATGTGTAATGTCATATCAATTTATCATTTTCATATATTACTCACTAAAAATCTTGTGAATAGATTAACAATTATAAACTTATGTGATTGGCTTGATGGCCAAGAGATATTTACCCATCGAACCCACCCAATTTTAAGCCTCCAAGAAGCAAAGGGTAGACCTTTATTTGGGTAGCTCTCTTTGGATGTAGTGTGTGCGTGTTTGGTGTGCAGTGTGGGTGTATCCTTACTCTGTGTGTACTAATCCTCCAATTGTACAATATCCAAAAAATGAATTGATAATTGTCGTTTGTATCAATACTGAAATTTTAAAATTCGATAAATATAAAAAATTAGAATGGTCTTATTGGAGAATATGAACTAAATATACATCTGTACACATAATATATATGATTAGTAATTGAATTTAATTTAACGAATGTAATTGTACTATTTGATTCAGGACTAAAATTTCAAAATTCAGAAAGTACAATGACGACTAGATAATTCAACAAGTAAAATTATTAAAATTATTAAAATTAATCAAATTAAATTATATAGACTAAATCCACAACTTTCATAAATTACATGACTTAATAATAGAATTTAACAAAAGTTTTATAATGTGTCCTAGTCATAAATCTCCTAACCTACCTTCCTTTCGAGCTCCCTTAATGCTTGCGTCACTCGAACACTCGTTTTCAATTTGCCTCTCTGTTTTTCTCTTTATGTTTTTTTTTTGGTGGAAGAGAAAAAAAAAGTAATTAGATTACATTAAGGCTTAGTTTGGATGGGCAATTGGGTGCGGTGCAGTGTGTTTAGCTTATTTTTTGTCTCACGCAATAGTATCGCTACAGTATCTAATCTCACCGCCACCGCTGTTTTTACACTAATCGTAGGTAAATGCACCGCCCATCCAAACTCACCCGAAATTGAACTAAAAAAAAGTGTCATATGCTTTATCATAATATAAGATTGTTAAAACCTCCCTAAGCATATTATCACCCTGAAACCTTCCTCCCTCTCTTTATGTTTCCTTTTCATTTTATGAAATAGATTTATTTATGAGATGGATGAATGATAAAATTTAAAAAATATATTTGATTTATTAAAAAATTCATATAATTATTTTAAAATAATAAATATTTTATATTAATATTTATATATTTTATAATTAAATTTAAAATAAATTTTTTAAATTAAAATCAAGTTGAGTTGTACATTTTAAAAGCAAAAATCTTTACTCAAAACTAATTCATAAATACATCCACATCTACTACAGATGAGTAAAACTATGATTCATCCATTGTTGTTGTTGTTGTTTTTTTTTTTTCAGTCCTCTATTGTAGGTTGAATAGCGATTGGTAGGATTTTCCTGCTCGTCCATGGAGCCTTGTGATATATTTTCGTAATTTAATAAATAATTTTAATATATTAACAATTAAATTTAAATTTTAAAATCTAAAGGAAATAAATAAAATTTTCCAAATATAAAAAAAATACGTTGCATATTTTAATTTTTATATCTTGAAAAATGAATGTGGGACTGGCTTTAACAATGTGGTAATTTTTAGTGGGGTTGCGTTAAATTAAAGAATGTAAGGTTGAATATGATTATTTTTATCAATCGGTCAGTTTCATACGCAGAGAAAAAACCCATAAATATTAAATATATATATATGTATGGACTCACCTAAGCTTTTTGTTTGCATTTATGAAGTCTTCTGCTTCTTGCACATTTAATTAATCGGTCACCTTTTGGTTACAACTACTAGAGATTAATTTTTTTCAAAAAGGAACTTTAAATTCACACTATAATGAGACATTGACTACGAGAGTTTTAGTTTGAACTAAATTTAATAATTATAATTTAGTTTTAATGAAATATTAGTTTAATTAATGTTATTATTACAATAATTTAAAAAAGGTGGATTCAGACATATATTTATTACGTTTAAATTTAAAAGTTTAAAGATAAAGTTAATAGTTTAAAATGTATGAGAAATAATTTTAAATTAGTTTTTCTTTTACCTGAATACCTAAATAAATCTATAAAACCTTTAATTCCAGAGTAAATATAAAAATTTCACGATTTCATTAAAACTTGAACTCAACATTGCTATGAAACTAAAGCTCAATTGAGAATAATAATATAGATATTAGACAATGTTTGTAATGTTTCAGAATCAGATCAATAATTTTCAATTCGTTTAAATATTTAATTAATTTTTAAATCGAACAAATTAATCTATACTAATTCATAAATTAATCGAGTTTTATATTATTTTAGATTTATATATCAATGAATTCCTCACCTAATCAATTAGATTATAAAAACACTGAATATTTAATGAGATTTTCACAAATGATTTTTCATAATATAAAAATATTGAATTCAAACCCATAAATTAAATTTGCATTATTAAATCTATGTCCGCAGTCGTACGTAATCCATAGTTATTTGCACACAAATATTAAAGTTTGAATCAACAGTGAATTGAATGAAGTGAGTTGAAAGCCATTAGAAAGATCTGCATGTACAAGATGTCCAACAATCCAACTTCCAATTTTCAGGACGTGCCATGGAAACATCGATTTTTCAGTTCCATGATCGGCTTCGCCGTCAACTTCTCTCGCCGTTCCGACGGCACCATCAACCGCTACATCATGAACCTCTTCGACTTCAAAGCTCCTCCCTCCCAACAACTCTTCGACGGCGTCAAAACATCCGACACCGTCGTCGACGCCACTCGCAACTTATACTTCCGCCTCTTTCTTCCTTCCCTAAATCAAGACGACGACGTGCCAGTCATCGTCTATTTTCACGGCGGTGGTTTTGCATATTTGTCGGCAAGTTCCATACCTTGCGATGACTTTTGTCGAAGGCTTTGTAAGAAAACCGGTGCAGTGATTATATCTGTAAACTACCGGTTGGCCCCAGAGCATAAATACCCATCACAATACGATGACGGATTTGATGTCTTGAAATTCATCGACGACAAGGCTAATACCAAAAACCTTCCCTTCAATGTTAACTTAAAGCAGTGCTTCATCGCCGGCGATAGTGCCGGCGGCAACTTGGCGCACCATATGGCAGTGAAAGCGTGCGAGTACGGATTAAGAAATGTGAAGCTGATAGGGTTAGTAGCAATACAACCGTTCTTCGGCGGGGAAGAAAGGACGGAATCGGAGACCAGAATAGTTGACGCGCCGATTATATCAGTGAAGGGTACGGACTGGTTATGGAAGGCGTTTTTGCCGGAAGGGTCGGATCGGAACCATCCAGCTTGCAATGTGTTTGGGCCAAAATCGGTGCATGATATATCGAGGTTGAAGTTTCCGGCGACAATGGTGGTGGTCGGAGGGTTTGACCCGATGCATGATTGGCAAATAAGGTACTACGAAGGATTGAAGAAATGCGGGAAAGAAGCATGTTTGATTGAGTATCCCCATGCTTTTCACACTTTTTATGGTGTCCCAGAATTGAAAGAGACTTGTCTGTTAATGGAGGCAGTGAAGGGCTTCATAGAGAGATTAATTAATTTAAATAAAGAGGGGTGCAGTTAGAACTCGCCCATCAGTCGGGTCAGATAATAATGCAACACTATTGAGTTTATATCAAATCTATCACTTAATTTTCCTTTTTAATTACTTTAAAATTTTCTAATAAATTTTTTTATATTTTAGATTAAATATATATAAACTTTTAAGTGATAATGTGGCAGAATAGTGTGACATCTAAATCTAAATCTTAACAAAATTCAAGTTTAAAAGTTAAATTAAAAAAAAAATTATCAAGATTCAAACCTAACGTGGACCAAAATAAATTTCAAATAAGACTAAATTTTAAAAAGTACTTTTAACCTTAAAAAACTGCTCAAATTCTAAAAAATCCTTTTGCTGGTATGGAAAATTTTAGCATTTCTTAAACCAAAATCACTTTTGATTGGTTAATTACTTTTTTTTCATCCATTTTTCTTCTCGCAGAACACAACTAGTACCCCAATTCCTTCTTCATTTTCTCTATCAAAATTTATTCTCTGGTTTTTCTCTTTTATTTTCTTCAATTCTTCCATTTTCTTCTAAGGTTTTTGCTGCTCTCTCTCTCTTTCTTTCCACTCCCCTAATCCCGTCTTCTCATTTTAACTCCCCATTTAATTTTTTCCTTTTTTTTCCCATTTCAGGTTAAGCAATGGCATACCAAAGGACTACGAACTCAACAGGTGCATTTCAAAATGGCTGGGGTAGGTAACTGGCACAAGAGCACATGAACCAATATTGGCACATAATATGAAAGCAATGGCATGTGTCTGATATTCATTCTCCAGTAAAATATTCAGCATTTACTTGTGATAAATGGCTCCCTTGGTTCAAGCCTATTAACATTTTTACCATATTAGCCTATCAGTTTTGAGTTGTACATTACCTGATCAGGCACGAAAGTCCAACATGTATTCCTCTCCACAGGCACATTTAATCACATGAGAAATCCCCTGTAAGACAAGTACGCACCTATTAATAATCTTGCTAGGAAAAGAACTGGCCTAAGAGACTTTTAAGATGGTGGAATCATCGAATTATCTCGTGCAAGCGAACCAGAAACATTCAACCATCTGAATTACCACATTCGAAGGCCGCTTCATGAAACAGAAAGCATAATCTAAAACCATATATCTACCTTTATTTGTTCAAGATGGTCCTGCAGTGAGCAAAGATACTCAGTTTCTCCGTCTTTATCTGATAGAAGTGCTTTGTATTCTTCTTCAAGTGCCATTACACTTATTTCCAACAGCTCCGGCTATAGTTACAAACAAAATTTGTACGAAACGAAGAAAACTGTAACAGATACATAAACTGTACATAAAGTAGCAAGTATGCAACCATTTCACATCATATACTATTTGGTATGCAACTCAATCAAACATTTGCAAGGATTATGAATGACAGTTCTCTAATGGCATACTTGTATAACTTTCATGCTTGTAAACAAGCTCACAGTTGTATGAAAGAATTTCAGTAAGCAATTCACCTTAAAATGGTTTGATCCGAGCTTTGCTTGCTCAATAGACTCCTTAATCTGAAAAAAGGAAAACCATGAAAGAATTCTAAAAATAAGGAAAATAATATCCGGAAATATTTTAAATATTTTGCTTAAAATGGAACAATCAGAATTCTAAAAATAAGGAAGCTAAAAATAAGCTTCGGTTGTAAATATAGAAAGCAATCCACTTTGTATTTTAGATAAATGGATAAAACCGCTTCCATCCAAATGAAATAACTTACATATAATTGAGTCACATTAGTAAAAGGAATTATGTATTTATGTAGCATTCATGTATTTTTATATATCATAATAAAGTTTAAGGTCTTATATATTTATATAAACTTTGATATGTTAATAATTCGTCTTATATAAATTTTGATACATTTATACATTTGTATTGATGCTATTTTTTATGTAGTGTGTGTCCGCTTCAATTTATCTACTAACCTTTTTATTATCTCTCACGAGTTTGGCTTTCATTTGTTTAATCCCATCTAGCTTGGCTTTTTCCAAGTCCAACTTGATAATCAAGTCATTCCTTCATTATTCTGTTATTAAAAGGAGTCATTAGAAATAGCTAGGATAAATATCAAATATTTATAATTTTCTAATATGTAATTTGACACATGAATTTTATTTTTGGTACAATTATACACATGAAATTTAAATTATGGTTTATATGTATACATTTAAAGAACTGAATACATATATTTATTTTCATATTGAATTAATATAATTGTTTGTCAATGTAATATATCAATCTAAGATGGTGTTAATTCGACAATGTTATTAATAATTTATGAAAATTAAATTAAATCAAAATTTTATATATAAAATCACATAAAATTAAATTTCATGTATGACATACATATTAGATCAAAATGGATGTATAGTTTATCGCAAATAACTAACCCCTGAAATCTTTTTCAGTCATTGGCGCAAGGTTTTTACCTCATTGTCCGTGATCAAACAGTTTCCAACACTAATGTTACCTGCAAGATTAATCCAAAACAGTATGAAATAATTGACATAGTTATAAGGATCAATTTCGCAAATTACCAACATTTGTTGTAGAACATGGAAGTTGGGTGAAAACAAATGCTTAGGATCAACTTTCAAGCATAACTCGCATAAACAGTTCAAAGAATTCCTCAAACAATAAATTGAAATAAGTCTTGAACCCAAACCTTCAGATTCAGTCATTTTCTCGTCAAGTTTATTGTTGACCTGCAGGAGCTAATTATTAGAATTTAAGAATAATAAATAAATAAATAATCTATTTACAATGATTAGAAGCTACCCAAACACTCAGATAAGCAAAAAGATGTCATGAATTTATTAACCATTACAGATTGATTTATAAATAGGGTAATCCCTGAATATTTATCTGCATAAGGGCTCTCTCTCTCTTTTCCATTCTCAAGCAAAATCATGAATTAACCAGATCAGCTCGAAAAAGATATTTAAACTAATTTCATGTGGATCTCCCAGCAAACAGGAACTTAACTTTTACATGAATTTTCATATTAAAAATCTGCATTCAAACATTATATTTTATATGCATGCTTATTGCCAAAGGGACATCAGTTTATTACTATGCCAAAGACCAAAAATGATACAAATTGTATGATACCTTAGAAACCAGTCTGTGTTGTCAAGAATTACTATATAACATACCATGTTATGTTACTTATTCAGTCAAGTCGGACTCACCAACATTAGCCAAAAGCTTAAAAAAATTGTATAAGATGAAAGAGAGATGAGTATACTAGCTCTGTACTACAAGAATTGATTCTTATTCCTAAAACAAAGGAAAGCATAGAAGATGTAGTAATGTACCAAATCATGCTCTTCCATTTGTCTTCTATGTTTCTGAGATTTGACCCAGTCCTACGCACATATGAAGAGGATATCACCAACTGCATGCTGAAGAGCTAAATGCAAAACTCAGAAACCTAGAAGTGGATTCTGGAACTCAAAAGTCAAACCTGTTGTTGCTGCAATTTGTAAGAAAGATCCTCGACCACCTTGGAGTAGTAAGCACTGTTATCAGGATAAAGGAGATAGGGATTCATCACATAAAGCATGGAAGATAAATAAATCAAGCATATGAAAGTATGTGAGTATAAGTAATTGACAAGGTTCAGCCTAAAATCATTAAATCAAGCATATAAAAGACTGTAACATTAAATCAAGAACTGCAGCCATCCATCAGAACTACATGGTCCACTGACATTAATATGAGTCAAGCAAAGTCCTCAAATCCATAGCAAAAATAGAACCAAGTATTATGATTTCCATCATTGTGAAGGACTTAAGGCCTCATATGTTGAGCAACATGTCAATATATGTGACATTTCTCCAAAAAAATGATCAAGAAACGCACAATTTAAACATAGATAGCATGCTGACAAACAAGCTACACATCATCTTGGAGTTTAAGACAGTTTTGACATTCACAATATGAAACAGTGTAGATTAAATTGTTATAAGTTCACTTGAATTACCTCTTTTCTAGTAATTTGGAAGATAAACTGATTTTTTCATGTTGAATAAGCTCCAGTGTCTGTATGCAAGTCAGAGACAAAAATGATAAGCGAAATGCTGGTAAAAAACATAATGGCAATAGGATACCTCATCTCAGTTGCAGAAATAAAGGTGAACATTTCAAATATGTAGCCAACATACGCATTTGGGGTAAAAAGTTAAAGTTTGACATGCATATTGTTCTGGCCAGATTAGAGTTGTATTTGAAGTTCTGAGTTTGAGCCTGTTATTCAGTAAACAATTAGAACAGTAATCTCATTGGACCAGCATCTTACATTATGGCTATTCTCAAATTAGTTGCATAAAGGTTTCCTTTCCTTCTTTGTTTAAAGGTAAAAACATATATATATACACACAGTAGAGATTCTCAGTCGGACATAGGCATAACAACGGGTTGAATTTAAACTTTTACAATATCTACATCTATATCTGCTTAATCGCTTTAGAAGCCATATCTATTTATATTCACATTAACTACATGTTGAATATCCGTAAATATTTGAATCCGCATTATCATTGCTATTCCTATATAGACTGATTTTTTGGGTTTAGTATATATAGCTTCTATTCTGGCTATGAGTTTTGCTTTCTTGTTCTTAGCAAAGTTCAAAACTGATGACCACATGAGAAGTCACTCATACAATTAAAGAGAGAGATAGAGAAATAACCTGGGCAAGTGTAGTTGAATCAGAGTCTAGAGAGGCTATTTTTCTCTGTTTCTCAATTATCAGCGAACATAATTGGCCCTTTGCTGTCAGCATCTTCTCGATATCTTCTATAAGTTGTTGTTTCATGGATTTTGCTGCAAATAGCAGAAAATACGGTAATTAATAGAATGAAACAAATGATTCAATACAAAACATTGGATTATTTGAATTCAAAAGTAGAGAAAATGAGATATATAATCCTTAAAAGCAAATATATTCAAAAACACTATACCTATCATTTCCCTGATATTTTCTTTTCCTTTTTTTAATATACACACAAGAAAAGTAATTCAGTAGAGGAAAAATAAATAAGCTGTACACTCTTTCATACACAATTAATAGTTAAACAAATCACTATTAAACTTGGCAATATAATTATACTCCTGCGCCTATAAAGTCATTGATCAAGAATACTGTGGTTATCAATATAAATCCAACTACTGAAACATTCTAACATAGAACAAATAATTAAATATTTTAATTTACTTAAAATTCGATTCATATTGTATTCTTGTACGATCCAAGTAAAAGATTATAAAGATCAAACTAAATATATATAAATGTATGAAAATTACAAAAAGTGTACAGTATTCCGCGCGAGCACGCGCATTCATACATACATACATGAAAGGGAAACGAAAGCACAGTCAAGTTATTCTATATTCCCGCCGAATCGATTAGCAAAATAAGGAGAAAAGAAGAAGAACAACAAGAAGAAAGTACCGGAAAGGATATCATTTTGCAAGGTTTGAATAGTAGTAAAGTGGATCTGCTCTTCAGCTGAAACGTTGGCGGCTTGATCCTCCACATCTGCCATTTTCCTTTCCACAAATTAACATTTTCCGAGAAAATAAAAATTAAGGAACAAACAGAGTAAGAAAACTATCAAAGAAGAAAGAACCGTTGATCTGAGATCGGAGAGTTTTCATGTACTGCAAATACTCTTCCATTTTCTACTCGCGGCTTTGGTCTTCCTCGTCCAAATAAGAATTCGAGCAGTTTTTTTTTTCTTTTTGCCTTTTAACAAATTGCTACGAGGCCGCGTCACAATGCCGTGAATGTTTTCGTTCGCGGTATCAAAAATTTTTAAAATCTCTTATATAGGTTTCTGAAAAAAAAAAGTTTGCAGAAATTTATTAGGTAGGACTTTCTTATCACATAGTTAATGGTTACATCCAATTATTTAGTGCCATGGTTGATTGGATGGGATATTGCTCATGTGGTGGTGGGAAAGGTTTTATTTTCTTTTATAAGTATTATATACTACTTTTGAGATTTTTATAGAATTCTATATGTATTTATGAGATTGAGTATGAAATTTTATTTACTCATTTTAAATTGAGTATTTTTTTCCTCTCTTTCCTCTTAAGATTAAAAATCATGTATTTTACATATCTATATTATTGAGTTATTGAGTTTCTGAAATAATGTAAAAAGAAGTGCTTTGAATCATTACTATTTGACTGGAACCCATTCTAAAAGAGTTGAGTCATTTTAAATTATTTGTTGACACAGTTAGATAAAACCTCTTAAGTTATTTCAATATTGGAGTTAATAATTTTTTTTTATTCTTTGAGTTTGATTGGGCTAAGCAAATAGTTCAGATTTTTAATGTTATAAAAATGGGAACGGCTCAAATCGATTAGATGATACCAATTGAAGCTTTGGTTCAATTGATTGAACCATTATTTTTATCTTGATTTTCGGTTTTTACTAAAGTTAAAGTTTATTACAGATCTTTGTATTATATCATAAAGTTTATTTTAGTCTCCTGTTATTAAAATAAATATTGTATATTTGAAAAGTAAATATTTTAATTCTTACACATTAACTTTATTCTTAATAGAATATCGTAATTTAATGGTGGTTGACATGACATTAAATCAATTATTAAATTTAAAAAGCTAAACAACAGTTTTAAGAATGAATAGAGGTAAAAAAATTAATTTTGCTTTTACCTCGAAATTGTTTTTGATTCTATTTGTTTTTTTTTAAGTGGTTGTTATGTTTAAATTATTTAGAGTTTGATCCATATCATTTCATTTATTTTCAAGACTAGCGAACCTTTTAATATGATTTAATGACATATTAGCTACCATTAAGCCACAACATTCAGTTAATGACAAAATTAATGTGTAGGGACTAGAATGTGAGCTTTTTAAACATTCAGAGATTAAAATATTTCTTTCAATAATAGAGGAACTAAAATGAATTTTATGATATGGTACAAAATATTAAAGCTAACTTATAGTTCAAAACTGTTTGATTTATATATGGTTTTATATCATATGTTTGATCCGACTACTATCCAGCTTAGTTCTAGCATCGTTGATTTGTTTAATTACACATAAATTTTAGTATCATAAAATGAATTGTACTTGGTCTTTATATTTTAAAACGAGTAAAAGAGTTTTTAAGTTTTAGAAAAAGTGAATTTATCTTCTTCTTTTTAAAGGATGAAAATCTTTGTTAATTTTATCCGATGAACTTAAATAAATGATAGAATAATAATTTAAAAATGACATGGAATTTTTAAAAGAGGTAAAAGATTTCTTTTTATTTTTATTTTTGATATTGATTAAATTGATCTCCGTGAAAATAAAAGAGTAATTTAATCCTTTTAATTTTGAAAATAAGTAGTTCCTCGACATCACAATTAGTAATTCATCCGACAGATTATGCATGGGATATGTATTAATATTATCGGTTAAAATAGTTAAGTTTAGTCATAATAGTGCATTATTATTTTATGTGTTTTGCCTGCATTAAATTAAATATTATCATTGTAATAAAAAATAAAATTGATGTAAAAATAGTAATTTTAAAAATATTTTTAAAATAAAAGGAATTACTAAATATATGACCTAATTTTAGCACTTTCCATTATGCAATTTTGAATTGTATTTAATTACTTACCATACTACGATGCATTGCATATAAAAAGGGTAAAATTAATTCGTATGGTATAATGTATGCAATAACGGTTTATTATCAAATTAAACATTTGACTATATCAACACATATCATATAGAGTAATTGTTAGTATTTTATTTATTCATTTTATGTAAATAACTTTTAGGTAAGTTTTTTAATTATATATTTAATAAAATATAAATTTTAAATTAAGAACAATTTTTCCCATTTTTATAACACGGATGATATTTTAAATTCAATTTTTATAGTAAAATTATATAAAATATTAGTTTATATAAAGATACTATACTAAAATTATAGCATTATTTTGTGATAATTAATGCATGGTTAATTTGTTCAATACTATTTTGTTATGCAAGTATTACTAAAGTGAATTAATGATATTTGAATACTATATAATCAAATTTAGTAAAATATTTTTAAATCATTACATTAATTTTTAATATAATAAATAATTACACATGGTAAATTTTAAATTTTCATAGTGACAAATTGCAAATTTTAAATGTGCCACATAAAAATGTTTTTCTTTTATTGTAACATCAAATTGTTATAGTATTAGTATATATACACATATATAAAAGGAAGGTCCTTCTTTGACATGTGTCCAGCTATTATTTTATTTTTTACATTATGTTAAGAATAGTCAAATTACAATTCTGGTCTCTCTATTTTTTAGTTATATTTTTCCTTCTTCTTCTTTTTTTTTTTTTTGGTATTTTACCAAAATGATTAAATTTTAATTTTGGCCTCTCTAATATGTTTAAGCTTAAAATTTAATCTTTATCCTTTATTTTTAATATAAAATTGTCTCTATTTTTATAATATTAACTTTTCTGTTAAAATATTTTATTATTATATATCATTTGAATGCTCTATTTTTTTAGATTTGCATTTGGTCTTATCATTTTTTTTGCAATGTTAAAAAAAAATTAAAATTTAATTTTGATCCTTCTATTATACTTAATTTTAATATTTAAGTTTAATGTCTAATATAATTTAATGTAATTAAAATATTATGTAATTATATATGATTTTTAAAATAGGATTACAACCTTCAAATTTGTACGTGGGATGTGCAATTGCAGTAAGGACATATAATGATGTGATATGCAGCAAACTGAAATTTTAATACACTTGGTGAATTTGTTTGTATTTGTTTGTAGCAATAATATAAAATCTTAAAATATTTTTGTAATGGATTGTTGGCTGTCGTCCAATATGCAGGTTACTGTCTTTGACCCTGCAGAGATGTCAATGGCCTTCAGGCCCCAATTCGTCGCATAGATAGTGGTTCCGTTGTTTTTCTAGGTTTTGTTTATACCCAAATAAAGAAATATTACACTACGGTCCAAAGGTGAAGAAAAAAAAAATCAAAGGGTGTTTTAGAATTTTTTTTAATTTGAAATTTAAATTTAATTATTAACATTATTTTTAAATTAAATTTGTTAATATAATATTTTAAAGAAATATTTATTTAGTAAGATAATAAATTTAAAATTAACAAAATAATTTTAATTGTGTTAATAATTAAAATATGAAAAGTTAAAATAAAAACATAAAAAACAAATTAAAATGGACCACCTATCATTTTCATTTGGATCATTACTCTTTTATTTATTTATTGCCACTTAATGTATTGCGTCAATGGCCCCCCAAGCAAGTCTACGATGGTTGCATCGCATGAACATTCTCTTCATATATGGTATGTTACTTTCTTTTGTTTAATTGTACAAATTTCAACATAATTATTGAACTTAATTCACGAGTTATGGATTATGTTATTAAAGAAAAATGTTTTGATTTATAAAGTGTTGTCTTTATTACAATTCATACAATATCATGACACATTATATGATGAAAGATGGTAAAAACACTATGAAGATTTTTATATTAGGAATTAATTGCATTTTTTTTATTTAACAAAAAGAAGAAGAATAAATTAAAATTAGTATTTGTATATTACATTAAATAAAAACTAATCACTTCTTTTAAAAATTTATCTATTTTACTATTAAAAATTAGTGTGGTGATGAATAATCATTTAGCTTTTTAATAGTAGAAGCGGATGAAATTTTTAATAGAAAAATCTATTTACTCTTTCATCAAATGTGTAAAAATAATTTATCTATTTTTAAGTAGAGAAAACAATATGCAATTCAATTATTAATACAAAATTCTAATTATTAACTAAAATTTTCACTGTTATTATTCCAAAACATCATAGGATAATGCTTTTTTTTGCACACTTTAAAAGAAACAGCCCATCACTAAAAAAAAAAAAAAACCTCAAACTTTAAACTTAATTTAAAAGTTAAAACCCATTTGGCATAATCTCTAATTGACCTTTTTGCAATCGAGCCTTATTTCTCCATTGGTACCAGTCAAAGGGTTTAAGTTCCCCATCTTTATCATGGCCTTTGCAAAGCTACTAAAGAACTGGCTTTGACTGCTTGCAAATCTGTTAACAATGGCCACTGTTTCAGCCCCCTTAGTGGAAAACAATTCTTGGTCTGTTTGAAGCAATCCCCTTTGGTTTTGTAGGTTCGAAAAGTACTTGTTGTCGAACGTAAGCGAACTTTGTTCATCGAGATCGATCAAACTTCTAGTGTCTCCGCCTTTAGGACATCGTTGTTTGAGTGTGTTTGCGTATGTCGCGTTGAGGGTAGGATCGGTTTTCCCCGTTTTGTTATTGAAGTTGTAGAGTCGGTCCATGAACGCCGCACATCGAGCCCTTCCGAATGTGTGAACACCTAAGAACCAACCATCATGAAAATAAAAATTAAATGTTTGTTTATGGAGTGATTTGAAAAAATCTTTTCAATAGAAAGTAATCGTACCGGACAAAGCGACTAGATCAGTAGAATCAAGTCCCACGCTCTTGAACAAGGTTGCAATATTAGCAAGGCTCTCGTGGCCGGTCGGGATACTTCCGGTCCCTTCCCGGTGCGCAGTCAGACTATCCCTTCTCCCTAACGGAACTTGCCATGTCGGACCTCCACCCTATATACAAAACATACTCTTTAAACAACATTGTCTTACTACTAACCAAATCAAGTAAAAGTACTATAGAGACCCTTAATAAAAAAAATAGCAAATTAATTTTTGTCCCATAGATCAAATAACAAACCTGAACTTTTGTTAAAATTTTTATTTATTTTCACTATTATAAACCGGTTCATGTATGTAAACATGAAATATATATAACACATCATGTGTAACAATTTAATTATTCCGCTAACTAAACTTATTTTTAACCATAATTAAAAATGGAAAACATACCAAAGAAACAGAAATTTGAGCAGCAAGTGCCAAAACATCGGCACATGAGACGACACGAGGGCAAGCTTTCTCCAACGCCGTTTTGATATCGTCGATAACTTCATATCCCTCCGTCGAAAGGTTTGGGGTCGCCGTTTTCTCACCGTCCGTACCGTTCAACAGTAACGAAGCATCACAACCCTGCATGTATATATATCACCATGAGTGCATGCATGTACATATATACATACATATAATGGAACAAATATTATGTTCTTACATGAACAAAACAATCATGAAAATGAAGGCGAACGATCTTAGGGAATATCCAAATATCATTTCCTTGAGCTTGTTGCAGCACATTACTAACAATGGTGGACATATTAGGGCAGGTTTTGGCATAAAAGGTGGCACTGAGTTGAGCATTTGATGCACCCAGCATTATTGTTAGCAGAAAAAGAAGGGTTGTAATCATATGAAACGAAGCCATTTTTTTTGAAGATGGAAAATGAATGAGATGCTTTAAGAGACGCCATTGAAGGTCCTTTATATAGAGGGTAGAGAGGCTTATAGCTGGGGGGTTTAGCAAGTTGCATCTTGAGTATATCTGCTATAGGGTGACTACTGACTTGCAGTGTGAATCATGATTAGTTTTAGTAATATTCTGTGATAATCAATAATGCAAACGCGTGTCTGCCATCTTTTTTCTTTTTATTTAATTTTTGACTTTCAAAGCCTAACATCTGGGGTTCATGCATGTCTTTCTTTTTAAATATCATTTTACACTGTTTTTCTTTACAATCAAGACCTAATCCAAATGTAGTTATATATATTAACGTAGGCTTACTTGGGAACAAGAGCAAATCATTACCGGGGCTGGAACAAGGGCTGATAATACCTCTGCCCTCCTAAAATGGTAAATTTTTTACAGAGACCCTTCAAAATTAATGAAATCACTTGTTAATATATTGATAAATTGTAGGTTACCCTCTCCAAAATTTTATTATTTATTTTTAACCCTAAAAATCAACATACACCACAATAAATAATCTTTTTATAATTCGAACCTAAACAATTTTAAACGGTAAACATCAATCAATAAACCATAATTCGATTATAAAAGATTATTTAAATGTAAGTGATTATAAAAAGTTATTTTAATAAAACGACAAACTCTAGGGCTTTTATAAAAATTTTCTTATCTATCCATGATGAATGTCTATTTTCAAGTTGAGAAATTACTGGGTGGCTTCTCACTGCAGATTCCATGGTTGCAAAAGTTGACCAATAATTTGGCTTCTTTTTGCTGCTGACGTGGAATTGGTAGACTTAGTTCCATTATATTTTGTCCATGCATGCATGTGGATATATATATATATATTCATGTGTGTGTGAACAAGGCTTCTTATTCCTTTTAGGTCAAATGATGTAAACAAAAAATACTATGCATGTATGTTATTTTTAACACCGCCATGTACGTGTATATCTCTTTTGTAGTGAGCTTTTTATTATTATGTTAGAATATATTTTATTATACGTTAGATTATCAATAATAAATATATTTATTAAAAATTTATGTAAGAGTCGATGTTTTGATTTTAATGATAAAATTTTTATACCTAATTTTTTTATTAATTTATATAATAATATAATTTTTTGTAAAAATAATAAATTTTAATAATTTATCAACTGAATTAAAACTCGGTTGATGAGTCACTTCAATTCAATTAATGATTTTATTATAATAGAGATTAAGGATGACAATAGAGCAAGATAGAATTACTAAATTCATCATCACTCTTATATTAGTTTACTTGTCCCCACAACTCACTAAGGTGAAGCTATAAATTCTTTTAGGAGGTTGAAATTAAATTATATATTTTTACGATAGTAAAAATACAGTTTCACCATTTTAATAAATTATATTTTTATAATTGTTAAATGATTAAATCAAATTTTATCATTTTGGGGCTAAAGTGCAATTTTACCTTTATTAATTTAAATTCTTATAATTTATAAAAGGGCCTAAATGATATAAAATAATTAAAATACTTTCAAATTAATATACTTTATTTTGTAAAAAATTATATAACATAATCCAACTAAATTAGTACTCGTTTGAGTTTTAATACTAACTCAATGCTTAATATATATAGTTAATCTTACGTATAACAATCACCCACCATAACAATATTTTGCAATAACAACAAAGTTTTTGTAGAACATAATTTTTTTATATTTTATTTTAACACTCTATAACAACTTTTGACTTATAACAACAACATCCATAGTTACGAAGTACATTATTTATTAAATTAGTTTTTTATAATATGTTGTTTAAAATTTTAACTAAAATTATAGTTATTTCATATAAACAAATCTATTAATTATTATTTATTAAATGAAAATGGTTTTAATTAAAATATTGTTTCAATAAAATGATTAAATTAATTATATTTTATTAAATGAAAAAATCTTCAATAAGTAGAATTAAAAATATCAATTCAATAAATTATTAAGTTCCCTAATTAATCATTCTACTATGAATTTGGAACATCATAAATCTATAAATAGATTACTTGAATTTAATATCTCGTTATAAATTAAATTATTTAATTTGATAACTTATATTGATGAATTGAACTTGTTAGATTTATGAAGTTTATAATTGATCATGTGAAATAATGTAAAATAAAATATGCATAAAAGCAATAATGCATGCACCTAATATACGTCTTTTAATTTCGTTGATTCGATTCCCATTTTTTTTTTCTTTTTTGAACTTAATTTTGACTTTCTTTATTTGATGAAAATTCATGATATAAGTTCAAGGTAAGTTTACAACAATTACCTCTCTATAACATCTATAACAATATGTCATTATAAGTGTAAAACAATTACCACAAAAATTGAGCAGACAAATGAAGTTGTTATAGAGATGATGCACAATATAAGAAAACTAATAAAACGGTAAAAGTACAATGGATGCCCCTGTACTAGTAGTTAAATTGCATTTTGCTCTTTTATTAAAAGATAGACAAATTAATCATTATGTCATATTTAAATGTTACAGAATGGGTTTTATTTTTTAAATTCAATTTGAGTAGATACTAAATATAAGTAAGTGGAGAATAGAAAGGAAGGATAAATGAGGGGAACAAATAATTACAGGGAGTACTCTCCGTCTTTCTAGCATTCGACACAAGAAAAGGAATTTCATACACCCTTTTCTTGTGTCGAAATAATAACAATTCTAAGACCATCAAAGATTTCTATTCTTAGTTTCGATTTTTCCAGATTTTTCAAAATTTTTATTTTTTTGATTTACTAATAACAGAATAAATAATAAAGATAATATAATAAATATAAAATAAGTCGAAATAAGTATAATATACTACTTAATGGACAATCCAAAAAAGAAGGAATCTTTACTTTTTTTTTATTTATAAAATAGAATCAAGGTGATAAACTTATAAAATAATTTCAAATTTTAATGAAATACTAAAATAAATAGATTAAGGCTAGACTAATCTAGAAAAGATTTTATTGATATTTGGTTTGACAGAAAAAGAAGAAAGAAATATTAAATATATATATATATTATATTATGTCATCCAATTGACTGATTTCTTTTTATCTTTTAACATTGAAAGTATGGATAGATATTAGGAATCAATTAATTAAAATTAAGATAAAAAATAAATTAAATTTTTTATTAAAAATTCCAGATATTTATGTTGTTAAGAATTAATTTAGCTGATAGAATAAATAAACAAAAATACGTGTTGATATAAAAATAGATAAAAATTTTAATAGAGGAATGATTTTGTTTTTTGATAAATGTAAGAGATTAATTTACCCCATTTTTAATAGAATAATTTTGGGTACTATAAAGTAATTTCGGGCGATAACCAGAGCAATATCCCCGTCAATCCACGCGCCTACGCCAAGATGTTGAAACAATGTCGCTCTTTGCTCTCCAGGTTCAATTTTTTAGCTTACATTCAAAAACCCTAATTATATTGTTTTACTTAAAGATTTATGGTGCTTGAGAATGAAGAATCGAAGTGTTTATTCTACTATATTACATTGTCCCCTTCACTCAATTTTTTTTTTTTGTTACTTTCTAAAACCTCAACTAAGCCCTAACTTCGTCTTCTTCCTCTAAACCCCCCAAAAAATATCTTCATATTTCAGAGTTAGAGGTTCTGTTTTTTTGGGTAAATATTAATTTTCATGGATTTCATCACGTTCAGAGCAAAGGGTTTTCATTGTTCTGCAAAAATGACTTAGTATTTCTTTACTTTACAAATAAAAATACGGCCATTGAACCCTTTCTAGTTGAGTTAGTTTTTAATGATGTTTTCACTGCAAACAGGTCACTGCAATCTGCGAAATGGGGTGATGGCTTTGAATCCCGAGCTGCCTTTTCAACTTCTCTACAGGATTTCGCTGCTACAGGTATCGAATTGTCCCTCACTTTTGCATTTATTTCACAAATATTGATTAACCATAACTCGTGTTTGTTATTATTATTTTTCATATATATGCAGGAAATGCCAATGGTCGTGTGTTTGCTCCTTATACGATATACAAGGGGAAAGCTTCACTCTCTATTTCTCCTGTTCTGCCAACTTTCGTTAAGATGGATGTATGCTCCCATTGCCTTTCCTAAATATTTGTAGTTATTATTTTCCTCACGTGGTTTTCATTTTAGTGAATGGTGACTTTCATTTGCCTCGTGTTTGCAGTCCGACATTGGTGGCCTTAAAGTTAATCGCCGTGGTTCCATGATGTTGACATTCTGCCCTGCTATTGGAGAGCGCAAGTACGATTGGGAACAGAGACAGGTAAGTATTTCTTATAATCCTATCTGTTTTCCTCATTGCACTTCTAATGCATTGATAGATAGAGCTCATATTTAGCATACTCCCAGCTGGATACCTTTTGTTTATGATAACACTTTCTCTTGTTGCTCTTGGCCTTTGCATAGTATGTTGCTAGGAACACTGATTTTTAACATATTGCAGAAATTTGCTTTGTCACCGACGGAGGTTGGGTCTTTGATAAGCATGGGTGCTCATGATGCCTCTGAATTCTTCCATGACCCTTCAATGAAATCAAGGTTAGTTTTTCGCACTTGTTTCTTTTATATATTCATTTTGTTGGAAGCAATTCTAATTTCCATTAACTTTTAGTGGCACATTTGTGTGCTTCAAAAATTAAAAAAATAATAACAAATGGAAAAAGCAATGCTTGCATGCAAGGTTTTTCTTTTTATATATATTTAAGACAAATTATTTCTGCTACAGCAATGCTGGTCAAGTAAGCAAGAAGTTATGTATTAAGGCACTTGATGGCGGTAATGGCTACCTGATTTCTTTGAGTAAGTACTCTGTTCTAATTTCTTTCTTTGTGTTCAACTTTAATGTTGCTCTCTTTCAAAGCAACTTTACCTTTTGTTGTTGCTGTTGTTATTTATTTGCTTGTCCAAGAGCTGGACATTACTTCCAAACTATTTGCAAGAAAGAGTAGCATTACTGTAAAGAACAAATACTTATATGAAGCAGTTTAGGAGTGTTTCATCATCACCAATGGTGCTACACATAGTTAAAAGTTGGTATTTTGATGAGATCAGGTTGATCTCAGATCAACACTCAAGTAGTTGTAGTGGACGGAAATTTACTATTGGTTGCTAGAACTATGTTGCTCCGATGCTTCATTTTTCTTGAAGTACTCGTGTCCAACACCCGTGTTCTCCATATTTTTGGACATCGATATGGTAATATGACCCTCCAAGATCTTTCCAAATACACGAAAAAACTTAGGTATCTGACATATGCCTCTATCTGATACTAGACCCAAGGCCCAATAACAGAGGATGGGAAGAGGTTCTTAGAATAAGGTTGGCAAATAGTTGGATGGGGACAATTGGCGTTTTAAGTGTTAAGAAATTTCCTAAAATAAAATAGCATCAAATAGTCTGGACGAAACATATGGTATCATTTGTATACTTGATAACATTGTATTACTGTGAAAGGAGAGCAAGCTATATTTTGGCTTAACTTTGAAAGAATAGTGAGTGTTGAGTTAATATTTACAAGAATAATCTTGGCAGGACAGGTCTAGGAATCAAGGGCATAACTGTGTAGGACAATACTAATCTTTATTACAGCTTTCTCTGAGATCGCTTGAAAGGATAATGGTTGATTGATAGAGATTGTGTTAGAATAGCTACACTCATGGGAACATAAAATTCTGCTATGTATGTACATACATCTAGGGGATTGGTGACCTACACATGTTTGTTGTATAGAACAGTTATGAGACTTTCTTGGACCAAATGTTCGTTATATACCTTGTTTAGTGCCTCAAATGCTATTTAGGCAACTATAGGAACTTAGCTTCTTATAATATGTCAATTATGTTCATTTATGCAATCATTATCACCTACATATAATGTAATTTGTTTTTTGAAAAAACTTCCCCTTTAGAAGTAAAATCGATTAATGCTTGAAAAAGTAATAGATCATTTTCTCCTTAGGCATATCGGCAATGCTTTGTTTTTGAAGAATTAAGACTTTATGATGGAAGTGTAGAACAACCGTTCGTTCTTTCGTTTCATTTTCTCCCCAGTACTATGTTTCCTCAATTTTAAGCAACTATTATCCGTTTGTTATTGAGCAAGGCAATCCACAAGAAGATATGGTAACTGGTATTACATTTATTTCTTTGTCAGGGTGTTCCATGTAAGTTTTAACTTCCTCTGTAATTTCTTTGCAGCTGTTACCAACAACATTCTAAAATCAAACGAGCGCTTTAACATACCTGTTACAACAGCGGAATTCGCAGTCTTGAAGACAGCATGCAGTGTATGTTATGATGACTAACTCAACTTTATTGCTATTTCCCTGAATTAATGATCTTCAATAAATATTGTAGGTATCTGCGTGAGATCACACTAGAAATCTCTAAATTACCTTAGTAATCAGTAATTAGGGCTAGAACTCCTTTTTCAAAATTCTACAATGCTTGAAAGAAATACTTTTGATCTCACATGTACATACATGCGCACATACAAATTAGAATGTCGAATGCTTTACATAGTTTGCAGCCTATTTTTAATGTGATATTGGACTTCCACTATAGAAGAGTAATCTTGTCATTTCAAAGCTAGACATAGCATTGAAGAGCTATGGGACTTATATGGCACTTAAAATAGGTTAATATGTTCTTATATGATAATTAAATTTCATGATATGTTAACATTGGTTTTAGTCAGGCTGAAATAATGTACCGGTAATGACCATAGATTATCATAAACCTTGTTTGAGCTTTTCTTGGGCATTATTTTTAAGTGGGTTGGTTCGGGTTAAATTATTTGCTCCCTTGCTATGCGGTTGTAAAACGAAAAGAGCTTTTGCTATGTGGTTTTCCAATGTTGTCACAGTTTGCATTGCCTCACATCATGGGTTGGGATCGGTTGACGAATCAGTCACCTAAAGGCATCAAGGGGAGTCCTTCAAAGGTGAACTCAAAGCAGCATTTCGATTTGGAGTGGGATAGATGAAAGTGTAAGTATAAAACTATATAAAAGTTTTTTAGCATTGCTTTTCCTTAGTTTGCTAGTATGGACATGCTGAACTAGAGGTTCTCTTTTTGTCAGTTAAAAGCCTTTATTATGTTAATTTTTACTTTGTGATGAGCAGTGCTATTATCTGTCATGTTTAAAGTCTGAACTAGACTTGCTATATGCATCTTCTACTATATTATATTGGCACTTGTTTTGTTTTCGGTCAAATATGCTGCCGGTCCTTGTACTTTTGTAATGTTTGATTTTTAGCCCCTTTACATTAAAATTTTAAAAATTTAATCTTCTTATTTTTTTAATTAAAAAATTCTTATGTAATCGTGGACACCGTTTCATTTAGTTCATAATGATTTACCTCTGAAGTCGGTATCATTAAATGAGTATATATTGATGGTAAATTTTGATGGAAATACTAATGGTGTTTGAATTAACTAGTTTATTGCAAATGATTTTATAAAATACATAACCATTACACAGAATATTAAGCTTACAAAAAGGGAGACTTATAAGCAGGGACAATATGGCTAATAATTAAAATTTTGGAAGGTTAAAAAATGCAGCTTTCTTTCACTTGGCTAAAGCTAAAAAATGATTAAATTGAATTCTCTGTACTTAAAAGGGATTAAAGGTAAAATTATATCATTAATCAGGAAGACCAAGGTCTCTATTTACATCCCTGCTTATAAGTATTATATTAGGTATAATAATATTTATAATTTATAATAATGTTGATTGATATACTCTGCTAAACAATTGTACAAAAATTACAAAATTGAAAACATTCCCCCTTCTCTTGCCTTTGTAAATTATGAATCATGTTCCTTTTTCTCTGGAGCACCACTGAACTTGGGGACTAGGAACTTGAACATTGGCAAGAATATAAAGTAGAGTGTGCCCAAAACAATGGGTGCTGCAACAAGCCACCCCAACAACTGCAACCACCAATCATATTTCAAATGAGGGACCAATTTTCTATATAATATATCAAGGATTATAATTAACTTAATTATGATATCTTTATGTATTACACTCAGGTTTTCTTAAATGATTTTTAGTCATTGTATTGCTAATACCAAACATGACAATGCTCAAACATCGACCCATGTTACTTTTAGTTAACCCTTAAGGAATTAAAATAGGATTTAGGGTTTAATTGAAGGAACTTATTTGAACAATTCAATTAAGTCCAAAGGCTTAAATGCAAATAAACCAAAAGTTGGTTTGCACTTAAACCTAGATTAGCTGCCCCTTATAAATTTTTTGTATTTCAATCTATGATATCACCAAATACCTTCAATAATTTCCTAACATTTTAGGGTTAGTCACATAACAAGTTTTTAAATTTAAATTAATTACAAAATATATATAATCAAAATTATTGTGCTTGGAAGACCTCGTCAGATCAACCACAAAGACCTTATTTGGTTAACCACTGAGATAACCATATCAAGTACTGTATGGTTACAGATAAATAGGCTATACTCAACCAACATGTGGCACTTAAAAGTCCCACTGGCTTGAGGTTGCATAAACCTTTCCCATGACTTAGTTGAGGAGATTAACTCCCAGCAGAAAAGAAAGCTAATAGAAACGAGAGAGCTCTTTTCACTCACTCCTAGAACACAGTCAACAATACTAAATGAAACAAGTTGTGATATCAGATTAAACCAAATACGGACTGGAATTTTATTTTTTTTAAATTGGATCATGACCCGATCTGATCCACGAACAAATGTATTAGAAGACAATGTGATGATGTTGAAAAGCATGACAGATAATAAAGTGACACATACAGAGGGAGGACAATACATAAAGTAAAAGAGAAGGAGAAGGGGAAACTTACAGCACGGGCAATACTAAAGAGGAGTTCGGTTGAAGCTTGGCCAGTCAATACTTTGTTTAAAGCATCTGATGTTAATTCAAATGGCTCCCCACCTGTAAGCAGTTCCCCAAACCGCAAGAACGGCACCATAAGGCTGCACAACACAATAAAAATTAAATATTTGTAACAAACATATATATAAGATTACAAGATAATATAAACATGATACGAGTATAATAAAGTATATAAGATTACAAGATAATATAAACACGATATGAGTATAATAAAGTTAAGATGAAGTTGAGTATTTTGTGTCGGGGATTGAGATAAAATTATAAAATTTTAAGTCATGATTTGACCTTAAATTATATTCATTTTTTCATTTTGGATATTCGAACTTTTTTGTTGTGCTTTAATACTCAAACTATCATTTCATCCCATTTTACCCCTAAAATTTACCATGTATCACATTCTAATTGGCTTTTAGGAGGTGAACTAGAACGAACATGATATTTTAGGTACTAATGTGAGGAAACGAGATAATTTATGGTCAAATTGTGACATATGCCAATAATAAAATTTCAATTTTTTGTGTTAAAATGAATTAAATTGAATGAGAGTGGTCAACAATAAAAGTTTTCCATTTAATCAAGAGGCTAAAATTCAAGCCAAACTTTTTATGGAATCACTAATATAAAAATTAAATGGTTTAAAATGATAAAGTGTCGTATCTGCTTAAAACTAATCAATTATTTTTTTCAAATCCGTATATAATATTTTAAATTATAATTTTTTCCTTTTAAATAATATCCGAATTTATTATCTCATATTATATTCTAAACACATTAACATTTACCTAAATTTATACTATAAATTGCGTAAAGCAAAGCACATGAAAAGCTTTTAGTTAAATATATTCAAAAGACATTGACCCTCGATAGATTTGAGCTTTACATAAATGACCAATGATTAATATAAAAAATAAATTATTACAATCTCAAAATATTATATAAATATATGCTGTTAATGAAGGGATAAAAATGGTGAAAAAAAGAAGCACCTCAACTCAATAGGGGTGGCAATGAAGTTAGCAAGCATGACTGTTGGAGAATGGGCCAATGATCCCAACACCGCTATTGCCATCCCACACATCACCACTGTCACCCCTGCATTTCCCATTCCCCATTTTTCATTTTTTTTCTTAATTTCTTCAAATATATAAAATAAAATAAATTACCACAAATTGGAAATACTCCTATAGTAAGTCCCAAAGCTGCAGAAAAGGCCAATTGCTTGGGTTGTGCTCCTCTGCAATTTCATTTTATACATTCATGTATAAAAATTTATTATTTTACTTATCATAATAAAAATAAAATAAAATAAAATAAAAACATATATATTTTAGATTACTTGCGGAGGATTTGGATCATAGGATCCACAATCTTTTCATTCAACCACCCCTTCACTGACATTGCTATTCCAACTTCAATTCAATTCAATCCCCAACAAAATTATGAGAAATTTCTCAGATTTTTTTCAATTTTTCTCTTATCTTTAATTTTAAATAATAAATTTATGTAAGAGGAGAAAGTAAACTATAAATAGTATCATCGATTACTCCGGATCATTTTTAAATCAATAATTAATAAATAATAATAATAATTCTATTTTAGTTCTAAATATTAAACAAGCCTTAGAATTTGAGGAGGTAATTTAAGTCTACAAATAAATTGAGATAATAATTAAATGTATTATGATTGAAATTATTTAGGGTTGAGCAAATTATGCAAAATAAATAGCTTCGTGCAACAGCTGTGCTGTGTATATGTAATATATCAAATACGTAATGGCTGATTTTGGAAGATAAATTTGAATTTTTCGATTCTAAATTCATTTGTTGTATAATTTATAAAAGTAAAAATGTATACATTAAGAAAATTTGTTGGGGACCGAAATTAAATTGTAATTTTTATAATAGAAAAAATGCAATTTCATTCATTTTAATAGATTGTATTTTATAAATTTTAAAGAATTAAATTAAATTTTTGTATTTGGAGGGCAAAGTATAATTTTACCTTACTAATTTAAAATTTTAAAAAATTTAAAGGGCCATATGAAAAGAATTTCATTTTAGGGTCAGAACCTACCAGCCCTCCTAATTTTTCCATTAATTAGGAATAAATTAATCTTTTACTCTTATAATACATGGTATCAATTAAATTACTTTTAATTATTTTATTTAATATTTCCTCATTGTTATACGATAAATAGATAAGTCAATTTCAGCTTGTATTATCATCTAGCGCATCACCGCTCTTGAGCAAACGAATTTCATGCACCATTATTGAATATGATTAAATATATACTAATAACTTTATTTAAATATGATTAAATGTAATTAAATTTTGAGTTTAAAATTTATAGTTTAAGATTTAATATTTAAGATTTTACATCAAATTTCAGGTTTTTTTTTTTGGTTAAAGCTTAGCTGAACTTGTAAAAATGCTAATAGATTTATTTAAACATAAACCATAAGTAAAAACTTGAAACCTAAAAGTTGATATAAATACCAAATCTTAAATTTGAAATTAGAAATCAAATAAAAATATAATAATTATAGTTTTAAGTTTAAAACTTGAAATCCCAAAAATTGATAAAAAACTTAAATCTTAAGTTTGAACTCAAAATCTAATAAAAATATATTTATAAATTTTTCAATATTTTTGTTTTACTCATGATAAAATTAATTTTATTATTCATTGATAGTGTATTAAATATTCACTCATAATTTAATTTTAAATAATATTATAAATAAATCCCAAAATTTATTTAAAACAATAACTAAAATTTATCTTGTGCTTAAATAATACGAGTCTCATCTTTTAATTCTTATAGCTATTGGTTTGTATGCCAAAAAAATCAACAGCAGCCCAACTATTTCAATACGTGAAAGGGTAATTATTTTCAATCCTTGGTCTCAAATTGTAATTCCATCTCCAATTGCTTTTTGCATGCAAAGCAATTGGATGGTTGACCGTTGACCTCCCGCGTGTTTCCCCTAATTCCCTCCCGTTCCCATAAATTCCCGGTTCCGTTTCTACCACTACTGACTTTCCAGCTCATACCTGCAAATATGAATGGAAAATCTCGTAGATATGTCAAAAGTAAGAGGCTAATGTAGTCATTTCGGTCATTCCATCAAAATAATAGACGAACAGCTAGGCCGACATGAAAAAATCTGCAGTTATTTATGCCCATTTTCAGCAGAGGCGCGTTGTAACACCCTTAGTATAAAACTGATCTTTTTTTTAGGTTAAAAGGTTATCACTTAAAATAATTTATTATTTATATTTAAATGTAAATTGGATTTGTGTTAACAAAATAAGTTAGATGTAAAATAAAAGTTACTTTTATCGCATACAAGATTAAAGATATGATGTTTTTTTAATATGATAAAATATATCATAACTACGTGTATTCTTAATAAATTTAAAATTTAATCTTTATACCAACTTGATTTAATTAAATTGTCTTTTTTTTTAATTCGATTTAAAGACGAGTTAGGTGGTCTAAATCTAATTCTTCAATTGGTTGAATCGAGATTGGGTTTAAGAAAAACCAACCTTGCCCAACTCTAGGATAATGATGAAAATACCCTTATGGCTATCAACAGTTTAAAATATATGATAATAAAATTTACAAGTCTTTATACTATTTGTAGCTTTAGAGTTTAATTCATCTATTTCTATTTCTAGAAATTTAATTTCTCTACATTTTAAATTTCAAAAATACGGTTCGATGATTAACTCTATTATGGTTCGATGATTAACTTTATTAAACTTCTTTTGTTAAATTCACTAGTTTGACATTTTGAAATAAACAAATACTTACTTTATGGCCATTCAACAAGGAAAATGACGTTGTAGTAAATTTTAATTTAATATAATAAATTTAACAGTGTTAACTATTATATTTACATTTTAAATCTGAAAAGTAAGTAACTAAATTAATTGAAATAAAAATAGGAGACTAAATTTGAAATGGATGACTAGTATACATTTTAGACTGAATTTTATATTACTATTTTCTGTAGTATAACTATAAGTAAATATAGAAAACAATTAATAGTATCATTAAAAAAATAAAAATTGACATATTAGGTCAAGTTCAAGTCATGTATAACTTTGATTTTTGAGTTGAGATTAGAATAAAAATAATATTTAATTTTAAGTCTCAATATTTTGTTAGGAATAGACCTACTCATGGGCCAAATTATTTGTTTAGGCCGAAAGCTCTCTTGAAAAATGCGAGGGTTTAGAAATAAATATGAGGCCCAAAAAATGAGCTTAGATAAAATTTAAGGTTCGTTTTATATATGGACCAAGCTTTGAGCAAAACTTTTTGGCCTAAACCTGGACCGATACAAATATATTATGTTATAAAAATAATTATATTAATTATATATGTTAAATAATTATATATATTTAAAATCACTAACCCAATAACAATTAAACCTATTATCTAAAACCTAAAAAAAATCTTACCCAACTAAAATATAAAATCCTAAAAATACAATAAAATATTTCTTATATTTATTTATGTTTTTAATATAATAAAACATTTATTATATTTATGACAATATTTTTAATATAAATAATTTTTAATATGTTAGAATACTTTTATTTTAACTTCTTTACTGCATTTAGTATATTATATATATTTAAAAATATTTTTATATAAAATTAATTTAAAATAATTAAATATGGGCAGACCTAAATTTATTTTTCTTAAATTAGGTCGAATTTAAGAAAAATTAAACTACTTTTTAAATTTAAAAATAAATTTAAATACGTGCAGCTCACACTCAAATTAAGAATATATCAGGTCAAATCAGGACAGGTGAAAAAACCACCCACCCGGCCCGGCCCGTTACCATCTCTCATCCAAATGAAAGAAAAAGCGCGTGAGGGAGTGAAATGCAGAAAAAGAACATGTGGGGATGTGCTGTGTTGTATAATTGACGTCCGTATTATGATACTCAGAGAGTGTGTGTTCCCTCTATTTTTTTTTTCCTTTTGCTTTCTCTTTCTTCTTCCCTCCTATTTCCCTTAAAAACCACACACCACCAACTCAAATTTCACCTCTTAATTCTAAAATCAACACAACCCCATCACATCCCCTCAGATCCATCAAACAAAGAGCAGCGAAAAATTGATCTTAAGTTGCTTGTGATTAAGAGAAGATGACTTGTGATAAGAGAGGGCAGTTCGGTGATACCACTTTCACCAAAGTGTTTGTTGGTGGTTTAGCTTGGGAAACCCAGAAAGATACAATGAAGAAGTATTTTGAACAATTTGGTGATATCTTGGAAGCTGTCGTCATTACTGATAAAGCTACTGGCAGATCTAAAGGCTATGGATTTGTATGATAATGCTTTCTTTCTTTCACTGTCTTTTGTATACCTTGTTTTTATTACTGGATCTTGGAGGAAAATGGGAGATCTGATGGTGATTAGTGATGGGTTTTACGCGAAATGGAAATTTGACTCTTTTTTTTTTTGTAGGTCACGTTTCGTGAACCAGAAGCAGCCATGAGAGCTTGTGTTGATGCTGCTCCTGTGATTGATGGGAGAAGGGCTAATTGCAATCTTGGGTTTTTGGGTGCTCAAAGATCTAAACCCTCTACTCCAAAGCATGGTGAACAATTTTTTCTTGCCTTTTCTACTTGTTTTCTAATTGATCTGGTTTAATGCTTGATGAGTTTAGGGTTTTTGGGGATATTCATGAATGCATTTGCATGTTTAACACATTTGGAGTAAAGATTAATGATATCATATATGGATTTACCTCATTGAATGAGATAATGTCATGAAATTTTTTTTGAAAGTAACTTTATTTTTTAAAGATATGTCATAATTTAGTTTATTGATAGTAGTTTATATTCCAGACAATATAATGTATGAATCATAATGATTTCAATTTTAATGATATAACATCATTTGATTGATTGACTATATATATACATTTAAAGACACTTTTATATCATGATAATGCATCAAATGTAGAATAAATAAAATGTTGGGTGCAGTGGTCACATTGCACTTTTAAAAGTGAGAACTCAAGTTCAAACCTTGTAGATAGCATTGTTGAGATTGGTAGTCACAAGTCCAGTAATAGATCATAAAATAAATATGGAAGATGTCTTGGTTCTTAAGAAAATGTATCAAGTATAATTCCTTTAACATTATTTGTAAAAACTTTATCTCTAGTAACTTAACTAGAAATACATAAAAGCAATGAATATTCCTACAAAAAAAAAGAAGGTAAAAATGGGGCAATCTTATCCAAACTCGTGGTTTTGGAGGAAAAGAAAAGTAGATGGTGTAGAATCTTGAAAAACAAAACTCATGCCAAGAAATATGCAAAATAAACAAAAATGAGTATATATGTTTTTACAGTACATTTATTCCCTTGTAAAAATTGCAGAAATAAACAAAATGGCATGCCAAAAAAAAGTAGATATTTTATAATGAAAGTTGGGTTGTCAATAGGAGAGGCATGCATTGGTGGTGCATTAATTATATATGCACATATATGTAAGAATATTAGGTTAGCTGTTTTGTTATAATTAAAGAAGAAAAGGAAAGAAAGAAATTATAATAATAATAGAAATGGTGAATGCAGGAGGAAGGAATTTGAGGGGAATGAGGTGTTTTCCCACAGCAATAGCTTTTTCTTCAGCAGCAACCTTCCCTCCTCATTATTATGGCATCCCACAAGGACTTCCTTTTAATCTTTATGGGTATGCTTTTTTTTAACTGTTATTGAATTAAATAGTGTCACTTTGTCAAATGCCTTTATTATTTTTTTGAAAGTTTTCTGTCTTTGGACCATGTTTAAAGATTTAGTTCATGTAATTTAGTTTGATATAATTTGGCACGATTACTGAAATATCCAAATTTCACTTTTTTTTTATTTAAAAGAAATTCCAGCTCAACCTTATGATTTGGATTATTATTTTTTTTAAAAAAATTAGTGATTTGGACTAAGGAATAATATTAACAATAGTAGGGATCAAATTATGTTAAATTAAAGTTTAGGGATTTAATTTTCAAGTTGAGAATAGTATAGGGATGAAAATCAGAATTTGACCGAAAATTTCAAAATAAATATAGATAAATTATTCTATTTTTTGAATGAGAACGGTGACCTAAACTATGATTGTTTTTAAACAGATTTTGCTTACTGTATTTTCCCTTTTGCACTCTTTCAGGTACTCTCCATGCTCACCTGATTACTCTAATTATGCCACGGTTTGCACATGATCCTTCTCTTTAATCTTTCTTATTTATATTATATTTTTAGTCTTGGGAATTTTTGGTTTACAAGTTAAAAAATTGTGGATATATGAAATTAACCAAAATTTAATTTTAATTCTTCTTTTATGTAAAATAAATAATTTATATTTGAAAATGAAAATAACTTTATCTTGTATAAAAATCATTTTTCAAAAAATATTATATAAGAGTTATTTTATTTCCTTGAAAAATTAAAAATTTTTTATGAAGATTTAACGAAATAATTTTAAAAGACATGAAACAAGCCTATGTTGTTAAAATAAAAAGCAAAAGCCCAAAACTCAAAATTAGAATGGAAAAATGGAGAATCTAACTGTTCAAAAATCCAAATAACTTGATTGAACTGAACCGAACTTAGCCTTACTTTTCTTTTTTTGCCCCTCTTGGGAGTACACTTTCTATTTTAACTTTCATCTTTGGTGTTAGAAAAGAAAACCCATTACAAAGTACTTTAATACTTGTTATTTGAATAGGGAAGAAAAAAAAAAATATCAATACTTAAAAGCAATGATAAAATCCAAAGGCTTTTTTTTTAATACCATATTGGGGTTGGGGGAATGGGGTGGGGTACATTTAGGTGCCTGACACGAGCTTTAATCACTTCTTCACAAAAGTCAAGGCTCAGTCAAAGCCAAAAGTATATAAATTTTCTTTGCCGGACAACTAGCATAACATTTAGCTCAATACACGAAGTAGAGGCAGTATTAAAATAGTTCCAGCTAGCAGCTTTTGTATTTGCATTTGCATACAGTTATGCTGTGTTTACCTTATCTACGACTTCCTAATTAGAACATAGAACTTGTGGTCCATCCCTCACACTTTCACAGTCTTCAAAAAATGTCTCTAACTGCTACCACTATAATTTTACTTTTTATATATATATTCATCCCTTTTTTACATTGTCAGAGATCACATGTATAGAGAAATATGTATAATATTCCTAACTGTTGGGAATTGTGTCATTATGGTTCAGAACTACTATAGTCTGTATGGAGGGGCCACTGGCCAGTATCCAGTGTATGGTGGTGGCTTGATGACTGGTGCAGGAACAGCATTCTATCCCTATCTTCAATTCGGAGAAGGAATGGCCGGCCCGGTCTACTCTTCCGGCCAAGGATACGGTGTCCAGTTTCCACAGCACCTGTTTCCTTACTCAACTGGGAACTATCCACAGCACTATGGTGCACCTATGGCTCTTGCACCTACTCCACCCTTGCAATAAGGTTTGTTTGCATTGTACTACTACAACCATATATATACTATTTTTATATATTCATTGTGTTTTGCCTGTGCCACAGGTGTGACTTTGTTTCTTCATGCTAGGAGACTTCATTCCAAGCTTATGATATCACATTTCTTCAGCTGCTCTAAAGTCTTCAACCTTGGGCCTAACCATGGTTCTTTTTTCTCCCTCTATATCTATCTAACTTGAAGCCCCCCGTAGGGGCTATAAATCACCTCCAAAAAATGGAGAATCATGCATGTTTTTTTTCCATTGCATCTTGTCAACAAGGGTTCCTTGAAGAGAACCAAAGCATTTTTTTTATCTAAATGCTCAACTTTAGCTATTGGATCAGCTAAGTTGGGGTAACCATCTTTTTTGTACTGTCAGCCCTTGAAAGGGCCAAGTAAAAACAGACTTTTTTTTCTTACTTTTAGCCTAGGCAAGGCTAATAAATAGAAAAATGGTTTGCAAAATTTGTAAATTTAGCAACACTAAAAAGCAAGCCACTCATTTTCAAATGGCTAATCACCTCTTTGTCAATGAGGCAGTTTTATTTTAAAAACTGGGGGCATTCAATGCCCCCTAGTTTCTTTTTTTGTGCATTGACATCTGGTTTTTAGGGTTTAAAAACTAGGACCATGTAGTCATATATATATTTTAAAATGCTTTTTTTACCAACATCACTTCATATCTTAAATGTAATAATATGTGAAAAATATCAAAACACCATCTTCCCTTGGGGAAAGGGAAGATAATGGTTTTTAAGTACAAACTTACCCTAGCTTTGTTTTCTTTTGTAAATTCATTAAGGTGGCTAAAACTTAATTTGGGAGTATTTAGCCCCTTTCTGATTGAACTATGGTAAATAGTTTCTTCTTTTGTGATTTTAATATGCATTTAGCTTTTTTCTAACATTTCATCATGATAAAGGAGCTCCATTAATGGATATGGAGCTCGCAAGCATTTTGCATGCAAACCCTAGGAGATATTTGGGTTCCTTAGGGTTCTTCTCTTCTAATGTACCAACCATGGTTAGGACCTTCTCTCTCTACCCTCTCTTGAACTTGGAACTTGTTATTTTATATATGGTTTGGATTATAAGTAGGGACTTATATATATTCATTCTCCATCCAAGGGTTGATGACTGAGAATGGATGATGCAATACTATATATTTGCATTAATTTCAGACTCTTTCTATGTCACTGTTGCTAATGTTATACTTTGATCACCAAACTATAATGTGCTAAATTTTAATTTTTTTTATTATGGTGTTTACTATTTTGCTAAATTATAACTACCTTAGCATAATTTGACTATGAATGCCCTTTTGATTAAAAAAGTTAAAATGTATGTTATAGTTCTGGACTCTTGGAATTTAGTTTTTATATTTTTATTTTTAAAAATTTAATTTTATGTTTTTAGATTTTAAAATTGAGCTCTTATTATTAATATTGTTATTTTTGTTAAATATATTGATTTGATGTTATAAAATAAAATAAAAATTTTGTTTGGTATCAATGAAAATAAAAAGATTTTAATTTTGATAAAATATTTTTAATAATTGAATTTAAAAATTGAAATTAGTAAAGGGATTAAATTTATAAAATAAAATATAAAAATTTAAATTTAAATTTACAAAAAGTATAAAGATTTATGGAGTATTTTAACAAAAAAAAAATGTCGCGAGAATGATAATTACGAAAGAGTAGCAAATCTATTCATGAACTGGGTATTTGTTCGGCTTGGTAGGCATCGGTTGACTTAAGTTATTCTTTTTATCTTGGTGTTGGCTCAAATTTAAATTAAATAATTTCAAAAATATTTTATTTAAATTTAATTAGAAAATTATATTAATTTAAAATTTTGTTTTAAATAATTAAATGGATTATTTAGGTAAATTAGGCCGTAATGAGTAATAAGACAGACTTTTAGTTATAAAAATATTAATGGTTTATTAAAAAGAGGTTATTGTAATAAAGAAATATCGAACAGAAGTTTCTCATCTTTATGAAAGAGAAAAAAACTCCAAGCAAAGCTCTCTATAACATTCGAGTGGGAAGTTAACCAAGAATTATTCCATATTTTGAGGTTATTTCTTTTTTTTTTCTTTCTTTCAATGAAATAATATCGGGAGAAATATATTGTATAGAATACTTATCGAAGAAGATACTTTTTATGATATATTTTTTCTGTAAATGAGTTCTTTTATGAAAGAGTTGTTTTATTAAAATATTTTTTAGCGGGAATGTTTTAAACAATAGTGGTTCTGATTATTTCTGAATAGATATTGCTCTTTGGATAGTCATTCTTTAACAATAGTTGTTTTGAGCAACAATTATTCTGAACAAGGATTATTATTCTTAAAAAGATATTAAGTAAACTAATCGAATACTTGTTTTTGGTTAACTTCCTTAATATCTTCGAAATGTAATTTCTTAAAGTATAATCTCATTTTATCTCCAAAAAAATAAAATATTAACAGTCAAAATTAAGTAGCAAATAATAATAAATTTGAGTTTCAATCGTTTTGAATTTAAATTATATTAGATTATTTTGATTGTTGATAAGGGCAAAAGCAAAGGAACAGACAGTGGACTTATCCCCTCAAGTGATAGATTTGCTATTAGTTCTTTAAAGTTGTATGGAATTACATATTAATATAATGATAAAATTATATTTTATCCCTCAAAATTTATGATTTATCCCTTTAAAATAATTTTCTCGCTTTGTAATTGATGCTATTCTGGATTAAGTAGGGTAGGCTAATGTTGGTATAACAGTTCTCAACTTTATATATATGTATATATGTATATATATATATATTGAAAATAGAATTTTGTTGTTTTCTTTGGTTTAAGACTGAAACCTGCTTAATACGCCTCAACTAATAAAAGATGAAACGGTATGAATGATGGAGCTTATGCCCCACATTTAAGAGATGACATACCAACCAAAAAAACAATGATGATATATATGAATCACCAATGTTTTTTTTTTTTTTTTTTTAGCTTTACTTATAATCTCCATGGCATCAAAACCACCAACATCAAGATTCTATTCTTAAGTGGGGAAGATCCAAAAGCTATTGATTATCTTATTGTGGGAGCTGACTTGCTTTGTTTCAATATTTTGACCGCACACATATAATGGATGGGGACATGTCATTGCCATTACCACTATACTAAAGTCAACTTAACCTACAATTGCCCTTTCAACATGATATCATTATAAATTTAAGCCAAAGTGTATATCCCATTTCATGTTTGGTTCCATGGAAGAGGTATCTGTTGATTGGAGAGGCAAGCCTTGCAAGGCTAACAAGCATGGTGGCATGTCTGCTGCTATATTTGTCCTTGGTCTCTATCTTTGTCTCTTTTCTTTGTCTTTGGTTCAGCTTTTGAGCTTTACATTAATGTCTTGTTTTGTTTTTTGTTTTTGTTTTTGTTTTTTTTTTAAAGGTCTTCAAGCATTTGAGATGATGGCAGTTGCAGCTGTTGGGAACAATTTAATAACTTATGTTTTTAATGACATGCATTTCCCTTTATCAAAATCAGCTAACGTAGTCACCAATTTTATAGGAACTGTTTTCCTTCTTTCACTTGTTGGTGGGTTCCTTTCAGATTCATATCTTGGTAGCTTTTGGACTATGTTGGTTTTTGGATTTGTGGAGCTCTTTGTAAGTACTCTTTCACTCAAGATCCAAGCAAAAAAAAAAAAAAAAGTAAACGATATTCAATGTCACTGAACTATTAGTAAGTTTACATTTTGGTCACTAAACTTTAAAGGTTACAAAATTGTCACTGAATTATTTGAAAGTTTTTATTTAAGTCACTGGATTGTTAAAATTGTTGTACGGCCTTCTTTATTCTCACCTCTAGCACCCATCAAAGGAGTAAGCTTTCCCTCTTCTTCTATTTTTTTTTTATGAAATAACTTTGAATGTCACGAATTCATGAACCAAAATCTGAACAATTTTCTTCTCTAATCTCTAACACCAATTATCAGATCAGCTTGAATTTTAGATATGTTCTTCTACTTATTAATTGGTATTGTTCTACCGTACCGATCATCGAATTGCCACTCAAAACTAAAAAGAAAAAGACTTAACACTTCAATGACTTAGATGAAAACGTTCGAATAGTTTAGTGACTATTTTGTAACTTTTTAAAATTGAGTGATCAAAATGTAAACATACAAATAATTTAGTGACCTTAGGTGTCGTTTACTCTCCAAAAAGCCATATTTAACACTTAAAAACTTGTATGTTTGCAGGGCTTTGTATTACTTTGCATTCAAGCACATGTCCCTCAATTAAGACCACCCCATTGTGATATGGTCTCTAATGGTGATCACTGTGAAGAAGCAAAGGGTTACAAGGCCATAATATTGTTCATTGCACTCTATTTAGTTGCTTTTGGGAGTGGATGCCTAAAACCCAATATTATATCCCTTGGGGCTGACCAATTCACAAGGGAAAACACCAAGCAATCTAAGAAGCTCTCAACTTACTTCAATATTGCTTACTTTGCCTTTTGCATGGGGGAGCTAATTGCACTCACTCTTCTTGTTTGGGTCCAAACTCATTCCGGAATGGATGTCGGGTTCGGTATCTCGGCCGCCATGATGGGAATCGGGATGATCAGCTTGGCTTCGGGTACGGTCTTGTATCGAAACAAACCACCAAGAGGAAGTATTTTCACCCCAATTGCTCAGGTTTGGTTGGTGCATTGTTTGTTAAGCAACTTAGCTATTTTGCTTTCAGTTTAATTCCTTGAATTGTGTTAATGGTAATTTGTTTAAACATAATGAAAATGCTGACTAAAATATTAAATTTTTATTGATGTTGACATGGCAATTTTTGTGACAGTCTATGTATATTTTATGTTGACGTGACATTATGTCTTATATGCTATGTCGATAAATAAATTAAAATTATAAAATTTAAAATTTAAAAAATACAAAATTATAAAAAAAAGTATGAAATGTACAGGCTATCATATTTAAAAATCTAATGTTTAGTCAGTATTTATGTTAAAAAAAAATAATACAAACTCTTTTTGAAATGTTAGTGGTCAATTTTGACTCTTTTAATTTAGCTATAAAAAAAATAAGAGCCAACTTAATAAAAGATATAAACATCAAGGGTTATTTATTTATACAGGTTCTTGTTGCTGCAATAACAAAAAGAAAGCAAATATGTCCTTCAAATGTTGAGATGCTCAATGTAAGCCGAAACAATGGACCGAACCGAGTCTTCGATACGTCGTTCAACACCGAGAACCTTCTTCATACTAATAAATTCAAGTAAGTGTTTTTGAAAAATGAAACTTTTAGAAAAGTTAATTTTTTTTAATTTTTAAAATATTTTAGTGATTTTAATGTAGATTCCTTGATAAGGCATGTATTAGAACCCAAGATGGTAAAAATGAGAGTCCATGGAGACTATGCACTGTGAGCCAAGTGGAGCAAGTGAAGATAATCATATCAGTTGTTCCCATATTTGCTTGCACCATAATTTTCAACACCATTTTAGCACAACTCCAAACATTTTCAGTCCAACAAGGGAGCACAATGAACACCAAGATCATCGACGGTTTCGAAATCCCACCGGCTTCATTACAATCTATCCCTTACATCATGCTCATTTTCGTCGTCCCTCTCTACGAAACCGTCCTCGTACCCACCGCTCGAAAAATCACTGGGAACGACTCTGGAATAACCCCTTTACAAAGGGTAGGAATCGGTCTATTCGTTGCAACATTCTCGATGGTATCAGCTGCCTTGGTGGAGAAGAAAAGAAGGGTATCGGCTTTACATCACGATGAAACCATGTCCATCTTTTGGATTGCACCACAATTCCTTATTTTCGGGGTTTCAGAGATGTTCACAGCAGTGGGACTCATAGAATTCTTCTATAAACAATCCTTGGAAGGGATGCAATCATTTTTAACAGCCATGACCTATTGCTCTTACTCTTTTGGGTTCTATCTTAGCTCCTTATTGGTTTCCCTTGTGAACCAAATTACAAGGTCTAAATCCCATGGAGGGTGGCTAAGTGACAATGACCTTAATAAGGATAGGTTAGACCTTTTTTATTGGATGTTAGCTGCTCTTAGCCTCATTAATTTCTTCAATTATATGTTTTGTTCCAAGTTTTTCTCTTACAATCCATCTTTGTCAAATGGTGGTCCATGTCATGATGACCCAAAAGCTAGGCAAGGAAGCTTAGAAGAAGTATATGATATATGAAATGTAACAGAGTATGGCGTTAGTAATAGTTCTATAGAATCAAATAAGATTTTGCTTCTACTCATTATGTTCTAAAAGCGGTGACTGTTTTTTTTTGGTATAATGATAAATTTAGCCTTTAATGTTTATACCTTTTGTCAATTTGGTCCTTATTATTTCTTTGAGTTAAATTTGGCCTTCAAGCATTTGAAAAGAGTCAAATTTAACCATCAACCTCTCAAGAAGAGTCGAATTATTTTTTAATGGAAATACTAACTAAAACTTTAAAATTTTAAACATGATAGCCTACACAACAATCCATGTGTATATCATGCTATTTTTATGAACATATTATTTTTTTTGAATATTTTTATAAAAGTTATTTGTTGACATGGCATACAAGGCAAAAAGTTTTATGTCAACATGAAGTACACGTGGACTAACACGTGTGTTGTTGCAACAACATCGTTAAAAAAATTAATGTTTTAGTCAACATTTCCATTAAAAAAAGTTATTTGACTCTTTTTAAAAGGTTGATAACTAAATTTAGCTCAAAAAAATAAGGGTTAAACTGTTAAAAAATATAAACGTTAAGGGCTGAATTTATCATTGTGCCTTTATCTTTTTAAAAGTTATTAACTATGGATTTACAATTTCAACTAGAATCAATCATTATAAGTACTGAAGTGACTAACTCAACACCAGGGGCGTAGCTAGGGGGGCTGGCATGGGCCCCGGCCCCCCCTAAAATAGAAAATTTCATTTTAGGCCCTTAAAAATTTTTAAAAATTTTAAATTAGTAAAGGTAAAATTGCAATTTGGCCTCCCCTAAAATTATAAAAATTCAATTTAATCCTTTACAAATTATAAAAATATAAACTATAAAAAATTAAAATTTTATCCGGCCCCCCCTAAAAAAATTTTCTGATTTCGCCCCTGCTCAACACAAACCAACTAACCAAAATTCGAACTTAGACACTCAAGATCTTAGACCCAACCTTGTCAATATAACCAAGTCCTCAGTGACTAAAGTGATAAAGTTATAATTATATATCAACTGTTCCAATTAAAATTAATCATTACAAACACTAAACTGACTAATTCAATTCCAATTATTTAGCTAAATAAATAGAATAAATCTAAAAAAACTTGTATAATAAAATTCCAATTTAACTCAAAATTTCAAAATCTCAAATCTCATAAATACAACCAAGTCCTCAGTGGAGTGAAGTTGAAATACCAAGATTTAGCAAAAGTTGAAGATTGAGCACATCATTTCCTCTCATTTTCTTTTTTAGTGGAAAAGGAAAAGGAGAGGAAGATGTGAGTGGTGGGGTTCTTGCATTAGATAGTTAATATATTTTTAGGGATTGTGATGTGAAGGATGCACCGATTTCAAGCATAATGTTGATATTGCTAACATTATAATTATTTAATTCGGGGTTAAAGTGTTGGATAGGTGCTTGTATTATAGATTTCAAAGTAAATTAATCTATCTACATTTAATTTCGAAGCAAGTAAAATTGAAAACGACAAGAAAATTTGTTGTTTTTTAAAAAATGTCGATTTTTGAATGTTTTTTTGAACATGACAAGTTGATATTTTTTACTATTCAAGGTTTTCCTTGTTTAGAATTAATCACTTTATAGTAAATGAACTAATTTACTTTCCAATATATAGTATAGGGATCTACAAAGATATTTAACCTTTTATTTTGTGGGTTGAGTTAAAAAGGTTAAAAAGGGGGAACTCCATATTTTCATTTTCACTACCTCACTCAGCTATTTTATTATTGATGTCTCACCGCAAGCAACGGAACATGTCCCATGCATGTTTTGCAATCGAACTAGGACTTTCTACAAATCGTATGGTGGTTAAATTATTCATATTATCGGTTTTCGATTTAATAATAATTAAATAAAAATTATAAATATTAAATAATTAATTTTTATATTTTTTTAGAATTTAAAATTTTAGTTTTGACCAAAAATAATGGTTAAATCGGTTAGGTTAAATTCAATCACTAGTCCTATATTATGCATTCAATTGTATATTTAATTCATATTCTCCGATTGAATTATTCTAAATTTCTATAACTTTCGAATTTTAAAATTTTAGTTTTGGTGCAAATGAAGTCGTTAATCGATTAATTAGATTTTTGGTTCGTAATATGTAAAAATGACAAGTTTGACATAACATTATACATATGATAATATGTTTTGTTGTATCAGATTTGAAAAGATCAGAACTTAACTTAATGGCTTTAACAATTATTATATTGTGAAGACTGAATATGAACTAAAAACATCAAATTAAAGTATAAAAACTAAAACTAAAACTTTTATAAAATACAAATAACCAAAATATTAACAATGATATAGCTAAACAAATAAAATTAGACTAGAAGAATATCATAAGCATTGGTCCCATAAGCAATGATCTTTACCAACAAAGTTGGCCAATGCTCCAAATACAATAATAATATTAATCCCCTATTATGTTCATCACTAAATGATGACTTTAGGCACTAAGCTCAAACCCATACATACCCACTATCTCAATTTTTTTCCATTCTTTAATTTCTCCTTAAATTTCCTTCATTCACTCCAATCATGCTTCCATTACTTAATTATTTCTTTCCCATATATAAATTTAAACCAATCCATTCAATGATGCCTCTTTAGAGTTTTTGAAATTAATAACCCTAAATTTTTTCCCATAATTGAATATATTCATTACCCTCACTACTTGTATTTGCAACTCAATTTGAGCAAATATTTGCGTTTGGATTTAACAATAATTACTATCGAATCAATCATTACATATATTGGATTGAATAATTAATTCAATAAATTAATTTGTCCTTACATGTTTCACGCAAGTAGGATTGCCATCTTTTAGGTTAAAATATGATATTAGTCCCTATACTTTTATAGAATTTGAGATTTAAAAATACAATCTTCTTGCTTTTTAATTTAAAAATTTTATTCTAATCATTATTATTGTTGGTAGTTTTTGTTAATGATTGAATTGAGATTTTTCAAATCAACACAGTTAGAGGACCTAATTTCTAATTTTTTAAAATATATAGATTAAATCTCTAATTTTGTCAAAGTATAAGGAGTAACAACATTTTTTTACATTCAAATTACAAGATTTGAACCTCTAGACATTAATGTCAACTTTGAAACTTGAATCTTTGCAAGTAATTTTTATCACTAGACGAGTAACTTATTGATTTGTCGGTGTCGTTTTATTCTCTGATGAATTGTGCGCGTATGATTTGCGATTAACTATTATTTAATAAATGAAACAAATTATGTATACCAACAAAGGGGCATGCTTTGTCGATGTAACTCAAGTTGTGGCTAAGACAAGATGTTTTGTTGGTGTGGCGGTGATGACGGCGGCGGAGGGGGGTCAGTGTGGATAAATGGTAACGGAGGATGGAGTTTAGAGATGGGAATAACACTAACGGCAACACAACATCTACAAAGTGGACAAGTTGAATTAGAATGTAGCCAACGATGCATGCATTCGATGTGGAACACATGTTTGCAAGATGGGACTTGGAGCAGTTCCTCTTTCATCTCAAATTCACCTAAGCAAACGCTGCATCTGTAAAAGTATTTTCCAAAAAGTTGAATAAGTTTATCTACTTATGCAATATGGTACCAAGAAAAAAAAATGCAATGAAATATACAATAGTGTATTGAGATTTGGGCTTAACTCCTACTATGCTTCAACCAAATTATCTATTTGCACTTATTGGACTGTGGGCTAGTAAGGCCACCAAGGTTTTTAACCCTTTTCAAGGTTGATGTAGTGTATGCTAGCCACATTTGAAATGCATTATGGTAAGGTGCTCATGGACCGGATTTAAGTATGATATTAACATATTTTATACTTGTTTTAATTTGGTTTAACCTAAAATATGGGTCTAAAATTTGCCCAAGTCCGCCTATATTATTTTTAAAAAAATATTTAAATTATATTATTTTAATATTAACTAATTTTATATTTTTTAATTTTTTTAATTTTTATATAGTCATTTTAATATTATTTTAGTGTTTACATTAGAGTAGTATTATATATTTAGTATAAGTTTATTTTTTTAATATGTTCTAAATTACATAATATATAAAAATAACATAATATAAAGTATTATAAACTTAAAAATGGGTCGGCCTGGACTCAAGCCCTGAATGTTTAAGCCCGACCTATAATTTAAATGGGTCTAACTTTTTTTATCTAAGTCTATTTTTCGGGTCTAATATTTTTGCCCAAACTCTCTCAAATTTCGAGCGAAACTTCATGCCTGGGCGTGTAGCTCGGCCCATAAACAAGTCTAGTTAATATACACTATTATTTATACTATTATGATGTGTTTGATTGAATTAATGACATTTACGATCTGGATATTTAGAAAAATATATACAAACGATGAGGATCGTGGGATTTGAACCCAAAACATCATAATTTTCACTATTTCAATTTAATTTACCATTTTAATTAAAGAAATATTTAACTTTTACATCAATTTTTTGTAAATTTGTTTTATAATTTTTTTCACCCGCTTTGCAATGGGGTTAAAGTTTTTATTTGTATTGTGAACGAGGTTTTGTTTTAATGATAAAATTGAAGTTTTGAGAACTTTAAAATCTCTAAGTCTCGTCGTATATAAATGTGTGGCTCTTCTTTAGGTTTATTTTAGTTATAGTTAGTTAATTTGAGTTTAGTTAGTTGTTAAGTTACTCTGTATCCGTCCGTTTTGAGAATTTATCAATACACACTTAGGTAACATTTGGTGTAATTCTCAAGTTTAGGGTTTAGGGAATTTTATATTAGTCCCTATATCATGCATAAGTTGTGAATTTAGTCCATATACTTTAATTTGTTTAATTTTAGTCTCTATATTTTTCAAAATTTAGAACTTTATTCATGACCCAAATGGTAACAGTTAAACCCATTAAGTCAAATTATGCTATTAGTTTTCTACTAAGTGTAAGTTGTGGATTTAGTCCATATTATTCAATTTAATCTTTTTAATTTCTATACTTTTCAAAATTTAAAATTTTAGTTCTAATTAAATTGGTAGTCATTGAATCTATTAACTAAAATAACATGACTTTTTTAATACTAAGTGAAAATAGCAAGACATATGATAATATGTTTGTCACATAAGATTCTGGAAATAACAAAACTTAACTTTGCAAGTTTAATGACTACCATCTAGATCAAGATTTAAATTTTAAAATTCAAAAAACATAGGAACTAAGGAGTATGAACTAAATCCATAACTTACGCATAATACAGGGACTAATAGTAAAATTTAACCTTTTATATCACTGTGTTTGATGTATAAATCTATTCATGGGTTGGATGATTTACTCAGTTCAAGCCTTGGACATATATGTTTTTTATTTCGAGCCGACTTAGTTTTCCCTAAATTAAATTAAATAATTAAAAGTTATTTTATTTAAATTGAATTAAAAATATATAAATATTAGTATAAAATATTTTATTAAAAAATACAAAATCTTAGACCCTAGCTAATGATAACATTTTGGCTTAAGTCTAGACTCTAGAGGCATATGCAAGGATTAACTAGCAAAATTTTCACGTGTTACTATTGTTAGGGCTAATTTGTAATGGATAAACATTAAGGGATTGGTAAAACAATGATCTTATCACCCACTGGTTTAGATTGCTAACAACGAAAGTGATGTAAGTCTTAAAAAAGGTTAAATTTTGTTATTAGTCCTTGTATTATACTTAAATTGTAGATTTAATCTCTATATTTTAATTTAGTTACTTTTAGTCTTTGTATTGTAAATTGGTCAGTTTTAATCCTTATACTTTTCAAATTTTAGAATTTTATTCCTAACTAGATGGTAACTGTTAAATTCATTAACTTCTGTTATTTTCAAAATATGACGTGACAAACATATTGTCACATGTGTAATGTCATGTTGACTTATTTTTTCTACACATTACTCACAGAAAAACTAGTTAATAAATTTAGTGACGGTCATTTGGGTCAAGATTGAACCTTTGGAATTTGAAAAGTATAAGGATTGAGAACAATCCAATTGGAGAATATGAGCTAAGTTTACAACTTTACGCATAATACAATACTAATAGTAGGATTTAACCAAATAGATTTAACTACTATAATTTGGGCTAGAACTGAAATTTCAAAATGTACAAAGATTAAATTTGAAGAGCCTAAATCCATAACTTACGTAGAGTATAAGGACTAATAACCAAACTTGACCATTCCTAAATGCATATTTTTAGTTTCATCTCACGGTTAATATCGAGCTCTAAGATTTTCTAACTCCTTTCAGTTACCTCTACCCATTCCTTTAGCTTTGGTCAGTATATTGTTAAAGATGGAAATAACTATGAATGGAAAATTTATTGATCAAATGATTAAAATTCATAACCATTTTTTTTATTTTATAATTGACCTATTTGATTAATAATTTTTCATTCTCACTCCTTTCTATCTTTCATACCAAGCAAAATTTTAAGAAATTATTTTTCAGTGAGCTTATACGACATAAAAAATGACACCTCTAATGCCTTCTTTTAGCTCCTCTCTTCTGGTTCTACTCTTTCAATATTGACACATATTCTTGATCTTAAGTTTCAAAATAATTGATTTCATTTTGACAATACATGTATCTATAAACACTAGAATATCCTTCTAACCCTTCCTAAACCACGTTTCTTGTATTTGTTAGCATTTTAAGTATTCTATTATTTTTTTAATAGCTCAAAATATCAAACTGAAACATTATCTTTATTCAATATCTTGAGCAACCTACTGCTCTAGTACCATTATTATAAGGTAAAGAATTTTAATCCAAAAAAAAAAATTACAACTATAGATTGAAATATACTTTTAGCTAGTATGTCTAAATCAACATTCTACCACATTAATTGTGCCTCTCAAATGAATACCCTAAAGCACTGAAAAGTTATTTAACATAAGAAAAAATCTCAAAATTAATAAAAATATTGTTTTATATTATTAAAATTCAATAATTGAATAGTCAATTTCCAATAATTTTTTTAAAAAATCATGGATTTAATGCATTAGAATAAAATTGTTGATAATGTGCACAATATTGAACACATATTAGTTTGTTATATATTCAACTGGTATTGATACTTAAGAATCCAAGACTCTTATTTTATGCTTTTGATATGAATGGTCCTAATTCATCTATTAAATTCTCTATTATGTAAACAAAATTCTTAGTATTGTTTTGAAATATTTTGTGGGTAAAAATGATTAATTTAAAAAGAAAAACTTGTGAAAAGAATTAGATTCTAGCTAGTAGGAGGGAAAATCAAGCAAAATTTAATTCCTCATCTAGGTCTTTTCTTAGATGACCACTTTATACTTTATTGATAGTCAATTTTTCATCATTCCTTTTCCTATACAATCATCTTCCATCAATTTCAGGGATAAAGATATATATATATATATATACATGTATGTATAGTGTCACACCTCAGAAGCACATGGCGTAGGGCAGAGTGGATTTTATACACTACAGTGATTGCACATAATATATTGAGGGGTAATCTATGATTGGTATTTTAGTTTAGTTTCAATATTTAATTTGGTATTTAGATTAAACAACATCATGTGGCTCAACTGGTATTTGACACATATGCTCCAGTAAAAAAATACAGTACTTAATTGAGACGAAAAAAATTTAAGTACCAAATTGAATATTGAAGTCAAACTCAGGTACTTAAATGGGATGAAGAAAAACTCAAACATCAAATTGAAAAAAAATACTCAAACACCTAATTGAACATTAAAACTAAACTCATGTATCAAATTGAACATTGAAATCAAACTTAGATGCTGAATATATATTGGTAATTATAATAGAATCTGAAACTATATTTCAAATATTAAATTAGCTTATAATCTTTTAAAATATTCTAATTGAGTTTTTAAATTATTAATATTGTTTCAATTAAATCCTTCCGTCAATCCTTCTGTTAATTTTTTAATTAAATGTCAGCTGATGTCGCGTGTCACTATCTTACTGCAATATTTATTATTAATAATGTTGATGTAAAAAAAAACCCTAAACCCAAAAGAAAAATAAAACATGAAACTCACAGTGTATCCCTTGTCCTCAATTCTTCATCAAATAAGACTGTAGGCAACTTATCTTTGAACCCAGTTTTTAAACTCAATTGACAAGGCTGCTGCTGCTGCAGTAAATGCACATACATAAATTAACTGCAAAGTAATAAAAAAAAAGAAAAGAAGAAGAAGGTAACTTTGATTAAAAAATTACCACCACATGATTTATATGCATGATTGAATAAAGTAAATAAAAAGAAAAAAGAAAGATACACTTACTGAGGGATTAAAAGTAGTAGCTGTTGGAAGAATAGGCCTAGGGTTTGATATATTGGTAGCTCTTCTCTTGAGATAAAACAAGTAAAACAATAAGAAGAGGATTATTGAAAAAAGGATGGGAATTGAAAATATGAAAGCCTGATAGAGTTTCAGTTGAAGTGCTCGTGGATAAAGGTGAGGAGCTGAAAGTGGTGTTTGTGTTTGGTTTTGAGGAACACCCATTAGAGCCTATAGCCTAAGAGAAATGGCAATGGCTCTCTAGCTTACTTGAGTGTATATATATATGTGTGTGTGTGTGTGAGTATGTATGGTGATTGTACTTAAGGAGGGGAAAACAGCACTAGATGCTTAAAGCAAAGATGTTATAAGAGTGGAACAAAGGACATGATAAACTTGAAAAAGGAAAAAGAAAATAAATAAGTTTTAAAGATCAACTATTACATGATGATTAATGAGTTGAACTGTTCAAAGATCGAGTAGCTTACTTGGTTCGATGAGTTTGGTTTTGATTTGGATTGAGTTTGTATAAAGAAAATTTTGACTTTAAGTAAAAGGATGAAGTTAGGGATTTTGTGTTCGAAGTTGAGATGAAATTATAAAATTTTCAAGGATCAAAGTAAAATATTTTATGTTAGGAGGACTTGGATTAAAATACTTCTGGTTGTCCCCTTAGATTCTACTATTGGCTCGACTTGTATTCAAATTAAATAACGAGTGCATATGTTGAAGGGTTGAGTAGCTTCCTTAATCCAGCGAGTCTAGTTTGATTTGGGTTGAGTTTGCATAAAGAAATTTTTTACTCCAAGTTGTTTGGAAGGACCAAATTAGGAATTTGCGTCAAGGATTGAGATAAAATTATAAAATTTTTAAGTTCAAATTTAGAAATTTTAGTTAAGTGGACTTGGATTAAGTTAATTATTTTCGAGGGACTAAAATATAATTTCATTATATGAACCACTTGCTTTCCCTTTTGATTATCTTATTGGCTTGAAAGCGGAGAAGCCAAAATATTATTTTAAAGTGGTCAGAAATGAATAAAAATTTTCGGGGAGACTAAAATAGAATTTTAATTTTGTACTAACTTATAATTCCCTAAAAATTAAAGGGGTTATATAAAAAAATTATTTTTAGAAACCAAAGGGACTACCTGCCACCTCTCTCTGCCCCTATTGGCATAGCTTGTATTCAAATTAAATAATGAAAAGTATTTTATTTAAATTTAATTAAAATATATAAATATTAATTCTTTTAATATTTTATAATATACAAATAGTAAAATGTACCATTAAATTATGTTAAGTTCAAATTTAAGCACGAAAATTTTAGAACTATGTTGCAGTCAATTTGACCCATGAATAAATCATATAAAATATTTTCATTAAAATTTGATATGAATAACAGTCCATTTATAATAATGCAAATAGCACAAAAATAAACAAATACATTAAAATTTATTAAAATATAAAACATTTTAAATATATTATAAGAAAAAAAATACACAACTCGCATACAATGTGGGATATATATTTATGCTTTCTTTTGGAGCGATGGGACAAGCCCGCCACTCTCCACTGAAAAAGGGGAGGGACCCCTTTACTCTCACGCTCACATATTGTAAACATGAATCGATCCCATATTCTTTTCATCATTTTTTTTTGAAGAAAAATCCAAAAACATGTCTTAATTTATTCTACTATAGTCCTTAATGGATAAAATAAAAGTTTAAATGATGACAACTAAGCATCTCCAATTAATTACTTGAAAATTACTAATTGAGTTTTAGCTCGGTTAGTATTGATGTTGTTGTTAATGCAAGAGGATATGAGTTTGAGTATGCCGAAGTACATTATCATCCTATTTAAGGGTTGAGAATGGACTATAAGTAGTTTAAGGTATTGTATAAAAAAAGAACAGATATGATAAAAACTTATAATGAAATTATTGTTAAAAAAAATAGAGTAACTAAATGTGATCAAATAATAATAGATAATTTTTTATAAAGGATATTGTGGGTCTCTTATTAAATATCGTTGGAACTGGTCAACACCTTTTATAAAGTCATCGAGGCCTAAAAACTAGCTAAAGCTCTCTCTTTCTCTCCTTATAATTTCTCCTTCTTCCTCTTTACCATCATACTCAACCACGTACAACCAATGATGTTTGAATCAAATTGGTTGGGGTATTGATCCAAATAATTATATTAAATCAATTGGACAAGTTAAAAATTCTATTGAACTAATTTTTTTTTTAAATTTTTAATGTTTTTTGATTAAATAGATCAAACTGACAAATCAATAATTTAACTAATTCAAAGTTAATAAAACACTAGTCTAATTTTAAAAATATTATTTATATCTCTCCGTCCATCGAATTAATAATTCTCAACCACCTTTTCTCTTTCTCTCTGATCATCGAAGTTTTTATGACATGACATATCTATCCATGTCCAAATTTATAATCCAAAGGCCATTTCTTCCGACTTGTAGCACAATTTTTTCGTTGTGATTGAGTAAAAAGACCTCACCGGCTTTTTTGCTCGTGCCATAGAAACAATATTTGGTTAAAATCATTTCCTTTTTGTATTTTTCTTTTTATGAGCTGTTTTGAAATCAATAGAAGCTTGAATTATAATCTTATAAATATCTTTTTTCTATTTATCTTTTTATGACCAATTCCTAAAAAAACATAATAAAGTAAAATTCATTTTGTTGGAGGATATGAGTAGACTTGTTTATGAATTGAGCTACTCGTCTAAATTTGAAGAATTGTTCGAAATTTGAGAAGATTTAGACAAGAATATTACGCTTAAAAATGGGCTTAGATAAAAATATTAAGCCCATTTAAATATAGGCCGAGATCAAGCTCAAACGTTCAAGGCCCAAGCCCGGCTTGACATGTTTTCTATGTTTATAATGTATTATTTTATCTCATTTATATATATATATATATATATATATATATATATAATTTATAACACATAAAAACTAAATCTATAATGATATATAATACTATCATATAAACATTAAAAAATGTTAAAAAGCCTATATATAAAATTTTAATAAATGAAAACTCTTGTCAGTCACTTGTTTGGTATAGGTTCGAACTATGTTACCTTCATTCCTTACCCTTAATAAATTTTATGAACCTTTTATATTTTTTGAATTTTTACTTTTTAAATTATTTGTTAACGTGGCATATAAGGTAAATAATGTCATGTTATTATAAAATACACATGGATTGCCACGCAAACTAGGGACGAAACCAATTTTTTTTTAAGAGAGTTGGATGAAATTTTAATTTTTAATAGTTCATATCTTTATAATTTTTAAAAGATTAAATCAAATTTTTATAATTCTAAGGGCCCAAAAGTACAATTTTACCTTCATTAATTTAAATTTTAAAAAATTTTAAAGAGCCTAAATAACGAATTTTCATTTTAGGGGAGCCGATGGCCTTGCCACCCCGTAGATTCGCTTCTAACGCCAACATTGTTGGAAAATTAATACTTTAGTTAGCATTTCGTTAAAAAAATGATTTGACTCTTTTGAAAAATTAAGGGTTAAGTTTAGCTCAAAAAAAAAAGACTAAATTGATAAGAAATATAAACATTAAGAGCTAAATTTATGTTTTTTTTTCTTTAGCACAGTACAGCACAGCAGTTCAACAGCTACAATGAAAAACATTGTTAAAACAAGACTATGAGCCAGTTCTGCATTACTTTTCAAAAGTACTTCTGGAAGAAAAACTGTGCAGAACAAACTGCTTTTGACTGAAATTTTTAACAAAAGCACTTTTAGTGCTTAATTACTTTTTTACCCCTCCAATAACATAATATTTTCTCTTTTTTTCTTAGTACTTAATTACAAATGTATTAAAATCATTAATTAAAAATAAAAAATATTTTTAAAATACTAATTACAAATATTTAATAGTTATATTTAAATATTTAAAATACGATTTATATATTCTAATTAAATTTTATAAATCATTAATATTTATTACTTAAAAATATTTGAAATTTATATTTTATATATTAAAATATTAAGAAAAATTTATAATAATTTTTATATTCTTCTAAATATAATAATATTAATTAATTTAAATATTATTTAAATGTATATTTGTTAGTTAATAATAACATATCTAAAATAGAAATTTTATTTCTCAAAAGTACTTTTTAGCAAGAATGCTAAACATTCAAATTTTAAACTAAACTTTTCAAAAGTATTTTTTCACAGTACTTTTCAAAAGCACTTTTCAAAAGCATTACCAAACTAATCCTAACAGAGAAGCATATTGCCAATTTAAAATGCAAAACAAAGACCAACTCCAATATAATTTTTAAGGAAGGTTTAATTATGGATTCAGTCTCTCTATTATGTTAAATTTAAAATTTAATCTCACGATTTTAACTTAAACATAATTTGGTCTTTATTTTAATAATGTTAAACATAATTTTGTCTTTATTTTATTAATGTTATTAGTAAGTTGAATTTGAAAATACGGTTAGTTGTTATCTGTTAAAGTTAAATTATTTTTACTATTATTCAATCACATGTGAAAATTCAATCATTCGTGTTCAATCAAAAATAAATTTATATAATAGTCGAATGTTTAATGTTATTTTAAAAAGTTTCACATCACCATGTTAAGGATAGCAATTAATGGTATTATTAATTTGGACCAACTAATAATATTATAAAACAAAAAAACAAAAGTATTGTTTAAAGAAGATAATATAATTGAGGGATTAAAATCATAATTAAATAATTTAACCCATAATATTTACACATTTTCTCAACATTTACACAAAATATATAAATGACCGGAGCTAAATTTGTTATTATACCAATCAAAATTACATATAATTAAAGAAAAACATTGACAAGATAATTAATTATTTTGATTGCTCACCTTCAAAATCAACAAAAATTAATTATCAAATTACTTCAAAAATTTTCAAAATTAATTGAGCTTTTATAGATCACACCTTAAATCATATGTTAAATAAAATTAATAAATTCACCATACCATATATATATAATTAATATAATTATAATCTATCAAATTAGATTAAATAAATGTATTGTTTATAAAATTTTATATATGATATATAAAATTATTTATTATATATAAATAAAAATTATTTTTAAAACTAAAGTAATATAAATTTTTTTCTTTTCAATTTTTGGTTAATGAACACATAATAGTTTAAATATAAATTAAGTCAATATAATGTTTAAGTTTGTTTATTTATTATTATATAAAATTCATTTAATAAAAGTATTTTATTGAATCAAAATTTTTATTTATAAGTATGATAAATTGTCTAATGAAGTAAAATTATTTAATTAAATAAATATTTTAGTCAAATTAAAATTCTTATTTATAAATGTGATAAATTTATAAAAATCATTTAAATAAAAAATTCAATAATATCACGAACAACAAAGGTTATATTAATCAATTCAAAATTTTTCAAACTCATATTTATATATATTATAAATTATAGATAAATATATATATATATTTCATTTTGGAGAAATAAATATTATTTTAAATTTTTTGGGTTCTATTCATATCATATTTAATTTTATTTTATATCAATTTTTATAATTATTATTAAATTATTTTTCATTATTTAATTATCACATGTTATATATAATAAATAGTTAAATTTTTAAAAATATAACTTCTATTTGAATAAAATAATATATACTAACATAGTGCAATTGTTTTATACAATTCGTCTCAAGCAGCGGCAAATATGGAGGATGGCAGAGGCCGGCCCTTCTAAAATGGAAATTTTTTATTTAAATCTCTTAAAATTTGATTTAATCTTTTAAAATTATAAAAATATAAGTTATTAATGGTAAAATTATATTATATTATCGTAAAGATATATAATTTAATTTCAACCCTATAAATTTTCTGACTTCGCCTCTAGTCTCAAGTAATATATTTTTATATATTGAAATAAACTTTATTAATTTAATAAATTGTTGTTTATCCTACTTTATTTAAAAAAAGAAAGAAAAGAAAAGAAAAGTGAAATAAAATTTAAAAGGTTTCAGATAATTTAATAATAAATTAATAAATGATGAGGAAAAGGCCTAAGGTATGATGAAAGTCGCACAAAGTGGGAATAATGAGATAAAGATCCGAAACTCCTCCACTCAACACTATATCAGATTCTAAAGATTTGCTAAAAAGTGACCAAAATTATATTATTATTTATTAAAAATGATAGTGTTGTCCTTTTCCACACAATTATAATTAATTAATTAATTAATTATTATATAACGACTATATATTTGCCTTATCTCAAACACACCCTTTTTGTACTATATGTATATATTAATTTCATAAATGCTCACCTAAAAGGTTAATTTCAGTGGGTAGTCGTGCAAGTTAGATTAAAAATTAAATTGGTCTTTTTTTGATAAATTTTTTATCCATTGTTACTATTAAGAATTGGTGTAGCTGATGAAATCACCAGAAAGTTATACGTGGTGTGTAATGTGTACCTCATGCTAATGTACATGGATCCCTTTTTTTAACAGTAGAAATAGATAAAATTTTAATAGAAAGACCAGTTTGCTCTTTAATCTATCGTATAAGAACTAATTTGTCTATTTTTTAAGTGAATGGGGCAAAATGTAATTCGACTTTTAATATAAGGACATCTGTGATACTTTTACCTTTGTTATGCCTTTTAATTAATGAACAAAAAATTTATGCCTTTTTTTGTGTAATTATTATTTAATACATCTTTTAATTAAGAGTTAATTGCATCAAACATTTTCGTATTATAACCCTCATTTTAAATTAGTCATTAAACTTCAAAATGCTCTAATTACATTCTTAAACTCTCGATGTTATATCTATCAAGTCATTCTATTATTGAAAAATAAATTTAACCATCAAATGGCACGTAAATTTTATGTGATATAATTTAAAATGAAAATTTCAAAGAAATGTAAATTGTTGTTGCAAAACTTTTAAAATTAAAAATAAAGTAAAACTGAAAAAGAAAGAGTTTGTGAACGATAGTTTCTGTAAAAGTTTCAAAAATCTCTAAACCAAATTTTTTACAATACTCATTTTTCTTTAAACTTTTCATTTTAAATTATGTCATATATTACCTGACATCCTATTTAACGGTTAAATTAACGATTTTAGTAACGGAAGGACCTTATTGATATAATATCAATAGTTTGAGAATGTAACTAGAATGTTTTAAAATTTGAGGACCAATTTAAAATGAGGGTCATAATTTGGGGATGTTTGGTGCAATTATATATTTAATTTAACCATGACATAGTTGTACAATTATTTTGTATATTTTATTTACTTTATTTGTTTTATCACATTAAACAAGTCTTGTTTGAATTACAAACCTGTATTTGATTGAAGAAATAAATATTTATGTTGATTTTGCATAAAGGAAAACAGCATATTAATTTTTAATCAATCTTTAGTAATTAATCAAGGCATAATGATTTATTTAACTTTTAATTTTACAAAAAAATTATTTTAACCCTTCATTTAATTTTTTCGCCTCTTTTAACCCTTAAACTTGTATTGTTTGTCAAATCACTCGAAATGGATTGAAAAGTTCAAATCTGTTAACTTTACTAACGTAGCATACCAGTGGATGTCAGGTTAGCAATTAATTAATTTTTTAAATTATAAAAATATTAAAAAGTATAAAAATTAATTAATTTTCAAGAAATTAATTAATTGCTAATACAGTAAAAGTTAACTTTTTCCTCCATTTCGAAGTAATTTGACAAATAATGCAAGTTTAAGGGCTAAAAGAGACAATAAATTAAGTAAAAAAACTAAAATGACTTTATTTTAAATTTGAAGAGCCAAATAAATCATCATGACATTAAGTAAATATCAAGAAACCAAACATATCTGTATATCTTATGGTGGCCATTAGAAGCATTGGGTGGTGTATATATATATATATATAATAACAAGTTGAGGAAGCCATTGCTGATGACAATCACTACATGAATAGTATTATTGGTGACAACACAAAATCGATTAATTTGAATTCAAACTCGATTAAAATATTAATAATTTAAATTCGAAAAATGACCCAAACCAGAAACGATGATCTGAAAATTTTAAATCATTAAAATTTTTAAAACGTAAGTAGGGATTTAAAATTCTCATGTTTGAGCCTTGGGTTTTACAATGTTGAATCCATTGTATGCTTCGAAACTTTGAATTCGTTTCCATGTTGTATCTTTCAGTTTAGCTTAATCTTTCAACCTTGTTCCTCAAAATCCTTCTTTCTGCCAGCGTTCGTTCATCTCGCGACATTGGATCAGATAGCATCTTCAAGCAAAGGCAATATCAAGCGAAAACGAATGCCTTCTTTTTAAATACTCCGAGGACCTCAAATTTGTGTAGCATTTCAATCTCACTATATTGTAGCCTTTTTGCACCTTGCATTTGCCTGTGATAACAATTGGATACCTTGGACTTGAAGCAACCAGCAAATAACTTCAGAGCAAGTCTTTTCGAGGAAGCAATGAGCAAAGAACCTCGGAGCAAGCCTTCCACATGGAAGCAACCAGTAAACAACCGTGAAGCAAGCTTCCCACACGGAAGCAGACAGCAAACCTTTGTAAGAATCATTGTTCAAATATTCCATTATGTTTCTGCTAAGAATACTAGGTTGCATTTTTTATCGGTTTCATGGCTTCTCAAGACGTGCTTTACGTACAGCCTGCTGGATATGTCTCTCATGCTCTTTAAGTATATCCTCAATGTTTCCCCCAGGAGGCATCAATGGTCCAGAACAGTGGATCCGGGTTTTCCGTAGTGCACGAACCTGCAATAACACAACCACAAACTAGACTTGGTAAACACATATAAACACGATACGTTTAAGCATGATTAACGCAACATGTTTGATACACATTTCATATTCAAATTCAAGTTCAGCATACTATAGCCTATATGAATTCATGTATTGGGTTCCATATCTAATCTCAATGATCGTGATGATCATTTAACCAGAAAATGATGATGAAAGTATCAGTTACAAGGAAAAGTAGGCAAAATGAGTCAGTTACTTACTGAAGTAGGATCTTCATTAGTTGCTGTATCCTGTGTCTTATGGGAAGCTTTAGTTGCTTGAGGCATTAGTGAAGGTTGTGGTCTTAAATCAACACTAGTTCGTGTAGGAACTGACTTTTTCCATGTTCCTACCGCATTACGGTGGATCATCGAAGAGGATTGAGATAAACAGTTTTGCAAAGTGATATCGTGTGTATCAATATGGAAGCCAGAGGCACCATCCTCGATATGACCGGCTCGTATTTTTGACTGTCCTTCTTCAATGAATTCCAGAGTCCGCACTCCCTTAAAATCTGACGTCCCTCTTCTAACAGATTCAGGTCCTCGTCCCTTCGCAGCCTCGGCTCTTTTCCTAATGTTACATGGGAGAACACAAAATCAAAACAAAAATTCGTAACATTGAAATAAGCCATAAAAGAAATACCTTCTTGCTTCCTCATCGCGAAGTTTGATATCTAGTTCTTTGCACGGAGAATGTTTTGGTAGGTCAGACGGATCACAAGGGAAAGGCTCCGTTGTGAAGAACTAAGAAATCAGTTCAACAGAGTAGCTCAAGAAAGTTAACACTTCAAATCACAAGGGAAGGGCATATATATATACACGGTTGTTTAAATACCTCACTGTTAAGTGCTGAAGCAGCAGTTCCTCGATCTTCCGGTTCCATTGAAAGGAGTTTATCGACAAGAGACAAGGCAGATTGTGGGAAGTTTCTGAACATGTCGGTGACATGGCGCCTGTAAGGTTGTTGCGGTTTAAAACTAGTTGCATGTGGAAGTTTTGTTTTTTGCCAATACTCCTCACTAGGTGAACCGCAGAGCTTAAAGATCTTATGCATTTGCTCCACCTGGAAACAATCGGAAAAGCAATCACCGATGAACAGTTTGCATTATGCAATATGGACTCAATAACCTTGTCTAACACGACCAGACAGAAAAGGATGAACACATAAATGAGACGTTACCTCTGTTCTTCCAGGCATAATCGGCTTCCCAGCAAATAATTCGGCAAGTATACAACCAGTACTCCACAAATCTATTGCAATTCCATATTCAGTATCCCCAAGCAACAGCTCGGGTGCCCTGTACCAAAGTGTTACGACTCGACTTGTTAAAGGCTGCTTTTGACCAACCTGAAAGATTGTACCTAGACCAAAATCTGCAATCTTAAGAATTCCATTGATGTCTACCAGAAGATTTGAGCCCTTAATGTCTCTACGGAGGACACCGCGGCTATGGCAGTGTTCGAGGCCACGGAACAACTGTTGTATGTAACATTTAATCTACAACAAAATCACATATGCCTCTTATAAAACCAACAATATATTATAACATGCGTAATATCATTATATCTGAAATAAATGATAAATAGAGAAACATGTACCTGCGGTTCAGTGAACTTGTTGCCGGGAGTTGCTGCAAGCCCAGCAAGATCATGCTCCATGTACTCGAAAACAAGATACAAGCTGCTCGACATCCTTGAAGTGACTATACCCTCGAGTTTCATAACATTTGGATGGTCAAGCCGCCGTAAGATAATGATTTCCCTAGCCATAAAACAAACACTATGTGGATCCATATTAACAAACCGGACCTTCTTCATGGCAACGGTTTTGCCTGTTTCTACGTCACGGGCCTTATATACACTGCCATAAGTTCCTTGTCCAACCTACATATATGGAGCTTATTATGTCATTATAGGCAAAAAATTAAAATCATTTCAGTATGCATCCATAGGCAGGGGCCCTGGCCCCCCCAAAATGGAAAAGAAAATAATTTTGTCATGAAAATTATGAAGACATATGTCAATACAATGGTGAAATTGCATTTTAGCTCTCATAAAACTATACAACTCAATCTTGACCCCCCAGAAAAGATTTCTAGCTTCGCCCCTGTCCATGATAATTAACCAACAAGAATGCATAAATGATTAAAGATGCTCATTTGTAGGTGACCAGTACCAAAAATTTGCTGCCAATGTAACTTTTAACATTGCATCACCCTTTCAACATATTTATCAATTTTAAAGAGAATTGGCAATCCAATTATTCATGCTTGCTCCATATGAAAAAAAAATTATATGTAGTATTTTCAACTAGTATTCATGAACTTGAATATCATTGCACATGCAGATGAATGTACATGCAAGTCAAAGGAAGCATGAACTAAAAGGTTCTCATATAGCCATGATGATCACATAGCAACTTCATATGTACTTCAAATTCCATGTTTCCATTTGATCATCATTAAATGATATATAACCATATGAATGTACATGCAAGTCATATGAAGCATGGAGTGAAAAGTTCTCACATAACCATGATGGTCACATAGTAACTTCATATGTACTTCAAATTCCATGGTTCCATATATGAATGTATATAGTAACTTCAAATGTACTTCAAGTTCCATGGTTCCATTTGATCATCAATAAATCATATATAACCATATGAATGTACATGCAAGTCATAGGAAGCATGGAGTGAAAAGTTCTCACATAACCATGATGGGCGCATAGCAACTCCATATGTACTTCAAATTCCATGGTTCCATATATGAATGTACAAGCAAATCATATAAGAGATGAATGTACATAGTAACTTCAAAGGTACTTCAAGTTCCACCGTTCCATTTAATCCTCATTAGATCATATAACCAGATGAATGTACATAACAACTTCATATGTTACTTCAAGTTCCATGGTTCAATTTGACTCATCATCAAATCATATAATTAACTACATACATCATTGCTTAAGAGAGTAAAATGAAACTAATCATAAAGAGACATTGATATAGAGAAGCAATATACCTTATCTAACTTCTCAAAAGATTCCACCCTTCTAGGCAACCATCCATCAATAGCTTCACCTGCAACTGAAGCTAACCATGAAGGCCACCCTGCAGAAACTAATCCCCTTTCAATCACCAATTTCTTTTCACCTTTAGCAATTGAAACATCACCATTGCCATTGTTCTTTTCGCTGTCTTTGTTGCTGTTGCTATCAATGTCCTTGTCATTGTTGTTTTCTTCTTGGGCTTCTTTTGAAAAAATGCAGCCCATAATCTTCTCAAAAAATGCTTCTTTTTTTTTTTTTTTTTGAATAAGCTAAACAAAAAGGATCATCACCATGAATGAATCCTGGGATTCCCAGGTCAACATTGTTTTCATTATCTTCTCAACCATAGGGAAAAAAACAATTAAAATCTAAAAAAGGAGATGAAATCAACAATATTATCTTGCAAATTAATTATGGAAAAAAAAACTAAAATTCAAATAGTTGAGAGAAAAGAATGAAAACCCAGAGAAAAAAAAAATCCCAGGAAAAAAAAAGAAAAAATCTTTATCAAATGGTAAAATTCAAAGGAAAAGATAAAGGAAAAATGGGTGAGAAACAAAAATGCAATTAGTTTTGTGAGATAAGCTCCTAAAATTGCGACAAACCGAAGATGTTTTTAGGATATGTGACAAACAGACACACTGATGTTTGCTCTTTTAGTTTTCACTGAAAAAACTTTTTCCACACCTCTCAATGTTGATCAAAGTAATGTCTGCAGACAAAATTTTTTAAATTGGATTGTTGAATTAAATCGGTTAGATAAAAAACAGTAAGTACACCGATTGTCAACCGATATGAATCAGTTTAATCGAGTTAAAATTGATTCAACATATAATTAAATTAGATAAACTAAATTTCGTTTAGTTTTTAATATTTTAAATAATTTATTTAATTAAAATTGACTTAACTGGTCAAGTAAGTAATTGATGACTTGACAAATTTTATTATTGGTCCAGTTCCAAAACCCTTAATTATCAATTTTAAAAGTGAGCATAATAACAATGTTAATATATTTCATCAATTTTATATAATTTTAATTATCATAATAATAAATTTAGTCCTCAAAATTATACATTTTGTTTATATATTGAAGCTAAAGTTTCTTTTTATATATTCTTTTGAATTTTTAGGTTTTTAGAATTTCAAAATTTTTCGATAATTTTTAGAATTAAAGCCAAATTGATTAAATAGAAAATATTGAGAGATTAGTTTATTTTATATCAATTAAAATTATGTACAATTAATCAAAAATATTAACGGTTAATGATTAATTGTCCTTAATTACTTCCATTTCTAGTGGGAAGGACTAAGAATTTTAGAGGAAGCAATTAAAACTATCATAATGCAATCTTCAGCAACGAATCTGGTGAGGTGATGAATGACAATGCTGGAATTATAGCATTTGCTAAACCAGTCACTATGGCACCAAAAAGAGCAATCAACGAAGTGAACCAGGAAGTTCTCGTATTTGTTGGTCTCAATCGCCCAGGGATTGGAGCAAATTGAACACGGATAGTTCAATGCATTTGATGACAGGCTGTGCCTCAGCTGGAGGTTTGTTTCGAGACCACTAAAGTAAGTGGATTACGTGATATAGTCGGAATATAGGTGTGTGTTCAGTTCTTGATGCGGAACTTTTGGCAATTATAGATGGTTTAACATAGCCTGGAAGAGAGGCATTAAGTAATTGTTGGTGGAAAGTTATTGCTTGGTTGCTGTCAATATGCTTAATGGTCAGACATGGGAGACTGATGCAAGTTTGGTGTGAATTATTAAAGCGTTGTTAGTTAGGGAATAGACTGCGAAGGTAATGTATACTCTACGTACAACAAATATGATTGTTGATTCTAAGGCAGCTTTATGCGGAAATGATTCTATTGACCTAAACATCTATGAGTTTCCCTCCAAATCGATTCGTCTAGAAGTCTTATAAGAGAGTGTTGGTATTCAAGAGAAGATTCTTCAAAGCTAATTATATTTTGCTTCTTCATTCACAAAAAAATGTAAATATTATTGTAAAATATTTATAATGTAATACATTTTATAACATAATAAAAAAACATGATTATATTTTTATCTGAAGAAAAGTATATGACTTAAAAAGAGATGACGCGATAAAAGTATCATGGAGGTTATTATATTAAGAGTTAAATTACATTTTGTCCACTCTACTAAAAAATGGGCAAATTAGTCCGTCTACATTATATCAGAAAGCAAAGCCAACGAGGCCTTGGCTTGTTGGTTAAGATGAAAGCCTTGAGTAGCCAAGTTCGAGTCCCACCATTTGTAATTGCAATATGTGGCTCTCTCATCTCATTATGTGTTGCGTATGAAAATTTAGTCTTTCTTCTTTTCTAATTTGCTTTAAAATTATAAGTCTAAATTCTTAATATTATTAAAATTCTTCCATTAAATTTAAGTTCATTGTTTTGTTTTTTATACATAACTATTAAGTGAATTTTTTATTTCAAAATATTAGACTAGCAAGTTTAATAATATTAATAATTAGACTAAAATTTTGAAATTTGAAAAGAAGAGAGACTAAATGAGTAAATTCCTAAAAATAAAAGGGTTAAAGTACTCGAGAGGTTGTATCAAATTAATCATGTTATTAAATGAATCAATTTAGTTCATATACTATTAAAACAAATCAAATAAGTTCAACTTGTAACAAAGTTAACATTTATTGATTAAAAAATATCTTGAAAATTATTTATTTCCAATTGCGTTCAATTTCAAATAAAATATTTTATTTACAAAATTATAAAAAATATTAAAAATATTAACTCTATTAAACAATAAACGCTAACTCTATCTTGATTTGGTCTTATTTGATTTTTTTTAATAGTAGAAGAATAAAATTAATCCATTTAATAGTATAGGGACTAATTTGATTGGGTACTTATTATAGAGGGACCTCTCAGGTTCATTCACCAAAATAAAAGTAAAATATCTAAATTCCAAGTACACGAAGAATATAGGGACTAAGACCATATTTTAACCAAAAATAAATGAAAGTTTTAAGTGGAAATCAAAGAAAGGACAGGGACGAGCCACGAAGGCGATGATGGCTTCGAACTTGGTAAAGACAATACACGAAACTGATAGAGAGAAAGGGGCAAATCGAAACTTAAGGAAAAATGGATCTTTACAAGGTACTGGGCGTGAATCGGAGCGCCACCAAAGATGAAATCAAGGAAGCGTTTCGGAAACTGGCAGTGAAATACCATCCCGATAAGCACTCCCATTCGCCGAAACCCGTTCGAGATTCCGCCACCCTCCGATTCAAGCAAGTCTCCGAGGCTTACGAGGTCCTCAGCGACGATCGGAAACGCGCTCACTACAATCTTACTTCTTCCTCTTCCTCCGCTTCTTCTTCTTATAATTATTATCAGCGATACGCAAACGCCAGCCGCCGCAGCGGCGATGGCGGCTACGGTTTCTCTTCGGCCAATTCTTATAAAAATAATCGTCAAAATTACGCGAGTAATTTCTGGCATGTTTCGCTACGATTTTTCACTACGCGCGCCTTCCTTCTCAATCTTGCCTTCGCTGGGTAATCAATCTATCTCTCTCCTTGGGTCTTTTCGCTGTGTCTCTTTAAAATTGGTCTAATTTTGGTTTTAGTCCCTCTATTATGCTGAAAATTTAGATTTAGTCCATCTAATTTAACATAATTTGATCCTTGTTTGTCCAAATTGATTACTGATTACATTGTTAACAGTTTCCGATAAAAGAACGATGATGTAGCTTTTTACTGTAGAAAAGTTATCCAGGCTACTGTGACTGTGAGGAACTGCCTTTTTATTTTTATCAGCACTGTAAGAAGGTTATTAAAGCCAATCACGCCACTATTTCAGTGGCAAACTTTTGCGGGTTTTAAGTTGATTGCATGAGTTTCAGGGTTGGATTCATGTTGTTTGTGAACCCGTTCTCCCTTCCCCAACTGTAATTGCTTACTTGTATAAAAAAAAAAAAGAAGTCATTAACGAAAAATTCGCAACAGCTAACAATGTTATCAATTTGTAGAAGGATTAAATCTTAGATTTCAGCATGGTGGAGGTATTAAAACCAATTTGATTTGGGATATTTAGCGGTGAATGACTTGTTTATGTCCTTCACTACAGTGCTTTGTATGGTGGAACCGTTGTAATTGATAACAGCAGAGAAGCACTGTGGAAAATGCATAATTCTGGGGTATGTATATATTTTGCTCTATCCTTTCTCTTTTTCACTGCTGCTCATTTGAGTCTGTTCATTTCAGTTGTGGCTAAGGGTGCAACCAGGCCGAGCTGTGTCCAAATACTGGCAAGCTCGAGCTTGATACTCAGCTCAAGCTCAATCCAACATCTATTTTTAAACTTGAGGCTCAAGATATAATTGAGCTCGATTAAGCTCGGAAGTATTCAAGCTTGAGCTCAGCTGGATAATTAAGTTTAGGGTTAATAATATATATTAAGGACAATATCATAATTTAATAATTGAAAAATATTTAACATACATATTAAAAATGAAAAGCTCAATAAGGGTTGTGAGCCATTCGAGCAAAGTATTACTAAGCATGAATTCAGCTCAATCAATAGCTTGAGCTGCTCAAGCTCTAGCCCAGCTCAATAATTACCAAATCGAGTTCGAATTTTTTTGAGTCAAACTTGAGTAGCTTGTGAGTACCAATCTTTCAATTACATCTTTATTTGTGACAACTTTTGTCTTCCCAAGTTATTCACTATAATCTCTAATACTAGCTAGCTTCCTTTATCATTTTGTTTAAAACTAGAAACTTCTGAGCTGTTCTATACTATAGGGAGAAACTAGGCAAGTATTCTTTACTAAATACTGATGTAGGAAAGCTAGCCTAGGAGGGTAATTTTCATGGCATGTTTGTGATTTGAATTCTTGAGGGTTGAGGAACACAGGAAAATGTAATTGAGGTAAGAAAAGATAGCATAAAGCTTCTCACCTAGAGTACCTTACAAGTTAACTTTAATCATATCAGGCAACTGCAAGTGTATCGATGATGAAAATGCATTGATAATATTCTATATCTCAATAGAGAGAGAACATTGAATTTTTAGATACAAGAAATTTTCTTCCCAATATGATCCTAACATATATGGTTAGATTTCAAACAGAGAACTGCAATCTTAAAACAAATCCCGTTTACACATTACTTCCAATGTGTGTATAAAGTGAAACCCTTTTTTTAATAGTAGATGCTAGATCATTTTGCTTAAGCATTCTTAGTTCCTCATAAGAAAGTATATATACTTTCTTTGTTGAATTTTATCCTTTTTGGCATCTTTATCTTTTTATTTAAGTATGGTCTAAGGCATTAGATTTCTTATTTTCTTTGACCCTACTCTTCTGAATGAGGGGATTATGCACCAATCACTGAAGCAAATGCTCAGGTGCTCTAAGGCGTAGATTTGTTGTTAGATTGTAGAATTTCAAGTCTTTGGACCCATATTCATCCCTCTCCATTCCCATTTCATATCTTTCTATTGGTTTATTTATTGAACTAGTTATAAATGGTATATGTGCTTAAATTTCTAATATATTCTCTCTAATATTATCTATGTTTATGACATTTTCTTGCATGATAAAGCCTTGCCTTCGCATAAAAATACTTCATAAATCCAAAGTAACAAGAAATTACAGTTTGATTGATTCGACCTCTAATGTTGTGCTGGATTGAACTTTTGGTTAGATTAGATACTAGATGATATTTACTCAATTAAGACTTGCTTCAGAACATTACTGATTCCAATTTTTGACTCAGAAATCATTTGAAGAAGCCATGGAATCAATTGAGAAAGCCAAAGCACGTAGAGATACATAAGAAGACTATTGCTTAAACTTTATTCGGTCTCTGCTTGTTTGATCAATGGTGCCTTTTTCCTCAGCTTTGGGGATCAAGAGTATTGCTGTATAGTTTCTCACTTCCTCTTATTTTTTGTTGATATTTTATTTTCCGTTTCTATAGTTATTTTATATTATAGTTCTCAGTCTGTGATAGTTATAGTTATTGTATTACAAGGTCTATTTGTCAAACCTGTAAACTTGTGGTTGTATATGTTAAAGCCACAACCATGCCTATGTTCCCTGTTCTAGAGAACAAGCTACTAGCATTTTTATTATTATAGAGATGAATGGTAGAAATAGAATAATTGGAGTTGGGATTGAACTTGAATTGAACCGATATTTTGCTGCATTTCTTCTTGTAGAATTTTGTGAAATGGCATAGCGAGCATATTTTTGTAGATTTTGCCAACCAGTTTTATGTGATTGTTTTGTTGGAACTTGACATTTTATCTATAGCTAATATAGTTGATTATAAATGTTGGAACCCCAGCATTGGACCCATTGGCAAAGAGTGTTATGAGATCAAATCGCAGGAATTGCCTGCTATGGGGGAATGATTCAAGTTGTACCAATATATTTATACACTTCATAAGAAATGCTTTTCCTCTTCATCTTCTAAAAAGAAAATGGAGGTTATTGAGAATCAGTTTACCAAGCAGTGGTTTTTATTTTTACCTTAATCAAGATAATCATATATGATATTTTGCTCTGTTAAGGGTACCATATACACACTAAATAGGCCCCAGTGTGGTATACTTGGTAAAAAAAAAAGAATTTTATTTTTGAAATCTATTTCATATAATTTTATTATTGGTAAATTCAAAATGGCATATGTATTAATAAAAAGTAGTATGGGATGTCGGGTTCAATAAATATAATTTTACTTTTAGTAATAATATTATAGGGTGATATATTGGACATGTATTAAATTATCTTTGATATAATGTTTTTAGTTAAAATTTTCATAAAATTATGGCAATTTACGATAATTCTTTTTATCGTAAATAATTATAATATATATAAAAGGATGGAGTTATAGAAACTTTTAAACCAACTAATATACCATTTTATTATTCTTTTGTAATTTTACATATATTATTTATTATTATAAAGATTATTATATTTATAAATAAGAACTATAATTTTATTAAAATATTTCTTATATGGATTATGATGGTAAAAGTATAAGAGAGACTTTTGTGCTAAGAGTTAAATAATATTTTCTTTTCTATTAAAAATAGATAAGTTAATCTTATATGTTAGATCAAAAATAAATTAATCATTTATGTTAAAAATTTAATTTGTTTTTTACTGATAAAATAACCAAATAGTAACATTGTGGCATACCACGTATACCTTATTCGATGTACATAGATTAATTTTTACAATAAAGATTTATAGAATTTTAACAAAACAATCAATTTATTATTGATTTAATGTACACGAACTAATATTTCTATTCTTTAAGTAAAATATATAAAACACAATTACTTTTAATAGAAAACCTCTATGATACGTTAATGTTAAATAAACTTATGTCATAACATTTTAAAGAGCTAACTTCTATAATACTGAAATTTTATTTATATAATAACTTTATTTTCATATGTATCTCAATAAAATACAATAAGCATTACTTAATATAATTGTGATAAATTTGTTAATTATTAGAAAAAGATTGTACTAATTTAAGCTTTAATAATGATTAGAAATTATTTAAATATTGTACTAATTGTTTTAAATAACATTATTTTAATTAAATTTCTAAAGTAAACTACTTAATAGTGTCACAGACTTAGAGTTTTTACAAGCAATCCGTGCGGCTTTAGGCAGTTTCTTTGCTAAAAAATGCCTAAGTCAGCCTAACTCGCAACAATTGAGGATTCAGCAGAACTCCTCTAAGGCGCCCATGAAGAACAGCAGAAGAACGAAGTATGAACAAGCTTGAAAGATGAACAAAAGCCACAGAAAAGCAAAAACACTTGAGAGAAAAGTTTAAGTGAATGCTCTCAAAATTCTATTAATAACTGAATGAATTACAATGAGAGGGAGAGGCCTCTATTTATAACTGAGCCCCCCCAAAATCAACGGTACATATCTGATAATGCTCTAGAATAACGTATTTCTATATATTAATCACGTGTTTATTCTGAGCTTGATCCTACTAATTTGAGCTATTTATGTCTTTTTTATCTTTTAAGGACTGATTTGGAGGCAAAAGCAAAATTAATGGACAAAAGTGCGAATTTGGAGACACAATGGGTTGATATGCGACACAAGAAAAAGATTGTACCAAAAGTGCGAGCATGGAAGACACAAGGACTAAAAACGCAAAAAGAAGAGATTTTATTTTATAAGACTCCATTTTATTTATATTAGGATAATTAGTAGGATTATTTAAATTTTAGGATTTTATTTTAATTATCTTTATTTATCTTTAATTAAATGTATCTATCTTTTTAGAATTTAAGTTAAATTAGACTATCTTCCTAGGACTATAAATAGGGGGTGAAGTGACTTTATTTGGTTCATCTTTTTCTGTAAACACTCTCTCCCTGAAAGTCTAAGTTTGTTTCTTCATATTTTCTTTCAATAAAATTCCCTTTTCCATTTTTATATTTATTTTCTTTTCCACCATTATCATGAGCCACTAAAACCTATTTAGCCGAAAGTTGTCAATATTCCCTAAAAAGGGTTCTTGAGGCCTAGAATCCGTACTTAGCCTTCTCGCCAAGTATTCATTGTTTCTCCGTACTACGGGCTGACGCTTCTGTCCATGGCCCTTAAGAAGTAAGCTTTTCAACATATGCAAAGGCGGTCGCTTAGTATGTTTTGGAAGGATTGCACAGTCGGTTCGTTAACTTACTGCGTCAGAGGTTGGCGAGCCAAAGAGACAAAATAGCGTGGGATTCGCTATTGAGAAGCGTTGATCTAGCATAGATTACTGGCTAAAGTCAGTTCCCTAAAAATCGTAAGTCTAATCTTTGGAGCTGGTAGTCGTAGGCGTCCTCTTCCACTATAACTGGCTTACTTGAGTTGATAAGGCTTACTTAAAAGCCAAGGATTGAACCCAAGGCGGAACGAGACAACCGGAGGCTGGAATCTCGCCACATAAGAAACTTTCTCTTTTCCCAACTCTATTTATTTTTTCTTATTTCAATTTCTGCAATTTATTTAATTTCGCAATTTCAATTCACTTTAAATTCTGTTTTTATTTTTTCAGACTCTTAATTTTATTTTTTTTATTTTTCAGGAACGCAGGTTTTCTTGGCTAAAAAAATTGTCCAGGATTTCAAGGAACGAGCATTAATTTGTACAATCTGGTCCCTGAGGATTCGACCCTACTTCCCCTTTACTGTTATTTTTACTATTTTGAGAACTCCTCTAAGGCGCCCATGAAGAACAGCAGAAGAACGAAGTAAAAACAAACTTAAAAGATGAACAAAAGCCACAGAAAAGCAAGAACACTTGAGAGAAAAGTTTAAGTGAATGCTCTCAAAATTCTATTAATAACTAAATGAATTACGATGAGAGGGAGAGGCCTCTATTTATAACTGAGCCTCCCCAAAATCAACGGTACATATCGAAATACATCAATTGCTAAGATTAAAAGCTATCCCAATATCAAATCTCTAAGATTACAGAATCGTATTTTCTAAAGATTACATTTAATGTCTATGATCACATATAAGTTCACCTTCCATATTTGCCAAGCATATCTTTGAAGATTACTTTCCATATTTACCGAGCTCCGGAGATGGGCTTTCAATCTCTCCAAACAATGGACCAGTCTAATTGAGCCTAATGACCTCCCTCAAATGCGATGGATCGTACAAGTTCATCATGGTTGCAGGCTCCCATGCGCAACCTATTATTAGAAGAGAATAAATTAAATTAGAATCATCCTAAAAAGTATAGTTTTTAGGCACTAATAAAATAGTGTCACGTCATTAAATTTTAAAGATAACAAAATATTATTATACTCATCTATATCGAATATCTTATGGGAATAATTTGCATTAGGATTATCCAAAAAATTAGGGGTTTTAGGCACCAATAAAATTTTGCCACATCATCCAATTTTAAAGACAATAAATTATTATTATACACTCATTTATAAAGAAATTATTTTATGGACCCTTCCCGCCACATTTGTCGTTGTTCCTTTTCAATTATTTAATTACATTTCATTTTTCCATGCCCCTAAAACATAATTTTGGTAAAAAAAATGTACCGTGAACTTTGAATATAGAATTTTGAACCTTAAACCCAAAACTCGAACTTATAACCTTAAACTCTGAACTTAAATCTTGAACCTTGAACTCAAGTACAAATCATAAACCCTAAATCCCAGGATTCATAAGGTTTAGGGTTCGAGTTAAAAGTTCGGGGTTTTGAGGAAAATAATTATCAAAATTATGTGTCAATGACATGGAAAAAATTACAGAATTTTTTTTTAATTGATTACACAAAATAAAAAATATTGACTTAAATGATTAAAATTTATAAAAGAAGAAAATATGTTTGTTTATAAAAAATTTAATTATTTTAACTAATTTAATTAAAATTAAATTAAGTTTAAGAAGATATTAGATATAGATAAATGTATAATAATACTTTGTTATATTTAAAAATTTAACGACATGAGACTATTTTATTAGTGCATAAAAATTATACTTTTAGGTTCATCCTAATATAATTTATTCTCCAAATTTAATTATGAAATTTAAATACATAAAATCTTTACAAAATTATAAATCCTAAAATTAAAAATTTGGAATACAATTACAGTTCGAAAATATTAACATATAATACAAACACAGAAAGAAGTATTTTTTTTCGTAGACCACCTTCCAGTACAGAAAAAGAAAACTGATATAATTACATAAAATCAATTATGGAAGGTGACGAGAAACCTATTTCGTCTCTTAAACCTACATCCCAAAATTCGAGTCATCTCAGTTCCTTCACCAATAGGCAAAGTCACAGCTTCCACTCTCTTTTTCCTCAAAAGTTGACCAAATATCGACCCATCTTTTTTATGATGAATATTATGAACTATCACAGTCGACCCTGTTTTGATACCATCCTCCTCCTCCACCATTGTTTTAAACATTAATTTCAAGTACTCATCGTCGAACTTACAATCGATCACTGCAAAATCCACGTTCTTCAACCGCATTTTTATCTGTTTTATGATTGTCTCGCGTGGGCTAGTGTTGGTGGGTTCAGCGTGAACCAGATTTATGTATTGTTGAAGATGATCGGCGGTGTGGTGGTGGTGGTGGTGGTGGTGGGATGGGAGGATGCAACTGAGTTGACCGCCGGTGTGTTTTGCTGCGACAGCGAGTGCGATGGTTAATGGTGTAATGCCTTGGGTTGTGATTTCAACGATGTGTTTGGCTCCTTTGCCGGCTGCCATGGCTGATATCAGTTCCATGCAGTTGGGTTCTATTAGTCCTTGCTTGTCATCTTCTTCAACTGTGCTCTTTGCAGTTGGGTTCCATGCAGTAGGTAAAGATGAACTTACAAGATGAAGTGTGTCCAAATAAGCTTTCATGGCATCTTGAGGAGACCATTCCTTCATTTTTTTTGTTATAGAAATTATTGGATGGAAATAAGATGATGAAAAAACTTAGGGTTTATGACCAAATTTATAGCACTTTCTACGTCAGAACCTTGATGATAATAAAACAAATACGTTGTTGGCCAATTATGGGTACAACCACATTAGATACTAGCTAGGTTGACAAGTGGCATACATATGGCTGTCAAATAAGGCGACGCGTGTATTTAAGAATGTTCAAAAAAAAGGTGCACCTAATTTTCATGCGATTTTATAAGTGGTGGCAAATTTTGAGGCATCCCATGTGATAAATTTGCTGACGTAACCAAAATAATTCAAGATAAAACATGTTGGTCTCTGACTGTTGTCACATGGATGAACGTGGCGGTCAGTTGGATAAGACACGTGGACATTAATGGTTACTCGAAAACGACCTGCTTACACCTATCACCTATGCTAAGTGCATTGAATCTGTCGTTATGATCGTTCTTCACTTTTATTTGCGCATTATTTGTGAGATAAAAGGGTAAAACTATCATGAAAGTCACTTTAAAAGTTAGATTTCATTGTTTTTTTATTTAAAAATAAGTAAAATATTTTTTACGTTAAATTGAAAAATAAATTAATTTTTTATTAAAATTTTAAAATCAGATGTTAAATTATAAAATTGTGTGGCTTAATTACTCACCTCATCTCTTAATTATATGGTTAGGAGTTCAATCCTCGTTTATAAAAATAGAACACATTTCATAGCCTATCATTTTAATTAATTTTTAATTTTAAATACTTTTATTTAATTAAAATACTGCAAGTCATAATTTTATTGGTCTAGAGTAAAGTAATAACGAAATAAAATTTTAAGTACTTAAATGAAAAATTGCATAATTTAAATCATTATTTAATTCAATACTTGAAATGATGAATTTTTAATTTAACATAATTTAATTTTTTATTTTTACAATTATATTAATTAATTGAAATAATTAGCATCTCTAATTATGATTAAAATGATTACACTAATTTTTCTTAAAAACACATTTATAACACATAAAAAAAATTCTATTTCTATTTTAAGAAATATTTGTGGGAAACAATTAAAAGTATTATCTATTTGGAGAATATATATATATATTAAAAAAATCTGACCTCAATATTTTATCTGAAACAATTAGGAGTATTATAAAATACAAGAACCAAAGAATGTCATATTAAAATACATCCCAAAGTTAAACATAGAATGTAACACCCCCTACCCGTATTCATTGCCGGAATAGGGTACGAGGCATTACCGGAGTTTACTGAACATTTTCAGATAATTTTGAGCCATTTATTATTCATATTTTGTAAGAATCATAACGTTTCTCTATTGGGCTCTCGAAGCCCAAAACATACATTAGAAACCAACTGGAATAAAATCGAGATCATAAAAATTTTCGCAAAATCTTAAATTATATTTTCATCTAAGTACTTACCATTTCAATGCTCCTTATAATTAAACATTTTACCATTCAATCAATAGCTTGACACTTGTCTAAGCGTCAAACAACAACATTATTAGTATACTTGCACATATTTCATATAAATTCAACATTAATATACCTATTTTCTCAACATATCACACTTGAATTTAATAATAGTCTCAACTTACATAATTTCCTTGTATCAACATATCAAAGATAATTATATATGTACATGTCACAAAATATATTATTCTCTTCTTGTTTCTTCATAAGCATATATCATTCATTTCGTTATGTCAATATTTCATGCACCATCATTTCCTTATATCTTGTATATATTTATTTCGGTAATATTTCAGATTAAACTTAACATAAATTAAATTCCATGTACCCATACTTATTTCATTTATCTATCTTCTTAATTATTTCATACAACTATTTTGTACATATATTTCCATATGACCAATTCCTGTAAACATTTCACACAACCATTTCATATAACCATTCCATCTTATACATATTACTTGAATATCGATTGTTCAATAGATATCTTGGCGTTTCTCTTCCTCGGTCTTATTTATCTTCGACATGATGTCATAGTATCTTTCAACTATGGTTTTACTCGTTTTCTGTCATGTTGCCATGGTATCTTTCAACCATGGTCTTATTCATTTTCCCGTCATGTTGCCATGGTATCTTTCAACCATGGTCTTACTCATTTCATGTCAGGTTGCCATGGTATCTTTCAACCATGGTCTTATTCATTTCATATCACATTGCCATGGTATTTTTCAACCATGGTCTTACGCATTTCATATCACGTTGCCATGGTATCTTTCAACCATGGTCATACACATTTCATATCAGGTTGCCATGGTATCTTTCAACGATGGTCTTACACATTTCATATCAGATTGCCATGGTATCTTTCAACCATGGTCTTACACATTCCATATCACGTTGCCATGGTATCTTTCAACCATGGTCTTACACATTTCATATCAGGTTGTCATGGTATCTTTCAACCATGGTCTTACACATTCCATATCAGAGAGCACACTCATGAACCTCATCCTTACAAAGGGATTACCACCAGGCTAAATCCTCGTAATATAAACTCATAGAATATTGTCGGGATTACCAGCCCAAAGCTAAATCCCATGCAACGACAATTACTCTAATGAGCTTGAATCAATTACCACCAAAGGCTAAATTCAGACCTAATTGGATTACCGTCCGGCTAAATCCATTTTCCACATATTCTTCGGGAGGGCTATATAAGGATAGGATCACCCGTCTAAGCTAGATCCTTTTTACCGTCAATTCCTTTTCAGAGATCCATCGAATTTTCCTTCCATTCAACCGTGATTTTTTTCCTTTTTTTTCAAATATATCAATGTTTCATAAATTTCCATATAATGAACATTCAAATCATATTCATATAAAAAAACATGCATTTCAAGCATTTAAGAATATAATTCAAGTTACACGAACTTACTTGGTGAAATTGCAGAAATATCAAGATTAAGGGCCATTTTGGTAATTTATCATTTTCCCAATTTTCACCCGATCTTAAATTGAAAATTTCATTCAATTTATTAATTTAGATAATAAAAAAATTCATTCCCTTCAATTTGGTCATTTTTGACATTTTTACAAAATTACCCCTGAAGTTTTACTTTTATTCAATTCAGTCCTTAAGCCTAAAACATGCAAATTAGCCATGCTAGCTAGATATTCATATATATTTTCCTCCAATTTTTTTATGATTTTCCAAAGTCAAAACAGGAGAACCCGAAATCATTCTGATCTTGTCTCATAAAATTTATTATATATCATGATTCACAATTCTATTGCTGACATAGTTTCTGTTATAAGAAACTAGACTCAATAAGCTTTAATTTCATATTTTATTCATCCTCTAATTCGATTTATACAATTTTTGGTGATTTTTCAAAGTTACACTACTACTGCTGTCCAAAACAGTTTTAATGAAAAATGTTGATTTCCATTTTGCCCCAAATTTCACAGTTTGTACAATTCAGTCCTTGCTCAATTAACCCCTCAATTGAGCTAATTTTTCTCAATTAATACTTTAGTCTATCATTTTAAACTTCTTCATAACCCCTAAAAATCAGAACTTTAGCATTAGACATTAATTCCAAACTCTTTCTTTATTAGGTCCTAAAATGAATTTTCCATCAATTTTACTTGATAAAATCATCATATACCAAAAGCAAAGCTTCAATTCTATGATTATTCATCATATTATTTCAGCACTCATCCATAAAAACTTTAAAAATTAGCCATGGAATCAAAAACTAATGAAATAGTAAGTTGGACCCAATTGTAAAATTCCAAAAACATAGAAATTTCAAGGAGAAAGCAAGAATTAAACTTACATGAAGCTAGAGCATGAAAACCAGCTTGAACCCCCTTCCATGGCTGTTTTTCAGCTGATGAATATGAAGAGAAATGAAGAGAATTCTAGATACTCCAATTTAGTCCCATTTTTATTTAGCAAATTTTGGCAATTTTCCAATTTTGCCCTTATTTCACCCATTTCCTGATTTTTCTCAGCTATTGCCGCCCAAAATATCTCCTTTGGGCTTATTTTCACTTTAGGTCCTTCCTCATTTGACAATTGAGCTATTTAATCCTTTTAGCAACTTTTACACATTTTCCAATTTAATCCCTTTTATTTAATTGACCACCCAAACGTCAAAATTTTCTAACGAAATTTTAATACTACCTTATTGACATTCCGTAAATATTTATAAAAATATTTATGGCTCGGTTTATAACATCAAGATCTCGATACCTCTTTTTCTCAATTTCTTGACCAAATAAATCTTTATAAAACACAATTTACTACTCCAAAAATCTTTTAAAAACTACATTTGGCTCGTAAATATTAAATAATATAATCTACGAGTTCATTTGTCTGATTTGATGGTCTCGAACCACTATTTTCGACATCGTTGAAATTCAGGCTATTACATAGAAGAAGATTAAAATCATAATTTGACTTAAAATAATCTATGTTTAACACAATCTTTTGACATTTGATTTAATAAAATTGATATAATTTTTAAAGAATATAATTTTTAATTAAATTAATTCAAGTAATTATTTGTTTATAACAAATAAAGCAAGAATCAAGGGCAAAGTCGTGGGTGATAAAACTCCGATTCTCTTTTCTTTTTAGGTCTCTTTATTATTTATAAAATTTTAAATTAATAATAGTAAAATTATATTTTGATCCCAAAATGATAAAAAATTAATTTAATTCTTTAAAAATATAAAGATATAGACTATTAAAATGGTGATTACATTTTATTATCGTAAAAATATACAATTGAATTTTGACCCAAAAAAAAAAAATCTAACTTCGCCCCTAAAAGGGATAGAAAATTAGTATATATAAGGTAAAGCATAACATAGGGTTTATTCATAGCAAACTCCAATTACATCCAAACTTTTCATGGCTACAAACTTGGGAACAAAAGTTAGAAATCACACATATATATATTATATATACATACACACATAGAGACACACAGGTACCATATATATAGCATCCAGTTCCATGATACCTCAATGCACAAGCAGTTTTAGACTACAACCTAATAAACTGCATTTCGGAAAGATAATCAAATTAATGCAATCCTCTCTGGCGAGGAGTCATTGGTAACTCCACCAGAGTTGGGGTATATTCCCAGCTACTGAGAGGAATGGATTTTGGATTGTAAAGCAATGCCGCTCCGATGGAAGAAGTCCTCCCAATTCTTGCCATCAGCATGCCGAATCTCGACATGGGAAAGTGTCCCAGGGTCTAAACACGCGAGTGTCACAGCAATGCCATCGGGGTTCGACCGTGGTGTATAGAATGAAGTTATTCCACAAACCTTACAGAATGTATGTTTGGCGGTGTGAGTTCCAAAAGTGTACGTAGTAATGAACTGGTTCGAATCACCCAAAAGCTCGAACCTTTGACGCGGGACAACAAAGTGAACGTTCCCTCTCATGGAGCAGTCAGAACAGTTGCATTTCCAAGCAATAATACTAATAGGTGCTTGGACTTTCCATCTTACTTTCTTACAGTGGCAACCGCCATTGTGCAGTACTAACTCGGATTCCATGCCAACAACAACCAGGGCAAGTGAAACTTTATTCTAAAGCTGATTCCGTAGTAGATAACTCAGCTCAAATGCAATAGCATATCCTATCAATGACCATGCAATGAAACCATTAATCCCGCATCTTAATAACTCAGTTCAAATGCAATAGCAGTACCATATCGAAATAAAACAATTAATCCCAATTCTTTATAAATCAGCTCATAACTAAGTTCAAATGCAATAGCATCTAAGTACCGTAATGCAATAAAACATCTTCATGACTCGGTTCAAATGCAATAGCTTCCTAAGAACCGTCACTCAATGAACTATTTCCACTTCTCTTTTGACCCCACGATATGCATAAATATAAGCAATAAAAATCATGGTATGGAGCCCTTGTACCAAAAGACAAGACTAATGCACTTATTTGTTCAGTAAATAGGAAAAATACAATTTGACTCTTAATATTAGAACTTCTATGCTAGTTTTATCAACTTAACACAACACCACCCTTAATCTTCATCTTTGAGGAAATTTTTTGTCCTAAAATAGGGAAATATACTGGTGATGGACATACTAATTAGCATAAGCAAAATCAAAACAGTAAGCGGGCTAGAAGTTTTAGAAATTTAATTAAAAATCACACAAAATTTTCAGTGTTTATATTTAATTAGTTCGGTTAATAAGAGATGAACTTTTGTTTTTATTGATTAAAACTTTATCAGTCTAAAATTTGTTAATTTCTAAATATCTAAAATGGACAACAAACAATGGAGCGAGTTTTAATTTCAACCAACCAAAGCGACGTAAGAATCTCACGTGGAAAGGAACTCTGTTAGCACTTCACACTATGAACCGATCAAAGCAATCTATCTATGTTCGTAAGTGTCGCCGGTACCAATAAGTGGCTGCGAGAACTGACAGTGGGTTTCTTCCTTGAGCATTTGAACTGAGTTAGAATCTTAAAGCATTTGAATTGAATTTGAATCTTAAAGTCATCAATGTTTGTCTCATGGTTATACAAGAAAATAAAAAGGAAAGGAAGTGCCCACCCATATATATACTAGGTAAATCATAACGTAGAGTTTATCCATAGAAAACCCAAGTACAACCAAACGTTTAATGGCAACCAACTTGGAAACAAAAGTTAGAAATCACATATACATTCATACAGTCACACAGGTACCATATACATATAGCATCCGGTTCCACGAAGCCCCAATATACGGCCATTGACAAACCTGAAGTGAGAGCTACTAGGTGGAATGAATTTTAGATTGTAAAGCAATTCTACTCTGATCATAGAAGTTTTACAAATTCTTGCCATCAAAAAGCCGAATCTCAACATGGGAAAGTGTTCCAGGGTCTAAATATGCAAGTGTCACAGCAATGTCATTGGGATTCGACTGTGGGGTATAGAATGAAGTTATTCCACAAACCTTACAAAACGTATGCTTTGCAGTGTGAGTTCCGAAAGTGTAGGTAGTAACAAATTCCTTCGAATCACCCAAAAGCTCAAACCTTTGACGCGGGACAACGAAGGGAATGTTTCCTCTCATGGACCAGTTGGAACAGTTGCATTTCCAAGCAACAACACTAGTAGGTGCTTGGACATGCCATGCAGTACTAACTCAGAGTCTATGCCAACAACAACAATGGTGAGCACAAGTTCATCCTAAAATGATTCCGTAGTTTGAAACTCAGTTCAAAGGCAATAGCAGCCTGACAACCATCATGCAATGGAATCATTAATCCCAAAACTTCATTACTCGGTTCATAACTCAGTTCAAATGCAATAGCATCTAAGTACCATCACGATTCATGAAATGAAACCATTAATCCCAAATCTTCATAACTCAGTTCAAATGCAATAGCATCCAAGCAATGAACCATTTCCATTTCTCTTTTAACCCCACAAAACGCATAAATATAATCAATGAAAACTGAACACAACACCCTTAATCCTCATCTTAAGAAAAAAAAACAGAAAAAAGGAAAACAATTGTCAACACCTTACATGTAAAGAAGAAAAAAGATCCCAAAAATCAACAGCTTATAGAACAAAAGATAAAATAAAAAGCCTGTTTATCTTGATCACAAAATGGGGAAATGAACTAGAGATGAACATACTAACTAGAATAAGCAAAATCAAAACAGTTAGCAGGCTAGAAGTTTTAGAAAATTAATTAAAACGCACACAAAATTTTCAATGTTTATATACTAGTTCAGTTAATAAGAGGAGCTTTTGTTTTTATTGATTAAATTTTTATCAGTCTGAAAAATATTAATTTCTAAATATTTAAAATGAACAACAAACACTGAAGCGGCAGGCTTAACAACGTAAGAATCTCACATGGAAAGGAACAATGTTAGCATTTCACACTATGAACTGGTTAAAGCAATATATCTACGTTTGTAAGTGTCTACCCATAACAACAAGTGCTTAGAGGAAGTGACAGTGGACTGCTTTCTCGGGCGTTTGGACTGAGTTTGAATACTAAAGTCGTCATTGTTGGGAGGACTTTATCTGAATACCACTCCCAACCTGAACAGGGTTCGTCTAAGACCATAAAACAGATGAGAACAGCTCTGGTTATAGAAAAAGAAGAAAGGGTCCACCCATATATATATTGTGTAAATCATAACATAGAGTTTATTCATAGCAAACTCCAATTGCAACCAAACTTTTATGACTACCAACAAGAGAACAAAAGTTAGAACACACATATACATACAGACATAGAGACAGACAGACACACAAGTACCATACATATAGCATCCAGTTCCACGAAGCCCCAATACACATCGGATGTAACGTAGAAGCTAAACGACTGCATTTTTAAAAGACAATCAAATTAATGGTAATCCTCTCTTGTGAAAGCCATTTGAATTTTGGATTGTAAAGCAATGCCACTCTGATCACAGAAGTCTTCCCAATTCTTGCCATCAAAATTCCGAATCTCGACATGGGAAAGCGTTCCAGGGTCTAAACATGCACGTGTCACAGCAATGCCATCGGGGTTCGACTGTGGTGTATAGAATGAAGTTATTCCACAAACCTTACAGAATGTATGTTTCGCGGTGTGAGTTCCGAAAGTGTATGTAGTAATGAACTGGTCCGAATCACCCAAAAGCTCACACCTTTGATGTGGGACAACAAAGTGAACGTTCCCTCTCATGGAGCAGTCAGAACAGTTGCATTTCCAAGCAATAACACTAGTGGGTGCTTGGACTTTCCATCTTACTTTCTTACAGTGGCAACCGCCATTGTGCAGTACTAACTCGGATTCCATGCCGACAACAACCAGGACAAGTTCAAAGTTTATCCTAAAGCTGATTTCTAGTTAGTAACTAAGTTCAAATGCGATAGCATCCTAACAACCATCACGCAATGAAACCATTAATCCCACATCTTCATAACACTGTTCAAATGCAATAGCATCTTAAGAACCATCACGCAATGAACCGTTTCCACTTTTCTTTTAACCCCACAAAAATGCATAAATATAAAACAATGAAAAAGTGAACACAACAACACCATCAATCTTTCATCTTTAAGAGAAAAAATATATATCAAAACACCTTACATGGAAAGGAAAAAACCCAAAAATCAACAGCTTATAGCACTTAAAAGATAAATCAAAAACCTGTTTCATTTGAGGAAAATATTGATCCCAAAATAGGGAAATAAACTCGTGATTCGACATACTAATTAGCATAAGCAAAAATCAAAACAATCGTCAGTTTTAGGGTTACCTGTGTTGCACAAGCTCCTTTGAAAATTACTTGCTTTCGATTCAGGAAATCTGAATCAGTACTGAGAGATCGATTAGCAATTATATGATCTGGTGTTCTTCAATTGAGTGGATTTTTTTGCTTGCTGTTGCCCCAAATTGAGAAATTTCTATATCATTATCCAATGCCCTAAAGCTGCGTCTCCTAATTGCCCTGTTAGACGGATAAAAATCCTGCTAAAGTAGAATATAATTTTTTTAAAGTCAAAGTATCATTTGACTTTTTATTTTTAATTTAATCCTTTGAATTTCTAAACTTGAATTTCTTTTAAGATGTAATTGAAGAGAACCGGTGGACTCCTCACCTCTCTTCAGGTCCAAAAGGAGCTTTCCTTTGATTGTTGCTCACCTACCATTCAATCGTCATGAGTCTTCGATCGAACACTTCTATTGTCTATTCGATGAGTTTGACCATTTGGATCTCCAGTAGAATATCTTGAACAGTGAAGTTCGGCAAAAAGCCTAGAGATTTTGGAAGTGTTAATGGTGACTAGCTTTACGATAGTTGAACATTCGATTGCCAACCTCGTTATCCTTGGTCAAGTCCCTAATGCCAAACTCCAGCCATTTTCATTTGTTGGAATAATAACTCTTGATCCATGAGTTGGACCGTGTTTTGGCTTCACATGGTGGTTGCTCCTGGTGACTTAAGTTTTCCAATCAGTTGTTACTTTGTTTCTTGAATTTGCGAGAAATTATTTTGCTAGGATTTTATTACAAACGTTGTTTCACGATCAGATATGTTTTGTCTGCTACAGCAACAACGATTTGAATAGAGAGACTCATCTCATCAAAGTTCTATTTATCTTGTTGGTTCAAGCAATAGAGATTCGTAGTACATCATAGAGTGCTATATTCACATTTGGAGTTTTGTCTTGTACGGAACTGAAGTCATCAACAGCTTTAGAGTTCATTACCTTATTGGCCTTTATTTATATGAGAGGCAACTCCAATCTTTCATTCTATATGATTAAGTAAAACCCATAATCCAGACATAAAAGAGTTTATTGTTAAAATAATTTTGGGTATTTTTCATATTTTTGTTATTCATATTTTTGTTATTCGTCATTTTCCTCAAATTTTGAATTTAAGGTAATATAAATTTAAGTTTTTAAATTAAGCGATTAAAATTTGAATCATTTCAAATTTATGTCTTTTTTTTTTTGTGAATTATAAGAGAAAGGTATAATTTAATAGCAACGCGACTAGCATAACTCAAAATTAAGTCGATACACGAAAATTTTAAATTCATGTTATTTAATTTGAATCAAATTAAATTTTCAAATTTAATATAGGGTAAAGAGATATTGACATACGGATAAAGCACTACGTTTATAAGCTACTTGAGTTTAATTAAAAAAATTAAATTTAATTCAGTAATTATTAAATTGAGCTGTTGATTGAATCAATTCTAGTTCAATAATACTCGATTCATATGACTGGTGAATCTTATCGAATTTTTTAATTTTACTATATATTTTAAATATTTTATTATTAAATTATATTATTATTCTTAATATATATTTATTAACATTAAATTTAATAATTAAACCGAGCTCGAGTTGCTGGAGCTCGAATAGTATATCCAATATTCAGACTCGGCTACCTCTAAGAAAATTGGGAGTTAGCTGCTACACAGAGAAACAGAGTGGAAACAAAGCAGAAAGGAAGAGAAGAAGAGCTAAAAAAATATAGATATTTAAAAAAAAATTCATCAATGGAGATAACGAACCCTAAACCATCTTCGAAACGCCTGCTATTCGACCGGCGTTATGGTTGGGTGTAAGACCCCTCAAATCTTCTCTCTTTATATCTTTTCTATACGTAATTTTCTCTCTTTTTAGTTTTAAATTTCCAAAGAATTTATATTTATATGCTTCAAAATTGAGTTGCAGGTTTGATGAATGGAAAGACCCATCGGAAGAAGCTCTTGCTGCTGGCCGAGGAATGTAGGTTTTCTCTCTTTTCTTCCCTAATTAAATCAAATATTAGCAATTGCTTTACTTAACCACTCTTCTTTTTTGGTTTTTTTCTTGGGATTCATTTTCGAAAGGTTTTGCATAGTTCCTCTAACAAAAGCTTTCTTGAAGACGGCTACAAATTCGGTATGGTGCTATTAGAATTTTACAGATTTTTATGGTATGAAGCTTCTGCATGTTATGTTTGTTGTATTGTATTGTATCATATCCATTTGGGAAATGCTATGAATGTATCTACCAAAGGGATTTTATGTTTCAAGGTTAAGGCAATAACTTCAAGTAGGATACTGTTTTTTATATATAGGAAGGAGTAAAACCAACTATTTTAGAACATAAAATATTGGGAACTGCTTTAGAAGGCTGATGTGAACCATGGGAGTTCCGAGAGCTGCTGAAATGATGGCCGGAGGATGTCAGGTTGTTATACGAGCAGAGTTTTTCTGCATATGTAAGCTTTGCTTATATTCCTCCTGAAAGGTGGGCTTTTATAGATGGATAAAGGGTTTAGAGCAGACGCACCTTTCCTGATGATCTTTGTGTGGAGTCAGATCATAAGGATTTGACCCCTTAGCATGAGAAATGAGCTCGATGGGACTACCATGAGAATTTGTGAGCCTAGGAAGTTGGCATCTTTAAACGAGACTGGACTCGATGTGATAGCTTTTTAATGATATTCCAGTGTTGTCTGCTAAGACATTTGTATTGGCATGGCATCGGCTCCCTGACATGGCGTAAGGGTATAACAAACTATATAATCTATTGAGTTGTGAATTTAGTTTTTCATTAAAGACTTGCTTCTGATACTATCCTTAGTGTCTCCGAACTTGGCTGCCTTTTTCGTTGATTGTGCTCATACCTTTGGTATTTTCGTTCGTCATGTGTGCTGGGCACCAATTCTTTACACACAAGGAGTGGCAGGTGCAAAGGTGCACGAAACTAAGGATATTTCATATAAGCAAGATGCTGCAGAAGTGGAATTAGATCATTATTGCATTACTTGTTCTTTAGAATAATTGCCTTGCCTTGTAATATAGTTCTGATGCTGAGTAAAGAAATTTGCCTGGCTTTTAAGAAGCAAAGAATAAGGAAAAATGGAATTATGGTTGGCCACGAACATGTGCACCCTTAAATATTCTCAGTTATTCCTTCAAAACAATCTAGTACAGGTCAACCTAGGCACTCAAAAATGATTTTTCGATGATACCTATATCACTCCATTAGCTGAACCCACCTTGAAAGTTATTATTTGCTTAGAGGGTCAATAATCTACATTTTTAAGAGCACAATGAGGCCAGCCCTGTTGGATGCCTTTAACTTTGGCTTGTTTCGAAATTAACATTATAGCAAACTGATACGCACAAGCTATATTGTGAATTACAGCCTACAATTGCACGTAAAAACCTTCCTTGTTTGAAGATAGGCACTTTCCTCTCGGACGGCTTCCACTTGTAGAGGTCGATGCCTTACACAGTTATGCATCTTTGCATTTTTGGTCACTCAACCATGCCCTTTTTATTTATGATTTTGCCGACACTCGGCTGCATGATATCTTTAGCAGAGTATGAAATGTTAGATATTTATTCTTTGAGCATCACCAATGATTGTTCCAAATCACTCATCCAGTATTATGATATCAAAATAGCCTGTTCTTTGTAGTTACCATTTTCTACTTTGTTTCTCGCAGATCAATTTTGTGGCAAGGTCTACTGTAAAAGTCTTAGAAAAGCCAGACTTGCTCGACCCCCGGCAGCTGCAAGCTAGCCTCAAAGATCAGCTCAGTAGAGTCACAAATATTATACAAAAACCATAACTCGAATGAGTCATCTCGATGGAAAATCCTTGTCATGCCAGCAGCAGTTTTGATGATCTAGGCATTGAAAACAATGAACCAAAAAGTGCCTAATTGCTTAAAATATGTATATGTATTTATATCTATTATTTTCCAAGTATCAGTATTTCACATCAAAAAAAATATTCATGCACATGGACTTTGATATGCTGGAACAGATTAGATGTTGATGTTAAAGAGCATGTGTTGTTCACTCGCATGAAATACAGATAACCGTTGGGGTTATGTTTATTCAATGTTATCTAGACTCGGGCAAGTGTTTTTTTTTTTTCAAGTTTTTTGATATTTTATGAGAATCATACTCTCATATTTGTATCCCAATATGTGTTGGACCAAACAAGAATAATTTAAGAGTAAAATTCAAAAGATTCTAACCGTAAATGATTTGCAATCAAAATAACCGTAGTTGAGATATTGGTGTTTAGAAGCTACACGAGTTTAATTCGAAAAAGAACCTAAATTCAATTTAATAATTATCGGATTGAACTCAAGTTATCAATCTAATCGAATTCAAGCTTAGTAATACTCTACTCAAACAACTCATGAGCTCTATTGTGCTTTTTATTTTTAATAATATTTTTATATTATTAAATTACATTATTGCCTTCATATATATTATTAATCTTGAGTTTAATTATCAAACTAAACTCAAGTTTGAATACATACAAGCTTATTCGAGCTCGAATAATTCAATTATATCTCAAGCTTAAAAGTAGATATTCGATAGAGCTCGAGCCAAGTATTAAGCTCCAAATTTCAAGTCAAGCTCAAGTTTTGCCATTATTCAAGTTCTACTACACCCTTAATAGTATGTACAAAATTTTGGTTTTTATTCAATGTAAACTACACTCATGGTCACAAAACTAACTAAAAGTCTACATTTTGACCACTCAACTTCAAAAAGTTACGAAATATTCATTGAACTATTTAAAAGTTTTCATTTAAGTCATTGAAAGTGTTTATTTAAATAATTGGACTGTTAAGTTTTGTCGTAAAATAGAATCCGGCTAGTGAACTCCAAGCAACGATTCAATGATCAATACCCATCAACGAATAGAAGAACATGCCTTAGATCCAAATTGATTCATGACGTTCAAAGTTATTTTATAGAAAAAAAATAAACTAAATTGTAGAAGAAAAAGAGAAAGGGTTTTTGATTGATACAAATGGTACGAACAAAGAAAGCCATTCAACAACAATTTTAATAACCTAATAACTTAAATAAAAATTTCAAAATTATTTGATAATCATTTTATAACTTTTTATAACTTTTGAAATTGTAAGGACCTTACTAATAGTTTGTTATTACCTTATTTGCAAGAAATATCAACTATTTGCAAGAAAGATTTCAATTCACTTAATAATTTTCTTAAAAATATCAACTATTTTCAAAAATATAGTTATTTGAGTAAACATAAAATAATATCAAGTAGGCATAAAAAACTACAGTGAATCAAAATTGATGCAACACATTACATATTAAATCAAAATTATTATTTGATTGATCTCCAAGACAGCCAGTGGAAAGATTTAGAAAGCACGGACCTCTCCAAGACAGCCAGTGGAAAGATTTTCACCTTATCCAGTACCAGTTGCAGAACCTTCCCCTTTTTCCGGGGTTTGAATTCCAAGTGCCAGGCAAAGGACCAAGCAGGGGTTGTATTTCCATTCCATAATTCGAAGGACCTGTTTCATTCTTTATAAACATGGGTGACTTCCTTTAATTAGAAGAAAAGCATCATTGCTTGGACTAATCTAATCACTATTTCAGTCCACAAATCCCTTAAATAAAAACTTAAAGCTTTTCAAGATATGTAAAACGAGAGTATAAACACTAATACAACACTCGATTCGAGTCTGAAAGACCAAAGAGTGCCCAAAACCGGAGTGTTTGATGTTGCCTAAGATGGAGCCCCGAGGTATGAAGCAAGCCGCAAAATGTCACTGAATATTCCACCGGCTGTTACTTGGGCACCAGCACCTGGACCACGGACTATCAGTGGCTGCTCCTTGTACCTCTTAGTTGTGAAAGCTATGATGTTGTCGGATCCTGAGAGTTGAGCAAATGGGTGACTTTTGCTGTATCTTCGTAGCTCCACAACTCCCTTTTGGTTAATGGCATCCACTACACCGACATATCTTAGGACCTGCCAAAGAATGATTCGTCATAACCTACAGAGGTATTTCAACATTACACGCACGCAAGTAAACGCGAACATAACAGAAGTCAATATCAACCTTGAAGAAATTTCAAAACAAATTTTAAGAAAGGTGATCGTTGAAATATAAAATTAATTGCTTTTGTACCTCACTACATTCGCTTTCACCCCCTTCTTGCAGTAAAAGTACCATAGAGGCTCCTATAATAGGTGTCAAAATCACATTTTGTCCCCTCTACTTAAAAATTGCAGAAATTAATCTCTATAAATTAGATCAAAAAGCAATTTAATCCTTTCTATTAAAAATTTCATCTATTTGTAATGTTAAAAACTGGCGTGCCTGCCGGCATAATTAGACAATGACACGTGGCGTGTTACATGTACGTCATGCTACCATATAGAAGCCAATTTTAAACCGTAGAAAGAGATGAAATTTTTAGTCGAAAGACCACTTTGCTCTTTGATCTAATGTACAGAGATTAATTTGCCTATTTTTTTAGTAGAGGGGACAATATGCAATCTGACTCAAAGAAGCAATTCTTTCGTACACATGCAATATTTGATTAACTTTGAAAATAAAAAAAGATATTACCCTCAAGGCACTGGCACGGCGGCACCTATTTAAAATACAAATTCCTTGTCACCTTGCATCAAGGCACATCTCAAAGCATGCCCTACTATTGTTTTTTGAGTTTTATCCGCAATTACGGGTATGGTTTTAGAGTTTGTTTTAGTTTTAATATACAAGTAGAAATAAGGAAAAAAGAAGGAACAAAAACCAAATACTCACTTCCCCTGATTCCTCAGCATCCTGTCTCTCCTTAGCCAAGTCTTTGTCAAACTCAGGTAATTGCTTCATAAACTCTTCAGCAGATGCAGTCGCCTGCAAAGGCAAATAAAAGTGTCACATCTTTTCAAAAACGAAATCGTTTCCTTTTCCAAGCATAATAACACAAAAATAACCCTTACACGTAGTGGTTCCGGAACCAGAGTCTGAACAGGTATATCAGAAAGTTCCAACTTCAAGCCAGATTCTCTGGCAAGAATTATCACCTACAAAATGCAAATAGATATATGATCTGAATCTCATCTGATTGCAGGGAGCATAAAGCAGAGCAACTAGAAAATGAAAAAAAGAAATGATACTATTATTAGTCTGTTAATATATTTTTTTAAATCTTTTGTCACTCTTGTATTACAATAATTATGTATTTTTGTACACAAAAAGCATAGTTTTAATTTAATTTATAACGAACAATTTTTATACCTATATTCAAGTGGCATTTTTTTTTAAAAACTATCGAAAGAATACTAGCATTCGAGAAGTTAATTAACAACACCACTTCTAACATTTCCTAAGTCATGATGAATCTAGCTATTAAGTGGTAAATTATAGAAGGTTAAAATATAACATTAGTCCTTGTACTCTTTATAAATTTAGAACTTAGTTCATGTACTTTTATTTCTAGGAATTCAATCCCTCTACTTCTCAGATTTCAAAACTCAAGTCCAATTGTTAATTCTGCTAAAATTATTTTGTTAAATTTAGGTACATTACAACATTATTTTTTTAGTTCCATGGCCCACCAAGTGAGAATTTTTTATTTCAAAATGTCACATCAACAAATTTAACAAAAAATGGAAAGTAAGACTAAATTCCTAAAAATAAATGTATAGGGACTAAATTTCAAATGTAAGAATATTACAGGGACTGATGACATATTTTAACCATTATATAATTAGTAACTAGTGTAATAAAGATTGATATCAACTACCCAATCAACGAAAATTCATAAATGACTTCTTCAGTCATTTTATATAATCCATTGATTCTTTTTTCTGGATTATCTCTATGATATCGAAACTGGAAGCATACCACCAATTAACATTTGTCCGTAAGTAACTTAATTTGGGATGATAAAACCAGACAAGATCTGAATGACCCCCCATATCTAACCTGACTGGATTTTAAAAGTCAACAATCTGAACCTGAACTCAAAATGACCAGAGTGTAAAGTGATTGAAACTCAAAATAACCCCAATTTTACTTGACCCCATATAGTCCTACCCTCCCAATTGCCACCTCTCCCAACTGCCACCTCTATGACACAATTTGGTAAGTGCCAACATGTAGAAAAATAATACAGCCTTAACTTACTTATTTAACCAAAGGAACAAAAGAAAAAGTGACCACTTACCTTTCTTGCAACATCAGTTCCAGACAGATCATCCCTAGGATCTGGTTCAGTAAAACCTGCTGCTTTTGCCTCTGCCACCACCTCACTGAAGGTTTTATTACCGGTGAAGTTGTTGAAAATATAGCTCAAAGTGCCACTGCAGTTAATAATATTAAAGCATGTCAAACAATGTACATTAGGAGACTAAATTTTAATTTTAACAGAAAACATGACTCACCTAAAAATGCCCTCAATGCGCAATATTCTGTCCCCGGTTTCAAGGAGGCCTCGTAAAGTGCTAATAATTGGAAGACCTGCTCCTACAGTTGCTTCATAGAAGTAATGTGTGTAGGATTGCCGTTGAAGAGCTCTCAACTTTAGGTACTGTGTTTCACACAAAGAGCATATCAACAAAGCAGAGAGACAAATCCAGTAAAACAAAATATAAATAGAGAAGTAATCAGAGATGCAATCACAAAGTTTCGGCAAAAACAAATTGCACAAAGCTAAATCACTAAGATAACCGTTTTTAATATAACATTAGAAACGAAATTCAATACCAAAACATAAATGTCATCCAAATAACCTTTCAGTGAGGATAAGCCACTAATGAATTAATGGAAGATAGCAGTGATCTATATATTTAAGATAACAACGAAAAAAATCAAGTTTGAACTCTTACAAGTTCTAGTAGCCAAAATTGATATTACCTTATCAAGTGGTCCTGAATTGGCCTTTTTGTTTGGAGTGATCACATGAATCCCTTTACGCAACCAGTCATGGTAACAGCTTGCAACATTAGAGTCCGCCGTACAATCTACCAAAACAGTATTTGGAATAAAATGGTTTCCATGCACGTGTTGAGTAAATTTTTCTAAATCAGCAACTTGTCCTTTCTGCTTCAGAAGTTCTCTCCATCTTGACAAGTCGAGACCACTATAACATATGGACGAGTCAATCATAGGAACATAATTCAGAACAAAAAAACATGCAATCAAAGGCAAGATAAGTCAAAACAAATACTTCTAAATTATAAAAACAGTTCATCAACACATGCCAAACAGTCAAATTAAAGGAGAAAACACAGTAGAAATGCATCTAAATTACAATTACAATGATGGGAGATTATTGCTGTAAAACACAAGATTGAAAGAAAAGAAAAGAAAGTATAAATGAGAAACCACAAAAACAGAAAATCAACACAAGGGCCATTAACTATGACATGGTAAATTCATAATTTTGCATACATGTAAAAGGAGGTATACTATGGTTTGTAATACAAATGACAGAATTAAAAAATTCAAAAAAAAAAAGATGCAAAAGAAAGAGGGAAGGCAAGAAGACAGAAAGGTAATTAAACTAATAAAATTAATAAGGCAAGAAGAAAGAAATAGATCACCTTGAAAGTCACACTAAAGCAATAGAAACTTTAAACAATAGAGCACACACGTCAACTTAAATGCTTAATTTTAGGCTTTCTCTAAGCTTCCAAGAAGTCTCTCCATATTCACAAGAAATACTTAAAGACAAACCCAATTATATCCTTCACAAGCCAAACCAGCAATTATAGGTCAAAGGTGGCATACAGGCTTATCATAGTGCAAATTAATAAGAAATGGGCTCTTTAAAATTTAGCATTTGATCTGAAGAAATTATTTCTACTTCAATGCAATACCCAAATCACACCAAAGAATGTTTTTCAAAAAACAAATGAAAACCATATTTTTGTTGGATTCATTTCCATCAATAATTTAATATTCTTCAAACCAATGGAAAAGAGACAATTCCAGAACGTTTAGTGGAACTAGTTTATTTCAAACAGAAACTAAGAACAGAAAGAACACAGTACCCATAAGCTTTATACAATGGTTATATCAGTTCTAAATATTTTTAAATTTTATCCCATTACAAGAGCAAACAAGATGATTTCTTCTTAAATAAGATTTTAAAAACATATCTGAACATAGGACTATTTCTGTGAATGCTCAAGACTTACACTTCACTTAAGAGCATTGTCCTCGAACCAGTAATCCCCATAACACGCAAATCAATGTTAAATTCTTCCTTGAGGACTGCTGCCTGCAAAAAGCAATTCAACCATTCATTCAGGTTCAATAAGATCAGAAGTGAGCAACATTTCATCCTTAATCAATATTGCTGTCACCGGAGCAGACCCACGGCTGCCTAGGTAAAAAATTGACTGAATTTTGCTGGGCAAGGAATGCCCACTTTTACATGGATGTATATGAAAATAGACAAACTAACTTGCCTAAGGCTTGATTGCATTTCATTTCTCATACTCAAGCTACACTTTATATGCAAGCTACTCCAGTAACTCACTGCTGATAGAAGCCAACTCAAGTAAGAGCAACTGGCAAGTCAGTTGAGTAACTTGTGACTGACTCAACTCAATTACATCCCTATTTTACAAAATGACAGATCAATCACAATAATATTTGCAAAGGTTAAACACAAAGATTAACCTCTATAGAAAAAATGTGAAATAATATGGTTATCAAGTAGAATAAATGAGTTGCACATCTTACTGCAACTTTTAATTTACTCATGCAATGTGTTTATAGAAGAGAAAAAAGTAATAAAATAAATTATTCCATGTCCAAATAAATAATAAATTATTTGTTAGCAACAGAGGAAAAAAACAATAAATAAATAATACTTCCTCTGATACTACACCTGATCCCTCAACTGGTCGAGTAATGTCGCACCAATCAATCCAGGTCCAATGATCCCCATTGCTATGGTCGTCCTTGAAAGATAAAACCTTGAATGCACAGCTCTTAAAGCCCGTATACAATCTTCACGCTTGAGAACCACTGTGATATTGTACTCAGAACAACCTTGAGCTATAGCACGAATGTTAATATTAGCCTGTATTATGAGATGGAAAAAAGGGGAAAATAGTAAGTGCCAACACGAATATCATATAAACATAGCAAAAAGCAAAATATTTGTCTGAAAGGGTATATATGGAACCTTCTACCTTTGCCAGAGCATTGAAAAGAGTAGCACTGACTCCAGGAGTGCTAGCCATTTTCTGGCCAACTGCTGCTAATATGCTACAGTTAGGAATGACCGCAACCTGAGACAACAAATAGGACCATGCTAATGTAGCATAAATGTAACTGAATATGAACACCATAACCACAAAATAAATATTAAGTTCCTCCTCCAAATAAAAAAAAGCAGCCAATAACAGATTTTGAATTGAGATAGTAAACAGAATTTAACCCATGAGGACAATATTGATACACAGGTTAACAACTTATAATTGATCCTGATGCTGCAACATGCTAGATAATGTCCAGAATAGCAAACACGGAGATAGCTTATATTAGTTAAGATTTCAAATACACTTATTGGTATGCATGCTCTGAATTCAACCTACAAAGTGAGCTTTAAACTAGTATAAATTTAGTTTCCATTATTCAAATTATAGCACCAGAATCCCAAGACGAAGATAGCTTATATTAGAAGTATTAAGATGTCAAATACACTTATTGGTATGCATGCTATGCATGCTCTGAATTCAACCTACAAAGTGAGTTTTGAACTAGCATAAATTTAGTTTCCATTATTCAAATTATAATGCCAGAGTCCCAAGACCTAGATAAACCCAAATGAAAGCTAGGAAATCAGAGTTTTCTTGAATCATTAAAAGTGTAACAGCTCAAACAAACCAAAATAACAATAGGCTGCCATAGACGGTAGATGTAGATATGCTAGTTGAGAGAACAAATTTTCTAAGACTTCATTTCTTATTATATTTTAGGGGTTTAATTGTAACTTTTATCAATATTTTAGAACATTCGGTATTTAATATTAATTAGTATTTCACGGTATGCCCCAAGTCTTTCAGGTTTTGGAGTCATATCTGATATTTGCGTTTTATCAGGGTTTCGAATTTAGTTATAAATACCTATGTTACTTTAGTTTTAACTAGATTTTGGATGATTAATATTCGAGATATTGTGATATTGAATATTGAGATTTCTCTCCATTGATATTTGCCAGTTTTCTCCCCTAGTTCTCTGTCAAAATCTCCCTTTTGCTTCTGTCTTCTATTTCCCCTCTAGTTTTATTGCATTTCCACTGCATCAATTATGCTTTTCTGATAAGCAAGTCCATATGCATGTTTAAACTGAAAAAAGCACCTGTGAAAGACGTCCAGCATCCAAAGCTTGGCGGAATCTAGACTCCAAAGCCTCAGCAACAGCTTTTACCTCCTTCTCAGGCACAGCAAAGCAGACAGAATGCTCACTACTAGCCTGCACCAATATCAAGAAATAAGCACCCCATGCATATCAAGAATAGCTGGGATAAGAGAATGTAGTGTAGGCACCTGGGATATCATAATAACATTAGCTCCCACATCCTTCACAGCACTAAAAATGGCACTAGCTGTACCAGGAACACCAGCCATTCCAGTTCTACCAAAAGAAAATCACAGGTGCAGCATAAATATGATGAAGATGAAATAGTACAGCAAAACATAACCAAATATATGCAGAAATCATATGAGAGAACATACCCTTCAACATTTACTAGTGCCAGATTATCAATAGTTGCAAACCCCTTGACTGGAGAATCTAGGTTCTGACCATCTACATCTGCACTTGCAGAACGGCAGATTGTTGTTCCAGGAGCAGAAAGATTGAAAATATTCCTTATTACAATTGGAATATCATATCGCATCACAGGTATAATGGTGCGAGGATGCAAAACATTTGCCCCAAAATATGACTGCATGATTACATTAACTTATCTTAGAAATATATCTAGAAAGTTGAGAAAGTTCAACAGGTATAGAAGAAGACATGGAGCCTACCATTTCCCATGCCTCTTGATAAGACAATTTTGTTAATATCACAGCTTCACTAACTGCAGGAGAAAAGTTATTCATTATCATTAAAGTCAAACCTCACAACGATATCATCTTTAAAGGGAAAAAATAAATGTAAGGAATCGTTGACAGCATTAATTTGGGAGCACATCTAACCTCTTTCATTGAAGTCTAAATCAATATTTTATAAAATTTTAGATGAAAGAAAAACATGTGCTGCGGTTTGTCTTGCAGACAGGACCCAAAATTTTTGGGGGACTTTAGCAGAGAAAATAAGGAAATAGAAGCTGTGGTTGGAACCTTGAAATTTATGAAAGGAAAAAGAAATGAAGAAAGTATTGTTGCTTGAGACAAGTGTACAAGCAGGATTACAAGAACTGATGCGGATGTGTTCTGAATATTGAGGTGTTTTATATTTTTTAAGGGGAAAAAATGAAACAAAATTACCAAAAAAAACTAAAAAGTAAAGTGTTACTGACACAACAATGCTTGGCACCTCAAGCACCTTCTATTATAGATTTTAGATTTAAAGTTTTTTTTTGAGTAGGAAATAAAAGAAATCACAGACAGCGAACCACTTCAAAACAAATAAGCACTAAACCATTCTCTATAGACAATGCCAAAAGATGAATGTTAATGAGACTGAATGAAGATGAATGGCCAAGAGCCAACCTTTTCGAGGGTCTGCACTATACACACCATCAACATCTGTCCATATTGTAACTTGGCGAGCTCTAAATAGAGCGCCCATTATGGCAGCAGAGAAGTCACTTCCATCCCTCTTTAAAGTTGTAGGAATATTCTGAGGTGTACTGGCAATGAAACCAGTGGCAATTATTATCTCAGATGGATTCTGTGAAAACCATTTTTCAAGTCTTTTTTCTGATTCCAAGAAATCAGGATCAACCTGATTTGAGCTAGTGGGGTTTACAATAAGGACCTCCCTTGTATCCATCCATTTGCAATCTAGCCCATTCTGCACCAAAATTCATTTCATAATTCATCAGATAATGTCACCAAAAGTTTTAATTAGCAAAAAAACCACATACCTTTCTAACAACATAAGATAACATTTGAGCAGACCATAACTCCCCATGCCCAACAACAAAGTCTGAGAAAGATTCCGTGACATGACCAGCTGAAAAGAAGGAAAAGATAAGCATGTAAGTTTACATAACATGAAATACCCCTTTAGAAGTATTAATCATACTATAAAAGGAGAAACAAACAAAATACCACAAGCCTGTCAAAAGGCCAAACTATAGTAATGGAAAACTTGAATAAAAGTAATTAAACAACAATGAAGATCCAGAACCCAAACTTGAAAATGAACTTAACACAATTATTTGACTAATTAAACTCAGGAATGTTGCTAGTTGAGATCGGGGAGAGAGAAAGAGCTCTACTACCTATATATATTGCACGTAGCATCGCTTTGAGGTTACTAATATCATGATGCAGTTGAGATAAGAAACTAGCAAGATCATCTCCTTCAAGCAAATCAAGTGCTGTGGAATTATGTTTTTCTAAGACAGAGTCCAATGCAGAGATGTAGGAATCATCTCGAGATTGTGCCTTGTTGATAAGGTCATACATCATATCTGTCACCTTAGACATGGCCGATACCACTACCAACTTTCTTTCTGAATCATCACTAATAATTATATCTGCAACATTCTTGATCCTCTGGGAGGTCCCAACACAAGTGCCACCAAACTTATGGACGGCCCACATGTCTCCCTTGGGAAGATGCACTTTATCCATCGATTTCTCCACTGAGATATCTGTAAGTGAGAGGGAAAATAAGATGTAACTTTTAAATGTCAATAACCAGAACTAAATAACCTACAAACTATTTGATTAAGCTAATATACAATGCACCTAATCATATATATCAGGCCAAAATAAATTACAATGTTAATTCGTTGCAGATATTTTCTATTGGTTGAAATCAAGAATTAGCCATTGTGCTAGCTCAAAGAATATATTAAAATCAATCCATGTAGTTTCATTTGTGAAATGTAGTCTCAAAACATTTAATTGCAGATGAATTGAAAAAAATTGCATACAGTGTCAATCTAAAACCACAGATTCAGCTTATGTGTTTTAATTATTAAGGTGTTGATGAGAGAAAATTTGAGCTGATATGGCAACAATATTACAAAAATCAATTAAAAAACTAATCAAACCATCATCATTTCCTTCCTTTTCTTTTATCTTCTTTGTACTCTTTACATTTTGTAACCAAAATTAGATCCAGGTCTCTCTCTAAAGGAAATTATACCTAGTAAATGTAAATGCATTACCAAGGTTGATCAAGGTAAAAAAAAAAAAAAAAGTTCAATGGTCAACACTGTAAAATCATGTCTGTTGTACTAATTAACTAATTACCATTGAGATTATTTTAGTAAAGCCTAGCTCCTAAATCAATGAAAGAGGAGATTCAATAACCATTTACATAAACATAAAAATAAATTACATTACACAACAAATACAATCCATAGATGATCATCTTATATAAATTGCATAACCATCGATGATAGGTACAAGAGAGAACAATGAAACAAACTTCAAGAGTAAAGATGTGAAGATAAATCCAAAATTTGTTATTAAAAACATGAAAGAGGACTATAACATGTAAAACAAACCTGATACTGAAGCCTGGACAAAGATATTCAGTGACTTCCTTCTTCCCAACCGAGAACCGATATTTGATCTGGAACATAGATAACAAGAGAAACCCTTTAGTGCTTTATTAAAATGAAATAACAGAAAAGCCAACTAGAATATCAAAGGACAGGTTATTTGATGACAACCCCACAAAAATTACCCAGACCCTTCATCTATTGAGCTACTTAAGAGTTTAAATTGATATCTTCGTGAGAAAGACAATGAGGGTCCAAATTTTCAAAAAGCGATTAGCCTAGGCCTATGTTGTTTGAATTGGTTGTATGGATACATATTTGAGCATTCAGCTCACCAATATCCTAGGCCTATATCAGCAGGACTTCCACCAAAGTTGTCCAAAGCATAATGTAGACTCTAAACCAAGGCAATAGGCACAAAAATTAGTCACGAATCAAGGTGGAATTTGATCAAACACTAAAGCATTGCTAATTTAAATAATCAACGAGTCAAGGTGGAATTTTCTCTAACACTAACGCATTAACAAATAACAAACCAATGTTACATATACAAGAAGCTTTAAGACATTAAGACTTGCTCAGAAACAAGAGCATAATCTTATGAGCTAAAGCATGTTGTTATTCATAAAAATTAGACAAAAAACTACAATCAACACTTCTTTTTTCCCTTTGCTTTTTGGCTCTAAAATAACAAACAAATTAAGTCAAAATTTAGGAGCACAGCAATCTAAGCACCAGTACACAACCGCAATCCAATTCCAATCTCCTCGAAATCTAAGCTAACACATCTATCTAAGCATAATCGAAACAAAAACCAAATTGATTCTACCTCCACGAAACAAAAAACACTGAAAAAACAAAATAAAACACTTCAAACGAGCTTAAAAATGGCAGAAAAACAATAAACAAACAAATAACGCGTTACATCTATTCATTTATCCAAATATTAACCATCATTTCCTCAGAACCAAACAGAAATCAAACAGAGTTTACCGCAACAACTAAATACAGAAACAAAGCGGATAAAAACGATAATAACCTGGAAAGCGGAAAAGGCTTTGAAAGCGAAAAGGAACGACATTGAGAAGGAGCAGAGATCTTCCGTTTAGGCAATGAGGTAGATGAAAGAAAGCGTGAAGAATCAGAGATCGTGGCTGAGAAAGCCGCCATTAGTATCAGTTCTCAATAGTTACCACAAATAATCACCACTTCAAGCAAAAACCAGAGAGTAGAGTTTTTTTTTTTTTTTTTTCTTTTTGCTCTTTTCAATGGCTGCTGCTGCTTTGTATAATTTGTAATTTTTTTTTCAATTAGGGATGACAAAAGTGACAAAACTCCATTCAATTTCAGTGAGTACTACTAAACCTACTAAAAACCTATGGTTTTTGAATAGGGTGATAATTTTTTATATTCTTTTATTATTAAATTGAAAATGGTGGGTAAATATTTGTTGCTTTGTACTTTGTTTGTATGTTGTTACTTTTCCAATGGGCCCTTTGGTTGCAGGATAATCAACACTAATTTAATTTCAAAGATTAAAATTCTTTTCTATAAAATAATAAATACTTTTTATATTTTTATATAAAATCCATAAGATTTTATTTAAACCTTAAAAATCTCAACACATATTCAAATCGTTTTATTTTTATAAATATTTTTATCCATATCATCCATGTGTCATAAATTATTTTTGGTTAAAATATATCATAGATCCATATATTCTTCAGAATTTAAATTTTAATATCTAACATATTTTAACTATTTTTAATAATTTAATTATAAATTTTGATCATATCTATTCTTTTTAGCATACCACTCTTCAACCCATAAATAAAAGGATAATGCGTTTCAGTGCATTCGAACTAGAGGTGTGCATGGGACGGGCCGGGCCGGGTTCGGGCCGGTCCCAACTAAAATTTAGGTCCATTTGCTAGGCTCAGTTCCGGCCCAAAAATGGGCCTAAAATTTTGCCCAAGCCCACCGAATAAAAATGTTAAAATTTGGGCCCGAATTCATTAGCCCATATTAATTTTTATATTATTTTAAAATATATATAAACCATCAAAAATACTAAAAACATCAAATAAATATTTCTCAACAAATTGAAAATAAATTTTAAAAAATATGTATACTTAAATAACACTAAAATAGATGCAACTTAACAAGTAAATGTTTCTAAAATAATAACAAAATTAACAAATATCTTTAAAATAATAAAAAATTAACAATAAAATAAGTTTTATACAATATCCAGACAATAACAACAAAATAGTAGCAACATAATAGTAAAATAGTAGCAAAATAGAAAGAAAGCAATAAGAAAATAATATTAAAAAAAGATTTTTTGTCATGTAGTGAATTTGGGCCGGGCCCGATCTAAAAATGTCTTACCCGAGGCCCGGCCTGTTTTTAAAACGGGCCATATTTTTTTGCCCAAGCCCATTTTTCAGGCATATATTTTTACCCAAACTCTCCCATATTTCGAGCGGGCCGGGTGGCCCGGCCCATGCACACCTCTAACTCGAACTCACATCCCCCTATATTAATAACAATGTTTATGCCAATCGAATTAATACTCCATCGATAACTATTCTTTTAATTTTTTAATATAATGTGTAAATATATGAATTTTTTTAATTTTATTTGTGATTTTTGTAAATGTTATAAATACAATTATTCTAACTAAAATGTGGATGCAAATTTTATATAACATATTTATAAAAAATTAGTGACCAAATGTAGTTTTGTTAAAATAGTAAAGTTAAAACCTGATATTTGTAATTCAAATTTTATTACATGTAATTATTTTTCTAAATTTTATATGAAGAAATTAAAATATCTCTAAAATAATATATGTTATGAGTTTTGATAATAAAAAAACTATAAATTTTAGTTTTTTATCTAAAAATTTTGTTTGCTTGCTCTTAAAATGATGTAATGCATAAATAAGGAAAACAAAAAAAGCAGTTGGCAATAAAGACAAGAATATTATATGACTACCAACCAAAAACACGAATATTAAATTTTACGCGAGTTTTAAAAACACGCTAAAAATCTGGGAGAACTCATGGATTAAGAAAATTATAGAATATTATATTTTATTAAGTTTAATAAACATCAAAATCGTCTTTGTATGAAACAGTAATCAAACACTAATCTAATATGAGTTCAAACCGTAACTTTTATTTCTACTCTCAACATTGAATAAAAGGAAAACGCAAAAAAAAAAAATTCAATTTGTATTATTTTAAAGAAAATTATAAATTGGTAAATTTCTCACCAAATAAAATTTAAAATTTTGAAAATCTAAAATTGTGAGTTTTAAACTATTTTTAATTATAAAAATATTTAAAAATCATATTTAGAAAGATTTTAGATAAATATATGTTTATATTTAAATAAATTTAGATGTTGATTTGTCCAAATCCATTTCGGACTTATAATTTTTATATAATTTTAAAATTTTTAAATATATGTTGTTATGGCATGTATTAACTTTTAATTGATTTTGCTAGTATTGTTAATGTCCGTTAATGTTAATTAATGATCAAATTGATCAACGATGAATTTCGTTAACTTAGATTTTCTCAATAAAGGTTGAATTGCATGAAGCTTTCAGTGAAAGATTATTTTCTTTTACCCTAAAGTCAAAAATAAATTACCGAGAAAAATTATAAACTTTTACCCATATAAATATTCTGTTAAGTAAGTTCAATGCTTTGAGTCATAAAATACGAAATCATTAGGCTCTTTCCTGTTTTTTTTTCTTTTTACAAAAGAAATTATGTATTTTTAATTTAATATTTAATGATTTAATTTATTTTTATTAAACTTTTGAATATAAACAATTTAATTTTTAAAGCTACATTCTAATATTACACATTCAGTATTCATGCAATATAAATGACGTAATATATAAATATAAAATAATATAACACATAATTAAAAAATATAAAGTGAAGTCTAATCTATACTTTAAATGTTAAAACCCGACGTCAAATTAGATTTTAAACACTTTTATTTTTTTTATCTCATTTTATTTTTTAAACATAATATTTTTATTTAAACTCTTAAAAATCAAATAAATTTCAAAATGAGCATGTACCTAAATTAATCAAACATATTAAAAATATTAATCGGTAAAATAGGTCAATTTTTTTTAAAATTTAAGAAAAATAGAATTTTTTTTAAAGAGAGTGTGAAAGCGCGTCCAACTGGACGAACTTTTTTAATGACATGTTAGAGGAACTGTACCTAACTGAACGTGTTTTCCGATAATTACAAAAAAAATACGTCCACACTCTCAAAAAAATAGTCTATTTCCTTAAATTACAAAAAAAATAAAAATCTATTTTACTAGTTAACTTTTTTTTCAACATATTCAACTAATTTAGTCATGTAATTTAACTTAAAAGGTCATTCCTAAAAAGAAAAAAATCTTTCCCAAAAAGAAAAAATCTTTCTTTTTTTTTTTTCCTTTTGTCACTCATTAAAATAGTCGAATCTTTCCTATTTTGATTTTTCAACATTTTTTAAACTATTTATATAGGATCTATTAAAAGCCTAAAACATTATTGATATATAGATTTTTACAATGCTAAAAGAAATAGTGATGTGGGTTTAAGCTTTAAAATATTAGGTAATTTTGAAAAATTTAGTATTCTTTAATTAAAAATTAAATCATTTTATTTTTTAATTTTAAATTCAATTATTGAGGTTATTAGTATTGTTGATATAAGGTTTAATAATGGAATTTGCAAGTGATTTACACAGTCATATCAAAAGTCACAGAGTTACATAGGAATAAGGCATCGAAAAACGGGCAGGGACCCTGACCTCTTAAAATGGAAAATTATACTTTGCCCCTATAAATTTTATAAATTTATAAGTCAGCATATGATAAATTTACACATTAGCTCAGTAAAATTTTAAATTTTAATTTTAATCCTTTAAAAAATATATAAAAAGTTATAAGCTAATAGAATGGTAAAATTACATTTAAGCTATCATAAAAACATGTAAGCTAATTTGGACCTCGCAGAAATTTTCTATCTTCATCACTATACAAAAATATCCATGAATGTTTGGTGTCTTGGTCTTAGAATCCCCTTTTTATGATTATAAGAACCTATTTATGAAGTTTTGGGAATTCTAGATTAGTAACTAAAAATGTATAAAGGTAAAAAAGGCAAGGTTGTGTAGAGGTGGCAATGTTCAAGTTTGAGCGACCTTTATTTAGCATAATGCCTTTGATCTCGATGTGTTATATACCGTAAGGACTAAATTGTTGAGTAGGTATAACATTTTTTTTCAAGTTGCTTCCAATCACACATGATTATATAGGTGTATTGATGTCAATTTTAAACATAAATGAAAAAAAAAAAGTGAGAAATTTTAATTTTAAATGTTTTTTCTTAAATTTCATTAAAATATAAAAAAATTTCGATACAAAGCTTAGAATTATGTATAATTCCTCAAAACCCTTAAATAGGAGGATTAACTCGTTTTAACGCGCTCAAATTTACATCCTCCTACATTGGCATAAATGTTGCTGCCAACTGAACTAAATAAAAATAGGTAGAACCATGTAAACCGTTTGATGCATATAAAAATATTGGTTAAGCTAAACCAAAGATCACTAAATTGTTAGTAAGTTCACATATTAGTCACTCAACTTCAAAAGTTTCAATTTGTTTATTAAACTATTTTAAAGTTTTCATTTAATTTATTGAACTATTCAAAAAAATTTTATTTAAGTCATTGGACTTTTAATTTTGAAAAAGAAAAAGTCTGACTAGCGAGCTACAGGCGATGATTTGATGATTGATACCGTAGATCAGTACCATTAACAAGTAGAAAAATATACCTTATATCCAAGTTAATCTAATGATCATTATTGGAGATTGCAGGAAAAAATTGTTTAAATTTTGGTTTATAAATTCGTGATGTCCAAAAGTTATTTTTATGAAAAAAACTTAACTGTAGAAGAGAAAAAAAAGAGAGCTTTCGATTAGTGTAAGCAGTGTGAATATAAATTTTAACAACTCAATAACTTAAATAAATTTTTTTGAATAATTTAATAATTAAAGTATAACTTTAAGTACCCAAAACAAAAATTTACTCATTTAATAATTAATGGTAATCCCAATAATTATATTCGACGGTACGAAAATATTGAATAGTGGTGATGGATGATAAAATAATAGCAAAAAAGGGCAAAAAAAAAAAACTGCTGTGTAGTGGCAGTGTCAGTGTTTGAAAAGGACATCAAATCATCCTTTGAAAAAATAGTAATAATTTCATGAAGAAGAAAAAATTATCCAAAAGGTTAACATGGTGCAGATGAGACACAGAAACGTGTTTGGAATCACCAGTAAAAAAATGACACTTGGAAAATATATATTTTAATAAAAAAAATTGTGTGGCTTTTAAGATCCGTGACAGTGGCAGTGCCCCTTCCGACTCACAAGCGCCCGTTTCAACGTCAGTCCAAAATATTTTACACATTTCTTTTTTTTTTCGGCTAAGTACATCTGTCCGAAGATCGGATAGTTGACCCGGCTCGACTTGAGTCGGGATTAGATAATATCTTTTTATTTTAGATTAACTTGCTTGAATTTAATTAAATAATAAAATATATTTAAAATTTTAATCATAAAATATTTATTTTAAATAATATAATAGCTTTTGATATCTTTATTAGACCATTTCAACTAAAAATGCATATATTTCTATAAATACATTTTATATAATTTTATTTATATAAATTCTATTATTGGATAAATTGTGTGATGGACTTAAATAGAAATCCCGTTAAATTTTTAAAATTTTTATTAATCTCAACAAAAATTTAAAAATATTAATTAAAATACAATTATTATGACAAGATGAGTAAATTTTTTGGATCTGGTGGAATTTAAGTCCTCCCTCAAAAATATATTAATATCTGATCTCTTTTTTTTCTGATTTTATATTTAATTTTTAAATATTTTTACAATTTAACATAATAAATCGTAATACTATATATAATAAACTATTATAACAAGTAATTTTTATTATACAACTAACTAGTTAATGAATATATTTTATTTTTATAAATAAAGTAATAAATGAATCAATTTCTTAGGAATGAATTTCAATATAGGATGGTTGATAGAGGTTCTATAAAAGATCGGGATGTATATAAAAGGAATAAATATGAAAATTACATATGAACATTAATTTAATGTGTAATATTATATATAAACTCTGATTTTCTACGATCTTATATATATAAAATTTTGATTTGATTTAATTTTTATAAATTATTAACAACATTATTGAATAAGCATCATTTTACATCGATATGTTGTATACACAAATAATTAAATTAATCTAATATAAAAATAAAAGTACGATTAATTTCTTTAAATGTGGACGATTCAATCAAAATTAAAATTTTATGTATACATATGAATCAAGAATCAAGTTTTAAGTTTCATGTGTATAATTACACTAAAATTAAAATTTATATATTAAAATAAAATTTACATATAAATTTTATATTTATCCCGGTAAAAAAAAGAAAAAAAGAGAGTTATTAGGATAACAATGGAAATATGAGATTGTTGGATACACTATAATGGACCTAAATACTTGATTTTCATCTTAAGCACATTCTGTCACTTTCATGGCCTACCACCCTAAAATATAAGCATATGCCTACTCCCTTTTAGATATTAAGGAGATTAAGGAGATGTTATATATCTAGGTTGAGTTTGGTTCTGTTAGATTTTCTGAATTATCATAGATAATTCAGTTGAATTTTCGGTTTTTATATTGATTTTAAACTTTAGATTTTATACTTATTTAACAAAACAGGCTTTGCTTTATAGTTTTTAGAAATTATTTGATAAAATTTTAAAGTTTTTTCGTAAACATTAATTTTTTTCTGGCTGATTTAATCATATAATTATTATTTTACATCATTGAAATTAATATTAATCATAAATAAATTAAAAATAGAATTTGATTTGAATAATTGTGATTTTTTTTCTCTTATATTCAAAAATTGTTGAAATCCAATAGTTCAAATCAATTTTCAATTCCTCGTTTAGTTTTACCAAGTGTCATTTATAAGTAAAATTAAATGGTTAATATTTTTATACAATGCTTATTGTTACCTATTATCTCTCTAATCTATTGATCAAAGGAAAATGCGCTTAAAACTCATTAGAACTTATGTCCTTATTAATATAATAGTAATTATATCAATTTGAGCTAAAAGTGAATCTTCAATGTTACTCTTTACTAAAAGTACTGAAATATTGATAAGATGGTTAAAGCCCATGACTATAAATCAGGTTTATTGAGAACCAACCCAAGTTTTGATGTTTAGTTTTTAATATTGGTAATTTTGTTTTACTTGTAATCTTATGTTGATTCATTTTTTAGAATTTTCATTATCAAACTAAGCTGAAATAAAATATTGGTAACTCAATAATTGGTTCAAGTTTAATCGAATAATAATTTTAAGTTTGAATTCTACTTAGAACATAATTGAGTTATTCAAGTTCGATTAAACTTATTTTTAATTTTCATACTTAAACTCAAGCTTAATTAAACTTATTCATATTTAAACTCTTTCTATAAACGAGGGTAAAATGTAGTTTTAAAATAGAAAAATATATGTAAATGAAAATCTCGATAAGCCTCGTAAATTGTTCAAGTCAAGTATTACAATACTTGAACGATGTTATCGAGTTGAATTAGTGTTTTTCTAAGTTAAACTCAAATAGCTTCATAATACAAATTTATCATATACACCCCTATTCAAATAGCTTGTGAAAGGATGTTACCTCGGTTTAATGTATGCCACCTAATTTACAAAGGACTGAAATTTATATTTATAGATTAACGAGACTGTTGATGAAACTCGAATTTTAATATTTATCAAAATATTATTAAATACTCAACCAATTTAATCAACTCGTATTAACATAATATCATCATTTAAAATCATTAAATTCTAGCTTCTTTTTTCTATGTCAATCCCCAGACGGATTAAGAAGTCCATAGACGTTAATGTTACTTTACCTTTTACATTTTAGAAATAGTCTAAAATGAAAACTATTGTTTTCTGTTATTATTTTAAAATTTTGGATATATATTTATGTTAAAGTCAAAACTATATAAAATATAATCTTAGAATTATTACCAATATTTAAAAATCGGATTAATAGTTGAACCAATTAGATCATTAATTCTCAATTTGGTTATCGGTCCAACAATAATTAAAAATAATAAAACCAAATAAAATTTAAAAATTCTATAAACAAGTTTAATTTTGATTCCTTGTCCTAGCTTTTGGTGTTGAGTGGCTCGCTCAAAGACAAATTCAATCTCTTTGTTTGGATTAGTATACTTGCCGATTTAATCCAGTTCCAACAATATTGTTATTGTAAGGTATATTATAATAAACTAAAAAATTCACTAGCAAATTAAAAACAAAAACTATAATATACTTTTTAATTAATTATTATTTTTAACTTATTTTAAGAATATTTATCAACTTCTTAATCTTGCTGGTTAAGATATAGAAAATTTATCCATACACTTATTATCAAAATAATCCAAATGATTTATCAGCGATTAAACTAATTTGTAATTTATAATTAATTAATTATTATTGTTAAACCGATAATTCAATTAATCAAAATCAACTGATCTGGAATTTGATAACCTGACCGGTCCATTGACAAACCCACCGAAATTAATATTCAAATGGTAGCCTATGTTTAAAAAACACAGTTGTAAACTGAAGGGAAAATGCTATATACATGCATGGAAACAACTAAGACTATATGCATGCAAGTGTTGATTCTAAAATATGAACTTTTATTTTTTGCAATAAAAATATATATCCGTTAACCATAATATTCAACCCTATTGAAACATATTACATCATCTATAAAGGATTAAATTTAATAAAATATCTTTAAAAATAAAATAAGTTAAATTAATCATATTATATATATAGAAAGGAATTAACGTGTAATTCAATCAAGCCAAGTAAAAATACTCAGAAATCTCTCATCAAGTCGTACCAGCATGTGCCCTCTTGTGCTGTGGCGACTGCGTCTCCAAATGTTGTTATTTTGGATCATACATACATACATACATTATCAAAGTTCACATATATATAGATGATATTATGGCTTTCATAGATAATATATATTTAGGCTTAAACTAGAATAAATTTAGATAAAATTTACATTTGACAAGATTTAAACCTAAAATAATCTTAAAGAGAGATTTGCACATAACCCTTGTATATAGTGAGATTCAAACCCGAGAACTCAAAGTCCCAAAAACCTAGAATATATACACATGTGTATAGAGCATAGGCTTAGGAATTTTTGAGACTTTGAGGTTCCAAATTTGAATCTTATTGTGTACAAATGTCATGTGTGGATCTCTCATAGATTATTTTAGATTTAATGCGTAGGTCTTAGGATCTTGAACTCTTGGGTTTGAGTCCCAATATATGAAAATATTATGCGTGGATCCTCTCTCGGATTATTCTAGGCTTAAATCTCAACACGCATAAACCCTATCTAGATTCATTCTAGTCTAAGTTTTAATATATTACAGTTTTCAATCATGGGTGATTGCACTTGCAAACTCTTTATACACACATACCAAAACGAGGCATTGAAAGTGTTAGCAAAAGTTTAGGTCTTAAGACCTTGAGCTCCCAAATTTGAGTTTTACCTTGTAAAATTATCATGTAAAAAATGTTTAAGTCTCACCATAGGTGAGCCCTATCATATGCGGATATATTTTGTTTTTCACTCCCATGTGATTGTACTTGCAAATTCTTTATATGTACAGATATGAACCAGATCTTATAGCATTGACAATGATTTAGGTATCGAGACTTTGAACTCTCATATTTCAGTCTCATCATGTGAAAATATAACGTGCTTAATGTAAAATCCGTAACACATAATCTCCATCTAAATTTATTCTAATTTGAATTTAAATATATTTCAATTTTTAAACCCTTATAATTGTAATTGTAAACAGTATGTATATCTATACATATATGTATATATTATGGCCGTCCAAGTCGAATAAGATGCGAAAATCCCAAGAAGTAATAGCAGCTGTTTTTCTCCAAGCCTTGCTTTAGGAACAATCAAAATGGAACTCTCTTTATTTTCTCGGGATTGTTTGCTGTCATTTTTATTTATGATTTTTGAATGAATTAATTTGCTTCTTTGAACGTAGCCCTTGTCCCAAGTTTCTCTGCAGCGCGTGCAAACTTTTAATATTCAACATAACAAGCTAAAATAAATCATCTCTTACCGATCGAGTCTTATCTCGATTGTTATAAGTATTATTGTTAATGTAGGAGGACGTGAATTTGAGTGCGTTGAAGCGTATTATCCTTCTACTTATAGGCTGGGAAGGGACTATAAATAATTCTAGACATTATGTAAAAAAAACATATATAATCAAAACTTAAATTGTATAATTAAATTAAAATTAAAAAATTGTGTATATACTTAATCTATAATCAAAGTTTTATGTTTACATCAAATAGAGTTCATAGGCAATTTTGATATTTATCTCCAAATTAAACCATTTTACTTTTTTTTATTACTTTAAAAGTTTGCTTAGTATAAAGTAGGATTGCAAGCAAAACATTATTAACTTACTAAGCAGACATAAAAAATAAATTCACAGAAAATACTATTGGCATTAACTATTAGACTATAAAATATTTAAACAAAAGTAAAATTAATATAATTTTAATAGAAAATTAAATCTCAAATTTTATTGAACTACATGAAATAACAATATATTTTAACCATATTAAACATTTACACAAAAAGATTAAGTATTTTTGATAATTAAGACTCATTTTCTATATGAGAGCATAATATGTCTTTAACATTTTTTTGATCAAGATCTTTTGTATCCATTTTATGATTTATAAATATCATTTTAGGGTTTAAACTCAAATTCTCTCTTCAAAAGTATAATATGTATTATCACTATACCCAACTCCCGTTAGTAAATGCAAATCATTTTGTATTTATATAAAAAAACAAAAAACAAGTATTAGGAGCAAAGTTAAGCCACACGCTCCTCTAAGGCATGTAGAGCAAAGAAGGCCCATGAGGTTAAACCATTGAATAAAAAAATACTAATCATGGTCTCTCATTCATTTTCCTTAAACTTCATTTTTACGCCAGCTTTAACCCTCTCCGACGGCGTAGTGACCGGCCGTCAACTTCCTCACACAATTCCCCTCACATCCCCATCCCACCCACACCCGTTGACATACTTATTTCCATATTTATTCCCCTTTCTTCCTATAAAATATGATTGCTTCAATCTTTCTCCATATATACATATATATGCACGTACACTTTAATCCTATAGAGAGTTTTAGAGAAAACAAATAGTGGAAAGCTAGTTAGCATTGAGATATTGGGAGGTGAATGGGTTCAACGAACGGCGGAGTCCCACCGGGGTTTAGGTTCCATCCGACGGACGAGGAGCTACTCCATTACTACTTGACCAAAAAAGTGTCGTTTCAAAAGTTTGATATGGAGGTCATTAGAGAAGTGGACTTGAACAAGATGGAACCTTGGGAGTTGCAAGGTAATATAGCTTCTTCTTCATTTTATATATATATGTATATATATATATTTGCTTGAGTTTCTTTTTGTGAAGAATGGTTTACTCAATTATGGTGGTGAGGGTTTTGATTGAGAGTAGGGTTTCAAAAAAGTTTTCCAATTGTCGTTTATATAAAGTTGATAGATACTTCAATAGATCAGTATTGTTTCTAGATGGAGTTAGGATTTTGTCTTTCCATTTGTTGAGAGCCCCAGTTTTATGAAAAGCTGCCTGAAGAGGTATGGGGGTTTGGCAAATGGTCACCATTTATTTGATTGGTGACCGTCCACCATGCACAGCTGACCCGACATAGAGCTCTTGTTCTATGAATCCATACTTCAAGTTGTTTCTTTAGGCAGTGAAGCTCTTCGCAAGGTATAAAATTTTAACTTAACCCAAGGACAATATTAACCCATTGAGAAGTTTATTAACTTTAAATTAACGATACTTTACGAATTTCTTTGAAAAGAGTCGATCTCACCTCAACATATTGAAATATTAATCATAATTAGATATTATTATTTTCATTATTTAATAATTTTAATTCTTATTTTCATCGAAATTTATATGTTATTAAAAGTATATTTTCGATAGAAATTTAAATCTAATCTTAATAAATTATTAATGACAATGTCCTGTTTACATAAAAACAGTTAAAAAATGTATGGTTTGTAAGAGAAGCTTGAGTTAACATTCTAGTTTTCTTCTCTATTAGTTAAACAACCAAACAATTATTTGTTCTCATCTATAATTTTTCATAATCTCATAGTAAAATGATATATATACAGGGATGAAGCCGAAAATACTTTTAGGGTAGAAATTAACTTATAATTTTTATGATAATAAAAATGTAATTTTAAAAATTAAATCAAAGTTTTATCATTTTTAAGAGGGTCAAGTGTAATTTTACTATTATTAATTTAAATTTTTAAAATTTTAAAGAATTAAAATAAAAAATTTCATTTTAGGAGGACCCGGGTCCCTGCAAGCCCCTAGATTCGCCTCAGTATATATATACATACCCGAAAGTTGCCCTACAATTTTAAAAAAATTATTTTGATATTTGAATGGAAGAATTTTTTTAAGAAAATCGAATAATATTTAATAATTATAAATTTCATATATCTTTCATAAAATTTGATTTGAAATCTTTTTTATTATTATATAATTTGCCATTTTGTTCCAATTTGCATACTAATGTGGACTTAAGTCATAAATACTGATAAATTGTAGACTAATGCTGTTTGACTTTGACCAGATAGTTTCTGATCATGTCAATTAATATCAGATCAATGGCCTAAACAAAAGACTAATCAGATTCATTTCTCAAAACTATATCACACACACATTTTTATTTTTTAATTTTGTGGATAAATAGAAAAATAATTCTTAGAAATCCACCCCTGAAAAAATGGAAATATATTAATTGAACCCATTATTGCACCGTTTTGTGCACGGTGTTGAAACTGAGTCACCGAATATTCTCAACAATTAATGAAATGATTCTAAATAAAGCTGTAGAGTTGGTACAATAATTAAAGTAATTAAATAATTTCAGATTTAATAAAATATTGCGAACATGTGAAAAAATAGTTATGTGATAAATCTTTAAAATTATACTAAAATGTATTAGTTTAAATTTACAATTTAAGTAATAAAGAATATAAATTTTAGGCTTAAATTCTGTGTATCTATTTTTTAGAGTTTATATAAAAAATATATTCTCAAATTTTTTCAAAACTATTTTTGTTGCATTATAAAAATAGTGAGTTTTTGGTAATTTTAAATTATTTATTTTAAGAAAACGATACCTTTCTAGTTTTTAAAAGATGGTTTTCTAAACATAAATTTTCTTTACGTTTCAGTATGTCAAAATTTAAGTTAAATTGTTAACGCTTTGTTAATTTGTTTGTTAAATTTGTTGATGTTATATTTTGAAATAAAAAAAACTCGCTTGGTAGCCATATAACTAAAAAGGGCATTGTATGAACTTGAATTTAATAAAATAATTTTATTAATGTTAATAGATGAATCTGAATTTTGAAATGTAAAAAGTAGAACTAAATTCCTAAAAATAAAAGTATAATGACTAAATTTTAAGTTTTTGAAAAGTATAAGGACTTATGTCATATTTTAACAGCTATATATATAATTATGATGAATTGATGGGTGATTAAGCTTGATAATAATTTGCAATATTGTCTCTCTCTATATATAGAAAGATGCAGAATTGGATCAAGTCCACAAAACGAGTGGTATTTTTTCAGTCACAAGGACAGGAAATACCCAACAGGGTCAAGGACTAATAGGGCTACCAATGCTGGGTTTTGGAAAGCTACGGGGAGGGACAAATGCATTAGGAACAGCTACAAGAAGATTGGTATGAGGAAAACCCTTGTTTTCTACCGTGGAAGAGCTCCCCATGGCCAAAAAACTGACTGGATCATGCATGAATACCGGCTCGAGGACGGGGATGATCCTCAAGGAAACCCCACTGTGAGTACTCGCTCGTTATATTCTCATGCAACATTAGGTCCTAACTAGTATATATATCGATGATTTTAACGTATAAGGTATAAAAATATGCATGCATGTGTAAGAAGATTGATAAGAAAGCCTTAGTACTTAGATCTCGCGCAACATTAAAATTTAGTATACATGAACACTTAATATATATGTATATATATATATAAGAATTTGCATGCATGTGTAAGAAGATTGACAAGGAAACCCTCTTGTTGGCACTTATTTACTTATTGATCTAATGTAACATTAAAAGTTAATATATATTTGGGTGGAGGTAAAAATAAATAAAATTAGAGGCTATAATTGAATCATAAATTCATGAGAGTCCAAAAGATAATTTTACCATTATACTATTTTATAATTCTCGAAACCACTTAAGAAATAATTTTACCGTTTTAGGCGTCAATGCTCTTGCTTGCGCCTTTTAGATATTAATTTCCGGAGGGATTTTTAACAAATTTTACCATTTTTTTGAGACAAATTAAGGTTCCTGCCTACCTCTTGAATTCATATGTATAAATATCAACGGTTTTTATCATATCATGCATGTGTAGGAAAAACCCCAAGTGTGGCATGGAAGCAGGAATGGCCTTAGCCCCTTTTTTGGAAAAATAACTTTTCAATCCCTTAAAATTTGTAAATTTATAGTTAAAGACTAGAAAATTTTGTGTTGCAACTCTCAAAAAGTTTACAATTCAATTCCAGTCACAATATAATTTCTATATTTACCCCTAAAGATCCCTAAGGAAACCTTGTTGATAGTATACTTAATCAATGATCTCATGCAACAGTAGACATTAGTGTATATCAACGGTTTTATATATATATATATATATATATATATATAAGAATTTGCTTCCATGTGTGTGCAGGAAGATGGATGGGTGGTATGCAGGGTGTTCAAGAAGAAAAACCTCTTCAAAGTTAGCAACACCATCAATGGAGGTTCAAGCCTTAACTCCTTAGATCAACACCACCATCTCAATATGAACCACACCAACACCACTTCAAGCAGTAGCCAAACTCAACCACCACCACCACTATCTTTCATGCATAGATCAAATGACCAGTACAACCTCAACACCACCACCACCACCACCTTAGAGCTAAACAAAGCTGAATTAGCCCTTCACTACCCTCCCCACATTCCAACACCAACCCATCAATACTCCCTTTTCCATCCCCAAACCCTACTTCCAACCCACAAAAGCATGACCGCCTACGAGTACGCCCCGCCGCCGCCGGTCGGTCTCCCATCGGAATCTTCCCACCCTATAATGATCAAACAACTTATGTCATCCAACCCTAGGGATTGTGATAGTGGGAGTGAAAGTGTGAGGTACCAATGTGAAACCGGCCTAGAAGGTGTTGCCGCGGGTGGTGGTGGTAGTGGAAGAGATGATGAAAATGAAGGGATGAATGAATGGGGCATGTTGGACCGGTTGGTCACATCTCATATGGGAATAGGTCAAGATTCATCATCTAAAGGGGTAAGGTTTGAAGATAGTAATAATAATGGTACAAATGTCACATCGGTCCACCCAATTAATCAACTTTCACTTAGAGGAGAGATGGATTTTTGGGGCTATGGGAAATAATACTTTTTTAAATTTCAATTGGATTGGATTAAAAAAAAAAAACCTACTCTATTGTTGGTAATTATATATATGATTTTTTATTGGGAGTTTTCACTTTTGTTACCTTGATGTGAAAAAAAAAATTGTATCAAACAATTACTTCATACTTTATTTTAAGAAAAATTAACTGTTTACTATAAGAATCATTAATAATTAGCTTAATTTATTATTATATAATATAGTTAAATTTATTACGTGATATGATCTAAATGAATGTGATATGTGCTAACATTGTTTCCCGAATTCAAACATTTCATACAATTTGTGTTTTGTATGAAGGCTTAATGATCAAATGACGGGATTCTCTAAATGTAATACATCTATATTTATCTTTTACAGTATAAGGACTTGTAGAGTAATTATACCAATAAGTCATTTAATCCAAAAGAAAGCAAATTAAAATTTCGCATTTGTATTTAACGAAAATTTTATGGAATGGCTTCTTTTTTTATTTTAATCATATAAGGATATTTTGCTCAATTTTCAAACCGATATATATGGAATAAAATCAAGTGGATATTAAAATTTAAAATCCCCCCCAAAAAACTCAAATACGATAAAGGATGGGTACTGGCCCAAAAATCTTTGGGTTTACGCGACAAATTTTCTTTTTTGACCCAAAGCTTTGCATGAGAATTTAGCAAAACGATGAGAACAAAAAAATTCTATCTTTTAGTAAGTCGGGTTTTTAAAATTAGATCGGTGATTAATTGATTCGGTTTTAATTAAAAAGTTATTAAAAATCATAAAATTTTAAAATATATATTTAAAAATAAAAAATCAATTTAATTAATTCTAAGTGGTTTATTTAAAATCAATTCATAATCAATTTAATTTTTTGTCTGAACTATCATATCGGCTGATTTTATCTACTTCCAACAACCATAAATTTTTCCTTTTAATTTCTATTTAATCCCGATTCTAAGATATCGATTATATCAATGATGTTATACAACTAACATATCGATTCGATTGAATTTATCTATGCAATAAAATGTAATCTATCATAACTCAAAATTTTCAACAACATAAAACTATTAAATTTTGAGCAAATAATTCAATTAAAACAAAAATTATCATTTGCTAATAAATCTCCAATTTATTAAAATCAATGATCGAACTAGGAATAGACAAGAATATCAATTCGTAAAAATTCATTAAAGTAGTTGATTTAGGAACTAATACAGAGTAGTTAAATTGAGCAAAAATCGATTGAACATGTTGAATCCAATTTTCTTATGATTTATTTAATCAAAACAGACAGAGAGACGGACGGACGAAAGGACACCCTTCTTTTCTCCTTTTATTTCTATTTGTCTTATTTTTCTAATAAGAAAAATATAATTATATTTACAATAGTTATGAACTTAATGTATACACTCTATTTTATGTGATATAATCTCTACTTTTTAACATTTTAAATTTTCGTTCTTAAAATATAAAAAAATATGCTAGTACCATTAATAACATCATGACATGACATTTTTTTTATATCCAATCACTATTTATTCTCGATTCAATTATATTAATAATTGATACAAAAATAATTAAATAAACAACTGAAAATTAATAAAATATTAAAATTTATAATCACATGATACAGAGATGATTAACAGTCAGTATCATGACCGAAATTTAAAAAAAAATAGAACTACATTCGTTTACCGTTTTAGGCGTCAATGCTTTGCTTGCGCCTTTTAGATATTAATTTCGGAGGATTTTTAACAAATTTTACCATTTTTTGAGACAAATTAAGGTTCCTGCCTACCTCTTGAATTCATATGTATAAATATCAACGGTTTTATCATATCATGCATGTGTAGGAAAAACCCCAAGTGTGGCATGGAAGCAGGAATGGCCTTAGCCCTTTTTGGAAAAATAACTTTTCAATCCCTTAAAATTTGTAAATTTATAGTTAAAGACTAGAAAATTTTGTGTTGCAACTCTCAAAAGTTTACAATTCAATTCCAGTCACAATATAATTTCTATATTTACCCTAAAGATCCCTAAGGAAACCTTGTTGATAGTATACTTAATCAATGATCTCATGCAACAGTAGACATTAGTGTATATCAACGGTTTTATATATATATATATATATATATATATAAGAATTTGCTTCCATGTGTGTGCAGGAAGATGGATGGGTGGTATGCAGGGTGTTCAAGAAGAAAAACCTCTTCAAAGTTAGCAACACCATCAATGGAGGTTCAAGCCTTAACTCCTTAGATCAACACCACCATCTCAATATGAACCACACCAACACCACTTCAAGCAGTAGCCAAACTCAACCACCACCACCACTATCTTTCATGCATAGATCAAATGACCAGTACAACCTCAACACCACCACCACCACCACCTTAGAGCTAAACAAAGCTGAATTAGCCCTTCACTACCCTCCCCACATTCCAACACCAACCCATCAATACTCCCTTTTCCATCCCCAAACCCTACTTCCAACCCACAAAAGCATGACCGCCACTAGACGCCTCGCCCGGGTCGGTCTCCCATCGGAATCTTCCCACCCTATAATGATCAAACAACTTATGTCATCCAACCCTAGGGATTGTGATAGTGGGAGTGAAAGTGTGAGGTACCAATGTGAAACCGGCCTAGAAGGTGTTGCCGCGGGTGGTGGTGGTAGTGGAAGAGATGATGAAAATGAAGGATGAATGAATGGGGCATGTTGGACCGGTTGGTCACATCTCATATGGGAATAGGTCAAGATTCATCATCTAAAGGGTAAGGTTTGAAGATAGTAATAATAATGGTACAAATGTCACATCGGTCCACCCAATTAATCAACTTTCACTTAGAGGAGAGATGGATTTTGGGGCTATGGGAAATAATACTTTTTAAATTTCAATTGGATTGGATTAAAAAAAAACCTACTCTATTGTTGGTAATTATATATATGATTTTTATTGGGAGTTTTCACTTTTGTTACCTTGATGTGAAAAAAAATTGTATCAAACAATTACTTCATACTTTATTTTAAGAAAAATTAACTGTTTACTATAAGAATCATTAATAATTAGCTTAATTTATTATTATATAATATAGTTAAATTTATTACGTGATATGATCTAAATGAATGTGATATGTGCTAACATTGTTTCCCGAATTCAAACATTTCATACAATTTGTGTTTTGTATGAAGGCTTAATGATCAAATGACGGGATTCTCTAAATGTAATACATCTATATTTATCTTTTACAGTATAAGGACTTGTAGAGTAATTATACCAATAAGTCATTTAATCCAAAAGAAAGCAAATTAAAATTTCGCATTTGTATTTAACGAAAATTTTATGGAATGGCTTTTTTTATTTTAATCATATAAGGATATTTTGCTCAATTTTCAAACCGATATATATGGAATAAAATCAAGTGGATATTAAAATTTAAAATCCCCAAAAACTCAAATACGATAAAGGATGGGTACTGGCCCAAAAATCTTTGGGTTTACGCGACAAATTTTCTTTTTGACCCAAAGCTTTGCATGAGAATTTAGCAAAACGATGAGAACAAAAAATTCTATCTTTTAGTAAGTCGGGTTTTAAAATTAGATCGGTGATTAATTGATTCGGTTTTAATTAAAAAGTTATTAAAAATCATAAAATTTTAAAATATATATTTAAAAATAAAAAATCAATTTAATTAATTCTAAGTGGTTTATTTAAAATCAATTCATAATCAATTTAATTTTTGTCCGAACTATCATATCGGCTGATTTTATCTACTTCCAACAACCATAAATTTTTCCTTTTAATTTCTATTTAATCCCGATTCTAAGATATCGATTATATCAATGATGTTATACAACTAACATATCGATTCGATTGAATTTATCTATGCAATAAAATGTAATCTATCATAACTCAAAATTTTCAACAACATAAAACTATTAAATTTTGAGCAAATAATTCAATTAAAACAAAATTATCATTTGCTAATAAATCTCCAATTTATTAAAATCAATGATCGAACTAGGAATAGACAAGAATATCAATTCGTAAAAATTCATTAAAGTAGTTGATTTAGGAACTAATACTGAGTAGTTAAATTGAGCAAAAATCGATTGAACATGTTGAATCCAATTTTCTTATGATTTATTTAATCAAACAGACAGAGAGACAGACGGACTAAAGGACACCCTTCTTTTCTCCTTTTATTTCTATTTGTCTTATTTTTCTAATAAGAAAAATATAATTATATTTACAATAGTTATGAACTTAATGTATACACTCTATTTTATGTGATATAATCTCTACTTTTTAACATTTTAAATTTTCGTTCTTAAAAATATAAAAAAATATGCTAGTACCATTAATAACATCATGACATGACATTTTTTTTATATCCAATCACTATTTATTCTCGATTCAATTATATTAATAATTGATACAAAAATAATTAAATAAACAACTGAAAATTAATAAAATATTAAAATTTATAATCACATGATACAGAGATGATTAACAGTCAGTATCATGACCGAAATTTAAAAAAAATAGAACTACATTCGATTAAATTAAAATAAAAATTAAAATTGCAATTATAACATATTACAGGGACTTACATTGTTTGACTCTTCTTTTTTAAATATGGCCAGCTATTTATTAATTAATTTATTCATCGTATGTCCGTTGCTTTGTCAATAATTATGCTAAAGTTTGAACGCATTAAAAACTATATGATTATTTATTATTAATCATTAACATTTTCGACCGACTTCCAGAATTTCTTATGATTCAATATAATTAATACTTTAAGGAATGTGCAAGTTGTGTACCATTGAAGAAAGGTTTGATGTAAGTTAAATCTTTGCTAAAGCTTAATGTTTGACTTTTAATTCACAAATATTTTTAAAATTAGATAAATATTAAATTTATATATAAACTTTGATTAAATATGGAATTTGATATATAAACTTTAATTTGGTGTAATTATATATATGAAACTTAAATTATGATTCATACGTATATATGAAACTTTGGTTTCGATTCAATTATGTACATTTAAAAAAATGAATGCATACATTTATTTTCATACCAAATTAATATATTTATTTGCATATGCAATACATCAACGTCACATTATGTTACTTGATAATATTTTTAGTAATTTGTGAAAATTAAACCAAATCAAAATTTAATATATAATGATGTTAATTATTAATAAAAATTTAATGATTGTTGATAAAAATAAAAAATGTAAATTAAAAAGATGAGTGTGAAAATGTAAAATGTTTTTGCAAATATTAAATTACTCATATAACTCTCTTAATATATATATATATATATATATATTTGTAAATTTATTTTGTGTTATTTTGAGTTCATGTTCAATTAATTCGTGATATCAACTCAATTAATAATTTTAATGCACGGATTACATGAGTAGGGGAGATAGTGCCTTTTAGTCCATTTGAAATATATGAAAATATAAGTTAGTATAATTATAAAATTACACTTCATCTCTCAAATTTATGATTATCTTTGTCCTGATGCAAATTTTTTACTTCACCCTACAAATTAGTAACTCAACTTGAATAATAACTCAACTTGAACTAACTTACTAATCATAACAATTTTTTTTTTAAAAAGACCCATATATAAATTACATGTGATAAAACTCGAATTTAAATATTGAGTCTTGAACTTCAATTTTATTAACAATCAATCAAGGTGGAGTAAGAATTAAGGTGAAGGGTAATTTTTTTTGAACAAACTATACTTAAAGTCACTAAATTATTAATAAATTTATATTTTAGTCACACAATTTTAAAAAAGTTACAAAATAGTTACTAAACTATTCAAAGAATTTCATTTAGATCACTAGGCTGTTAAACTTGTTGTATGAGCTTCTCTGTTCACACTACTTACATCAATCCAAACCCTTTCTTTTCTTTTCTACAATTAAGGCTTTTTCCATGAAACAATTTTAAATGTCATGAATTTTTGAATTAAAATCCAAACAAATTTATTCTGCAATTTTTGGCACTAACTGTCAAACCGACTTGAATATAATATATTTTTTTTTACTCGTTGATGGGTATTGATCCACGTATCGATTGTCACTTGAAGATCGCTAGTTAAACTTTGAAAAAAAACTTAAACAATCTAGTAAATTAAAAAAACTTTTAAATATTTTAATTACTTAAATAAAAATTTCAAATAATTTTATAATTTTTTAAAATTAAATATTTCAAACTTTACGTTGTTTTTTTTTTCTTTTAACAAACAAACAATTCTTTTTAATAGTGTAGGTGGTGATGATGATAGCTTACACCACATCCATTTTGGTAATTCTTTTAAGGAAAGGATGAGTTGAAATACGTGTATATTTGTCATCTTCAATTCCATATCACAAATATTGGTAAACCCCACGATATGATTGATTGCTCTTCTACTTTTTCAACTAAACCCAACACAACTCACCAACTCAATACAATTTTATTTTATTGAAATTACAAATAAATTTTTATATAACATGTCGAGGCGAAATTCAATGGGGAATCCTGAAAATCGGATATTAAAATTAAATTATATTTTTATAATTTTTAAAGCATTAAAATTCATCTATAAAATCTTAAAAATATTTTAAAATATAACTTTGTTGAACATTAAATAGCATTGAAATTTGGATTTATTTGATTTTTTGTAATAGTACAATGATTAAATTGATTCATTTAATAGTAGAAGGATCGTTTGATCTTATCCGAATAATAAAAAATCTACTAGGTACATTCACCTCTAAAACAAATTACCTTTTCTTTAAAGTCAATTGTACCATCAGTCATTATATTTATACATAAGTTACAGATGTAGTCTTTATATTTTAATTCGGTCAAATTTAATCATTGTATTTTTCGAAATGGTGATTTTTAGTCCACATATTTTTTCATAATTTTAAAATTTCAATCTTGACCCAAATTATAGCAGTTAAACCCATTTTGGTTAAATTTTGCTATTAGTCCTGCATTATATGTAAAGTTGTATATTTAGTTTATATTTTCTAATTTGATCGTTCTTAGTCCTTATGTTTTGAATTTTGAATTTTGATATTGATGCAAATGATAGAAATTAAACCCAATAATTTATATTTTTTAGTAATATGTGAAAATAGTAAACTAATATAACATTCAATGGGTGCTAATATGTTTACCGATATGAATCTCGAAATAACAAAACTTAATTTAAGAAATTTACCAGTTACCATTTGATTAAGATTAAATTTAAAAATTTAAAAGTATAAGGATTAAAATGCAATTATTAAATCTACCATATAAGTCTAAAAGCAGGATTTTTTTTTAAAGAAAACAAGCCAACGTTAAATAAATTGCCCGTTATTATTCAAATTTCAAGTAACAATTTTTATTGAATAATATTCATATATGTTTTAATTCTAGAATCTTCAAAACTACAGAGAAACACTTTTCATTTAAAAAAGAGTTACCAGTTATTAATATTTGTTTTCAAAATTATTATCACACGTTTTCAAATTCCGCACAAATTTCTATAAAAATTTTTACCAAAAATTTAAATTGTATAACTTAAATTATTAAAATATCAAAGTTTATATAAATTTATAAAATATTTTTAAAATTATATATACATATATTAATATAAATTTTACTTAGTTTAACACCACGAGTTAAAAAAGAAAATATAAATATTATAAAAGAAAGTTCAATCAAAATTATAATTATTAACCTAATTATTAAAATTTCGGAGTTCTAAATTTTAGCAAATAACTAACCCTAATATAACCATCCATATAAAAGTTTGTATTTTAATTTATCTTTTTAAATATAAATAAAATAATTCTAGATATTATAATATATGTTTTAATAGATTATAGACTTAACTATAAAATTAACCCTCAATTTATATAGTTTTTCTTATTTAAGTAATTAAAGAATTTTTAAATATATTCGTCTCATTTTGCCATAAAATATAATATCAACTAATAAAAATAACAGGTGGCATGATTTTTTAGATGCCGTACACTTTTTGGGTAAAATGAAACGGAATTAATATGATTTAGGCTACTTTCACATTTAAACCTAGATTATAATATGCTTAAAAATGCAACAAGACCCTTATACTCTTCATATGTTTTAAATTTAGTTATTTATCTTTTAAAATTTAAAATTTAGGTTCAATTGTCAATATTATTAAAATTATTCTATTTTTTTTTTTTTTTTTTTTTTTTTTTTTTTTTTTTTTTTTTTTTTTTTTTTTTTTTTTTTTTTTTTTTTTTTTTTTTTATTTTTATTTTATTTTCATTTTTAATTTCCCAATAACCGATTATTATTAATCTTATTGTTCTCTTCACTCTGTATACATTTTCAGGTGATTTGATTTGCATTTTTGGCTTATGATTTTATTTTTATTAATTAATATTTATGCTCTCTTATTTGTTTGATCTTTGATGATTGTAAGATTGGATCTAAACCGTGCAATTCGAGTTTCTAAGAATTTATTTTTCAACTAAATTCATTTGGATTTTCTCTGGTTATTGAATGATTTATGGTGTTTGGTTATGGCTGAAAAATTGCTGAAATGAAAAAAAAATAAGAAGAATAAATAATGTTTTGATTTGTATATGGAAATTCAAATTCAAATCAAGTCGGTGTTGCTCTATTTGTCCTTTTTTTTTTCTTTTACAATAGTATAATTTTATTTTGGGATGTGAATATGATTGCCTTACGGAAGAATCATTGATGTCGTTTGCGATTATTGATAAATTTCGTGGTTGCTGATGTGAAAAATGGATGTCCATTTTTAGATTCGGTTTTTTTTTTAAATATCGGGTCGGTGATTGAAATTTGAATTTGAAGCAATCATTTTCTTCCCCCTTATTTGGTTTCTGTTGACTTGTTTAAGTCCTTTTGCTCAATCTACAAGTTGTAGTATATGATTGCCTATTGGTTCTCATCGACACTTTTTGTTTTTTATATTGAAGTCTGCGGGCATACTGGATTGATGTGCTATGCAGATATCACGTACAGCTCTTCTGAGAAGAAGAGCTTTGGATGGAGTTATGTCTGTAAGGAGTCGCTTCTACAAGGTTTCTCTGTCTTTGGTTTTTGTTTTGTGGGGGCTTCTCTTTCTCTTTAGCTTGTGGCTTTGTCATGGTGATGGTTACACAGGTAATCTTTTCGGTCATTGTCCTCTTCAACTTAATTGTCATCTTCTCCGAACCAGAATTGTTATTGTTCTGTTTGCTTGTGTGCTTGTGTGGGTGTCAGTCTCGATTAGATCTCTTGTTCATACATGATTATTGTGCATGCATCGAGTTACTCTTTAATGTTTTTGGTTCATCATGGTGGATTAAATAGATGTGCAGATATTACTCTTAGATTAATCTTTGCTTGATTTGAAAGTGGAGTCTGTCCTCGCTACTCTCCTCTCTTTACACTATTTTCAGATTGTAATCGTTCTTTGAATCAGAAGGGGCATTTCTTATGCTATACTTTTGCTTCCTTTTTTTTTTGTGTGTGTGATTATCGCAATAATCTGCCTTGAGTAGTTGGGTGCAAGTCATCTGGATCCTGGAAAGCAAATGATTACATTAGGAGAATGAAGGAGTGGATTTGAAAAAGTTTTAAATTAGAATGGCTTTACATCTTTGCTGAATTGCAATTAAACAGATAAATTGAAGAAGTGCAAGAAACTGAGGATAATATCATGATACAGTTTCACTAGTAATAATTCAATTAAGTTGCATCAAATACGTGAAGTAACATAATACTTAGAAGGGGAAAAATAAGAAGTGTTGGCACGGTTCCTTTCTGTTTTTCAGTTACCCCATGCTTGCCACTGCAGAGCATTTTAGCTCCAGTGCTGCTCTTCCTGTTTATGCTGAATGTTGTTGTCATTGCTGGTTCTCTTTGCCTTTAGACTTGACTTTGTTTATAAATTTAGTTGAACTTCAGAACATCAAGTTAATATATCTATGCTAGTTCTTCTGTTTTTATTCAAGTGTCTCTTCATCTTTCCTTTTTTAATCTGTCTGTGGTTAGTTGGTGGCTCATTTTAGAAAAAAATTATGGGCAAATGTTGAAGGTAATGTAATTCTTATTTCAAATGACTTATCTAGAATCGGAAGGAAGTTTTAAGCTATTACCCTTTCCCCGAGTTTTCTTAATCTGTATCTCAATTCAGTTTTATACTTTTTCTTTGCGTTGGAGCTTAAATACTTATTCCAATTGTCCTTGTCTTGAAACTTTGCTAATTTTTCAAGGTTTCAGCACTCTGATTCGTTAAACCCATTTTGGTTAAATTTTGCTATTAGTCCTGCATTATATGTAAAGTTGTATATTTAGTTTATATTTTCTAATTTGATCGTTCTTAGTCCTTATGTTTTGAATTTTGAATTTTGATATTGATGCAAATGATAGAAATTAAACCCAATAATTTATATTTTTTAGTAATATGTGAAAATAGTAAACTAATATAACATTCAATGGGTGCTAATATGTTTACCGATATGAATCTCAAATAACAAAACTTAATTTAAGAAATTTACCAGTTACCATTTGATTAAGATTAAATTTAAAAATTTAAAAGTATAAGGATTAAAATGCAATTATTAAATCTACCATATAAGTCTAAAAGCAGGATTTTTTTTAAAGAAAAACAAGCCAACGTTAAATAAATTGCCCGTTATTATTCAAATTTCAAGTAACAATTTTTATTGAATAATATTCATATATGTTTTAATTCTAGAATCTTCAAAACTACAGAGAAACACTTTTCATTTAAAAAAGAGTTACCAGTTATTAATATTTGTTTTCAAAATTATTATCACACGTTTTCAAATTCCGCACAAATTTCTATAAAAATTTTTACCAAAATTTAAATTGTATAACTTAAATTATTAAAATATCAAAGTTTATATAAATTTATAAAATATTTTTAAAATTATATATACATATATTAATATAAATTTTTACTTAGTTTAACACCACGAGTTAAAAAAGAAAATATAAATATTATAAAAGAAAGTTCAATCAAAATTATAATTATTAACCTAATTATTAAAATTTCGGAGTTCTAAATTTTAGCAAATAACTAACCCTAATATAACCATCCATATAAAAGTTTGTATTTTAATTTATCTTTTTAAATATAAATAAAATAATTCTAGATATTATAATATATGTTTTAATAGATTATAGACTTAACTATAAAATTAACCCTCAATTTATATAGTTTTTCTTATTTAAGTAATTAAAGAATTTTTAAATATATTCGTCTCATTTTGCCATAAAATATAATATCAACTAATAAAAATAACAGGTGGCATGATTTTTTAGATGCCGTACATTTTTGGGTAAAATGAAACGGAATTAATATGATTTAGGCTACTTTCACATTTAAACCTAGATTATAATATGCTTAAAAATGCAACAAGACCCTTATACTCTTCATATGTTTTAAATTTAGTTATTTATCTTTTAAAATTTAAAATTTAGGTTCAATTGTCAATATTATTAAAATTATTCTATTAAATTCAGTAATGTAACACTTTGAAATTAAAAAAACTCACTTAATAGATATGTAACAAAAATTTGACATTGTAATTAAAATTAAATTTAGTAGAAGAATTTAAATATTTTCACAATTAAACCTAAATTTTAAAATCTAAAATATAAAAACTGAATTCCTTAAAATAAAATTACTAAATCCAAATATATGAATAATACATAAAGCATATTTTAACCTTATAATATATCTAAAGGAAATAGAAATCGTTTGATTTAAAAAAAAAAAAGTCTAAGCTGTAATGCCGTTACCAAAGTGGACATAATAATAAAAAATAAATTAAAAACGGCGATGGGACAAGAGAAAACGCGGACCATTGCCATAACTACGCCGTTTCGTTGCTCTCTTTTGTTTACTTCCCCACGACACTTTCCTTCGTGCTTTTATAGTCTCTATACATTCTCTTTTATTTCAATTTTCAATTTCGACAAATGATTCCTTTATTTTTTATTTTATTTTCATTTTTTAATTTCCCAATAACCGATTATTATTAATCTTATTGTTCTCTTCACTCTGTATACATTTTCAGGTGATTTGATTTGCATTTTTGGCTTATGATTTTATTTTTATTAATTAATATTTATGCTCTCTTATTTGTTTGATCTTTGATGATTGTAAGATTGGATCTAAACCGTGCAATTCGAGTTTCTAAGAATTTATTTTTCAACTAAATTCATTTGGATTTTCTCTGGTTATTGAATGATTTATGGTGTTTGGTTATGGCTGAGAAAATTGCTGAAATGAAAAAAAAAAATAAGAAGAATAAATAATGTTTTGATTTGTATATGGAAATTCAAATTCAAATCAAGTCGGTGTTGCTCTATTTGTCCTTTTTTTTCTTTTACAATAGTATAATTTTATTTTGGGATGTGAATATGATTGCCTTACGGAAGAATCATTGATGTCGTTTGCGATTATTGATAAATTTCGTGGTTGCTGATGTGAAAATGGATGTCCATTTTAGATTCGGTTTTTTTTAAATATCGGGTCGGTGATTGAAATTTGAATTTGAAGCAATCATTTTCTTCCCCCTTATTTGGTTTCTGTTGACTTGTTTAAGTCCTTTTGCTCAATCTACAAGTTGTAGTATATGATTGCCTATTGGTTCTCATCGACACTTTTTGTTTTTTATATTGAAGTCTGCGGGCATACTGGATTGATGTGCTATGCAGATATCACGTACAGCTCTTCTGAGAAGAAGAGCTTTGGATGGAGTTATGTCTGTAAGGAGTCGCTTCTACAAGGTTTCTCTGTCTTTGGTTTTTGTTTTGTGGGGGCTTCTCTTTCTCTTTAGCTTGTGGCTTTGTCATGGTGATGGTTACACAGGTAATCTTTTCGGTCATTGTCCTCTTCAACTTAATTGTCATCTTCTCCGAACCAGAATTGTTATTGTTCTGTTTGCTTGTGTGCTTGTGTGGGTGTCAGTCTCGATTAGATCTCTTGTTCATACATGATTATTGTGCATGCATCGAGTTACTCTTTAATGTTTTTGGTTCATCATGGTGGATTAAATAGATGTGCAGATATTACTCTTAGATTAATCTTTGCTTGATTTGAAAGTGGAGTCTGTCCTCGCTACTCTCCTCTCTTTACACTATTTTCAGATTGTAATCGTTCTTTGAATCAGAAGGGCATTTCTTATGCTATACTTTTGCTTCCTTTTTTTTGTGTGTGTGATTATCGCAATAATCTGCCTTGAGTAGTTGGGTGCAAGTCATCTGGATCCTGGAAAGCAAATGATTACATTAGGAGAATGAAGGAGTGGATTTGAAAAAGTTTTAAATTAGAATGGCTTTACATCTTTGCTGAATTGCAATTAAACAGATAAATTGAAGAAGTGCAAGAAACTGAGGATAATATCATGATACAGTTTCACTAGTAATAATTCAATTAAGTTGCATCAAATACGTGAAGTAACATAATACTTAGAAGGGAAAAATAAGAAGTGTTGGCACGGTTCCTTTCTGTTTTTCAGTTACCCCATGCTTGCCACTGCAGAGCATTTTAGCTCCAGTGCTGCTCTTCCTGTTTATGCTGAATGTTGTTGTCATTGCTGGTTCTCTTTGCCTTTAGACTTGACTTTGTTTATAAATTTAGTTGAACTTCAGAACATCAAGTTAATATATCTATGCTAGTTCTTCTGTTTTTATTCAAGTGTCTCTTCATCTTTCCTTTTTAATCTGTCTGTGGTTAGTTGGTGGCTCATTTTAGAAAAAAATTATGGGCAAATGTTGAAGGTAATGTAATTCTTATTTCAAATGACTTATCTAGAATCGGAAGGAAGTTTTAAGCTATTACCCTTTCCCCGAGTTTTCTTAATCTGTATCTCAATTCAGTTTTATACTTTTTCTTTGCGTTGGAGCTTAAATACTTATTCCAATTGTCCTTGTCTTGAAACTTTGCTAATTTTTCAAGGTTTCAGCACTCTGATTCGTTAAACGTCCTATCATTTTGTTTGATTGTAGTGCTGAGAATTTAGGTATCTTTCATATTTCTAGTATTTGTCTCCTGGAGTGCATTTGTTACTGGTGTTTTCCTCTTAGTAGTACATGTGTTTACTTGGAGCATATTTTAACCAATTAGAAAAATTTAGGTCTTCTTCCCTATGTACTGTTTGATAATCTTTAATTGCTGGAGAGCATTTGCATGTCCTCTTACTAGTAGTAATCCTGTTATTTTATATAGGTGGATCTGTAGCATTTGGCTTATCAACAGGGGATGAAGCTAGGGTGGGAGACAATGAACATTCTGATTCTCCTGGCCAATGTTTGGCGGACGAATCTGGTTCTTTTTCTTCTCATGATGGTTTTTGTACAAATGGTGCTGAGATCACGGCTCTTCATGTTGATTCACCTGCAAGTGAAGAAGCTTGCAAAAATGATGTCTCTACTCATGAGCAACTTGATGCTGATAACTCGGTTGTTGATATAAAATCTGAAAACGGCTCTCCAAAGTCTGATAGACTGTCCCATTCTGTGCCTGTTGGTCTTGACGAATTCAAGAGCCGAGCATTCATTTCTAAAAGTAAATCTGGTACTGGTCAGGCAGGAATAACACATAGGTTGGAGCCTGGGGGTAAAGAATACAACTATGCCTCAGCTTCAAAAGGAGCAAAGGTCCTGGCATGTAACAAGGAAGCAAAGGGTGCCTCTAATATCTTAGGCAGAGACGAGGACAAGTACCTCCGGAATCCTTGTTCTGCAGAAGAGAAATTTGTTGTTATAGAACTTTCAGAAGAAACTTTAGTAGACACCATTGTAATAGCAAATTTTGAACATTACTCCTCTAATTTGAAAGCATTTGAGTTGCTTGGGAGTTTGGTTTTTCCAACAGATGCTTGGATTAATCTGGGGAACTTTACTGCCACCAACGTGAAGCTTGATCAGAGATTTGTTCTTCAGGAACCGAAATGGGTTAGGTATTTGAAGTTAAACCTTCTGAGCCATTATGGTTCCGAGTTTTATTGTACACTAAGTGTTATTGAAGTGTATGGAGTGGATGCAGTGGAGAAGATGCTGGAGGATTTGATCTCTGTTCAGGATAATCCGTTTGGACCTGAGGATGGAGTACGTGATCAGAAACAACCGGCTTCACAAATGGAGTCCACTCAACGCGATGATATTAATCAAAATTCAAACAAGGAAATGGGATCTGAGCCACCAGTGGATCAATTAAATATGCAATTTGATGTTACTAGTAATGTTGTTCCCAATCCAATTGAAGAAGTTCGGCATCAACAAGTTGGTAGAGTGCCTGGAGACAGTGTTCTAAAAATTTTGATGCAGAAAGTTCGAGCTTTAGACTTAAATTTATCTGTTTTGGAGCGGTATTTAGAAGATTTGAATTACAAGTATGGCAATATCTTTAAAGAATTCGACAAAGATATCGGAGAAAAAGATAAAGTTCTAGAGAAAATTAAATCAAACATAAAAGATCTCACTGAAAGCCAGAATATCATTGTATGTGAAACTCTTAGTTGATTCAATAGTAGTTTTATTTATTTGAATCAGGTGCATTTGACTCTAATCATTTTGGTTTTCGTTTTCAGGCTAAACATGTTGCTGATATTGCTTCCTGGAAATCTCTGGTTTCTGTGCAGCTGGATACTTTAGTCAGAGACAATGCTGATCTCAGGTCAGTTCTATCTCTTAATGATAAATTTGCTCAAAATTCATTGCATTTTAGTTTGTTTAATGACTCTGTGGTATGATTTTACTATTTTAATTTTTTCCAAAAATGATGTGTACCAGTGATAACGTGTAGTTATTCACCAATAAGGTGCTGCACCTTGGTTGCTTCTCTACTAGTTTTGGGACAACATATAGTTAAAACATGATATTTTTTTCTTTGAATAACAGACAATTATAGCTGAATTAAAATGAAAGGAAACTTAAAACCGACAAAACCTTTAATAGGCAATTTCATCAATTTGGTTATGTTCGATCTCCTTTTGTAGCATTTGAAGTTTTTTTAACAGTGAGTGCATTCAAAATTTTACATCTATTATAAAAATATATTTGAAATAGTAAAACCTTTTTCTTGAATCATACAAAACAGTTTCGGTTTATACTTTTAAGTAGTTATGATATAGAAAAACCAAAGTCAAACCAAATTTGTAATATCATGTATGATAACCAAGTATGATGGTTTTCTTGTTGTCTCTTCATTCTTTTGGGAATGAAACATTTATACTATGTTTGCTTGAAAGGAAAAATGGAGTGAAAGAAATGGGGGGGAGGGAGGAAGGGAAGTTATTTTTCCTTCATTGTATTTGGAAATAAAATAGAAGCAAAAGGAGGAGATTTGGGGTAAAGTTGTGATTAAAATTGTGGTGAATATGCCTAGCAGGCCCCTCTATTATAGGGATCAAATGAAATTAATCCCTCTACTATTAAATGGATCATTTTAATCCCTATACTATAAAAAAGAATCAAATAAGGTTAAATTTCAACAAAGTTAGCATTTACTGTTTAACTCAGTTAATGTTTTGAAAAAAATTTATGATTCTGTAAATGAAATCTTTTGTTTGTAGTAATATTTCATGTCATTTTTTAAACCGTAATTGTTAACGCAGTTACAATTTGGCTTTATTTTGATTATTTTTAGTAGTACAATGATTAAATTAAATGAAGATAATTTGATCCAATCTCTATAATAGTAAAATTAAGCAGGTACTTTCACCTTAAAATTGCATTTATGCTCGTGATTTTCATATGCATTCTTGTGCATCCATATAAACCATGTTCATAGGGCTATTTGCCTAAAATCTGTTCCATGCTGGTAAAAGTACCATGGAGGCCCCTGTATTAGAAGTCGGATTGCGTTTTGCCCCCTATAAGAAAGGGGACAAATTTGTCCCTATACGTTAGATCAAATAGCACCTTTTGTTAAAACTTCTATTTATTTTTGCTGTTAAAATTGGTCATTTACATCAACATGAAGTACACATAACACGCCACGTGTTACTGTTTGGTTATTCCGTGAGTCATGTCAATTTTTAATATTACTAATGGATGAAAATTTTTAGCAGAAATGACAAATTTGCTCATTTTTTTAGTTGAGGGGGCAAAATGCAATCCAACTACTAATACAGGGGCCTCCATGTATATAGTTTTATTGCTAAATAAAAGTTGCATAGTTTTGAAAAATTGTTGGTCTATAAAATCTTTTTTGTGGGATTTTGGTGGGGGGTTTTTATTTATGTCTAGACTGAAAATAATGGCCATTAAATTTCAGATGGGAAATCGAAAAAGTTTGGGAGAGGCAAACATCAATGGAGAACAAGTTCATGGCAGTATTTGTTGTAACGTTACTATTCGGATTATTTGCATTTGTGAGGCTATTGGTAGATATGTTGTTGAGCATTTTCAAGTCTTTTATTAGTGTTGAAACGTTGGAGAAGCCATGGAAATTTTGTTCCTCTAGTTATTCCTGGCTGCTTTTGCTATGCAGTTGTAGCATAATTCTTTTTATATTATCAATTTAATATAGAATTTTGTGGTGGCATTTTACATTTCCAATTTGGATTTTTTTTTTTTTACTAAGTGCATGCATGTGCTTTGCAATTGATTTATAAGTTAAACTTTTTGAGAATTGTATATGTTAGTTTTTATTTCATTTTTAACTTTAGGGATACATGTAGATTATCTTTGGTAAAATGTGAATTTATTTACATAAATTTTGATTTGGTGCAATCATATATATGAAATTTAAATTGTGGTTCATATGTACGTATGAAATTTTAATTTTAATTTAGTTGTACATATTTAAAAAGTAAAACATTTATTTTTATATTGGATCAATGTAATTATTTGTGTATATAATATATCAACGTAAAATGGTATTAATTCGACAATATTGTTAATGATTTGTGAAAATTAAATTAAATTAAAATTTCATTATCTATTTATGATATTACATATACTAAATCAAATTCATTCCTTTCGAGTCCCAAAGCCTTAATTTACTTCTTTGTATTAATTTAATTATCTATTTATCTATATTTGTACTAATTTATCTATGTTTGCTGTCGTAAGTTGACGTGCAAAATTATAAGGAAATTTTTTAACATATTGTAATGTAATATTTTCTATAAAATAAAACTTTTTTTGATAATGTTTCATTAATAATTATTTATATCTTTATATATTTATCAATTAAAAAGTTATTAATTAAGTAAGTAATATTCTAACATATTTTTTTACATGGGTGCCAAGCTATTGTTTAGATATTAATTTTTATTACATTTTAAAATATTTTAATTTAATCTAGATATTAGATTTTTTGTTATATTTATAATATTTTAATTGAATCCTTAATTTCAATATTGTATTATCCAGATCTTTTCATCAATCAATCATTAATTTAAATATTAAATGTCATATTGTAAATATGTGTGTATTTATTATGTGAATAGTTTGGATATGATATATTAACAAAAAAATTGTTATTAATATTTGGAAAAAATATGTTATTTCTTGTTTTCCTTTAACATGTAAAATTCAAGCAATTTATATAATAGATATATATATGTTTACAATTTAATTTATATATTTAAATATGTTTCACACCAATTTTGGGCTGACATGTGATGTGCAAAATAATAACAAATTTGATGGAAATATATTATCAATATAATAGTGATACTTTTGGAATTCAATTGAAATATTTTATAATTTAATGACCAATTTAAAAATTAACCCAATTCTTTAATGTGATAATTATACTTTAAAAATATCAATTTTTCAATATCAAAAATTATAGCGTAAACTACACCTTAAGTTATTAGTAAGTTTATGTTTTAATCACTCAATTTAAAAATGTATAAAATGATCATTAAATTATTCGAGCCTTTAATTTAAGTCATTGGATTGTGAAAACCGTTATTATATGGTCTCCTCTATTTGTATCTTTACACCAACCGAAAACTCTCATTTCATTTTTTTCTACAGATCAGCTTTTCTATGAAACAACTTTGAATGTTGTAATTCTATGAACTAAAATCCAAACAACTTTCTTCATTGATTTTCGACACTAACCATCGGAGCGATTTGGATCTAAGATATGTTCTTTTACCTGGCGATGGCTATTGATCCACCATACGGATCATTAAGTTGTTACTTGAATCTCACTAGCCGGACTTTAAAAAGAAACTTAACAACTCAGTTACTTAAATAAAAACTTTAGGATAATTCAATTGTTTAACTGAAAAATTTCAAATAACCCAATAATCATATTGTAACCTTTTTAAATAAAATGACTAAAAAATTTAATAATAGTTTAGTGACTTTAAATGTGATTTACCCAAATTTACTTGATCCGTTACCCCACCATTAAGAAAAATTCCATTTCTCTTGCGGCAACAAGATTAAGGTTGAAGTAAAGATTACCTGGCATAATGATTTAGATGACCCTCAAACTTTATAAAAAATGTCATTTTAGCTCTTTATTTAAATATTCGTTTATTTTTATTTTGAACTTTCTTTATTTGTCAAATCACCCAAAAATAAATAGAAAAATTAATGTTATTAACTTTGTTAACATGCAATGTCTACATGAAAATCTACATATATGTCACGTCGATAATTAATTTATTTATTAAAAAATATTTTAATAATTTTTGTACGCTTTTAAATATTTTTAAATTTTATGTTTAAAAGATTAATTAATGGTCACTGCATGCTACGTTAATAAATTTATTTTCTATCTATTTTAAGATAATTTAATAAATAATATAAATTTAAAAGTTAAAAATATGAAAAGTTAAATTAATAACTAAAATAATATTTATTTATAAAGGTGGAGATAGATAAATTATTTCAAATATATTGTTTTGTTTTATTTATATTTAGGAAACAATTTTAAAAAAGATTCTCTTTGTTTTCAAGTGGTTCCAAATCTGGGTTAAAGCCAATCATGCCCGCAAGCGTCAAAGTCCAACCGGCCATCGCCGGATACTGCGTGGCGGTTGAGAGGAAAGTTCTAGAAAAATTAAACTTTTTGAAATGAGTTTTTAATTTTCATGAGCCGAATAAAAATTTGATAGATTTTAATAAATTTGTAAAGAATTTAGTATAGTCGATTGAGTTTTAGTTTGATTGATATGGATATTGTTGTTGATGTAGGAAGATGTAGGTTCAAATGCGCTAAAGTATATTATCTTCCTATTTATGTATGTCAAGTTTGGCATAAATTAATAATTTTAATTATTCGCTTTATGTAAAAAATCAATTCTTAATTATATTTTAATATAGCTAATATTTTAGATCAATATGATAGATATATCTAATCTATTTAAAATTTTACGTTTATGATAAGTATAAATATATTGTTAAATTTAACAGTTAAATTGTTAAAATATTAATTAAATAAAAATATTAGAAGAATGTAAAATCACTTTAATTTCACACTAATATAAGTAAATCTCTGCTCTTATAATATTGTTATAAATTTAGTAATTTTAAGTAGTCTTTCTACCATTTGTAGTCTATCATAAACATTTATTGTCATGGGTTTAAATTTTATTATGATTAAATTTTATTGATTTTAAAAATATAAAAAGATAAAATTTTTTATAGTAATATAATTTACTTTATAGTTTATACATTAAAGATATTTTAATAATTTTTCAACTGAGTCAATATTTAATTAACTCGTGAAATCAACTGTATACATAAATATTTTTTAGGATTGTTACTTGACATTTTAATTATTTTTATTTCTCAATATATCTACGAAGCAAACCCAATAACTAATACTACGATTCGTAAATCCATTAAGAGAGTAGATGCAAGCCACAAGTTTTAAAACTAATTATTCACTCTCCTTTTCTCCCATTCTCCGTCATAACTCTCCTATTGCAAACCGCAAGAATCGCTACCTAGAAATCTCTTTTGAACTTGTACCATTACCATGGTTGTTTGAGTTAAATTGAAACGATCGATAACGATTGGATTGAGAACTGATCACAGTATTGATATGGAGAATGGCAATAGATTAGTTGAATCAAATTTTTAAATATATATTTTTAATTTTTAATAAATTATTTAATTAAACCGAACATACCGATTGAATTAATTAAATTATTTGAACTGATAAATCAATAACTTCATCAATCCAATTTTAAAAGCTTTGATTATTACCGTTGTAATTAGATCATCATGGTGCTTTTGCGGGTGATACCGAAGGCCAAGTACGCCACTAAAATGGAAAGTATGAAATCAAATTACTATTAGAATTTGGACGAGTGCAAATTTTGACTAGTCAATAGGTTCCTACTTACGTAGAGCCATGACCAAATTCCTTTTTTCTAGAATTTTATTTCCTTACCTATTAAGTATATTATTTTTACTAATAATTTATCATGTGAACAATATATTTATAAAATACACGCATTTTATTTTATGAACAAATTAAAAATAAAATTAAAACAACTTTTTTTATGAATAAGCATTAATTCAAAATTGATTACGTTGATTTAAGTATATGTACTGGTACAATTAATTTTTCAATCAAGCATTACAAAATATAATTTAACTAAATATTGAAATATATATTTGTAGCTAAATTAAAATAAATTGAAATCATAGAAAGTAAAAAATTTTGTTTAGGAGAGTCGAGATAATATTATAAAATTTGGAGACTAAAGGGAAAAATTTTATGTTAAAAATCTTTAAATTAATTTATTAAATTTTTAATTATAGTAATATAATTTACTTTATAGTTTATACATTAAAGATATTTTAATAATTTTTCAACTGAGTCAATATTTAATTAACTCGTGAAATCAACTGTATACATAAATATTTTTTAGGGATTGTTACTTGACATTTTAATTATTTTTATTTCTCAATATATCTACGGAAGCAAACCCAATAACTAATACTACGCATTCTGTAAATCCATTAAGAGAGTAGATGCAAGCCACAAGTTTTAAAACTACTCCATATTTAGGACGAAGATTGAATCTTTAACCACCGATGAAGGTAGAAAAAGATTGAGGTTATGTAAATAATTATGAAATATGTTCCAATTGAGAACAAACTATATTTAAAAACATTTTTAAATAACAAAATAGATTTAAAAATAATTTTGTACTTTAAATAGACTTTTTATTGTTTTATATTTTAAGATAATTTTGATTCCGTATATCATTTCAAAATTATCGTGAAAATTTTTATATATTAATTTTAAATTTTTAAGAACTATTTATATTCAAAACATTAATGTTTCTGGCCATCACCTAATTATTCATTGCCACGTCATTAACTCTAGTTAATGGTGTTAAATCAAAATAGCATGGCAAGTTTTGACTATAGGATAGTTTAAAATGTGTTTAATTCACGATTGGCGGTTTTTTTTCATTTTATATCTAAATATTTTTCTTAATTTGATATTTAAAAGTATGAATTTATTTTATTTTTGTTCCATTCTATAACTGCCGTTAAAAATTTCATTAAATAATTTTGGCCAATGAAAAAGTGTCACATGAGATGTTTTAAACAATAAAATGTCACGTGACAATTAAGTTTGTTTAAAATAAAATATTACATTTAAAATAAAATTATAATATTAAATATTTAAATATTAAAAACACTTTTCATTTTGATTGAATGTTGACCAATGTTGACTTACTGTTGATTGGCGTTGATCAACCATTAAATAATCTTGACAGATCATGTAACGCCATTGGAACATGTCATGTGATCAATTAATATTGGTCAATGGTCAGTTAAAGTCAAAAGAGTTTGTTGATATTTAAATATTTAATATTATAATTATAATTTTTATTTTAAATAAACTTGATCAAAATATGTTACATGGTGCTTTTTCATTAGCCAATGTTGGCTAATGAATTCTTTTTAATTGTCGTTACAAAATAGAAAAAAAAGAAATTGGTACTTTAAATATTACTTTGAGAAAAAAATTTTAGGTAGAAAAGTGGAAAAATAATAACACTTTAACTGCCAAAATGTGAGCTAAGCTTTTTAAAGCAACACATTAAATGAAATGTAAAATACACGAATTATTTAAATATTATATTTCTACAAATTTTTGGATTAACATAGAGTTTAAAGTAAATATTTGGGGTAATGGCAAGTTTTACCCCTGCATTTTAATGAATTTGTCAATGTAGTACGTGTACTTTCAATTTGTTCAATTTGGCACCCATATATATTTTTTCTTCCATCACTTTAGTATTTCAACTTAACGGTGTTAATTTTTGACACAAATTGACACTTGACCCAATATTATAATGAGATGTGGCGTAGTGAGCCACACCCAAAACTTTGAACGACTAATAAGAGGGACTTGTTAAAAAAATTCCCCTTTTTATTTATCAAAATCAAAATTAATTAAAAATAAATAACCAAAATATTTATAAAAAAAAACTAATTATTCACTCTCCTTTTCTCCCATTCTCCGTCATAACTCTCCTATTGCAAACCGCCGTGCAGAATCGCTACCTAGAAATCTCTTTTGAACTTGTACCATTACCATGGTTGTTTGAGTTAAATTGAAACGATCGATAACTGATTGGATTGAGAACTGATCACAGTATTGATATGGAGAATGGCAATAGATTAGTTGAATCAAATTTTTAAATATATATTTTTTAATTTTTTAATAAATTATTTAATTAAACCGAACATACCGATTGAATTAATTAAATTATTTGAACTGATAAATCAATAACTTCATCAATCCAATTTTAAAAGCTTTGATTATTACCGTTGTAATTAGATCATCATGGTGCTTTTGCGGGTGATACCGAAGGCCAAGTACGCCACTAAAATGGAAAGTATGAAATCAAATTACTATTAGAATTTGGACGAGTGCAAATTTTGACTAGTCAATAGGTTCCTACTTACGTAGAGCCATGACCAAATTCCTTTTTTCTAGAATTTTATTTCCTTACCTATTAAGTATATTATTTTTACTAATAATTTATCATGTGAACAATATATTTATAAAATACACGCATTTTATTTTATGAACAAATTAAAAATAAAATTAAAACAACTTTTTTTATGAATAAGCATTAATTCAAAATTGATTACGTTGATTTAAGTATATGTACTGGTACAATTAATTTTTCAATCAAGCATTACAAAATATAATTTAACTAAATATTGAAATATATATTTGTAGCTAAATTAAAATAAATTGAAATCATAGAAAGTAAAAAATTTTGTTTAGGAGAGTCGAGATAATATTATAAAATTTGGAGACTAAAGGAAAAATTTTATGTTAAAAATCTTTAAATTAATTTATTAAATTTTTAAAAGTGTTGAAATTATAATTTTCTATTTAATCAAATGTTAAAAGGGATCCAATTTAATATTTAACTTTGAGGAGGGGTTATAAAACAATCTTTTCATTGAGCCAATAGGAGCTAAGGCTCCTACTTGCCTCCTTTGACTAACCGTCACTGTTTAAAAAGAATTCACATTATAAAGAACAATTAAATTAAATATCGAAATATATTTGGAGCTAAATCAAAATAAATTTAAGAAAAGTCTAGATACGATGGGATTTTTACTATAATAAATATGAAAAATTTCTAATTAATTTGTATACGATAAGACTCAACTTAAGCTTTAATATCCCTAGTTTTATGTTTTTACAATAATGATATGCTCTCATTGGCATGTGAATTTTATCTTGTGACAATAATGGTATCGATAATTATGATAAGAAACAATCATTATAGGTACTAAATATGATGAATTTTGAACTTTTTACCATTAAACCAAGTTTTCATAGGTAATTCTGATCTAATTATAAGTTCAAACTAAACATTAAATTAATGAATAATTATTTAATACATTGATGATATTATTTTTAAATTTTATAAACAATAGTTAATAAATCATTACATGTTTTTAATTAATATTTTAAACAAACATACATGTTTTAATCTTTTGGTACAATTAAAAACTCCACCACTAATGCATCATATTATAATCTTAATCTTAAGTTGTTTTTATTTTATTAAAAATCCGTAAAATGAATTTTGAAAAACATATTGATTTTGATGAACAATCTAATAATTTATGGTGTGGGAAATAATTTCCATTGTTTGATAATTTTTTAAAATATTTTTAAAAGCTCTTTTTATGAAAATAAACATAATATTAATTATATTTACTACGAAATATTATTGAAGCATTTTACTTTACAACTAATTTTATCTTATAATGTCTATATTACTTTTATAGACTAATAATAACCGATGCTTAATTAAAACTTAAATTAAATATTACCGAAATAATATATTTTGATATTGAAGATTATCATATAATAACTATATTATTTTATAATTTAAATTTAAAGTTATGTACGAGATTGAATAGTGACATGTAGAAGTTGAAAAGAATAAATAAAATTGAACATGACTTAAATAAGTACTCGTATTTATATTATTAAAATTTTCAAATTTTACATTATAAAAATGTTATTTCTAATAATTTATAAATTATAATCTATGTATTTATCATTAAAATATTAATATAAAATATTAAGAGAACTATTTAAATTTATTATTAATGGAAAAATTATTATTAAATAAATTTATTTAAATCAATTAGCTTAATTATATTGTTAACAAAATGAAGCAACAACTGGTTAAAATTTTGTGTTGGCAATTCAATACTTAAGATTTGAGTCTTCATGATTACATCCTCTCCTTAATTTTATTAAAAAATAAGTTTTAATATTAAAATATATTTTATAAAATGAAAACATATTCTACTAAATTAAGTTACATTAAAGTGTTAGTATAGCGATAAAGCACGTTGCACCTTTAAGGAGAGAACGCTAGTTTGAACCTTAGAGGTGGTATTGTCGAAACAAATTCAAACATGAAAGGTAAAAATATAAAAATACCTCTTCAACCTCTTTAAATTTTGATATTGAACAAATTAGTCCTTCAACAAAAATCGAAATAATTTAGTCATTGTCAATTTAGAAAATAAACATATAAGGACAATTAATTACATTATTATTATTATTATTATTTCAAATTCACATAATTTTGTTTGGTTTAATAACAAATTTAGCTCTCAATTTTATATGTGTTGTCTATTTATACATATTTAAAGTAAAGTTTTTTTACGTGTTCTTTTTGAATTTTTTATATTTTTAAAAGTTTATACATTTTTCAAATTTTTTAGAATCAATACTAGAATCATAGAACATGTTAATATTGAGGACTTAATGTGTTATTATATCAATCAAAATGATGTACAATTGAAGGAAAACACAAACTATTGTGATTAATTGTCCTTAATTACTCCAAAATTTTTGAAAGAGACCAATTTATTTAACATTGAAAGTGTGAGAGACTAAAGATGCATTTTTACTAAAAATAAAGTTACATCAAATGGATAAAACAACATTACTCCTCAAATTTGACAAAATTCTCCAAGTCCCAAATTTTTTTCTTCCACGCTAATCTTTGAACTCGACCAAATTTTTAAAATTGATCATTATATTTAGATTTATGATGATATCTCATAATGTTATATTATCACCTGAATTTTTTAAATAATATATATTCTAGAAAAAAACAATGATTTTAAAAATGGAAATAATTTTAATTTTAAATTTTTTAAAGTGATATCATAACACAATTTTAAAACTATCGTGTCCACATAATTCCACAGAATTCAATTGAAAAAGGTTACTAACCTTATAAATTAACTTTCTTGACAATTATATTTCAAAAAATCACATTCCATTGAAGCTATAATATAAAAAAGCACCAAAAGTTATCTATATTGAGTTTTTTCATTTCCTTTTTACCACTTAACCAAACAAAAATGGTGAAGGCCTTGTTTGGCATTACGTTTGGCTGTATAAAAACACTTTTCTATCCCAAAACAATGCCAAACACTTGGTTTTTGGGGTAAAAAATACATTGAAAAAATATTTTTCCACCCAACTGTAAAAGTGAGGCTTAGATGTTTTTGGTTTTTACCCTTGGAGGTGCAAATTATCTAAATGCTCTTATTTATATTAAATATTTAAAATTTAGATTAATTTCTAATTTACCTAGTATTATATTAAATAATTTAAATATTATTTAGTATTATATTTAATATTATTCTATATTTCATATATCATTATATTATTTTATTTAAAATTTATTTATTATTATATTTAAAATTTAAAATATAAATATCATGTCTAAAATAAATATTTTAATTTTTTATCATACTTTTTCGCAATATCAATTGTAAAAATAATATCAAATTTACTTCCTTTCTCTTATTAATTTTAACAATCCAAACAAAATAATATATAATTATTTTATTCCCTTGATATAAATTTTTATTTTTATTTTACTTTATTTTCCTTTACAATTGTTAATTCAAATATGGTGTAAATGTTTATTTATTTATGCATTAGAAATTATTAAAAATAAAAATGTAGGGAGGTAAATTTTGATTTTTGAATTTCCTTTTTATGTTTTACCCAACAGTTAAAACAATGTTAAAAAAACGGCAGATAGAAAAGGAGTTGAAATGGAAAAATCACATTTCAAAACGCGAAAAAGAAAAAAAAAACAGAGAGAGAAAAGACTTTTAGAGACGCTGTACCTTCTTTCCTTTCTCTTTGTTTTTTCAAATCTCTGAATTGTTGCTCCAGAGATCTACGCCACCTTTGATTTTGCTCCGATCTGCGCCATCTTTTAATCGATTAGTCTTCTTTATTACTCTGTTTGATTTTCACTGATCCAAAAGAGGAAACAGATCTTTAGATTCAAAAAGAAATGGAAGCGATCGAAGAGTTGTCGCAGCTTTCAGATTCCATGAGGCAAGCGGCGGCGTTGCTTGCCGACGAAGATGTTGATGAAAACTCAAGTTCAAAGAGGTCTTCTACTTTCCTCAACGTTGTTGCTCTCGGCAATGTTGTAAGTTGTTCATATCTTAAGTAAATTTTTTATTCTTGAATTTTTGAAGCTTTTAATCTGCTTTACAGTAAACTGTTTGTCGTTAATTGCTCTATTTGTAGATTGGATTGAGTTTTAGTTTTGTTTTTGTTCATCGGTTTCGGTTTTGAGCTTTTTCTGTATCTGGCATGCTGGCAGGAGTAGATCCTTGAATTTTGGGGGTTTTGTGGTTTTTTGTTTCCTTGAGATTGGATTTTCTTTACTGATTTCTAATTACTAAGTTGATGGGGAATCTAAGCGATACAGACGAAATCCTTGGCTGATTTGTACTTTTGTCATAGGTTAGAAAGGGTTTTGAGCTGTGGAATGAAAAAATCACCGTTGCTTCGTTAAAGAAGCTTGAATGTAATATTCGGTCTTATTTGAACTTCATTTGGAATTTGATTTATTATTTTCTTATTCTAAACATGTTTGCTAGTATTAAATATAATATTAGGAATTTTAATGTAACATTGCGGTATCACTTTTCTTTCAATTTGTTTGCATATAGAAACGTTGCCCTGACTATTTTTCTTTCATCTCTTTTTTTTTTTTTTGTTGAAAAATTGCTTAGGGGGCTGGGAAATCTGCAGTTTTAAACAGTTTAATTGGACACCCTATTCTGGTAAGTTGGCTTGCTCAAGTTTCTTTTCTGGGATATCCATTTTGTTGCTGGTTGAACTGAAGTGAACTAAAGCGCTTATACTGTTCCTAAATTTTTGCTTTATGTCTTACCCAGCCAACCGGTGAAAATGGTGCCACCAGGGCTCCTATTAGCATTGATTTACAGAAGGATGGTTCTATAAGCAGCAAATCAATAATTCTGCAAATCGACAACAAATCTCAACAAGTTTCTGCCAGTTAGTATCTATGTTCAAGGCTCATAATTTTACAATTACATACATGCACAGACCCATAAGTATTTTATTTGAATTCTGGTAAATATTGTGGCTCATATTAGAAACATCTTCCTAGGACCCTCATGATATCACTAACCTACCCTGATGCTTAATAAAAGCTGCTGAAGAAGTTGAGTTTTGAAGAAATAGATCTTGGAAGTGTTTATTGATGTTTGAGATGCCTCAGGTAGATGTATCTGAAACCAATTGGCTAGTGGAAAATAGGCTAGAACATGAATCTAGAGGATTCAAAGCCATAAGAAAACTTGAACTGGGCCAATAATCACGCCATGAGACAATTTCAGATCTCACCAGGATGGAATGTACATAACTATCTTGTTTGAAACATCTACTCATGTATTGCTTGAATTTTTTTTGTTGTTCTATAGGTGCATTGCGGCATTCTTTACAAGATAGGTTAAGTAAGAGTTCCTCAGGAAAGAACCGAGATGAGATTTACCTTAAGCTGCGGACAAGTACAGGTTGGGTCTTATATTAGATATGTTTTTTAATTTTTTCTGTTCACATGTTGTAAGATAAGTTTCAAAAGTTAGTCTTGTTTATGGGTAGAAACATTTAATGGTTTTATTTTAAAGATTGCTCACAAGTATTATGCTGGTGTAATAAAATTATCTTTTAATTGCATGGAAACTTTTACAGGAATTTCAGGATGATGACAGGACATCTATATATGATAAACTGATTGGGTGGAATTATTTATAATGTCTGTGTATAACAATGCTTTCCATACATGAGAGATACTTTAGAAATGTGAACATTCTTCACAAATTGAGCTAGATCTGTTTATATGAAGAAGTATCCTGTGAATTATTTTGAGTTTCAATTCAAGCCTGCAAAATGTCTAGGTATCTAAGATGAAAGGCTGTTTTTACCTTTTTGTAAGTGGAAAAATATTTGCAAAAGAAAAAAAAAAAAAAAAAAAAAGAGGAGCCCTCAATTAATGATAGAAATGCTGATTTGTGAGCTCAAATGGGGGTTAACTCTGTGAAGCTTTAATTTTATTCCATTAGAAGGCTTTTGATGGTTACTACTTCAAGACCAAATTTCTGCTGCTTCTGAGAATTTCCATTTGGTTCATTTGATTCCTTGCTACCTGTGCATATACCAGATTACTTTTATTGTTTACTACATTGCCTTTAATCTGACATGAGTTTTAATTCCTCAGCACCTCCCCTGAAATTAATTGACTTGCCTGGACTGGACCAGCGAATTATGGATGAATCAATGGTAAGTGTTGGTTAATGGTTTAAGACCATTTAATTTGCAAGTGTAGGTAGCTTAGTGTTATTTTTTAGTTTTGGTGGACGCTCTCTTTGTTCTTGTGATAGCTATTTGGTATGAGTTGCTGTAGTATGGCAAATGAAATGGTATTTAATAACAACTTTGTTGATGACTTTTGTGTAGATTAGTGATTATGCTGAGCGTAATGATGCCATTTTATTAGTTATTGTTCCTGCGGCCCAAGCACCTGAAATTGCTTCATCACGAGCACTCCGCCTTGCGAAAGAGTATGATGGAGAAGGTAAAGGAACATTGTTTGTAGTTTTTATTTACTTATTTTTTCTTGGATAAAGGCTGAATTAATTCATTGAGTGAGCAATTTTTCTCTCTTCTCCTTCGTTTGTGTTCCCACTACCTTTATTCTTCCTGAAATCTTCTTTAGTGATCAATTCAGCCAGCTTTTTGTGTTGATGCTAGGTACTAGAACCATTGGCGTAATTAGCAAAATAGATCAAGCTGCCTCTGAGCAAAAAGCACTTGCGGCTGTTCAGGCTCTCCTGTTAAATCAGGGACCACCAAAGACTGCTGATATCCCGTGGGTTGCTTTAATTGGTCAATCGGTTTCAATAGCTTCTGCACAGTCTGGATCAGAAAATTCTTTGGAAACAGCATGGAGAGCAGAGTTTGAAACCCTCAAATCCATACTAACTGGAGCTCCTCAGAGCAAGCTGGGAAGAATAGCTTTGGTCGATGCTCTTGCACAGCAGATTCGTAACCGCATGAAAGTCAGGCTTCCAAACCTCCTCTCTGGGTAAATATTTTCTACTTTCTTTCATGCATCTGTATGGTCTTTTGTACAACTGAAATGCTGTAAATGTATTTTCGTCCGTCAGTTTTCACTTCTTTAAAACAGGCACCTGTTAAAGGCTTATTCAATAATTATTTATGAAATTTGTTGAACAAATCTAAATTTCTTTGTTGATTAGTGTTGCAAACTACATCTACATTTTATGTATTGTATGTTTAGCAATCACTGATAACTGAAGTTTTAAATAGTAGTGTGAGGTTAGCAAACGTATCTAGATTAGACCCTAAGTTTGTAGATATATTGATGTGTATATTACTGCTAAAATTAAATTCAAGTATAAAAAAATGGAATATAAAAAATTGTAAGTCTTTCATCACAATCTCCATCAAAATATTATTAGAACGTACAAAGTTACAATACTAAAGCTATTTGGTACATATGCCATACTGTATGAGATTACACAAGAAAGCATGCTTTTCCTTACAAAGTAACAGTTATTTGTACCCTCACTGTATTTGTATTTTAAATATTTTATTATGGTACATACGCCATCCTATATGAGATTACACAAGAAAGCATGCTTTTCTTACAAAGTAACAGTTATTTGAACCCTCACTGTATTTGTATTTTAAATATTTTATTATGGTTAGCAATGTTTGCTAGTCACGTAATATAATAATTATGACATTCTTGTATTTATGATATTTTACTGTTTCTTGATATTTCTGGGATACATCATTAATGTACGGTGTATTTCAACAATTAATTTTCAGAGTTGCGATGATAAAATGGATATTTTAGGTTTACTTGGTATGTCTGTAAAATCTTCAATACTTGTATTCCATAAAGTGCAAGACAGATGAAAGCTGGATTATATATGGCTGTCTATGGATACACGGCATGACCCTTCTCTTATCAAGTAACATAACTGAATCTAATGTGCCATGATTTTCAGAATGCTATAAATGAAATTGGTTAGTCGTAAAAGAGGATAAATCAGTATTTACTCTTTGAAGCATGGCAGTGTTTTTCATCTCAATTTACTCCACTTTCTTACCCCTTACTCCTTTGTGTCAATACAGGTTACAAGGGAAGTCCCAAATTGTTCAGGATGAGTTGGTAAGGCTTGGTGAGCAGATGGTCCAGAGTGCTGAAGGTACAAGGGCTATTGCATTGGAACTCTGTCGTGAATTTGAGGATAGATTTCTGCAACACATTACAACTGGTGAGGTGAGTGATAAGTTTACTGAAACTAGATGTTAAAGAAAAGTAACTGCTATAGGAAGATGACATGGTACGGGTTCTATCGTTATTGTGATTGTGAGTATGGAGAGCTTCTTTGAAACTCTTCCTGGAGAAATATTAGGGTTCCAATATTGAATAGTATGATCTGTGTCTATGGTAGAACCTGTCCATAATATGGATGACGACCTTCCAGAAATAAGGATCTGTAGTAGCAGTTTCCGTTATACCCATGGAAAATTGTCATGAACTTTATACCATTGATTTTCTGGCAAGTAAATTTTGCTAGTGGATGCCAATATTTAACTGGCTAAATATGACAGTATAAAGCAGCACTTTTTGAGCTGGTTGGCCCCTTGTTTTCTTTTGTCTTTTTCTGTCTTCAGTCATCACATCCAAAAAAAAAATTATGAAGTTTCTTTTTAAAAAAATATCAACTGAAATAAGGATCTTCTCTTTCAGGGTTCTGGATGGAAAATTGTTGCCAGTTTTGAGGGGAATTTTCCGAATAGGATCAAGCAGCTTCCAATAGACAGACATTTTGATATCAATAATGTCAAACGGGTATGTTTTCTCCCAGTTTTACTGTCAATCTTTTATATATTCAGTATCTTCTGTTGCTTTTCAGGATTTTTCATGTTCTCCGACTTTCTATGTTTATTTTTTCAGATTGTATTAGAAGCTGATGGTTACCAGCCATATTTGATATCCCCTGAAAAGGGTTTGAGATCTCTAATAAAAGGGGTGTTGGAGCTGGCCAAAGAACCAGCACGTCTTTGTGTTGATGAGGTTAGTCTAATGTTTGTGTGCTTCCTTTCAAATTGATTTTGCCTAGAGCTTGGAAATTTTGGCCATTTCTGATGCTTTATGTATTATATAAAAGGCTTCCACCTTTTCCCTTCTCATGAAGGTAGCATGTTAATTTGTTCTTCTTGTGTTAGCTTAGAATCTTTTGATATTGTGCAACTTTGTTCTGTACCCTTCTTTAATGTTGCTACCCTACTGTGCAGTTGTACTGTGTGCTCTTCAGTTATAATAGAATTGCTCTACTTTTTCTATTCATTGAGTTCTCTTCCCATGATGTAGTTTTTCTCTATTCCCCGCTGAAAGAGAAGTACTATTAATTTTTTTGATTTGAATGAATTTAATAGTTCTCCTTTAATTCCTTATTAACCGACTTCAGCTTACCATGTGTTGTCTATGTTGATTTCTGTGTACTAAACAGGTACACCGTGTCCTAATAGACATAGTTTCTGCTGCTGCAAATGCTACACCTGGTTTGGGAAGGTACCCTCCATTTAAGAGAGAGGTATTATATCTTAAAAAGTTAAACTTGTTTGCTTTCTGCTGTTGCTGTTGTTCCTTTGTTTGTAATCGTTTTGCCCCTTGCTTGCTTTCTGCTGTTGTTGTTGTTCCTTTGTTTGTAATCGTTTTGCCCCTTCCCCCTCTGTAAGGCTTAGCTTTTCTTTTTTTTTGGTAGGTTGTGGCCATTGCTAGTGCTGCCTTGGATGGGTTTAAAAATGAAGCCAAAAAAATGGTTGTGGCACTTGTTGACATGGAGCGAGCTTTTGTACCCCCTCAGCACTTTATTAGATTGGTGCAAAGGAGGTATTTGCCACCAGCTTTCCAACTTACATGGTTTCCTGTATTTGCCACTAACTTTTTTTTGTCTCAATTCTTTTTATTTACTTTAGGATGGAAAGACAGCGCCGGGAGGAGGAGCTGAAGAATCGGTCCTCAAAGAAAGGACATGAAGCTGAGCAGGGAATGCTGAATAGGGTAGGTTCTTTTCTTGAATGCTATTCTTTCAGGGATTGAAGCAGATGAATATCTCTAGCTATGTTGCTCCAATTTCTCTTTTTTTTTTTTTTCAAGAACTAGTGTCGAACAAATATTTGATGGACATGCACGTGCTTTGTACCCACTACAAACATAGAAACAATTCAATGCACCTTAGCTGACACTTACTCCCAAGTCTTAGCAGCATAATTTTTATTTTACTTTACTTTCATGTCTGAAGTTGTTATACTGGATTTATGTTGTTAATAATGCTTTAATATTTCCCTTTCTTAGGCACCAAGTCCTCAACCAGGTGGTCAGCAAACTGGTGGAACCTTGAAGTCATTGAAAGAGAAATTTGGGCAGGGTGAGAAGGAAGTACAGGAGGGGTCTGCGTTGAAAGTTGCTGGTGCTGATAAAGAAATAACCGCAGGTCTGTTCATTAACTCACTCACATTATGTTACTTGATTATAACTGAAAACTCAAGTTCTTGGTTATACTATTTTTGAGCATTATTTTTTTGCTGTGCTCTTAAGTACTGTGGTCATTAATAGAAAATTTATAGGCATTGCCAGTAGAAATGTAAATTATTAACTTCTGAGGATTGGAACTACTTTATTGTTTTAGTATGCTTACGATAGGTAAATTGTGTTCCTGAGGTAGTATGGAATTGAATCTGTTCATATCACATTCTAGATTTAACATTTTGGTTTTGCTTAGACGGTTGAATGCACTACTTGGAATGGTGTTCTAATTTCTATTTATGCAGAATAATCTGCCTCCACCTATGCCATTCTCTCCATCCTCTTCTTTTTGGTTATATGTGGAATCTTAGAGAAGTTTTAACTATCTGAAACGTGCTCTTGTATGCAATAAACTTTTCCCTTTATCAATTATAGCTCTCAGTTACCTTCATTACTTATGGTTGAAGCAGTTTATTTCTTTATGTTATCGGATACCTTGATTTAGATTTCAAAAAGTTGTTAGACATTACACTTTTTGGTACAAAATGTTTTTCTTACACTTTATCATGGATAATTGCCTTCTTAATTTTCCCCAACCTGCTGCATTTTTGTAATTGTTAAAATGTGGATGTCTCTACAGTCTTATTTAATTTCTATGGCAATGCTGCCTTTGACATTTTTTTATCTGCAGGGTTTTTGCTGAAGAAAAGTGCTAAAACTAATGGATGGAGTCGGCGATGGTTTGTTTTGAATGAGAAGACTGGAAAGGTTTGATATTTTTCTTAATTTGTTAAGACACAAATCTATTTTGCAAATTGGGATGGCGGTATACTGTCCTTTGTGCTATAAGCCATATATACTAATAAGTATTGTGTGATTGTGATTCAGATATACATTACTTCGATAAAAGTTTGTAAATGGTTGAATTGATTCTGAACTGTTCTTTATTTCTCAGCTTGGCTACACCAAAAAGCAAGAGGAAAAGCATTTTCGAGGTGTCATAGTGTTAGAGGTAAGAATACATTTCTTTACCTTTTAATTTTGAGGCCATTGTTGTTGTTTTGTATCTGTTAAATGTTTTGAACATTTCAAGTAATGAGTGCAAGTGTTTTGGTACTTTACTTATTTTATGGGTCTATAATAACAAAATTGGAGGTGGAAATAATGTTGAACTAAAAGTAGCATAAGTGGTAGAATTCTGTTTTATCAGTCACTGATTAGATATTAATTAGATTTATATGCAAAATAATATGAAGGGACAGTTAAGGATAATAAAATTTGGTATCCTTATGGCTTATTCCATCTAAAAAATGTCTTACATGTATTACTACCTTGGTACATTGTGGTTCTCAATATATTAGGCATCTTGTTTTTATATAGGATGTATCAAATGTTCTAGCGGATGATCTTTCTATAATTACCTTATGAGGTTGCTGGCTATTGTTAAATTTGGGTAAGGGGTTTGAGGCATTTGATCGTTTTCATTTACCAAAAGCCTCGACTTGGCCAGAAATCTGAATATATTAAAATAGGAGTTTGGAATCTGCTTTCTTTGTAACTTTTAGCCATTCACCTGACTTTGTTTTGAGCAAAGGGAAGGAAATTTTTATTTATTTATTTTGACGAGGTCTTGTTTTTTACTAGAGTTGTACTCATCTTTCTAATTTCAAGTTTAAATTCATACTAATTATTCTTTTTATGTTATGACTAACCATTTTAATACTTTTTGTAGTAATTAAGCTTTTTCTTGTGTTAATACACTAGATAACCAAACGAGGCACTAGTTTTCTATCTCATTTGTTCCTGTGCAGGAATGCAGCATTGAAGAGATACCAGATGAGGAAGAACCTGCCCCAAAAAATTCGAAGGATAAAAAGGCTAATGGCTCGGATAAGCAACCGAGTCTTGTGTTCAAGATAACTAGCAAGGTTCCTTATAAAACTGTCTTGAAAGGTATGTTTTCCTCCCCTTTCCTCCCCTGTCTTGACCCTCTCCTTGTTGTCTATCGTGCTTTCTTATTATTAATAAAACCATTTATTAGAAGATTGATTGCAACTCATGTTTCTGTTGCAGCTCACAGTGCTGTTGTGTTGAAGGCTGAAAGTATGGTTGATAAGACTGAATGGTTAAACAAATTGTCAAAAGTTATTCAACCTTCTACAGGGCCAGTGAAAGGTGGAGCTGATGGCACTCCCGGAATGCGACAGAGTCGTTCAGATGGTTCTCTCGTAAGTTATTTAATCTTATTTCCATCTCTGCCTTCTTTTCTGCTTTTTATCAGTATATCAAATGTTTGCTTTTTCAATGGCTTATGTGATTGTTTATTTATTAACTATTTTGACTGTATTCTTGTCCCTATAGAGGTGAACATTAAAAGTGTCATATCAGTGTTGGTTGTCCATTTTTTAATTTTAGAGTTGTACCTTAATTTCTTCTTCCTTGTCACATACAGGATACAATGCCTCGAAGACCTGTTGATCCTGAAGAAGAACTTCGATGGATGTCTCAAGAAGTTCGTGGTTATGTCGAAGCTGTATTGAACAGTTTAGCTGCCAATGTCCCCAAGGTAAGCTTAGTTCTTTGACCCAGCCCCTTGTCTCTTTCTTTTAGTGGATATAAGAAAGCTTATATCTTTTTCTCTGATGGTGAGCAGGCTGTTGTTCTTTGCCAAGTAGAGAAAGCTAAAGAAGACATGCTAAATCAGTTATATAGCTCCGTCAGGTTGGGTACCCTTCTATATCTGTTTGTGACCATGAAATCCTTTTAGGCCATGGTAGCGTCATTTCGTGGATTTTCTTACATAGATGTCTTTGCCGAATACGTATTGTTTTCGACTGTGTAGTGCTCAAAGCACGAATAGGATTGAGGAGCTACTTCAAGAGGATCAAAATGTAAAGCGTAGAAGGGAGCGTTTCCAGAAGCAGTCATCACTTCTTTCAAAATTAACGCGCCAGCTTAGCATACACGACAATCGAGCTGCTTCTGCTTCTGATTGGTCTGACAGTGGCGCTGGGGCAGGTATGTAAATGCTCTTTGTAAAAAGGCTTGAATTTTTACTTGTTTAATTTTTAATCACAAAGGATACAATGTCCGAACTTATGGAGTATCTGCCCATTGAGAGCACCGAGAAACTACATTTAGAATTAGTCTTACTTTCCATTGAACCGTATCTGTCAATCCTACCGTAGGGTTAACTTCTTTTACACTCCTTAGTCTGATAATCTTTACATCGTGTTGACATTATAAATTTTTGGATTTTCTTGCTCGCAGAAAGTAGCCCGAGAACAAGTGGTGGTTCAGTTGGTGACGACTGGAGGACTGCATTCGATGCAGCTGCTGCTAACGGCCCTGTGGATTACAGGAGGTCTGGCTCTAATGGTCCAACACAAAACGGTGACGTGAATTCTCGATCAGGGTCCAACAGTCGTCGTACCCCTAACCGTATGCCACCCGCACCACCACAATCTGGCTCCGGTTACAAATATTAATGGTCATAATTCTTAATTATGAAAAGCCTACTTCATGATTTAAGCATTTTATCTTTTTTCAAAATTCTCTACAAATAGCCCATTAAAACAGGAGACTTGACCGAGACGGGACAGACGTGTGTGTGTAAATAGGACCATAGTTGCTATATTTTTCAGGTTCAACGGCTGTGTCCTAACCGTGGATCTAATTTTTCTACTCAAGTTTTGTCTTATTTTTATTAATATTGTTATGTTTTTTTTTTATTGTCATTTTTATTCTTGGTTATAATTTTCCTATTTTAAAATCCATCCTCCCACGGATTTATTTGATTGTATTGACTATTATTGATGCTAAAAAATTGTATTCGGATTTAAGGACTGTTCATTGGGTGGAGGATATTCTATTGTATTTCTCAATAAGATGTTTAATTTTTTCCCTCTCAAAGTACTTTTTAAGTTTAGTTGATATTCTATTTTAATTTTTAAAATAAACTAAATCATTATATCAAATAAAAAATATAGTAGCATTTTAATTTTCTTAACTTTTTAATATAAATTTATCTTTAAAAATAATTTACTTCAATTTCCTGAAAGGTTTTGCTAATGAGTGATTATTCATATTTTAAAGTATTTGTTGATGTTATTAAAAGAAATTATCTTAATGAATGTCCTAAGAACTATTACTAGTGCGCAATTTCTTTGAGAATAAGGTTTTTTTTTTTGTGCATTTTGCATAATCTATGATGAATAATATATTACATAATTTACATATTCTAATCACCTTCTAATCACCGCAATTTTTCTCTTTTAATCAACAAAACTTAAATATATTTTTTTAAGAAATATATATGCATGATTATATTTAGAAAATATACATATATATATTTGCATATTACATGTAATAAAAATGAAAAATGATAAAAAATGTTGAAAAAATTTCATTCTATTCTAAAAATTTGAAATGTATTTGTCATCAATTAATTTAAAATGACGATTCTAAAGTATCTATTAAAATAGTTATTAAATATTTAATTCAAATATTTGTTAACAATATCAGGAAAGTAATGTATTAATATTCTTTTATTTAAGTAAAAGCGTTCCACCACAATCGATTGATGGATTGCAATCACCAGGTGTTGATTTGAAGGCTTATTGACTGGGCTCTTGTGAGCAATTATCCCAACTTACCCTAAATTATTTAATAATTTAAATTAAAGTTTTTTTTTCTCTTTCCGTTTACTTTTTGGGAAGAAAAAGTGAAAAGAAAATTTATATATTTTTTACATTCTAAAAATTCAATTTGGTAAAAAATCATTATGAAAATAAAACGAAAAAAAAGGAAAAATTGCTAATAAGGACTAGAGTAAGGCAATCAAAGGTGACACGTGGTGCCCCTTGATTGGATAAAGTGCCACATCAGAAAAAAATAACACCGTAGGGTCAGGGGCTACTTTAGTAAACGGAAATACGGTACAAGGGTTTAATTTGACATTTTGAAAGTATAGGGGTCATATTTGAACAAACCTCAAAATACAGGAGCCAATGGTCCATTATCCCTTTGAATAATAACATGCAAAATCACCGAACTGCCAGTAAAGGAAACATTAAAAGGTTAAGTTCTGCTATTAATTCCTGTACTTTACAAAATTTAATCCATCTACTTCAATTTGGTTATTTTTAATACTTGTGTTTTAAATATTAAAATTTTAATTTTGACTCATTTAAATTTATTTGATTAAAGTCAATTATTATTATTGTACTATAAGTATAGTTGTAAATTTAATCTATATTCTCCAATCGAAATATTTTGAGTCCTTATACTTTTGAAATTTAAAATTTTAGTCTTGACATAAATGACAGTCGTCTATAATTGGAATTCTAATGAGTAATATATGAAAAAATAAGTTGACATAATATTACATATATAATAATATGTTTACCACATCGATTTAAAAAAATACAGAACTTAATAAATTTAATATTTAAAAATATAGAGACAAAAATACTAAATAAAAGTATAATAATTAAATTTATAAATTTACACAAAATACAGTGACTAATAACAAAACTTAACCAAAAAATATTAATGTAACTTCTCAAAGATTTTAATAATATACCTAAAGTATATATGGGGATAATAACTTGTGAAATCACGAAACTACCCCTAAAGGTAAAATTCATTCCCTTCCAAAAAGATGCTTGATATATGATCATATTAACTCTGAAACCTTAATCCTTTAGCTATCAGCTATACTTCCAGGTTATATTGTAACATTTGTTCTTAATCAACAACAACAACAACAAAAAGAATGTTCAAGAAGGCAGTAGAAGCTAAGGCTCAGCAGAGGCTATCAGGTGCCGACAGGAAGAAGCTAAAACGCACCATCAGAGACCGATTTCCCAGAGCTTCCGATGCCGATATCGATGCTTTGCTTCCTCCCAAGGTACCCCCATTTCATCTTTTTTATTATTATTATTTTTTTGTTCTTATAATTTTGAATCCTTTTTACTCAATGTGTTTTTTCATTATTAGGCTGAGATTACTGTTTCCAAGTTTCAAAATCGAGTCCATGTGTATGGTGTAGAAGGGGGTTTTCCGTTGTTTTTCGATGTTGATGGCCGTGGCTCTGAAATATACCCTACCGGTTTGTTTCTTTTACTCATCCTTTCATTGCTTCTTTTGCTAGTTATGGTGAAATATACGGTCACTGGTTTTTGTTCTCAAGTGTGTTTGTATGGAATTTTGTTGGTTTCCATGGTATGTTAAGTATGAATGTTGTTCCATGAGCTTTGGTTAAATTAACCTAAAGGGTAGTCCTAAAATGGAATTTGATGGAGAAAACGTGGTTAGATATCTTTGCTTCGATGAAACTCAATTTGAATATTCAAAAGAATGGTGGAAATCATCAAACTGAATTTAGATTCACTATATCCTAACTGGAATAAAGAAATTTGGAGCCTGTTTTGATGTTTTAAAACAATAATCATAGTAGAAAAGCAAGCTACAATTTAAGTTTTATAGGTAAAGGTTGAACAATTTGTTAGTGAAGACTGTGATTTTTTTCCTTGGAAGTGAAGGCCATTGGAAATTTGGAATGCTAATGATATTAACCTCACATAAATTCTATTCAGAAACCTCTAATGGTGAACTTCTTTCATTCGTTATGTTCATATTTATATATATAATTTCTGGGTTTTGATGTTTTGTTATCTTAATTTACTTTCTTGCAGTTTTTGCTCTCTGGAAGCTCCCTGAAATGTTACCTTATTTTATGCTTAAGGGGGGTGAAGTTTCTCGATTTGTCATTGGAGGGGCAGATTTGATGTTCCCTGGTATTAGTGTGGCTGCTGAAGGTCTACCTTCGTTTTCAGCTAGTGAGCCATGGGCGGTTAAAGTTCCTGGCAATCCAGCACCTATTGCAGTAAGCATCTTGAAAATTTGTCTGCTTTTCCTTTTTCTAGTTCCCTATACTTCACATCTTATTTCTATGCAGTCAGTTTTGGTAACATTTGATTTCTTTTCTGCAGGTTGGGTCCACCACAATGAGCAGTGCTGAAGCCTTAAAAGCTGGTTTGCGTGGGAAGGCTTTAAGGATAATGCATTATTACCGTGACTTACTTTGGCAAGTATAACTGTAAGCTAAATGAGAAATCAATTAATGAGTTATTTTGTTATTAACATGCATGTAAGATCTTTGCAGGGAGTCGGTTGAGGGTCATTATGTTCCTAACTCAGGTTTCTTGGAGGATGTTGTCTTGGAGGATCCTTCTTTTTTGGCATCAAATCAACCTTCTGATTCGTCTGAAGGTGCTACTTGCAAGTCCGATGTGCAACAAAGTTGCGTTAACAATGAAAATACCGAGGGGTCTGTTGATGTAAATGGTGCTATTTCTGATGCATGTGCTGCCTCAATGCAAAATGACTCTGAGAATGCTGCAAAAGAAATTACCACGGATGCCTCTGATTTGAAGTCAACAGCTAATGTTGATGCTGCCAAACTTGATATTGAGCTCTTGTCTCTCTCCATTGAGGATGTAGATTCCCATTTGGATAGATGCCTTTTGCAGGCTTTGCATACAACAGTGAAGGATAAAGACCTTCCGATGCCTGGAAGCACGTTATGGTAAAATTACTTAAATTGATATTTGTGCGCTTATCTTTCTCCTCTCCTCACCTTCCTCTCTATTTCTTTGGAAGTTTTTAATGAAAGAGAGAAGTAAAAATAAGTGCATGAATATGCTTTGCGTGGCCACATACAAGAAATTCTGCATGGTAGTATAGGTGGACAATGAGAATCAATTCTATGAACAATGAAAAGAAATTGAAAGTTAGTAAATATGGGGATGATACAATAAAATTTATTGGGACATAAAAGTGAACCAGGGTGCAAACTCTCATTACAATCGTTTTCATTCTTCCTCGCCAAATTGTCTCACATTTTTAAATGGGATTGATACAAATCACCAAAATTTTTGCTCAAATTTTGGGCAGGTATCACTATTTTCTCCAATTTCTTAGTTTTTGGGTTTTGTGATTGTTGTAGGTCAAATCACGTGTTACCTTGTAGACCTTCAGGAATCACATTAGATATCAAGAAATCATCTCATAAGAAGTTATCAAAGTGGCTTCAAGCCAAATCATCTACAGGACTGGTTTGTTTCCTACATTTTTTTATTGAAAGTAGTGACATGATTTTATAAACTGGGTGGATTTGTGCTCATTTTATTTTTTAATGGTTTGTATTGTTGTTCCATGTGGGTTTTGCTCAGTTATTTGGATCAATGCTTTGAAGGTAAAATAGCATGCAGAGTATGCCATTTGAGGGTTGAATGAGCTAGACTTTATTGTTTGATGTTGCATTAGCCCTGACATGATTGAAACCTGACATTTTGGCTGCATCTTTGTATAAGATAAATTTATTGGTAAACAAGTGTATTTATTCTGATCTTTACATGGGCTGCATCGTTGTTTTTTTCCTTCTGATCTATTATTGCAATTGAAAGGTAAGGTAAGGTTAAAGGGTTTGAGGTTCTATGAGTTTAGGCACTAGAAAGAGTTAAAAAACTTGGAGCTTTTATGAGGTAAAGAAACTAAGAAGATGGTTCTGACTTTCTGGCTGGTTGGAGAAACAACTATTTCTAAGAATAATTTGCTCTACTTTAAAATTTATTGTTGCCACAGAAATTAACTGCATTGTGCCTTTCCGTATGGTATTGAAAGTTCTCCAACTCCCATAAAATGATGAAACCAAACAACAATGAGGCATTGGAAATTTTAATCTAGTTTCAAACTGGTGAAGTCTCTGTTCATATTTAATCCATCTAAAAGTGTTGTCATGGTGGCCTGAAATTGATACAAAAAGTGCATCCCCTAGTTCATAGATGGTTATATCATGATCAAGCTGTCAAATGGTCTAAATCATCCATAGGCTTCTCCCTAGAAAGGGTGGTTGTGTTTTTCTATTAATTATTTTATTTTGTATTTCATGAACATTGTCAATGTTTGAACAGATAACAGTAAAAGAAGACAAGTACAAAAAAGAAGCTATGTTGATTTCTGTTAATCGAGGTCACCCAGAATACTTGCAATTTAAGCCAGAAAAGCGACTGGTAGAGAAAGTTGTTCAGGCTGGTGATTCTGCTGCTAGTGAAAGCCGTTCACAGAAGGCGCTTGAAGTGGTAGAGGTCTATAAGTCAAGTGTGCATGTTAATCCCATTTTTGCTTCTGTTGGAGCTGACACTGGGAAACTGTACTCAGCTTCTGAAGCTACTGATATTGTCTTCAAGTACATTGAGAAAGAAAATCTGGTGAAGCAAACAAACAAAGCCACTGTGGTATTAGATGCAACTTTGTGTGATGCGTTATTTAAGGGAGCGATCAAGAAAGGATCAACATATCCAACTGAGATCCACAAGAAAGATTTAGGAGCAACATTTATAAACCGTATGCAGGCCCACCACATGGTGACTAGAGGAGGTGAATCTGTTGTTCGGAAAGGTGTTTTGAAAACAGTTCAGATAATGACTGAACGGAGGCAAGGCAACAAGAAGGTGACAAAAGTTTCAGGTTTGGAAACTTTCCTCATTGATCCAGAAGCATTGGCATCAGAGTTGCAGAAGAAGTTTGCTTGCAGTACAACAGTGGCAGAATTGCCAGGTTGGTTTATTGCTTGGTCAGTTTAGAAATAGTAGAGCTGTCCATGAGCTTGGCTATCTTCCCACACATAAAGTCAATATACATAAACATATAACTTGATATTTTATCAAATCTGACATGAACACCCTCCTCCCTCCCCCCCCCCAAAAAAAAAAGAAAAAAAGAAAAAAAAGGCTACTTCAACTTGAAATGACTCAAACTTGCGGCACCTGATAAATCCAAAATCATGTTTCTTTTTGTATATTATCCTTGTTGCATGCATTTACTTGTATTTTAAACAACACATGAATGCAAGCCATTTGCACTGTTTATAGGTAAGAAAGGGCTTGAGGTTCTTATCCAAGGTGGGGTCATTGATGATGTTGCGAGACATCTGCTTGAGCAATATGGAATCCCAAAGAGATACATTGAAGTTCTTGATAAAACCAGGAAATAAGAAGTGATAAATGGTTAGTTTCTCTTCTGTTAAGTATTATGTCATCCGTAACTTGTTAGGACAAAGTTGCTAAGGTTGGTGCATGTGTTTTGTTTATCTATTTTGTCAATGTGTACGCGTATCTTTTGTTGTTGTTTTTTCTTTTTCTCTTAGACTACTCCTACTGATGATGATGATGTTGATGATAATGGGAAGTTAAGGGCTTATTTGTTAAAAATGAAAACTAACTGCGATATATTGTATTAAATCAATTGATCATGCGACTAGCTAAAAGGTAGGAACGGCATCGGTCTTTCTCCCCAAATGGTACACAAGTGAGTTCGATTCTCATTCTACCTATTGTGCTTAAACTATTTTCGTCAATCCATACAGTACGCTCCTCCGTATCGTCAGTTGGTTTGAGCGGCCCACAGAAGGCTTTTTGCTGGCTTTTTAGTTCCTTTCGCTAGACCCCAGGGGACAGGCCATCGCACACGGGGAAGTTAAGGGCTTATTTGTTAAAAATGAAAACTAACATCTAGAACGAAGTAATCATTATTAATTTTAAAGACAGGAGCTTTTGGTTAACATAAATTACTCAGTGCAAAACTGCAAATAATAATAATTATTAAGTATTACTATTATAATAATAATAGAAGTGAGATTTTGCAGCACTTAACAACAAAGTTGCTCCTCCCGTGCTGCCATTGCCACAAGAGTGAGGTTTATTGAATTTTGATAATCTCTTATCTTTTAATTTATATTATGATATTAATTCTATTAAATAGTATTATAATATAATAATCAGAAAGAGAAGTTCATGTTTTTCAGTTTAATACAACACTAGATAGGATACAGGAATCCAATCAATATATGCTTGTAGCTACATGATTATTTTGTACTGTCATTTTAATAGAACAAACTTCTATGTCTCATTTGGCGCCTCTTGATGTAAGATCTATTAGTAATATTGTGAATCTATGTTTTTAACAGAGCATATAATTCCAGAGATCTATCAATATTTTTATGTATTCTTCTAAAATAATGTGGCAGAACGTTATCCGAATTTGTGAAGCCTGCATGAAATCTAATCTGGACCAACAGTGTTTATTTCAAAAGCTAACAATCCCTACCCAATTCTGCCCTCTGCATTTGCCACCTCTTGATGAAAGGCAAGTTTAGGGAAAAGAAAAAGGTGCTCATATCCCTCCACATAGCTGGAGTTTGTGGGAATTTTGGAAATAAAGTCTGCAAAATAAGTGAGTTATATTGTAATGTAATATAACTCTTTCCAGAAGTTATAGCATAAAGTGGAAGGGGAATGAACGAGCATTGCAGTTAAATATTTCATTTAAAGCTGTTTATAAATTTCAGCTGCCAGGTTATACAGTAACCCTATGTTGATAGAATTCAGTGTATTGAGAGTCTACTTAGTCAGCGGTCGTATTATCATATCATTGATATGGTGTGTTTTACCGTTCTAAACCCCAGAGTGATAACATATTGTCAAACACGTTGAGTGCTCTTGGCTTATAAGGTCTGTGCATATGTTCATAGAATTCGGTGTATTGAGAGTCTACTGTATTTAATGGACGTATCATCATATCATCCATCCATCACGTTTAGAAGGTTTTGTTGATATGGTGTGTTTTACTTTGTTCAAAACCCCAGATTGATAACATATTGTCAAACATGTTGAGTGTTATTGGCTTAGAAGGTCTGTGTATATGTTCATAGAATTTGGTGTATTGGGAGTATTCAGTTGTTGCATTTCCATATCATCCATCACGTTTAGAAGGTTTTCTCATTGATATGGTGTGTTTTACTTTGTTCTAAGCCCCAGAGTGATAGCATATTGTCAATCGTGTTGAACGCTTTTGGGTTATAAGGTCCGTGCATGTGAACATTGATGCTTGTCGGGGTGTCAGAAAGCCATTTTAAGCAATTCCTTGTTTGTAAATGCATGTTGATAGTCATATGTTTCCTCCTTTAGTATCCATATGTTGCATTATCGTTTATTATTTATTTATGTGAAATGAAGAACTTGAATTGATAGAAACTTTATAGTTCTTCCAGGTTTTGCGAGTTAAATACATCGATGGTGTTGAGATAAGATAGTACGGTATAAGTTAGCGGCATTTTTTATGTCAAAATCTCTCGGAAGATGATCATTGTGGCGCTTGATGCAACTGCAAAAGGAGCTTTGATTTTGTTTCATCATATTTTGTGATACAACAGTAATGGAAGAACGGCTTGAAATATCAAAACTACTATCATCTTTGTTATATCACTAAATCTAGCATTCTGCTTTAGCTTAAAGACAGTCTGTTAGGTCTCTGCTCCTAATATACTTCCAGTTCCATTGGTTTGCATGCCTCGTTTGCTATTTGCACTCTTCACTTTGGCACTTTCTGTTTTACAACTTCAACAGCAATGGATGGCATTTGTTCCAAGTACTATTTTGTTCTGTAATCTGAACAGTTCTTTTGTGCGTATATAAGCGGAGTTGATTTTGCCCCGATTTAATTGTTTAGCTCTCATTTTGAATAACAAGTTTTTTGTTTTCTTATGGTCTACAATCCAATGTTGTTGGAACTGGATTTGATCAATCAGTCGAACTGGTTTGATAAAAAATCAGCTAGTATACTAATCTAGACAAAATTTTAACCAACTGCCTGAAACCAGTAATAATTATTGGATCAATGGTTAATTCAATTGACCGAGTTTTAAAACATTTCTAAAAGCCCCCAAGCCGAAAATAGTAATACAAAGTCAAATTTACCCAATTAAGTATACATTCTGTTAGATGATAGGAATTGGGACCTACTCGTTTTTACGGTATACAAAATTAGCTGTAAACGATTTAGTACATGATCACCAATTAAATCAGGTAGATGTTTGAACAGTATATTTGAAAAAAACATATATCAAGAAATAATAGAGTTAACACGCAAACAAATTATAACAAAATGGGTGCCCCCTATTCAAACAAGCCCATAACAACTACAAAACAATGGCATGAACAATGATGGATAAATTTAGTTTCAGGGGCAAAGGTCTGCTGTACAACGTGGGATTTTAGCCATATGTAAACCACATTCAAAAGAATTGACTTTTTTGTGTTTGCTTTAACAACACCAAATCCCCCACCTATCGAAATAAATCCAAAAGAGAAGGCTGTTGGGATGTAGGTGTGGCATGAGTAGCCCTTGAGGCTGAATTTGCTCCTCTACCGACCGCGGTTGAGGGTGGCGGTGCAAGTCTTGGAGCTGACTTGCTAGAACCAAATGTAGAACCAAAATCTGCTGGTTTCTGATTATTGTACAAACGGACCGGAACTGAAATCCACTGGTTCTGTTTCAAGAATCCCATAGAGCTCTGGAGATTCCCATTGTCTGGGATTGTTGCATTTATCGTGGGATTTCTGTGATTAGGATGTGATATCTGCCCTGAGTTTTGGTTGTTGGTGAAGGACCAATTGCTGTTGTCAGTGTGATAGTTCATGTCGTTTGGGATACTTGTGATGGAACTGGATCCAGACTTGTTAGTGGCCTGTCCCATGGTTGTGCCATTGTTCAAGGTCCCAGAACTGTTCAAGGCACTGGGTCGTGGAGGCCAGTTTGCAAAAGGATCTAAATCATCGAAATTTGATGGGGATGATGTTCCATTGCTTGATGAAGCAGGAGGCCACTCGGTGTCAACCGCAGGGCAAGAAGCATGCATTTGCTGGCTAGATATAGTGGACATAATGGGAGAATGAGATTGCCAAGGTGTTGGTTCACTTGATTTATACCCCAAAGTAGAGTGAATAGATAAGTTGGCTTTTGAAGGCTGGTGGGCAGTGGCAGTGGCAGTGGCAGCTCCTTGGTTGGTAGAGTCTCCGTCTTCACCCCATGGAGAGCAGCTTTTTGCTGGAGCCGCAGTTCCACTTGCATTGCTCAAGGCTTGAGACTGAACCCCACCTGCAGTGGCATTGGCAGCTCCTCTGTTGGTAGAGCCCCTGTCTTCATCCCATGATGAGCTGCTTTCCGCTGGTGCCACAGTTCCACTTACATTGCTGAAGGCTTGAGACCGAAGCCCATCTCCAGTGGTAGTGACATTGGCATTGGCATTAGCAGCTCTGCAGGTGGTAGAGCCCCAGTTTTCATCCATGCTGGGCCGCTTTTTGCTAGAGCCACAGTTCCACTTGTATAGCTCAAGGCTTGAGACTGAAGCCCATCTGCGGCGGTAGTGGTAGTGGCATTGGAAGTTCTGCTGGAGGTAGAGCCCCACTCTTCATCCCATTCTGGGTTGCTTTTTGCAGGAGCCACAGCTCCACTTGCGTTGCTCAAGGCTTGAGACTGAATCCCATTTGCAGTGGTAGTGGCAGCTCCACTGTTGGCAGAGCCCCACTCTTCGTCCCATGCTGGGCTGCTTTTTGCCAGAGCCACGGCTCCACTTGTGTTGCTCAAGGCTTGAGACTGAATCCCATCTGCAGTGGTAGTGGCAGTGGCATTGGCAGCTCCTCTGTGGGCAGAGCCCCAGGCTTCATCCCACGCTGGGCTGCTTTTTGCCGGAGCCACAGTTCCACTTGCATTGCTCAACACTTGAGACTGAAGCCCATTGGCAGTGACAGCATGTTTTACATCTGGAGTTCCAGAATCAGTTGAAATAACACCCCGCTTTTCTTCTATCTTTCTGAGTTAAAACAAAATTATAAATCACATCTTCATAAGAGACGGGTAAACCAATAACAGGGGAGCGAGAAGAACTAAAACGAAAACCACTTTTTGAGGATAAATAGGTTCCTAGGGAATTCAACAAGCACAACAATAACCAACCACCTGAGAACATCTTTGACAAAGAGCATATATTTGGTAAACTGCTGAACATTCAACTGTTGGGCAGTGAGAAGAGGTGTGAGTAAAGGGAGGACATGCTCTGCGGTGAACTCAACTCCATACTGACGAAGATGAACGGCAAAGACAAAAAATGAGCTGCAAGTCGCTAGGAATTTCCAAACAAATTAGAAAAAAAAAAAAGAATCCATCATTACCTTCTTGAGCACTGAGTTTGAAACCCCCAGGGTGCACAAAAGAGTAGGGGCAGAACGATCAACAGCTGTACATTGTTGAATAGTTTGCAAGACATCCTGGACAGAACCTTTATCAAGTGTGTGAACTAAATCTCCCAAGCATAGCAAAGCATTGACTCTAACCTGCTCAAATAAAGCAGTTAAGAGGCTAGAATGAGTAACTGAACTTAATAAAAATGGAGTAGCTATGTTCATTAAAAGGCAACTTAATATAGTATTAATTTCTTTTTTTAAAAAAGGCCCCCAGTTCCACAAACTTTGAGAAACAGATGGGTCCGTTACTTCACTCATTTACACAAATAGCAAGTCTTTGATGGATTGTATGAAATAGCAGTGTTTGGTCATATCATTACATATAATAAATCATGAGTATATATTAAATATTAAGTTAATAACAAAGAAAAGAAGCATGCATACCGCGGCAACTGTTGTTTTAAGAGCTAAGCCATGAATACGAGGCAGAATGGCTTGTTTCACAAGCTGAAGGGAATAAAAGTACAATTTGAAAAATAAAGTTAGAAGCTTAACATAAGCAATATCATCAGGAATTTAAAATGCAAAAAAAAAGAAAAGAAGATAAAATAAAAACTAGAAGATACAGATGAAACATGCAAGCTGTTTGATACCATAGTGTCGAATCTATAATTAACATTATTATTCAAGGAAACTGCCAACCAAGGATCAAATCCATACTTCACATTTGATTCATTTTCAAATCCATACATCCTATTAGAAAATGTAAAATCGTCTGAAAATCAAAGATACAAATGACTTTTACCCCTTTTTTAACCCAATAACCAATAATATCAAGCAATAACATCTGATACAGAAAGAATTCAGCAACATCTCTGATTTTTTTCTAACAGGTAGAATCTATTTAAGATAAGTATTATTACACACAACAAAATACAGAGAAAAATGGCGAAAAAAACTTCCTCTTGTATACGAGAATCACCTGCAGATCAAGTTGCTTGGCAAGGAATGCAGATTTTCTCAAAACTTCCTCTTGTATACGAGAATCACTGTCATCATAAGCTCGAACAAACATGGGAAGTAAATGGGATTCTAGGTGCTCCGAACTTGTCTACAATTATCGGAACAACTATAATCAAATGATGTAAACAAGCCTCTAAAAAAATAGGTAACAAAACATTGCCATTTCATATAGTTGTCTTTTTCAGCATTCATATGTAACACATCAGCCCAATGAGATTGAAAAGCATATCTGAAATAACTTACAACAGCAAGCTTCTTTTACATGATTTTCTCAACATTTGAACAGATTTTATTGACCCACTAGCTAATAAAAGTAAAAAGATGGCAAACCATAGAACTCTACGCATATTACATGAGCTGGTATGCCCTTTAGCTAAAGATTATGATAGATTTGGAAATTATTCTGTAATGTTTCAAGAAATTTTGTACGATGATATTATCAGGAGTAGTGTCTCATACTGTTAAGTATTTATTAGTAATTAAACCAATAGAGACAAGAAGACTTCGTAATGCTAGTAAAGCTTAAACAAAGTACACAAAACAAGAAGAAATCTTTTTCCTTTTTGAGGGGGGTGGATGAGGAAGGATGGAAAGATATTTGATCTATTGAACTACTATATTTTATTTTATTAATTTGAATATATAAGCTTAGTTGTAATTTTGAAGTACAATAGTTGTATTTGGAATTTATTTTAGGGTATTGGATCTTGGTTTCAGTTTTCCTTATCCTATTATGTTTTGTATTAAGTTTTTTAGTTTTATATCTAGTAGTTCCAATTAAAGTTAAGCTTCTCTTTCTTCTAGGATAAGGATGCTTGAAGTCTATATAAATCAATGTACTCTTTGAATTGTGATACAAAATTATATTATAAGAAAACTTCAAGCAATATTAAGCATGTTAAGCATAAAACCTAGAACCATTTGACATATGCGGAGGGGCTCAACTTTAATATAAGACCACACGAAACCTAAAAAAGATAGGATAACACCATTTAAGAGTCTGCTACAGTGAACCTTATGTGTGACTCAGCAATCTTTTTTCTTTTTGGGTTCAATTTTCTTTGTTTTCTTATGAATATTTCAGTGAGAGCATTCTCTCAGCGAGCACCTACTTTGGTTACCTTTAGTTACCTTGTTGATAATAAGCTCTGCGTTCTTCAACAGCAACAACATGGCCTCTCCTGCAGCATTGCTCAGAACAGGCATAAGAACTGGTGAAGTAACTAACTTGAAATCATTTTTATCCTGCAATACGTTTGAAGCCATCAGCTCATTGCTCAAACAAGATAGAAAAGTTTGAACATATTAACGGGGATTTATCACACTATTCACAATTTGTTAAAAGAGAACAAGAGATGAATTGAGACAATAACTTTATCAACATGCCAAAACAATCCTCAAGCAGTTTCTTTTAGAATTGCAATTGTAAATAAACAAAATTGCATGCTCTTGATACTCAAAAACCTGACAATGAGCAAAACAAGTACCTGTGACTCTGCAATCATGAGAACCATCGGCAAAATCAATGGCTGCATAACCAAATTCCTTAGTTCTGCACAAAGAGGTGGAAGTACCTGCATTTAGAAAATCTTATTCACTTGACTTGATTTTGTCTGCAAAATGCAATAGGTAAAGCAACTGAACCATTAACATCTAATCATTCAGTGTGGTGAACCAGAAAAAGTAACAAATAAGGGAGAAAGATGACACTTGAAGATCTTGAAGAATATCAAATGCACATATGAATATCACTTCACAAAATCAAGAACAAGTCTGGTTTCCAATATCTCTTTATTTAGTTTCCCAAATATTTTTAAAGACAGACCCTGCCTAATAACTAAAATGGTTCTTAAAATTCAAATTTGTATTACAAGCTAAGAAAAATTAGGAAAACTGCACTTAGAGAGGCAAATTAAAATCTCAAACCTTATATCGCAACACACGGGAGTCAAAATCTTTCCACATGTCAGATAAAGCTTTTAAAAACTCAGATTTCTGCATGCTATCCTTTTCCTGCAAGGAAACAAAATTTAACCCACGAATTTAGACTTTTTCCTTGCAAATATTTCAAGCAAGTTACTTCTAGATGACTGAGTTTAATGATCATGTGTTAGACGAGCAAAAATTCAAACACATACAAGCAAGTGGTCAAGGAAGAGAAGAGCACGCAACCTAGTGTCATCCCGGAAAAAAGGAGAACCTGCGAATGCAATGAATAAAATTTATAATAATCAAAGTAATCCAAATAGTAGTGTTTAGTAATAACCACGGGGGACTCATAGGATAATTCATACACATAATCAAAATTAAAAATTGAGTTTTGATAATGGTGGACCAAGTCTTTCATTAAAAGCACGAACACTATGAATACCACTTAAAAACAGTCCCATTGCCATTTAAGAGGAAGTTCATATTTTACTTTTCACAGCAATTTTAATGCAGCAAAACTCAAAGTAGAGAGATTATCAAAACCCAAAACATTCCCTTAAAATATACTTGCATACGGGAAACAAACTCATCTATTCGAAAATGCTTTCCCCCTTTTTCTTTGTTTTGGAGGACCAAACAAAAATTGCAGGGTCTATAAGGTTCCCCTTATTACCAGTAAAATCCAGTGCTGATGGCCTGACAGATTCATTTGCAGAAAGCATCCTCTGTAAGTCATGGATTACTTCTTGTGGAATAGAGGAGAAGGCTTCATTGGGTAAGTATGTCAACGTATTCATATACTGCAGGAAAGAAAGGCAATACTCAATAACTACTACTTTAAAATAGATCCAAAAGAAGTTTTAAGAGGGGAAGCTGAAATATGCATATGTAAACTTTATTGTTTTTTATACACAAAACTTAAAAAGAAAAATAGAGAAAAAGAAAACATAATGAAAGTCAAGTATGCTGCAAAGAATACCTTCAACATGTTTATTTGAATTTGTTGAATTCCAGAGTTTCTAAGACAGTCTTTGCCTCTTTGAGACACATACTTCTCTAATTTGCATTAAGGAACAAATGCAGTGGAAAAAAGCTTTTTCATTTTGCCACATGCATGTTTGAAACATTGCCAAAATCACTGCAAAGCCATACATGTGGCGAAGTGTACCATGATGGGTGTCAAAACTGTCTAGTCTTATGTCTTGACCCTTAAGCCTCCTCAGTATCACCTTTTAAGGCCCGAGACTAGCTTTACAGTTTGCCTAAAGTTGGTACAAAATGGTTATTTTGTGATTTGCTTCTTTAGCCATCATCAAGAAACCAGGAAACACAAAAATATAATATGGGAGTAACCAGAGGCCGAGATAAAAGATGGATTGTAAGTGCATTTTCGGAAAGCTTTATCATTCTAAACCCAGATCATGAAGTACAACGGTTCTGTTTTATCAGATACTTCAAGAGGCAATGGATGACACAACTCTTGATTGGTTATGGCAAAAGGTCATCTAAAAAATTTGACCAGTCACCAATCAACTTTACCTCAAGTAGATGTTCATATGGACTTCACACAAAAGATTGCACTTTTAAAAAAGTCGTCTCAATGAGTTAAAAAAATAACTTAAGATTTGAGAAACATTTTGTACTCCCACTATCCCCTACCATTAAACTGTAATGGTTGACATTTTTTTGGTCATTTTTTTAGACTTTGACCACTATTGTTTTAAACATTTTGATTAGTTAAAGTTTCTAAAAAATATATTTAAAAACTACTTTCAAAGTTTTAAATTTCTTCTCAAATTTTTATAAAAAAATATAATTAAAATAATAAGAAGTCAAAGTTAAAATTTTTGACTCATTTGGTAATGAGGTTATTCATTTCACACATCTTGGATTTATCTTTTGAGTGTAGTTGTCAGTTCTCTCTTGTTAGGGAAGTACTAACATCTTTGCTCAATTTAGCTAAACTTACATGTGATGTAGGACAATTTGTTGTTATGGTAATATTAGTATCTTTAGCTTTATTGCGCATAACTCTAGGGATTAATTAGCATTAATTGAAATATCTTTCCTTCTTTGTATATCTAGATACTAGTATAAATATGTTATGTAGCATAATGTATATACACAAGAAATTCTTTCAAAAAACCCTTTTTCTCTCTACTCTCTTTTTTTCTTCTTTTTCACGGCTGATTACAGCCAAAGCAGTGACAGCAAGGCTGTCTTCTTTCTCTTCTTTCTTCCTCTTTTTCTCTCTCCCTCGATTTTACACTAGTAAAATCTCTCCTAACTTCATTTTGTAACCCTGATTTGAGTTGATCTAATGAAATTCTTTTTCTATCATAAACAAAAAGGGTAACAGGAACTCAAAATGAGAGAGAACCCCTTTCCAGATACTAATATTAGGCTATGTCAAAGGATAAAACTTTAAATTAGTAAGTACCGTTTTGACATTGTTGTGGCAGGCAAACAAAGGCTTTCGAGCAATTAAATGGTAGGCAAGGCATCCAAAACTGAAAATGTCAGAAGAACATCCAGCTGAAGATGCTTTACTACGAACCAGTTCAGGTGCAGTGTAATTCAATGATGGCTGAAGAGGCATCACAGAATCTTCAGTATCATATTCCTGAGCAGACCATATAAAATCATATTATCAGGATGTGATAGCTACAAATGTATCATTATTGCAAACATGGTAAATCCATCAATCATAATCAAGTACTTGATAAAAATGAATATTTGCAAAGAAAACACTAGTAGCCAAGAAGTCAAAAATGAAAAAAAAAAATCCAAAAGAAATCAAAGCCTAAAAAAGTAGAAAGAAATTGACTTAGAATTGAAGCATTGACACCAAAGCCAATAAGGTGGTTAAAGAATGGAGTTAAAATGGCATTCTAAAAGCACAAACTGCAATAAATAAGACAACCATGTACGACCTTATACTGCATCTATGATATGTCATATTAGAACATAAAAACACACATAACATGCTGATGTCATAACATTAAATAAATTATCAATAGTAAACCGGACTATGTAACTTCTACTTGAGGACGTGTCAGATATGCACATTTGCCTGACATGGATACATCAAAAATTTCCATGTTTATCCCTATATTTTAACAGTCAAACCTCCATGCCCATGCCTACCAAATATGTCTTGAGCATGGATATTTCAAGAAAAACTAAAAAGACAAAGCAAAATAGCCAAAGAAAATGGGTTTCTCTTCATATATTTGTTTCCCTTGTTTCATGTTTGATTTCAGTTGGGTTAAGGAATTGAATTGATATGTAAAACACACTGGCTTATTCTTTGGCTTGCCTTCCTTTTCCCAAAATCCAGCCACCCTTACCACTTGAGCTAAACCTTTAAAATACCAAAGTTTCACTTACGCCATAATGGAAGGCCTGCACATTAGCACAATCACCAGAGGCTTTATCTGTTGAGGTAGCAAAACCAAACCCACCAAATTTCCAGGCTCCACTTGACGTCATCAGGACATTCTGCAAAGAACAAACTCAGTCGTCAGACACCTATACAGTGGTTATGTTCCCTACCCTCAATGATCTATATTGCAGCTCCAAAGGCACATAATTAATCTTTTCTCAACAATCAAGAAAATTGTGAAAAGAAGCAAATAGAAAATGTACCAAGGAATTGTAGGCCTAAGCCTCTACTAAAACAAAACAGTTAAAACTTTCGTAAAAATCAAAAGGAATAAGTAGGATAAAAACACTGCACAGATTCTACAGAATCATTAGTTCATAATAACAGCACATCAAAACAATTAAGCAGAAACGAGAAACAAAGATTTCGAAACATTATCAGTATTTGGTGATCGTAGTCGTAGAAATTAGGAAAACAATCTTAAGAAAAAGGTAAAAATGTAACCTCAGGTAATATAGCCCGATGAACAATACGTGCATTGTTATGAAGAAAATTCAAGCATTCTGCAACCTGAAGCAAACCATGCTTGACCTCCACCAAACCCATTTCCTGAGAAGCAGAAAAGACCATTTAAATTTGCTATAATTATAAATTATATGATAAAGACATAACCTAGTGGTGTATGATTTAAGCACTAAGCATTCCAAGTGAATCTTCAACAACTTCTTCTGATATAATGACATGTCAAATATAAGAGACATTCATATCCAATGTTGAAAAGAAAGGCATGAGTCAATTTTCCAAAGTAGCAATAACTCTTGCAATATCTTCATGTAAAAGGAAGTGGAGGAGAGTATAGTAAAAGTAGTAAAAGTTTGCCTTTATCATAATTGGCATTTGGGAATTTTTTCTTAAAGGGGAGAGGATATTGTTCGACAATGAAGCTAACCACTGCAAAACCTCACTTTAAATTCACCAAAATTAAAAGGATTCAAAAGCATTACACTTCAATGATTTAAGATTGTGTTTTCCCTTTAGGCCATTCAAAATGTATTTTAATAATTCTCAGAATGAAGTTAGAGCCCATAAACATACAAGTTTAACCTTCTCTTCTCTCCACTCTTAGAAATGGTAAATATTATTTTTACTACTCAGCTCCACTCTAGTAATCACTCCACCCAATCTATCTACTCACTTCCACATTTTAAGTTTTCAACATACTCTTAGATGCATTGAAGCTGAGGCAACAAGGCATTGAGCGTGGCCTAAAAGATATTTTAGTTATAATAACTTGCCATTTAAGCCTTAGGTTAAGCGCCAAATTTTAGTGCCATATATACCTTTCCTCAATGCTGAATCATAATTGAAATTGAAACAACTTTGCAAGTGAACATTTTCCATCTTAGGAAGAACTAACATGGTCCACACAGGGACAAGAGATGTGTTTTCTAAGGTTCTAGTTTTTAAATTCAAAATGAATCTTAAAACATGGATTCTATCAAGTTTTTAAGGTTCTCTTTAATTTCTTTTATCTTTCAATTTTCATTAGATGTACATTTACTAGTAAGAAAGCGATAATGCCAAATTCTCCACTTCTTGAGATTTGAGAGTATTCAACAACAAGTGGATCTTAAGAAAATCAAGCATATAGACTAAAAAAGTTTTGCATGTTTTGTAGATAAAGTTATAATATTTTAAGTTTATATATATATAGAGAGAGAGACATACAAAAACACACATGCATTGCACTATACTTCACTCAGTCGAACATATTTTTGCACCTTGCACCTGAGACAATATAAGGGTTCTAGCACCTTGTACCCTTAACAAAACTGCTTTGCATGTTATTATTCATTGGAAGTATCAGTTTTACATTGTTATTATATAATATCTTTCATTGCATGTCCTACCCTACCGTGTCCTAAATTGTAGAAATTCATGTGTTCCCTTGTCCATGCTCCCTATACTAAATTGCATAAGGTGACTCCCATTCCATCATGCATGAAATTGATCCTGGAGAACTACAATGCTTAAAAAAGACATTCACAGTACTACTTAGAAGCACACAAATTGGTTTCTAGATAGATTCACAGATTTGGATAAACTATATAAGTATGGGAGTAATTTGAAAATTGATATTACACACTATACCGACACCTCTACCGTGAGAGGTACAGTTCGTATCTCCACCAACCGGGACAGTCTTCCTCCGTGAACCCTTCAAGGCTATTACATGGAACACAACAATACCTACCATTCGTGGGTTTGGCCGGCAGCCAACAGACGACACTGAAAGACTTTTCCCAATGAGTTGGCCCTCTCAACAACTATAAAACCATTTAAGATTCAATCAATGATACCCAGCATTGGAGTAATTCGAAAATCGAAACTAAGCAATAATCAAATTCAATAATGAAAAAAGAGGCAGTAAAGCACGTACGATCTCTTTGAGTTCCTTAGGAACCTTGGCAACATTATCAACATTCCCAAGCGCATTAGCCACCGATGCAAACAAAGGTTCCGTAACCATAGCCATGGCATTCTTATTCTCATCCAAAGCCTGTACAACATGGACCACTCCGGGATGCCTCAGCCTCACCAACCTCACCGCATCCGCCCGTATCAAATTAAAAAACGAATCCTCCACCGCCTTAGACAACCCCGCGCACGCTCGCGCCTTAGACATCGCCTTCTTGTCCAAAACCCACACACAAACTGTGGGATACTGATGGCGATGCGTCCCCTCACGCGCCTTGGCAGAATACAACTTCCATGCAAGGCCAGGACCGGCGGAACCTATCTGGTGGAGAAGCTCGTAATCTTGAAGAGCCCTGGATCCTGTAACCTCTTGTACGGCTGATTGCACGGTTGTGTGTACGGTTTTCTCGATGACGGCAGCTGTTTTGGCGAAGGCTTGGGTCAGAGTTTTCATATTGATCGACATTTTTGTTCCTTTGGGTGTTATATTTTGTTTTACAAAAAAAAAAGGAAAAAATGAAAGGGAAAAAATGAAAGAAATAATGGGATATGAAAGAACGAAGGAAAGAAAGACAGGAAAGGGAATATTGCTCTGTTTATTGTTTGGATGAAAGCAATCCCACCCTCCCTCTCTCTCTCTCTCTCTCTGTTTTCTGTTTTCTGTTTTCTGTTTTCCTTTTTTTCTTTTTTATTTCCTTTCACACCGAGTCTGCTCTGCGTTCTTATTTTTCCTCTTCATACATAATTTCGCTGCTTTCTTCACATTGGCGCGGTTTTTTCCCGGGATAATATAAGTTTTGGTCCGTTAACTTAGCAATTAAGTTCATTTTGGTGTCTGTATTTTTTTGTCCATTTTAGCACTTAAACTTGACAATTAGGTCCTTTTTTGGCCCTAAACTTGAAAGATATAAAATTCCAATATCATAACTTAAAAAGTTCAAAAATTTATATTAATTCTCAAGGTAATGGATATGATGTGATACAATTTTAAAGTGACATATTCAGTGATTTAATAATTGGATTGATGGTTGAACAAGTTAAGTCATTGGTTCCCGATTTAATCGATTCGACTGGTTCGATCGTTGGATCAATAATAATTAATTAATTAATTAAAAATTTATAAAAATCTAAAAAATTTACACTGATTCAACATGTTCAACTATCAATTTTTTTTTGTCTCAGTTTTTTTATTTTACCAATTTCAAGCAATTTTAGAGTCAACCAGTTCAGCCCTTTATTTGAACCATTATATTGATTAGTTCTAGATCCGTTCAGTTCAATCTTGTTCAAAGATCAATATGGATCTAGTTGCTAAGTTAAAGGACCAAAGTGGATCTAGTTGCTAAGTTAAAGGACCAAGTTCAGGGGTAAAAAATTATAGTATCCCCTTTTTTAGAGTTCGTTGAATTATACTTTTTATATTGTTATAGATATTTTTGCTAAAAATACATCTTTGATTCCTCTCAATTTTGATATTGAGTAAATTAATCTCTCTAGAAAAATCAGAGCAATTTAATCTATATTAATTTTGAAAATGAGCAACTAAGAACAATTAATCACAATGTTAATACTTTTCTGTCAATTATGCTCTCTTTTTTTTAGCATAGTAACAATTTTAGCTTGCTACATTTACACATTTTGCCAATTTGATCATGATTTAATAAATTTAACTAACAACATTTACATATTTTGTCAATATTTATGCATAATATATAAACATCGACGACTAAATTTATTATACCAATCAAATTTATGCATAATTGATGAAAATATTAATGTTGTGATTAATTATGCTTAGTTGCTCTCTTTCAGAATTGACAGGGATTAAGTTGTTCCATTTTTTTAGATGGACCAATTTGCTCAATATCAAAATTGAAAGGAATTGGAATAATTGTTTTACCATTTTGTAAGTTATAAACATATTATAAATACAATCACAATTTAGATTAGGATAAAATATTCTCCAAGTCTATGTACTCTTTATATATTGAAATATAGTCCCTTTACTTTTATTTCAAGGAATTTAGTCTCTTTATTTTTAGATTCAAAATTCTAGTCCAATTATGAATCTTGTTAAATTCTTATGTTAAATTTAATGGTGTGATATCTTGGAACAAAAATATTTCTTACTTAATAGCCATGTAAAAAAAATTGACACTTGTAATGAACTAGAATTTAACAAAAGAATTTTAACGTTTTGGACTTAAATTTTGAAATCTAAAAATAAAATGGCAAAATCCTTGAATTAAAAGTAGAAGGACTAAAATTCAAATATACAAATAGTACAACCACTTAAGGCATATTTTAACCTTTAAATTATTTATAACACATATTCGGATAACTTATTTCTTCCTCTTCATTTCTTCTACTATTATTTTCAATTATTATATTATATTTTATTTATAACTTTTGATATAATTCATGTTTATACTACGATCTATATTCAAGGTTCGCGGTTGCCCCTCCTAACAATGTCGTCACCAAGATTCGAACCTCGGTCCTTATATAATTATAACTTTAAACTTTTCCAAACATCTTATCTTCATAATATTACATGTCATATTTGTTTTATTTTACTTATATTTCATAGAATATTATCATTTAAAAAATTTAGTTAATTTTAATTTATAAAGTAAAACACCAAATAATGTTGTAAATTTTAAAACACCAAATAATGTTGTAAATTTTAGTATGTAATTTTATAAAAACAATACGTTTGATAAATTTATCATTTTAGAAAAATGAATATTCATTCATGGAAAGAAAACTATTGTAGTTATAGGAGTTGTCGCTCTTTCATTAAAAAAAAAGAAAGACATTTCACAAAATAATACCGTTTATCTATCAAATAATTAATTATTATATTATAGATATTGTGACCTTTATTTTAATAATTATCTATTAAAATTTTTTTCTGGTATGTTAAAAATTATTTTAATATTTTTGTATCATTTATGAGAATTATTTTTTCAAAATTCGTGTCAAATAATATATCTTTTAGATTATTACACTAATTATTATTTTTAAATTGCATACTCATTAATTACATGAGATAGTAGTATGTTTTCAAAATTCCTAACTTTCTAATAATATCATTTCTAAAATTATTAAATCAATTAAATTTTTTAAATTACACACTAATTAATTACACGAGGTGATAGTGTGTTGTTATTAAAAAAAATTAAAAGGGCGTATTAGTTATTTTTAAGCATGATGCAAATTCGTAAAAGATTGATAATCAAACAATTATTATATAATTTAAAAATCAAGTCATGCCAATTAAAGTTAGCAAAGGTCGAGATCTTAATTTTTAAATACTTTATATTTTGTCATGCATAATTGTAATTCATGAATATGTGAATTTTAATCCAATCAATCAATTTTATTTCATTCTATTTGTACTTCTTATAATTGTCAAACATATATGGGTGATTGTACTATATTTTTAGTTTGTAAACTCTAAAAAATACATTTGATTTTACAATAATTCGAATTAAACAATATAAATAATATAATATAATAAAATAATAAGTAATATTAAAGACGAGCAAAATAAAACTTAATGAACTCCATATTACTTTTAAACTAAATACAAATATATTAACTCCTACACTATTTTCTTTACTACACTCATATTCCTTTTGAGATCTATTCCATTACTTTTTCTTTACATTGTTCATTGGCATTCACATTTTGTAAAATCCGACTCTTTAATTATATGAAAATAATGATTAAAGAAGTATTGAAAACTAAAAAAAACGAAAGAATCCGAACCCGTCGTCAATTGAAATATGTCACCTTAAATGGTCAACTCAACTCAACCCAACTCAACCCAACTCTCCTCTCCATATCTCTAGTTCAGCAAATAAAAGCCTGGTTAGACAAGTCACAACCCACAAAACTGCTAAGAATTAGTGCATTTACTTCTGTTTTTCTTTTCTTTTTCTTTCTATTCTTTGATCAAAAAAATTCCCTAACTCGTATAACAAGAATTTTGACATCACCGTATCAACAAGACATGAAAAAAAACACAGATCAGTCTTCTTCAAAGCAGTTTTCTACAAAGACTTACAAGTGAACTACCCTACCATTTGTTCCAATTCCTCTTGTATGTGGGGATTACACAGGTACACGCTTGCCCTGGTTTCGGTCTAACCACTGCACAGAAAAAAGTTGGTTCAAACATTTCCATATGACCAGATATACATACAAAGGATAACTAAATCTGTATCACCTCGCATGATTTTCACACGAAAGTATAAAGATATAATGATCCATTGGTTACTAGAGCAACTAACACAACAAACTTTAAGCTCACTCAATGGGAAGGAAAAAGGCATCTATGGAAAGAGAGACTGATCATTGTTTTTATCCATAGACTGATGAGTGATGACTTGTATTTTCAGATCATTGCTGATTAAACTACATATTGTGTACAAAGCTTTCACTTGTTAGTCTATATCCATTCCGCTGGCACCATTTGGTGGTGCCAGCAAAGTCTTCAGTAAATACTTAAGATCTATATACGTGTAACTGAAACTAGATGCTGTGATGGAAGGTTCAATTAAAGTATGTTGCAGGCTTCTAAATCGTAGGAACTGCAATAATAATGAACATCAACTCTTCTTTTCTCCTTTCACTGTTTTTTTTTTTTCCATGAAAAGTTCTTACATGCATGTATGAAATGCTCTCTGTAAGAAGACAAAAGGCAAAAGTTGGAAAATAAAAAGGGTAAGTTTGGGTTTTAGCGACAATCTAAACCATCTTTATCCGTCCATATAGGCTTTTTGATCATCTCCAAGGATGCCAAAGGAATAAAAAAGGTGGAGGCACCATGTGTATACAAGGATGCCTTGGGCAAACTAAGTAAAGGGAGGTGCAAAATTCTAAAAATGAGTTTATTAATATTTGATATCAAAGATGCACTCAAAAACATAAAATAATAATAACAAAAATTCTACAATCAAATATAAAAATGGTTAATGTTATGGTTAAAAGAAACCTTGTAGATACTAAGGACTTTTGAAATGCAAAGGTAAACTGGGAAATGAACAACCGCATAAGTACCAAGGGGAATGGATACTTTTGACAACATTAATAATTGATAGATTGTCACTGGTTTTTTGGGGGCAAATAATAACACTAGACAATAATACCCTCCATACCTCGATGAAAGGCTTCTTAAATAAGGTCACGTATTAAGTTCACCCAAAGCAGAAAAAGAAATGAATCTATTAGTTAGTGAACTGCTTAGGCAGGTTCCAAAAGCAATCACTTGTTTAAGTCATCATTGCCTTAAGGTGCCTTGCCTTAGCACCTAAATGTGAACCTGGCAATATTGTGAAGATATTCACAAGTTCTCTCATTTTCTTATGCCATCACTCTCCAACACCAAAGAGAGAGGAGGAATCAATGGTTCGTATTATATTAATATTTGCAAATGGCAACTGAACTACCATGAAAAGCAGGATTAAAACAATCAAACATCTCAGTATTCAAATTATTCAATTATGCTTTAGAGAATTAACCAATCCAATAATCTGCTCCTGTTATACAATTTCATGATTCCGATTTCTATTCCAGTCTCAGTCATGTTGAAACAAGGTATATTTAACATCCTCCTTTCAGCAAATTAAAGAAATGTTGATTCAGTAGCTTATACATTGAATACATAATAAAAGGTTTCTGGAATTTACTTCTTTGAGCTAGTCATAGATATCAATGTGAACTCAGGGTAAGATTGTGTATAGGTTTTCTTTCATACTCTCAGATGATCACACTGTCTGGCGTTTCAAAATTTAAAACTGGTTTAGGATGTATTTAATATTTTGCGGAGATTTTAAATCAGGCAAACAACCAACCAAGAGCAAACAAAATGATAGAATAAAAGCATGCAGTTCCAGCAGACAGTTTATAAGTTATGAAGAAAATTACTTGACTTTCAAACTAAACATACCGTTCGGATAAATGGTTGCTGGAAAAGCCAACCAAGAATAGGTATCCTCTGTATAAACACTGCCAGTGTTGGCCAAAAGCCACTGCAGAAGGGGAAAAACAAAAGAAGGAATGGTAAACATGAAGCTCAAAAGTTAACAGAAGCCAAGGATTTGTATTAAATCAAGATAAGGAAATTTTCATTTAGACCTGAAGAGTACAATAAATCCATATGCCTCCAATATCATGCCAAGGATAGGCCACCCAATGACAACAAATAAGAAGCCAACAAAGAACGAAACTGTTCCCTGCATTGAATAGCAACAGATAGTAAAGAAAATGAGCAATGAATTATGATGCACACGCACGCACATGTGTGTATAAGAGAGAGAGAGACCTTAAAATTTTGTCGCTTCAGGAAAAATTGCATAGTGGATTTCAGGCCAATGGTTAAGGTCACTCCTGATATGAAAAGGATCTATTTTAAAAAAATAAAAAAAAAATTAAAAAGGTGTTATTCAAACATGATTGAAGGGGAAAATGAAACAGTTTGGAATAGAGGTTAAAAACATAATAACAGTGAGCTTACATTTCCCATGGCAAGCAGTCCCTTGTCGAAAAAGAAGACAATTCCCATAAATGAGAAAAATACACCAAATCCCGTTAATCCTAGCCCAATTTCTGTTTTTCATAATTTCATATATTAATACAATGAACGTTAATAGAATAAAATGAACACAAAGTTTGTTCATTCAACTTTTTTTCTCAAAATATTAATGACAAATAAATCACATTTAAGAGCACCAAAGCACTTCTACCTGCTTCCAAGCATTTTCAATCTCAATAACCCATGCAATCAAACATATAATTTGTTCAGCAAACAGGTTTAGTTCTAAACTAAAATATTAGATTTCAAAGAACAGAGTAAACTAAATTGTCCATTATCCCTAGGAAAGTTTCATAATCTGAAGAGTATTTAATTAGCATTTCCAAATGCTAGAGGGTTTATCACTTTGCATTTCTTAAACAATATCACTGTAAGCATTGCCAAGTAAGCATGGTGGACAAACTTCACCGCCAATAAGAAACATACAAAATTAAAGTGAAAAATTGGAACCGCACTCTATTGAAATGCCTCATTTATTAGAAGGATGAGAGTACTAAAACTTAGCCAAGGAAGATGGATGCATATCAATAGAAAACCTTCTACTATATAAGCAAATCGAATGTAAGTGGAAGTTGTCAACTAGCAAAATTATATTCATATTTCACTAACATAAATTTCTTAACACCTCTCGAGTCTGAATAACTCTACATAAGTTACAATAATATCTGCTACGTTTTTTTCAACTTCTATCTACTATTAATATTGATTTGGAAAATAAATAATATTTGATTGCTTTTAACAAGCTTCTCACAAAGCTTAAATCATTCCTAAATTGCCTCAATGTAAAATAAAATGAATTGAAAGAAAGTTCTAACTAAGAAGCAATTATAAACATGTATTAACAAACACCTATAAGACTCTGTAGAGTGAATATAATACCAAAGTCTAGCTATATGTATATGAACAGAATTTCTAGAGATCACACATTGAATTTTGTCCCAAATCACCAGGACTCTCGCAGAAATCATCACAAATTCATAGAAAGCGTTAATTTGAATGGAAGAAGCATTAAAGCACAAAAAAGTTCAACGAAAGAGCTTTACTCTTTCGATCGCTCATTTCAAAGGAAACCATCGTGCTGATTATTCAAATGCCTGTTGCCTTCAACTAGCAAAACAAAGAAAAATAATTCGAATCAAAGCTCAAAACCAAAATAATGAATACGTGTGAGAATATACCCAAAAAAATAAAACAGATCTACGAGAACCGTGCGTGTACATCAAAAATTCAAAAAAAAAGAAGGAAAATAAATTAAATCACGATCTTTTTACCGAAAGAAAAGAAAACGGAACCGCGGTCCGTACGTTTTCTCGGTAACCAAACACAGAAAGAAGAGATGGAAATTGGAGAAACGAGAACTGAGAGCGAGAGAGAGAGGTTTCTTTGTATCTCTTGAAATGAAAATGAAAAAAAGTACTGAATGAAAGAAAAAAATGTAAGAGGGGTGTGGTGCGTTGCGTTTATAATAAGCTGAGCCTGAGTTGATAAATTGGCGTTTGGGGTTGTTAATTTGGTTATTTATTGGCTTAGGTTGTCATTTATGTTTGTTATTCGCTGTCTTTGCTAAAGACTAAAACGGTTAATCAGAAAATAGCAATAGTAGTGACATTAAGAATAAAAGGGTGTGAGATCTTCCTCAATACTGATGGGGCTGTGAGAGTGGATACTGGAAATGCATCTACTAGAGGGGTTGCGAGAGATAGAAATGGACAGTGACTCTTTGGTTTTAATCGATATCTTGGAAAGTACTCGATTTTTTATACTGAACTTTAGGGCATCCTTGAAGGTTTCAAGCTCATCCAAAGAAGAGGTCATGATTGTGTAATAATCCTTTCGGACAATTTGGACGTTGTTCGGGCTATCCAAGGGAGATTCTTAGGTACGTCGAATTCTGCTTTGATTCGGCGTATCCAGAATATTCATTCTCAGGAGAACTTTTGGCAATTGCGTTATATTCCTAGGGAGAAGAATGCAGTTGCTGATTGTTTGGCAAAAGGACTTTAAATTCTAGAGTGGATTTGCAATTTTTTTATTTTCCCCTTTTATGGTTCGAAATTTTTTAGAGGAGGATCAGGCTAGATGTTCTTTTATTGCTCGTATAGATGTAACTAATTAGTTAGTCCTTTTGTTTCTTTTCACCAAAAAAAAAAAAAGAATAAAAGGGTCTGGAGGTCCTCATCTAAATGCCACTTCTCATTATAATCCAATTTTTGAAGGTTCGATCGAAATAGAGTTAACTCTAAATTCAAATGTGCTTGATCCTATGAAGCATTCGGCGGTGGATTTTAAGGGTCATATTGGGATTAATGATAATGATTCTTTGGAGGTTAGTGATCTGGCGAATTCTTAATTTGGTATTTCAATCTCAAAACTATGTGAGATAGTTAGGAAAGCAGTGTAATTAGGAAAGGTTGGGTTATTAATAAAACCATTAAGGATTGTGTCGAACATTTTAACACTATTAAAAACAACAAGGTCTCTCTCTTATATTCAATAAACTCTATGGTGACTTTAATAAATTCTCAAATTGATACTAAGTCTAATAAAGTTGTAGCAATTCCAGATAGCAAGCACCAGAGTACTAGAACTATTTCTAAGCAGTAGAATTGGAATGATAGCTTTAAGTAGTGTTATTGCAATGTCTTTTTCATTAAAAAAAAAAGAATAAAACGGTTTTTCTATAAAAGAAAAAAATAAGACGGTTTAAATAGCATATGACAATGGGGGAGGGTGTTTACATTAATAATATCCAAAAAAAAATACGAAAATGGAATAGAAAACAGATTATTTGCAAAGATGAATTGTTTTAAATAGTAAAAGATGGTGTTGTAAATGTATTAGGCAGCATCACATATAAAAAATATCTTAATAAAATAAAATAATAATATTTTAATTTAAAAATAATGATGGCAAAATGTGACCTCTTTTTCATCCCCACTTTTTCCTTGTTTTTAATTTTTATATATTTTAGTTTTATAATTTAATATTTTATAGTTTTTGTAATTTAATTTTTATTTCATAAAAATGGTTGAGTGTTTTATTTCTATAATATTAAATTTTCAATATTTTATAATTATAAACTTTTTAATATTTAGAATAATGATCAAGTTGATAATTTGTAAATGTTAAGGGTGAAATGTATTAATTTTTTAGAAATAGAATCATCTTGATAGAATGCATAAAATATTAGTGACTAATTTTATTATTATACCAATAAAAATATTTTGTTTAGTTATCAAATACATTTTAATAGTGGAGTGACTAGAATTGAAAATATCCCTAACGAGAATTACGAAATTAAAAAATTTATCATTCAAATTTTTAGCGAGTTCCTATTTGGATCATCATCAAAATTAAATTTTAAATGCCAAAATGGTTACCTTCAAAGATAGGCCATTCCATTAAATTTAACTTTCAATTCATTTATCTAATAAATAAATAAAACAAGTTGTTATCTATACTATTATTTAAGTTACTATTAAGTCGATGTCATTCTTAATTGGATCACCAAATTGGTTAGGAAGTTATCGAATGTTTTTCATGATTAAAATAAGTAATATTATTTGAGAATATTTCAATATTTTCTCTTTAAAATAATAATAAATATATGCATATGGTAGGATAATAATAACTTTAATTGACCATTCAACTAAAGTTTTTATTTTTATTTTTTATACATTTTAAATTTACTATGCACACTTTATTAACTTCATTAGTTGTATATCTATACTATTCAGGCTGAAGGTAACAAAATTTTTAGGGCGGAATTAAATTATATATTTTTACGATAGTAAAATTGCGATTTTGTCAATTTAATAGTCTATATATTTATAATTTTTAAATGATTAAACCAATTTTTATCATTTTGAGGGCCAAAGTGAAATTTTATCATTATTAATTTAAAATTTTATAAATTATAAATGGACCTAAATGGAAAATTTTTAATTTTAAGGGGTCGGGGCCCCTGCCAATACCATTGGCTTCACCACTGATATTATTATTTAAGCTCCTAATTGAGTCAATTTCACGATCAACCAAGTCACCAGCTAAATTAGGAAGTTACAATAATGTCTTTATGTAATTAGAACAAGTAATTTATTTGAATGTATCTTAGTCTTTTCACTTAAAAAAACAAAAAAAAAAGCATCTGTTGGGATTTGAACCCACAGTAATTGCATGAATAAAACTTTTAACTTATCATTCAACTAATTTTTATATATATATTTTAATACATTTTAATTTTATTATGCATATTTTATTACATTCATTAGTTGTATATATTAATAATGTATTGAATTGAGTTAGTGTCATAAATTAACTTAGCATTGACTCAAGATTTATGACAATATTATGATAAATAATTCAATCTATTTTTTTCATTTTAATAAGGTACATATCATATGTTATTGTTAATTAGTTTCAAACTATATATTTCATTATTTATTTGTATGTGATTTTAAAAGATATTTATGTTCTAAATTTGTAGTTTCCACGTGCATTAGCATTCGATAGGATTTCACCTTTTTTTCTTCACATTTATATATATTCTTCACATTTTCTTTTTATTTTTTTCCTTTTGATAGATTTCACCTTTTATTTTTAAGTTAAATTCTACAAATAGTCCATGTATTTTACAAAATAAAAATAAAAATATGGAGTTAATCTCTACACTTTAATTTGATCAATTATAATTTTGCACTTTTAAATTTTAAAATGCTAGTTTTGACCAAAACAATAATTGTTAAGTTCGATTGGTTAAATTCAATGATTAGTTTCAGTACTATACGTACAATTGTAGATTTAGTCTATAGTAATTGGATTATTCTGAGTTCTTACACTTCTCAAAATTTGAAATTTCAATATTGATACAAATGATAGTCATTAATCTATTAACTATATTTTTAGTGAGTAATATGTGAAAACAATAAACTAACATGGTATTACAAATATGATAATAAGTTTGGCTTATCAAACCTTTAATGAATTTAACCTTTATTGTTTGGTGATAGAGGTGAGCATGGGCTGGGCCAGGTTCAACTAAAAATTTAGGCCCGCTTGCTAAGCTAGGGCTTGGCCTGAAAAATTGGCCTAAAATTTTGCCCAAACCCAACCCGAATAAAATGCTATAACTCGGGCCCAACCTGGCCCGCCTATATTAATTTTATATTTTTATATAATTTTAAAAATATATAATACATCAAAAATACTAAAAACATTAAAATAAATATTTCCCAACAAATTAAAAATAAATTTTAAAAAATATGTATACTTAAATAAGACTAGAGGTGAGCATGGGCTAGGCCGGGCCAGGCCGAACTCGACTAAAAATTTAAGCCCATTTGCTAGGCTTGGGCCCGACCGAAAAATGAGCCTAAAATTTTTCCCAAGCCCGACCGACCAATCCATATTGATTTTATATTATTTTTATATAATTTTAGAAAATATATAATACATCAAAAATACTAAAAACATCAAAATAAATATTTCTCAACAAATTGAAAATAATTTTAAAAAAATATGTATACTTAAATAACACTAAGATAGATGCAACTTAACAAGTAAATGTCTCTAAAACAATAACAAAATTAACAAATGTCTTTAAAATAATAATAAAATTAACAATAAAATAAGTTTTATACAAAATTATAGTAACATAATATTAAAATAGTAGCAAAATAGGGAGAAAATAACAAGAAAATAATATTAAAAAACTCAAATTTTTTTTGTCCTTTAGTGAATTCATGCCAGGCCGGGGCTGGGCCAAAAATGTCTTACCCGAGGCCCGTTTGTTTTTAAATGGGCCTTATTTTTTTGTCCAAACTCATTTTTCGAGCCTATATTTTTGCCCGAATCCTCTCACATTTTGGGCGGGCATTCACCTCTAAATAAAATTAAGATAGATGCAACTTAACAAGTAAATGTCTTTAAAATAATAACAAAATTAACAATAAAACAAGTTTTATACAATATTCAAACAATAACAATAAAATAGTAATAACATAATAGTAATAACATAATAGTAACATAGTAGCAAAATAGAGAGAAAAAAATATTAAAAAAATAGATTTTTTTGTCCTTTAGTGGATTTGGGCTAAGCTCGGGCCAAAAATGTCTTACTTGAGGCCCAACTCATTTTTTAAATGGATCTTATTTTTTTGTCCAAGCTCATTTTTTGAGCCTATATTTTTATCCAAACCCTCCCACAGTTCAGGCAGACATTCGGGCCGGGTTGGGTGGCCTTGCCCATGATCAGGTCTATTTGGTGAGGACTGAAATGTTAATTTTAAAAAAAAATAGAAATATTAAAATGACCAAATTAATGTGTAGAGATTAAATTCACAATTTTCAAAAGGTGCAGGGAGTAATAGCAAATTTTAACATTCTTTAATTATTCAAAGTAACGTGGAATTATTATCTACTCAACTTTTAATGTTATTGATGTGACAGCTTAATTTAAGGGTGAGACAAAATTGAAAATTCCAGAATCAATATATATGAGTGGTATTTATGATATTTTGGCTTAAAATTGATTACTTGTATTGATTTTTTTACGTAATTTATAATTAATTTTTATATTGTAAATAAATATTTTATATTTAAAATAGTGAAAATAGTTTTAAAATATCATATGAGAATTAATTTTAAAAACACTAGAATAGTTATAGATTATTGTTTTCTTTAAAAATATAGTTTTAAAATTGTGAAAATAGTTTAAATTTTTATCAAATAATGATTAGAAATACATAAAAAATTCATTTTATCAAAGTAAAACTCAAACTAAAAATTAATATGAGAAAATCGTCAATAAAATTGAACTAATTTATCATAAACAGTTTAAAATATTTAATAAAAACCAAATCAAACCAAACCAAACCTAAATCAACCCTAATTTAATTATTAAGTTTCATATATCTTATTTTTCTTACAATCCTATGTTATTTGAAAATCGTGAAAGGTCGGATAAAAAATTAATTTGAGTCGAATATTGTTTCAATAGATAAATTCTCCTAACATTATTTTATTTTTTTCATAGAAGTTACTTAACAAACATCAAATTCCTTTCATTTAACTAAACACTTTAAAAGGCTAATACTATAAGAAAGCAATGATTAAATTTGTTGTTGGCGTCTTTTCTTTGATATCGAGTCATACAAAAGCGTAGCCAAGGGGTGCAAGGCCCCTGGCAAAGGGGTAGAATAAAAATTTTAATCCATTTTAGTAATAAATTATTCAATTTAATTTTTTTAAGTAATTTTATTTTTGTTTTTGGCCTCCAAATTTATTGATAATAATGATTAACCTTTTGTTATGGATGCTTTCGGAATAGGTAAAATGATGGTCATGAAATATGTTCTGTTATCATAAGTGAGGATTGAACTCTCAACTACATGATTAAAGGACGATGTGAGTAATTACTATACCACAATTCGATGTTTTTGGCTAAGATAGTAAGTACCATATCAATAAACATACTATTTTTCCTACTAAAATTGATGTGTACTATACCGGTGTATCGCTTCAGATTTATTGATATTTTTGAAAAAATTAATATATATATATAGAAATAATTACCAATTCAAATAAATGATTTTAAATAAATTTCAAATATAAAATATTTATACAAAAGCCAATGCATAATGTTCTAGTAAAAGTCTTTATTATTTATTACCGAATAGTAAAAAGTTAGAAACGATATTATTTTTTAATATTATTCATGCATCAGCCGAAGCACAACGTTTCGATTGGTGCTATTAGAATTGTACGGAACGAATTGGTGTGATTAATACGGGCCTAAATTTTAATTGGTGCAAAAAGGAGAGTTGATTACACCAAATTATTATCGAAATAGTACACACTGACTAAAACCATTGGAACCAGTGTGGAATTGACTACACAATTTTTAACCTCAAAATTTTTAAAACTTTATTTTAAGCCTAACATCAGATTTTTGATTTAGCGTCAAGAATCACACTCATTATTATTTTTTGATATTCTTTATGTTTATATTGCAGTCAATATCAGATATTCATAATTACGTCTTAATAATATGTTCTTTAAATTTTTAAACATTTACTTTCTTTTAAAGATATAATGTGTCTAACAATTACTTCCCGCATTGCTTGATATTTGTATACAAAATCATATCCAAATTTACGTGTTAAGTACGTATAGTTGAATTTGCATATATATCATTTGCATATATATCATATGCATAGGTGTCGTTCTCCTCTTTCGGCTATTATCCAAATACATGTAATCCATACACCACCTTTAGCCAGCTTTCAGCCCCATGGTTTGACCTTCAACAGTAGCCGACACCCTTGAATTGACCCACCTCATTTACTGTCCTTAGCCACCTTACCCACACACCCACACTTATAATAAAGCCCTCTTTTAATCGACACACAACACAAAATCCCCTCTCACAAAACCATGAAGAAGAACAACCACCTTTCTCCTTCACTACCATGGAAGACCCCTTTCATTATTCTTTCAATCCTGACCGTCCATTCCATCAAGATCACTTCAGCCGCTTGCCACGTGGATGATGAAAAAGGCCTCTTAGCCTTCAAATCGGGTATCACCCAGGACCCGTCAGGCATGCTCAGTTCATGGAAATCGGGTACGGATTGTTGTAATTGGGCGGGTATAAATTGCCGTGAAAACAATCGGGTCACCACTATTTCTCTTTACGGGCAAGTTGATAAACCCGACAGCTACTTGACGGGTACAATCTCTTCTTCCCTTGTAAAAGTCCAAAATCTAGACGGTATTTACTTTGTTAACCTAAGGAATATTTCGGGTCCTTTTCCGGATCTTCTTTTCGGGTTACCCAAACTCTTATTTGTTTACATTGAGAACAGTAAGCTTTCGGGACCCTTACCTGTGAATATTGGTAAGTTAAAACAACTTGGGGCCTTGAGTCTTGAAGGGAATCGGTTCACTGGATCCATACCGAGTTCTATCTCCGAGTTGACTCAGTTAACTCAGTTGGTTCTTGGGAAAAATGAATTCTCCGGTCATTTCCCGGCGGGGATTAAACAGATTAGGAACCTTAGTTACCTGAGTTTAGAACAAAACAAGCTGATGGGTACCATTCCGGATATTTTCAAATCGTTCACCGATCTTAGAATTCTTAGACTTTCCCATAATGAATTTTCGGGGAAAATCCCAGAATCAATATTGTCTTTGGCACCGAAATTGGCGTACCTTGAGTTGGGCCATAATCGTCTGTCAGGGCAAATACCGAGTTATCTCGGAAAGTTCAAAGCATTGGACACTTTAGATCTTTCATGGAATTCATTCACAGGGGTAGTACCTAAAACATTTTCAAACTTAACCAAAATTTTCAACTTGGACCTTTCTCACAATTCTCTAAACGACCCATTTCCCCAAATGAATGTGAAAGGCATTGAATCACTGGATTTATCGTATAACAACTTCCATCTCAAAGAAATCCCAAAATGGGTCACTTCATCTCCGATCATATATTCACTCAAGCTAGCAAAGTGTGGGATTAAAATGAACTTAGACACTTGGAAGCCAGCGGAAACTTACTTTTATGACTACATTGATTTATCGGAGAATGAGATAACAGGTAGCCCAGTTGATTTATTGAATCGAACGGATTTCTTGGTGGAATTTAAGGCCGCCAGGAATAAGTTGAAGTTCGATTTGGGGAAATTGAGAATCGTTAAAACACTGAAAGAGTTGGATATATCACGGAATTTGGTGTACGGCAAGGTTCCTGCGGCGATTACTGGGTTCAATAAATTGAATGTGAGTTATAACCATCTGTGCGGGCAGCTTCCCAAGAACAAATTTCCTGTTTCTTCATTTGTGGGAAACGATTGTTTGTGTGGACCTCCATTATCGCCTTGTAAACTGTAGCTGGTTAACAAGTGTTTGTGGAAATGTCACTGAGGTTAATATAATCAATAAAAGTGTTTGTGAAAATGTCACCGTGAGTTATAAAGATCAATAAAATGTTTGCTACTGCTTTTTTAAGCTAAAATTTCTGTATTTGATGTGTACTCCTTTTTGCCTTTGGCAAAAACAGAAATATTGAATATTAATTAGTGTTTCGTCATTTTTGTATTGACTTTTGAGTTGTTGTAATCTTAACAATGCTAGCCACGGGTTAAAATGGGCTTTATGGATTTAAGCAATATTCTTCCAACCATATCTGCGGATGAGACTGGTTGGACATGAAATTCATTTGTGTACAGGTTCGATTCAATTAGAGAGGTTAGATTAGTTAATCTATGAAACCATTAAATTGAACTTAAAATCGATTAAAATATTAAATGAATGGATTTTTCCCTATTTTTTTTTATTTTTATGCATTATTTAATGATTTATTTGATCAAATTAATTAGATCGATTGAATCGAAAATTGATGATTTGACTGATTTGATCACCAATTCACTCTGAAATATTTAGATTTTAAGGCATATAATAGGTTTATGGTTAAAATATGATACTTTGTTGTTAACCTCTATAATTTAATTTGATCATTTTAATCTTGTTATTTTCGAATTTTAAAATTTTAGTCCTAAACAAAATAACAATAGTTGAATTGATTAAGCTAAATCGTGATATTTTAAAAAACTACGCAACAAACATACTATCACATGTTAAATGTTATTTATAAGCTTATTAGTTGCACATAATACACATGGAGAAGTTACATTGTTTTAGTTAATACATTTAACGACCACTAATTGGGTTAGGATTAAAATTTCAAAACTCGAAAAGTACAATGACTAAAAATGACTAAATTTAAAACAGGGATTGAACCACAGCTTACAAAATCAATAGCAAAATGTAGTTTTTGAATTTTGAGATTTATATTCTAACTAAAATATAGCTATTAAATTCATTAAATCTAGCCACTATTTCCAAACTTTAATATGACAAATATATTATCACATTTGTAATGTAATTAAGCACGAAGTATAAAATTAAATTGAGGTTAGAGATGAATCATAATTTTTTTAGAGCCAAAGTGTAAACTTACAATTAGACTAACTTATAATTTTTTAATTTTGAAAGGGCTACAAGATCATTCTTAGTCCATGTATTTGTCAAATTTTGAAATTTTAATTTTGATTCAATCATCCACGTTAAATCTAATAACAAACTTTTTTGGGGGGGTAATATTTAAAAATGGTAAGTTGACATTACATTCAAGGAACATAGGGGCAGATGGTGGCCTTGGCCCCAAAATGGTGAAATTCTAAGAACATGCACAAGGTACGTGACTAATTGCAAAGTTTAACCAAATGAATTTAATTGCTACAGTTAGAAAAGGACTAAAACTTTATAATTAAAAAAGTACAAGGACTAACTTTCACCAATTCGAAAAGTACAAGGCCTACAGTAAACTAAATTAAAGTACATAGATTAAATTCACAACTTACCCATAAGAGAAGGACCAATAGCACAATTTAACTAAACAAATTGTTTTGCGAAATGACCGCAATTTTTTATGCACTATGACTGCGTGCTCCGCATCACCGCATCACGTGATAAAAACCTAACAGTCCAACATTACATAAAAAACTAACTCGGTGAGAAACTGATTGGTCGCTACTTTGACTTAAGATTTTTCTAATTTCTCGGCCCCGTTTATCTATGGCTTCGTTCTTATTTCAGTTTCTATTTCTTCATCAGAATCTATCAGATTCTAAAGGCGACTTTGATTCGTTTGTGATTCAAACTCAATCAAGTATTTGAGATTTTTGTTTATATCATTCAATAAAAGAAATGGAGACCGTCACACACTCCTCGCCGTTCGATTCTTTTCTCGACCGAATGCGAAACCCTGCTTCTCTCGATCTCGTTCGCTCCATCAAGAGGTTTTTATCTCTCCATTTTTTGTTTAATTTAGTAGTTTAGTTCGCTTTTAAGGTTTTGTAATGAATTTCTGTTATGTTTGAAACTATGAATTTGGATTTGATTTGATATGTATATATCGTAAGAATGAAATACATGAAGTATGAATAAATTAAGTAGGTTTCGATGGAAAGTATTCATAAATTCCTTAGTAATTTAAAATTCATTGCTAAATAGGCATCAAATCTATAGATTTGAGAAATAATCACGGATGCTTTGTAAGTTATCATTCAATTTACGCTATTTTTAAGTCCAAATTTTAAAATCTAACTTCTCTAATGCTACTTTAGGTTTATATATATATATATATAGGTTTTGAGTTACTGATTTCCTTTGATTTCAGCTTCATTGTATCGTTTTCATATACTGCGTCAAACCCTGAAACTGATGGGAAAAGAATACAAGAGTTCTTCCAGACAATGGAAGATGCTATAAGGGATCATCCTTTATGGGCATCCTCGTCCGATGATGAAACTGATAATGCCTTGGAGGTATTCTTCCACTTGCTATTACTTTTCTTTTATTTATTCTAACTATTTCGTACTTAATAATGGCAATCTTTTTTTGAGAAATATGTGTTAATTACTGCAGGGTCTAGAGAAATATGTGATGACCAAATTACATTCGCGGACCTTTGCTTCCACTCCTGAGGATGTCAAGATTGATGCAGAGATCTCAGAGAAGATATCTTTATTGCAAACCTTCTTGAGGCCTCAACATTTGGACATACCATCTGCACTTCAAAATGAAGCTGCGTGGCTGGTATGTCTGTTTTTCTCATTATTAAATAATTGTGGGAATTTTGTTTAGTGATTAGTTCTATTGATTTGATGCTTAGCTTACAGTCATACATGTGGTTATTTAGTGCAATGTTAAAGCATTGTATGTGGATTTTGATGGGACTAGTTATTTTCAGCCCAACTCACCTGTTATCTGGTTAATTGTCAATATAGGAATGACTCTAGGAATATTTTTCACTTTGTTATATGAAGCTTTCTTTGTTACATTCTAAAAGAGAAAATCTTTGAAAGAAGAAATGATTCTAGATACCGTGACAGAATGTAGTTAATCTATTCAATCTTTTTCTATGGGGGGGACAAATTGGTTAAAAAAGATTCACTTGCTTTTGCAAAATTTTACATCCTCAAAAGTTCACAATTTTATGCTTCATTGCTTCAAGTAAATGATCAGTGGTTCATAACATTGAAATCATCTAGATGTACTGCATGAATGGACTAGTGTTTAATACTTTTCTCCTCAAAAGGCAATAAATCATATAAAACTTACTTTTTTCTTTCTAAAAGAGAAAACCTTTGAAAAAGGAAATAAGTCTAGATATTGTGACAGACTGTAGTTAATCTACTCAAAATCCTTTTCTATTTTTTTTTTTTGGGGGGGGGGGGGGCAAAATGGTTCAAAAAGATTCACTTGCGTTTGCAAATTTTTACATCCTCAAAATATCGTGATTTTATTTTCAGATTGGTTCATTCCAATCTCTTAACCTGTGGTTTTTGAAGCTTACATGTAGTTAAACTAGTTATGAAACTTACTAGTATTTGGGGAAAGGGTTAATATAGATTGTGGACGATATCAAATGTGAGTTAGGGAATACACATCATCTTCTTACATTCTGCATCATCAGGTTTTCTAAAATCTGCATCACAGTCCTTTCTCTCATGAAGAACCATCTAAACAAAGTTTCATATCTTGGCAATCAGTGGAGGATTAGTTTGCTTTTTGACACAGTTTGATTATGATTGTATTGTTCTGTTTATGTTTTTGCTGAACATGTCAATGCATTGGAAAATTCGTTTCTGGTCTTTGTTTTCATTCTGTTTGGCCAGGTATTAGTTATGTGATGATTCTTCCTCCTAATAAGTGGTAATACTTTTCCTTCCGTCTTTCAGCTTGCAGAGAAAGAATTAAAAAAGATCAATGCTTTCAAAGCCCCTCGCGACAAGCTTCTTTGTATCATAAATTGTTCTAGAGTCATCAACAATTTATTGCTCAATGCTTCAATTTCAGAAGATCATGTTCCAGGAGGAGCAGATGATTTTCTTCCCGTTCTTATATATGTTACGATCAAGGCAAGCTCTCCTTGGTAATAAGCCATTCTGCGAATCATCATTCTCATCTCAATTTGTGGATTCTTATCTCACATTTCAATCCCAGTCCCGTTATTGCAAAGTTTGATGTATGCTGGATTCAATTTCATCATAAAATCTCTGAGAATTTATGGTCAATTTTCTCTAGTCTTGACTTTGATTACATTTTTGAAAATGCACCAAGCTTTTTACATCCTGAAAATTCTTGATCTTTTTAGTTTCTTATTCCAAGGTTGGTAGATGATTGAAGTATCATGCCTTGTCTGTCATATTTGCATATTTCCTCAACCTTCTATTTTTCTTGGTGTCATCAATGTCTATACCCCCAAGTTTTTTATGGAAACAAATCTTTTATCCCTTTTGTGGATGGTTGCGATTATTTCTCTAGCAGTCGGTCCTCTTTTTTTTTTTTTTATCTTTTTGTGTGCACATTAGTGGGTTTTGGTGGTATCACTTAATCACAGATTTTTCATTGTGATGAACAAGAAAATCCATCAATTCGGGATTTAGGATTTCATTGGCATGTGCTTTAGGATTAAGCTTTACTTTCTTTGGCCTAGGATTATTCTTTACTTGCTTCTCTTTTTGGCTACATACTCAATCCGGTCTACCATAAGGTGCTGGTTGTAGACTATTATGTTGATTTGAAGACTTAATGATCACTTTCTCCCTGATGTTAGCTAGTTAAATCTCATGGACAGGCCAATCCTCCACAGTTACATTCCAACCTCAAATTCATACAGTTGTACAGGAGGCAGTCGAAACTCGTCTCAGAAGCAGCTTACTATCTCACAAATCTTGTTTCAGCCAAGTCTTTCATTCTAGACTTAAACGCCAAATCACTTTCTATTGAAGAAAGTGAATTCATGGAGAGTATGGAAGCAGCAAGGTTGGTTAATAGAGTGCCACAAGAAACCGTAACCACCATCGATAATAGATCAAAATTCGGAAAACTGATGGATCCTGGTCCATCAACACTGTTGCACGTGAAAACACAAACTAACATTAATGGTGAATTCGATATCCATGGTTCTATATTGAGTTCTTTATCCTTGTATGTATACTCATAAATTTGTCTAATTTTTTATCATTGATATGCCTATTCTTGTTTCAGGTGGATCAAACTATCCTTACATGGAAGCCGAAGCTGGTGAACTAACAGTTGGCGATGTGGAGAGATTACTTAGTTTGTACAAGGATGTAGTAACAAAATATACCAGTTTGTGCAACACTGTTAGACACCTTTCTGTTTCCAGAACACAAAGACATGATGAATCGTTGAGAGAGCCCAATGGAACACACAAAGACACTTGTAGCAAGGAGACGGAAAAAAGGTAAAGACAAAAGTTATTTTTTTTGCAATATTTACCAGTTTGTCTAAGAAAAGATCCTTTACCCAAATAAATAGAATTTTTCTGAGTTCCATTAATATATATGTTAAACGTACAACAATATTGTACAAAAAAGGTGGGAGAAAAAAAAAGCCCTATATTAACAGTCTCCCCTTTTTAAAGCTATTTACGTTGTTTACACACATTGCACTACATACATTCATCGTACTGTCAAGGTAGTAGTAACTTGTGAACCTTCATTACTTCCCAAGTTTCCCCTACAAGAACTGTTGAGCTGTTGAGAAAAATTTCTAGCTTCCTTTCCAGAATTAGTAATGGTTAAAGATTTCTTGTGAAGGGAATTTGTACATCTCATGCATATAAACATTGAAGGTATCGCATCGGCATTGTCGATCCCAGCACACCTTGTGTGTTGCCAAACACTGCATTTATCACAAGCCAACATTCTTTCACCATCATCATCCCTGGCCCCACAAACGCAGTCAACTGTCCAATTTTCTGTTCCCCTCTCCATTCGAAACCGATTAAGGCCATGTCTTGATGTACATTTGCCTCGTACTCGAACTGCACCACTTGTGCCAATCAACAATTTCAAGGTTATGCTGTCTTCTACGGAACCATAGTCAAGTAGGTCCTCAATTTGAAACCTCTTAAACATGGCATATACATCTTCAAAAACTTTTGTAGCTTCAGTTTTAAGGTCACCGACAGTAGCACTGAGAGGTAGAATGATAAGCTCGGGGGGTGGAACTGGATCATCTTTAGTAGGGTTTGAAAGCTCTAAATGACACCAAACACAAATAGCGAAGGGATTGTGAGCATTTGGTTTGTAGTCTTTCAAAAATTGCTTGCAATCAAGAAGTTTAGTAGCCAAATCCATCACGCGTTCCCTTGTTGAATGGGGCCTGTATGTCAACATGGTTTCAGGGTCGAGCAAAGAATCTAACATATATCTTAGATCACTCTTAATGTGTTCTTCTGATGGGCAATTCGAGTCGTAGAGCAAAGAACAAGGAGTCTGAAGCCTGTTTGCCATGATAGCAACGAGACATGTTAGCTTCAAAGATGTGGCAAAAACACAAGATAGTAACCAAACCAAAATTGAATTTGCCTTTGCCTTACCTGAACTCGATATCACTGGAATTCAGATTGGAACGTGCCTCAACTACCTTTCCATTGGGTGCCAATTTCCCTCTCAAGTGTTTAAGGCAGTAATCGAGTAGTTCAGGGGATCCTGCCTTGCACATGACACCCTTAAGAGCACGCCTAGTCACCCAGTTCGGACCTGGTGCTGCAGCCAAGAGCACTTTTATCATACCTTGCTGCAACTTCTCTACATCATTTCTTGTCCACGCACACAATACATTAGTGGAAGATTTTGACATTTTAGATGCTTTAGGCAGTGAGGCCTTGTGGCTGTCAGTAATTAGTCTTAGGAGGAATGAGAACAAATCTCTAAACGTTGAAAGTTCCGAACATGATAAGGATTGATAAAAAGCAACAATGTTCTGAAGGCGAGTTCGGGATTTATTCCCTTGAAACAAAAGTGCTGACAAAGGCATATTCGAAAGGTCATCCACTGCTCTCTTGTAAGCATCTTGTGTGAGGGCATAGCTTCCTGACCCAAACTCATAACCCCAATTACCATACCAGGAATGACCTCTGGCAATTGCATGTAGTAGCCTGTATTCCATACCATATTTCTTTGATACATCCATCACAGTAACCTTCCTGTTCAAAAAAAAAAAAACCAATGTTTTGAGTATTATAAATAATCACAATAATGTTGTAGTAACCTTTTTGTGTGTGTGTTAACAGGTCATGAAAACAAATATATGGACACGATGATGACACCCAAGGCATGCACAATGATAGTCTGAAGCTGAAAGGACAAAGTAAAATATAGGGATGGGTCTTTTCCTTTTTTTTCTTTGCCATCTTTGACATAATGTAAGTAGAATTTTACCAGATGGAATTACCTAACAGTAATAATATCTAATGGTCCTATTTTTACTTAACATTTTGAACATCTTTCACTATTGCTTAGTAAATCCAAAACAGGAAATTATGTGATAGAGAAAATACGAGGGAAATAATTAATCAAAAGGGTCAATATAACTAAACTGGCAATTAGGTACACTGAAATAGATAAATGTAAAAGTTTGATGACATGAAACTATAAAACTATACCATGTCATCACCTTTAGGTGTCACAGTATGAAATTTTGATGAAATACAAGTTCAAAGAACAAAAAGAATCTAATTGCCATAAACTTGACAACTAAATCCATTTTGATCCTAGAAATTGACAAATGTATACATTTAATAATGTAACATTATAAGATACCATGCCATCACCTTCAGATGTTCAAAGGCCAAAATGAACCTACTTGTCACATTCAAGTACCAAAGTGAACCTAATTACCATAAAATTGACAACTAAATCCATTTTGATCCTTGCAATTAACAAATGTATACGTTCAATGATGTAACACTATAAGATTGTACCCTGTCATCACCTTTAGGTGTCACATTATCAAACTTTGATGAAATACAAGTTCAAAGACCAAAATGAGCCTAATTGTCAAGTTCAGATACCAAAGTGAACCTACTTGCCATAAATGTGACAACTAAATCCATTTTGACACTTGAAATTGACAAATGCATAAATTTAATGATGTGACACTATAAGATTGTACCAGTTCATCACCTTTAGGAGTCACATTATCAAATTTTGATGAAATTCAAGTTCAAACACCAAAATGAACATAATTACCATAAACTTGACAACTAAATCCATTTTGATCCTCAAATTTGACAAATGTATAAGTTAAATGACATGGCACTATAAGATTGTACCATGTCATCACCTTTAGGTGTCAGTTATCTTCATCCAAGTTCAAAGACCAAATGAACCTAATTGCCATGCCCAGTTCAGGGTATAATATTTATATTAACTCTAATCAAAATGAAAAGAGGTAGAGGTCCAAACCTGACGGATAAAACAGTACTTAATCTATCCCAGAAGTTCATGATATGAAAACCAGAGAGAAACTCAGAGCCTCCTTCTCTACCATTAACAGTGAGAAGATGGCCATAACCATTAGAATGAACAACACCATGCAGCAAATGAGTATTATTATCTTCCAACTGTGAATACCCCCATTCTTCAACATCAACATCATCTACTCTATTACAACATTTGCATCTCCTGCGTCATTAAACATATCAATCAATTCCCCAATTTATACTTCAGATGGCACTGTTAAACAGAAAAAAAAAAAGGAAAAAAAACCCCAAAATTGAAACAAAAAAAGTTTAAAAAATCTTGACCTTGAATCTGAGATATGGTGAGGATTGGCGCAGATCCCATGATCACAAGAAGACTTTATTATAAAATGATATCTCTTTTTGCAAACTGGATGGCCGCTCCAACCTTTTGTTTTTTTCATTGTTCAATCCATCAAAAAAATCAAATATTAATTACACATTAGCTTTGTTATTTCTATAATTATGAAATAACTTGAGCTTAAATCATATTTAAATACTAGAACTGAAGACAAAAATCATTTGATACTCCACAGATAATTCAATCTGGATAATTTTTTAAAATTAATATACATGTATGTAAAAAATATCCATTAATTTTTCTAACAAAAACAGTTCACCTAAAAATTTCACTATTTTATTTATAATTTTTAAGTTCGTTCTATGTGTGCTCTTTTTAACTAGAGCTTAGTTATTCTAAAGGATTTTTTTTTGGTTAGTTCTGATGTTTTTTTTCAAAATAATGGACAAAAAACCAAACATGTGAAGCTACAGTAGACTTCACCCGAACCGGGTTGAGAAAGCGAGTCAACTCACCAACGACACGGCACTGGTCACAATACACAGATCTAGACGATCTAGTGACATCTTCCTCGATGACATAAAGCGACACGACGATCGGCGAAGGATCGTTGGCGTCCGGATCAAAATCGCCAAATCTAAACAGGATCTGCCACGTCATAAGGCAAGGAAGGACAGGCGGAGCAAAGGCCGTCGTGAGTCGAGCGTTAGCAGAGAGGAAGCTCCGAACAGCGTCACGGAAAGGCTTCCCGGAAGCGGAGGCGGCGATAGAAGGTGAAGGAAAAGCGAGGAAATCGGAGAGGTCGGCACCCGCGGTGATCCTGTTAGACCTACGACCCCTCTTGAGTGGCCTGGTGATGCCGTGATTCTCAACCATTAGGTAATGTTTCTTTCAATTTTGTTGGGTTTCTTTTTTTTTTTGGGTGATTTGGGACAGTGATAGAGTAGCGAGTTTAAAGGCCTCTTTTAAGCTTTTTCTACAAACAAAAATAATAGTGAGTCGACTCGAGTCCTACTGGAATTAGAAGTAGGGTTTTTATTGTTAAAATATCACTCTAAGTTCCCATACTTTTTAAATATTTAAAATTTAATCTCTATACTTTCCAAGTTTTAAAATCTAAGTCCACCTGTAAATTTCGACTAAAATAATAATTGTTTAAATTTTGCAAAAAATTATTTAAACCCTGTCGGATTTTTAAAATTTTATTTTAATCTTAGATTTAGTGTCTAACAAAGGAATAAATTTGTGTTTCTTTGCTTCACTCCCTCGAGTTTATAATTTTTATGATAAATTTAGTAATATTTTTAGTTTATTTTGGTAAGTTATACAAAGTGGTATCTAAATTTAATAAAATAAAGTTAAATAAATGCAATATCTAAATATAAATAGTATCTAAATATTAATATGGTGAAAAGTAAAATAATTATAAAATCTAAAACAAATTTACCATTCAACTTACTTTTCTTTTCCTAAATTTTGGTGATCAATATTATCCTAAATTTAAAAATATTTTGTTAAAACCCAATTCTACTTTGAACATGTCTATTTTATATAAATCCCGTCCCCTATCATCATTTTTTACTTCGCTCCTGCTATGAAGTGAGTATTTTTTATTTTCAAATGTTACACCAATGAAATAAAATTTTAATTGAAGTTAACAATTGGAAGTGGAGCAAAACTCAATTTTAACTGAAAAATAATATAATTAGTTTTTCAATTTTGGTTTAATCAGATGAGGTGGTTTTGTTGGTTTCGTCCTCGGTTTAGTTGAGTTTGCCAATCGTTTCTCAATTTTTGAATTTCAAAATTGGATCAACTGAAAAAATTTACTTATTATATTATTTTAATTATTTAACTAAATCCATGTTGGTTCGGTTTAAACAATTTTATCAATGAAAGTTGATTAATTTGGTTTTGATGTGTTCAAGTCGGTTGTAAAAAAAAACGACCGAACAGACCGACTAAGCTGATTGTTAATACTTGGACCTAAACTTTAAAATTTTAAAAATGGAGGGATTAAATTTTTAAAAATAAAAGTAATTGGATTAAATTCCAAATGTTTAAGTAGTACAGGGACTTGAATTAGATTTTAACCCCTTTTTTGGCCTTTACAGTATTTCTGTTTTGGAGGGAGACTTTGGCGGTTCTTTTTTTTTTTTGGGTAATAGGCGGTTCTTTTTCCTTTAGTCTTTATTCGTAATAAATTATAAAGCCTTATCTACTTATTTAAATAATTGATTAATTAATTATCTGACACGAATATTTTTTAAAAAAATCAACTGGACTTCATTAATCCATTAATTTATTAACCTAATCTAAACTCAGTTCAGTTAATTTATTCATAAAAATTAATTAATAATTTAAATTTATACAACTCGAGCTTAAATTAATTATATATTTCTTTATCCTAAAAAATATTTTTGTTCATCAAAAACAATGTCGCAATTCGCTAACATCTATACTAATATTTCCATATAAAAGATTAGTATTTGATATACGGTGCATAAGTCCTATGTAAATATATTTTTATATAGATTTTGGTCTAATTAATTAAATTATTGATTCTCAATTTAATAAAATTTATTAAAAATACAAATTATTAAAAATATATAAAAATAATTTAATTAATTTTTTACTTCTCATGTTATAAATCATAAATTAATACGTCGATTAATTCACGATTTAACTGATCGATCTAATTCAAAAATATTATCCCATACACCATAGTAAACCATATTAAGTGACTTCATCAATTTTCTCAAATTTGCAAATTTTCTCCAAATATTTATTCAATTTTTAATCTATTGTACTTGTTATTGAATCTTGATTAAAAACAAAACAAAGAAAGGCACTCAAGTGCGAATGCAAGGGCAGGTAAAAGTTTGGCCCTAAAATGAAAATTTGTAATTCCATTACCTTAAAAATTATAATTATTATATTATAAATTTATATGTATAATAAAATTGTATTTTAATATTCAAAACGAAAAAAATCATTTAATCTTTTTAAAAAATAAAATTATATTTTAATCTCTCAAAATTTATAGTTAAATTCTAATTTTTCCAAAAACATTTCTATAAATTCCCATGAAGGCTGTATTTTTAAAAGAAATAATAACATCAGAAATTAAATTATTAAATACAAACTAAACTCAACCGTTTAATTGTGCTTTCAATTCATCATCTGCATGCCACTGATTTTAATAAATATAAATGGTCAACAAAAAACATTAAAATAATTTAAATACATGATAATAATAATAATAATAATAATAATAAAAGGAGTATGCAAAGTGTTGAAAGTTCTTGAAGTAATTTTACTACTTAATAATAAATTTGAAAATGGATAATAAAAAGCAGGTAAGGAGGTAGGAAGGCAACTTAAAAATCTGATTTCCAAATACTAGAATCGCCTTCTCCACAAGAGTTGTGCACGTATTTCATCTTCTCCACCGACTTACACACTCCGCTGCACGACCAATCAAATGATGCCACGCATATGTTCCCCGCTTGTGCCTTCCATTCACAATCTTCACACATTCCCACATTTTATTAAAATAATATTTTATTAAAACACTAAAATTAAATCTTTAAAATTTTATTATGTCAATTATAATTAAGTTTTCATTAATTTTATATAAAGTATAAAAATATAAAATCAGCCTTATAATAATATAAACTATTTTTATATATATAGAAGAGTATTTAAGTAATTTATTAGTACATGATGGATTCGTGATATATATTTAATCGGGAGTTTAAGTATAAATATAGATATAAAATATAAAAGAATATAATTATCCTCACAATAATAAAATCAAGTAGTATTTTAATAATTTTCTATTTGAATTGATGTTTGATTAATTCGTGATATAAATTTAATATTGTAATTTAATATTTAAATTATTATTTTAGTACTTAAATTTTTAATTTTTGAACTATTATTTTCATCTTAATTTATCAAAAATAAAGTTGTCGATATGAAATATGTTTTAAATACTAAAGTAAAGACAAAAGAAAAATCTTAGTTTGGGATGCCAAATTATGATTAAAGTCAAAAAGAAAAAAAAAGAAGAATTAAAGTTGATAATGAAAGTTGACCCACTGGGAAAGAGCGTACCTGGAGGGGTCCCACAACACATGGAACGGTCGTCCACGTGTTCAACTTCCAAGCCAATCAACCATGATCCTAATGACACGTCTTCATTGGCGTATCTGTGCAAAATGGGCCTGCCACACCCAACCCAAATGTCTCATTTCAATTCTCAATAAATTTACTATATGTATGAATAATGGTTAAATTACTTGGCAGATCCACAATGTTGAATTAAATTTGTCTCTATATTATTAAAAAGAATTAAATAAATTAAATTTGTAATAAAATTAATATTTATTGTATAAACATGTCTTAAAATTTATTATTTTTCAATAATCAATTTCAAACAAATTATTTTATTTATAGAATCATAAAACTTTAAAAATATTAACTCATTAAACACTAAATATTAACTCCATTTCAATTTGGTTTTATTTAATTATTTTAATAGCAGATGGACTAAATTGATATATTTAATAGTAAAGGGACTAATTTAATCAAATTCTTATAATAAAAGGATATCTCAGATACATTCACCTATGAGTAATTAAAACTAGAAAAAACTAATATAAGGCATGAATAGACAAAGAAGCGAAATATAACACGACTAAACTTATCCATGGCAACTTTGCATATTGGGACTCGACTCTAATTACTCAATGACCTATGACTTTAGCCTTTACTAACAATACAACAGCCTTATTGGATATATGGATTTATATTTGATGTATTGATAATGTGTATACTTCTATACACTATTGGAGAAATAAATTATAACGTGTAGGGATGAAGTCAATAATTTTTTTTTTTAGAATGACTGAGATAAAATTGTAAGTTTTTGAAGGGATTGAAGCTAAAAGTTTTATTTTAAAAGCGTTTAAATTGAATAATCAACTTCTAAGAGGGGGCAATAATACAATTTACCAATTTTTTCGAAAGATTAAAAAGCTTAAATTAAATTATAAGTATTTACAAATGACTAAAAATAAAATTTGTCCATTTAACTAAGAGATCAACGTCCTTATCTACCCTTTTTGTTTTGTCCCCAGGTCATTAAAAATGAAGTCACTTCGATTTATCTATGGCAAGATATCAAATATAAGTCTCTCTCTCTCTCTCTATATATATATATGTATATGAGCGGAACGTGGTTGGAGCTAGAGGAGATTTGTCTCTCAAAGTTTTGAAAATATTTCATTATACCCTTTAAATTTTTTTAAAATTTGTAGTAGCTATAATTAAGCCTTCCAAATGTTTTAAAAATTTTAATTAGACCCTCTAAAATTCTTATAAAGCCACTAATTATTTAAAAATTTCAATTTGATCCCTACATTTTTTGAAAATGTAAAATAACCCCACCAAAACTTAATGAGATGAAGGTTGCAAGCACTCACGAGTTGATGGAAATATAGGCAGCAAGATCCTTGGAAATGCCATAAATTTGACCAGTGGCATGCCTGAAATACTTGTTTCCATCTTCTCCAAATTTCCAGTACTCTGGTTCATGATATTTCACCCCTCTGCATGCCATTGCCATTGCCATTGCCATTCATATATTTAACAAATAAATAACTCTTCAATCAATTAAGTATCAATTAATTAATACAAAAAAAAAAAACTTACTTCTCAGAAAGAACTGGTCCAGATTTCATGCACCCTATGTACACTCTTGGCTTGGATCTGTATTGTGCTAGTGTTGTCGCCAGCATACCTGAATAGCAACCACAAAAACAAAAAAATGTTTGAATGCAAGGAAGGTGTAATTATGGTTTTAGTCTCTCTGCTATGTTGAATTTTGAGATTTAATCACTTTATTTTATTTTGGCTGATTTCTACTTTATAATGCTTTTAATACACTTTAATTGTTACCATGGAAGTAATGGTGCGACTTTTTACCGTAAGAGAGTTGTTGAAGTTATCTTCACTACAATAAAATTAGGATTAATATTGAATACGCTAACAATTTATAATTCTATACATTATCCGTGAACTAAATAATGACACAATATTAAAGATGAAGGTAAATTAAATTAATTTTAAAATTTTATGATGGCGTGTCATCATTTGATAACTAACAATGTATAGAACTATACATTGCTAGTGTATCAAATATTAACACAAAAGAATTATCAACAAAAAATACTTATCATTTGAGTAAACTAATATCGTAGAAGTGAAGCGATAAATCAGTATTTTGCTCTTGGACTTGGATAACTTTTTTTAGTCCACGTTAGTATTGGAACTTGACAACTTTTTCTAGTTTTGGTCTATGTGATAATGTGGCATTTTGATATAATTCCATGCTTTTACTTAAAAAATTGTAGTGATGAAGCGACACAATCCCAGAGTACCATGCATATTATCAGATGAACCAAAATTATGAAAAATTATTAAGTTTCAAGATTAATGTAGACAAAAAAAAGTTCAAGATCAAAGTTGCGAAAAGCTGCCAAGTTAAATCTTATCCCAAAAGCAAAGGACCAAGCAATGCCAAACCAAAGTAGAAAGATTAAATATCAAATTTTAAGGGACTAAAACTAGAATTAAACCAAAGAAAAATTAGAGAATATTTCATTGTTTTACTTACCCAAGTTGAGATGGACATCATCGTCAACCTTGACATAGAACTCAGCGTCCCACATGGAAACCGCAGTGGAGAAATAGAGTCTGGTCTTGGTAGAGAGTTGATGGTACCCTTCCACATGGTTAAGCCTTAGAAAATCCTTATGCTCAGCCTCTTCTTTGTCCAATGCTTTGTCAAGTACACCACCAGTTGTTGCACTGTGCCCTATCACAAATCTTATTACTATCCCTTTCTCTTTCTCTAATTTCTTTAGTTTTTCCCCTGCAAAACAATGTTATAACTTGCTATTTAGAAATTAGGGTTAAGTTTAATGTTATAATTGAATCCTAAAAGTTTTAGTACGGTATCAATAATTAGTTTTTTTGTTAGTCTAGGGATTAGCTGAGGCAATGTTGTAAAAATAGGACTTGTGATCGAATTAGTTAAGCTATCAGTTCAAGGTTTAGTCGGTTGAACTGTCTGTCCAATAATAAATAAATATGAGATCATAAAATTAATAAAATTATATATAAAAAAATGAACTACAACTTTTTGGTTCTGGTTTTGGGGTTTTATCGATTCATAGCAGTTTTCTCTATTTCGGATTATATACCAACGACTGACATATGAAATCTCAGTTCAACTGGCCAATTCAATCTGATAACAACTTTGAACTTAGGCATTACATGTCAACTCAATATGACATAGAGCATATTTAAAATAAATGAGAATCAAATTGTAAATATATATGTACTTACGAGGGGAGCTAAAATATTTTGTGCTAAAATGATTTAAATAGAATAAATAATTCTTTAGAAAGATAAAAAATGCAAAATTTTCATTTGGACAAAAATAAAAAGGATTAAAATTGAAGTCTGAATTTACAAGAGGAACTAAAAGAGGATTTATATATTATTTAACTAAAGCCAAAGCCTCTCCCTACTCCTTAGCTTCGTCTCTAGTACTCACCGCATTGGACAACTTTGATCTGTCTGGGTAAAAAGTATTTTTAGCATGTCAAATTCGAGATGTAGTAAATATAAATATATTTATAATTTAATTTACGTGTATTAAATATGTTTCATATTAAATTTAAATTAATATTTAACATCTAAAATTTAACGAAAGACTTGATAAACATAATATTAATACTTTGAATATCCGATGAATTATAATGTTTCGAAGTTTAGAGGCTAATTAGATGCAGCTAACCATCCATCATCCATATATATATAAACATGTTAAAAGAGTTAAAATAGAGACCTGTAGGCATCCAAGTTTGGCGAAGGGAGTCTCTTCGTTTCCTGCTGCTAAATGCAGTGTTAATCCCTATAACCACAAAAGCCTTCTGCAATGTGTGGTTTGAATATGATTTTGGTTTTTGTAGTGTAACCCCATTCCCTACACTGCTCATTCGAGACACTGCCAGTTCCATTTCCAAGTTGGATATTGTTTTCTCCAGAGACCTATACGGACATAACATGTAATTACCACATAAGCATACATGCATGCATGCATACATATATACATGGAAAGAGAGTTTAAAAGCTCACTGTATAGCCTTGTGAGTTTTGGAGACTTCTCCCATTATATCTTCTGCCTTTCCTTCACCTAATTTCTGATTACAAACAGGGAAAAAAAAACAAATAAACAAACATGTATGTCATGAATCTTGTTGAGGGGTAGTTTCACAAGATTGGAGTGCCTGAATATGTGGAATTATGGCAAATTGAAGAGTTTGCGAATGGTCTGACTGGACCACATCAATGATATAATGTTGTAAGTCATGGAATCGAGTCACACCACAGTAAACCGGATGTTTTGCCTATTTAGGCACTACTAAGATAAAGACAAAAATTTGTATCGAGGGGTGAGCTAAAATTTTAAAAAATTTCAGGTATTAAGCTAAAAAAATTTTATATTAAAATGATCTAAATTGAATAAATAATTCCCTGGAGGGGTAAAAAAAGGAATTGCTTTTCATTTGGCCAAAGCTAAAAAGGATTGAAGTTGAAATCTAAATTTGAAAGAGTGACTAAAAGTGGAATTATCCCATTTAATCAAGAGGGGGCCAGGGTCTTGTCCCCTTAGCTTCGTCCTTGAGGATTGCAAGGCGTTTCCACTCTATGAAGCAGCTAGAACTTTCGATAGAGTCAAGAGGCAGCCTGGACTGTAGATAAGACCGAACTTGTTGAAGTACCAATCTCTCAACAAATCTGAGCAGGGACTGCGCCAAGGGGTAGCGGGAGCCTTGGACCCCTCAAAATGGAAAATTATTATTTTAGTCCCTTGAAGTTTTTGAAATTATAAGTTAGTTTAATGGTAAAAATTTAGTTTGACCTCCCAAAAAATGAAAATTTTTCAATTTAATCCCTTCAAAATTCTAAATAAAAAGCATATACAAGGATAAAATTATACTTTGAACTCTTTAAATTTTTATAATTTAATTTTGATCCTCCAAAAATAAACTTCTGACTTCATCCCTAAATTTGAATATCGTATAATTAGTAACTTTACATATAAAATCGAGTTGAATGTAACATACACGTAATTTGTGATCAAATTCTCCCAATTTATTGCTAGCAGTAACATGGTTCACAATAGGATGATTGTTGTTATGAGATTGAGAAGTCCAAGTTCGGCTAGTTATTAGGGAACCTGCAAGAAAGCTAGCCAGGCACAATACCAGAATTGCTTTCCCGGAAACCGCCTTTCCCCGCATTTTCTCCGACTCCGATTATCAAGCCGCCAATCAATCCGAGCCGCAACGGTTACTGCATAACACATATATACATATACACACACAATACACGAAACAGTTGCTGCAATTAATTAATCATGAAACCAAATTCTATTCAAATTTAGAGGACTAAACTGCAATTTTACCATTGTATCAGTTTATAAGAGACTAAGAGGGTACCTTTCAAGAATTGGGCAACATGGAATATAAAGCAAAATAAAAAAGAATGATGAATGTGAATGGTTGCTGTTGGCTAGCTTAGCTAACAACAGCCATTAATATGTTGCAGAAAACACCATATATATGTATGTATATATATATGTACGTATATATATGTATGTATGTATATATATAAAATGTATAAACTGTGTGTGTTTAAATTAAATTACCATGGAAAGAAGGGTATGGCGGTTGAGTCATGTTGTTTTCATGGTTCAACAAACTATTTGCAAAGCTATCAAATAAACTAAAACAACATTTTTGTTTGGGGTAACGTTTACGTTAACATTTACAGCATATTTCTTTCTTCTGTTTTATGATATTGTGGATCTAACATAGTTAAAACAAAATTCTGAGCACTTATGTATGTGTATATAGATATATTCATATATTTATTTACCTTATTTATTATTCGTACGATCTAATCATCATATTTCATGCTTAGCTCACAAAGATTATGCAAGTCAAGCACGTACGGTGAAGTTAAAAATTATTTTTTGGGACTAAAATTAAGTTATATTGTATTTTTATGAGAATTAAAATACAATTTTATCATTTTATTAGCTTATAAAAAAATGTTATTTTCCTATTTTAGGGCGCTTTGTCAACTGCCGACCCCCTTAATGCTGAACTTGAAGTCGGGTATTGAGTAAATTAAAAAATTTCCAACTATTTGTTTGATGTGAAAGTCTTTAGACAGTTAAATACATATAAATAGAGATGGTATTCTCAGTCGATATGATATAGATATTGTATTGATTGAAAACTTTGTGTTCGACAACTACTATAATATTGATAAATTTAATAGTTAAATTATTAAAATATAGCTTAAAAACTAGTTAGATGTAAAACACACTATCCCTATATAAGCTAGTTTTGATTTTCTTCTATATGTTAATATATCACTTAATACTTGAGTTTGGTTCTAATATTCAATTTCGTACTTAAGTTCTTTTTATTATCCTAATTTAGTACTTGAATTTAACTTTAATATTCAATTGGATACCTAATCAGACAATCTTGTGTGACCTTATGAATATCTGACACATGTACTACAGTAAAAAACATATACTTAATTGGAACAAAAAAACACAAACACACTCAAGAATTAAATTGAACATTGAAGTTAAACTCAAATATCTAATTGGGACAAAAAAAACTCAACTATCAAATTTAAAAATTTGAAGTACCAAATTGAAAATTGAAACCAAATTTAGATACCAAATTGAGAGGAAAAAAAACTCAAGTACCAAATTGAATATTAATACTAAACTCAAATCCCAAATAGTGTATTAACCCTTTTTCAACTATTTCATTTAAAATTGGATCTAAATTTAGGGGGGTTTGAAGGCTTAATTGGGGGAGCTAATGTCGAAGATTTCTTTATATTTTTAGTTATATATGTTTATAATTAAATAATATAATAATATATATATACGTATATCACACCATTGCTGTTAAGCGAGCTAGTAGCTATCCCACACCAAGCTTGCTTCAACATCCACAAGTTTCTTAATTTCCGAGATTAATTGAACCTATACTTATTTGTATCTAAACCACCAAAATGTGTCTTTATATATAATTTTTGCTCTAATCTATAGCTATCATTAAAAGTTATCCCACTCATTCATATTTTTTTATTTTAGATTTTGAATGGGTTATTTTAGGCACATTTGGCATTGGCAAAAGTTTTAATTTGAGGGGCTAATTTGTTATAATGATTCTTTTTTTTATCCCTATTAAATCTTTTATATGCAATAAACCCTAAAAATAAAGAAAAAAACGAAAGGGACGAGGGAATTTCACTTGACAAGCTCTTTTTTCTATATATGTATAATGTGTATTATAAATTTATATAGTATTTTATATGTTTATAATTCTATTTTATGGCACAATTAATTATATAATTTATTTTATGTAGACTTACTTTGACATGTTTGTCATGTTAAAACTTGAGTGTTTGTGTCAATTAATTTTTATGTGTACAATATTATAAATTTTATAATTTTTTCGTGTTTTATTTTATTCCACAATTTTATCATAATAATCCAATTTAACTCTAAATTCATTTATTGAAACATTAAATCATTATAAATATATGAATATAATTATTAAAAATTAATCTAATCTTGCGAAATGAGCAAGTATATTGTAGTTCACAAATGAAAAAGCAATCCCAAGTTTAATTGAAGTATTGTAAATATAATTAAAAATTGAAACGTGGATAACATTAATTCATACCTAAAGTACAATTAAATAGGACACAAAACAGTCTCCTCAAAGTTTCTCTATGGTGTAGGTAATAGTATGAACTAATGAAAAGATTAATAGGAGCGAAAAACATGGGAATTTGTACAGAAATGATAGGGCTGGAAAAAAAGGCTACAACTATTTGAATTGAATGGTTTTTGAAAATTACAGTTCGAATTCTATTTTTATTTAATATATAATTAAATTTAAATTTTATATAAAAATAAATATTTTATATTTTAAATAATGAAAAAATTTAAAAGTTCTTGAAAGATTATTATTTTTAAAAGTATTTATGGAAAAGATATGAAATTTTGTCAAATAATATTTAAAACCATAAAACAAAATTTATTTTTATAAAATAAGTCTAAAAATTCAAAACAAAAATTAATATAAAAAATCAAGAACCGAAAGTCCCAAGAGAGTATTGAAAGTTTTATGTATTTCAAAAATTACACAAACTCTAAAGAAAGACATTGAGATTCTTGTTGAGGGAAGTAAGGGCTTTACTTTTGATTTAAGGGTGCATTGTGTTGTTTGTTTTCAGAGTACATTTTGTTTTCGTGCCTTACCCCACAGTGCTCTTGTGATATACTGTGTGAATTAGATTTAATAATATTCTTTATTTTTCAAAAAGTTATAAGTTTTATTAGGTATTAATTTATAATTTCATCAAGAAGGAATTAAATGATTTTTTAGTGGTTAAAAGTGTAATTTTATTATATTAATTTATATTTTCTATTTATAAGAGAATTAAATTGAATTTTTCTCTTTTAAAAAAAATCAAAGTATAATTTTACTGTATATATTGATTTATAGTTTATTTATAAAACGTCTGTACTATTTTTTTTTTCTTTTTTGAGCCAAGTCCCTTGCCTCCTCCTCATAGTCACCTATGCTTTTGAAGTTGTTGCACAATTCTTAATCCCTTAAATATAATTATAAACAATCGACTTTTTCATATCTCAATATATAATAAATATTATTATAAGATTTAAAAATATATTCAAATTCATAATTACTTCTCTTAATAATATTATTTTCAAATTTTGAATTTTATTTTCTCATTAAAACTACAAATTATTTTATCAATACATCTAACATTTATAAGTTAATTTTTTTTTTTAACATGCGTTCTCTCATTAGTCGGGACTTGGAATCCAAAAGTAGACCCACCCATTTTCTATGAATGTTGAGTGTTCAAAGTAGATTTGTTTGTTGGGCCATGTTTTGGATTTCTAATTGAGTTTTCAACCCATTTAACTTTTTATTTTTATTCTTTTATATTATTACTTAAAATTTTTAATTGAATTAATGTGATGAGTTAATCACTCAATTTAAAAATGATTAATTTTTTATAAAATAAAAATATTACTTTAAAACAGTATTTTTATCCTTTTATATTTTATATAAAATTTATAAAATAAAATTAATCAGTAATAAATTTAAAAAACACTTGATTAAATTTAAACTTTAAACCAAAAACACCATAATATCAAAAATTTAACAATACTATTTCAATAAAATCCTGATTTTGTTTTTACATAAAAAAATTTAAATGCATTTTTACATAATTTTTATATTCTTATTAATATCTTCACACTAACACTTTTAATTTGTATTGATATGATATCGATAGCTAATCTGGTAGTACTACGTAGCAACCTCTTAATATGTTATGTGACAAAAATAAATAAAAACTAAAAATCTTTAAAAATATATAAATCTATAAAGTATATATAAAAGCTCAAATACACTTTTGAATTGACATGAATACCTTTTATTTTCCATCATATTACTAAATTCACATTTTAAAAAAATTCTAATATTTAATTTAGAATTATAAGTTAAAAAGTTAGTTTTGGTTTGTATATTTATAATGATACCATGGCCGCTTTAGGCGCCTGTAAGATATGTTTTTAGATACCACTATACAATTACAACTCGTCTTTGCTTAATGGATACAAATCACCCATACTTTAGCACCTGATGCAACAACGAGCACCAAATTGATCTGGGGAGGCAATGATTTAGTGGCAATAGGTGGCAAAGTTGCTTTGTTACCTATTCCATTAGGGACTGCATATTTTTTGGTCCATCACATTCATGCATTTACGATTCATGTGACAATATTGATACTCTTGAAGGGTGTTATATTTGCTCGTAGTTTGCATTTGATATCGGATAAAGCAAATTTTGATTTTCGTTTTCCTTGTGACGGGTGGGGGGACATGTCAAGTATCTACTTACGTTTAAAAATAATTATAATTTAGGGTTTTTTACCTAAATAATATAAAATAATAATTAATTACAAAAAGTATGAGAAACAAATTAATTACGAGAATAGGCATTTGCTGCAGTGTTTTGATGGTGCTGCCTAATATATTGGCGACACAGATTAAATTGTGATGGCCTAAAATACTAGGGACCTGATATAAAATTTACCATTTTTACTGGAAGCTGAAAAAGCGGGCGCTTGACAGTGTGGAGGCACCAAGCTTTCAAAATGGTAAATTTTCTGGTAAATCCTTATTTATTATTTTATTTTATTCCTTTTAACATAAAAAATAGAGAGGCCTCTTACTAATTAGTCCAAAAACAATTTTCTACCAAAAAGTATTTTTATAAAAAGTCAATTTTTCAACTAGAAATAAATTTTATTTATTTTTCAAAAATAATTATAATTTTATTATCAATTGTAATATAATGTAAGTGAAAGAAAACTATTATGAATACCGTTAATCGTTATATTAGACGTTATTTGAATAAAAATATTTTAGAAATAAATAAAATTTATTTTCAATTGGAATAAATTTTTTACAAAAATATTTTTGGTAGAAAATTTTTTGGACTAATTGATAAGAGGCCTCTTTAATTTTGATGTTTAAATGGAGAATAAAATAAAATAATAAAAAGAGGTTTATGATGCAATTTACCCTTTCTAATGTTTGGTGCTCCGGTAGTGTCAGGTGGCACCTTATAGCTGTTTTGCAGCTGCCAATAAAAAGGGTAAAATTCATATCAAGTCCCTAAATATTTTAGGTCATCACATTTTAGTTTGGTGCCACCAATATGTCATGCAGCACCATTAGAACACTGTAGCAAATGCCTATTTTTGTTATTAATATGTTTTTCATACTTTTTCGTAATTAATTATTATTTTATATTATTTGAGTAAAAACCTATAATTTAACAAAGAGATTGTGATATTACATATTTAAAAATAATTAGAATTTAAATTACAATTATTAATTAAAAAGTGTACTAATTTAATATTAGAGTTATAATTATAATTTACAATTATTAGTTAAAAAATTTGACGTAAACAAAATTGTGCTAATTTTATTATCATAAAATTAAATTATTACTTGAATAAAATTTTAAGCATCTTAATTACCACTTAATTAATATTGGGATTCATTATGGTAATTAGTTATTATTTTGAACAGCGTTATTTTGCATTAATTACATAAAATAAAACTATACTGTAAATTCAATATGTTAAAAATACTTTAATTATTAGGGTAAACTATATTACAGTCACTCGACTATGTTTTAATGTCTTTTCGGTCCTCCAACTTTTAAAGTTTTTGTTCTAAAAATTTCAAAATTTGAAAACTATTAAAAGTATATCCAATCCTTTGAATTTTTTTTAAAAGAATCATTAAATACTTTAAAATATTTGTTTTAATTAGACATGTCAAAATTTAACCACAAGATAAGCAAATAAGTCAACCTTGTAAAGATAAGTGGTTTTGGTTAAAGTACAGACTTTGATTATCCACTTTTATTACGTGTTAATTATGTTTCCTTCACCACGAGGGTTGAAAATCTGTTATTCAGTCTTGCTGGATAAACTTAAATTAATTAATTCACCATTATTTTCATTAATTAATTAATTAATTAATTAATTTAATCTCAATTCATACGTCACATTCTAATACATGTTTCCTCAAGAGATTGGGATTTATAATATTATCTTTAAAAATATAATATTATAATTTCATTTTTATACATCAGTGGTCCAATTCTTTTTATTTATTTTAATTTACAAGTGAAATTAAATTTGACATATATTAATAGTGAATAAAATATTTTTTCTTTATATTATTGAACTTCCATTTTGAAGTTTTCTTGGAACATAGGTAAATTATTAGTACAAGAAAATATTTGAGGAAGTAAAGTGTAGGAATTAATTATTATAAACAAAATAAGATATATACAGCATTATTATATATATTATATATATTCGATGAGTTACTAGAAGGATGCTTTTCCATTTGATTTAGGTCAAAATATTTCTCTATGTAAGATATTATATAAAATATTATATCCCATGCTTTCTTCATTGGTTTTGAGTTAATATATAAATATATATTAAATTCTTAATTTATCTTTTAACCCTAAAAAATTAAATTCATTTTAGAGAATATTATTCTATTTTAGGGCTACTCACAAATCGGGTCGGATTATTTTTAAGTCCAAACTCGAACTTGGCTACCTAAATTCACTCAAAAGGTCTGTTTTATTGTTCAAAAATAAGTAGAAAGAATTTTATTTTAAATTTAATTATAAAAATGTAAATATACGTCTAAAACTATTTCAATATTGAAAAATATAAATTTAAACCCTACCCATGAACATCTCTACCCGCTTAAGCCTATGGAAGTCTATATCATAATAGTGTGAATAGGGGCACAACCAATAAATTTTTAAAAGAGGTTCGAGAAAAATTATTTATAAATAATTGAGAGGTCAAAATTAAAAATTTTATATTTTAAATTAAATAATTATGGAATTGCACCATATAAAAAAATAAAACCGGACTTATCTTTTATTTTAGGTGTCAATTAAACTAATACTAAATCGAAATAATAAAATATTTAAGGGTGAAATATTAATGTTATTATGATTGTTGCTATAACTGATGAATGTTAATGACAACTATATTTTGTCTGTCATTGATGTTGATAATCACAAATTGATTTATGTTCACTAGCCAATAGATATTAGATAGAAACAGTAAGTGGCAAAACCATTATTATTTACAATAATTATATAATTATTAACATGATTTTATTTATTTATATATATATTTGTATTATTTACATTTAGGCGTAAGCAGAGGCAGATCATAATGGCTTTGGCTGGAAATTTTCATTTTCTCTAAAAATAATTTTAATTAGGTTCCCAAAATTTTAAAATTTCCCATTATACATTTTTTAAAATTTTAATTAAGTTGCTTAAGATTTTTTAAATTATTAATTTCCTAAAAATAAAAGTTTTAATTAGACCCCATTTTTTTAAAAAAAATTTCTTTAACTCCCTCAAAATTTAATTCCCAAATTCGCCATTGTACTAAAATTTAAAAATTTGGGCATATACTAAAATTTTAGCCCTAAATTATTTAACAACAAAAAGAGAATTTTATGATCTCTGAACATTCAACTTCTGGTCACATTGTACTGGAATTTGGTTGGTTTAACTTTATAAAATATTGTCGAATTGAACCGGTGCATTGTTTTTCTGGATTAATTTCAGCAGAAGTCATTAAATTTATGATCTAGATTTTAAAATAGTCCCTAAACATAAAAATATTTTAATTGAGTTCTCGAATAGCATTATCAAATCTATCATGCCCTTTTATCAGCTTAGACGTGATTAGATTGAGCATTAAATACCAATTTAAATATAACATGGAGCATGTTTAAAACATGCAAATCAAATTATAAACGCATGTATATCTATTACATGAACATCTTAGATTTCACGCATTAAAAAAAATAACATTCTAGATTTTTATTTACACTTTGTTCTTACCACAAAAAATTCAACTTGTCGGCACATAACGGTTTACAATCTAAACCACATGTTATAAATATGATTCATGTATGTTTCCTAGATAGTGTAATTTAATTGCTGACCATTTGGCAAAAATCAGTCTTTCTCGGCAGACTTCCCTCTAGATATTTAAAGTTTCTTCGGATATGGTGGTTACGACTATCCAGCATGATAAAGCTTTTAGTGTCTCTTAGTATCTTTTGAGTTGTATTTTTGTTCATTTTTTTTTTAAAAAAAAATGAACTATGTTAAATCCGAACTGACATTTAAAACTTAAATTAACAACTGAATATATTAAATATTTGATTAATAAAAGTACAATTAAAACATTTCAAAGGTCCAATTTAAAAACAAATAAGACAAGTAAGCAAAATGAATGATTGGTTGGTCAATTTCATTACTATTAAACAAATAAAGACAACTTTTTTAGTGTCTTCGATTTGACAAATTTAAGAATTGAGAAATATGAAACAAGTTTATTTTATTTTATTTTATGGATTTTCTTAATACTAAGAGTTTCTTTCTTCTTATTTATCTTTAACTAATTGTCAATAATGTTGTCTTAAGTTATCTAAACTTAAAAGAAAATAATTAGCATAAGCAATTGCCCCACCCCATGTATTATCCTAAAAATGGACTATCAAATGCCACAAACAAAATTTTTAAAAAAAAAATTTAATTGATTCAATATTACATATAATTGGAAAACATCATGTCGTTAGTTGAGAGCTGAAATTAAGGACAAAAACACCAACAACTCTTGCACTTGTTTCTGTAATTTTCCTTCATCTTCTTAAGTACTCTCCTCATTCTTGTCAAAAATTCAATTATAGATGCTACTTGAGTTGAACTTTATATATGCTCGAACCAAAATGTTTTGATTTAATTAATTGAATTTCAATTTGAATATAAAAAAGTTTATAACTTAAATTTGTCCAATTTGAATATAAATTTACTCAAATCTAAATAAATTTGTATTCGAAATAATCTAAACTCGGAATAATTTAAAATCTAAACAATTCAATCTCAAATGATCCGAAGTAACTCTAACATGGATAAGTTAGAATTTAAAATAATTTGGACTTGCAATGAACTAACTAAAAAAGAAAAATCAGAGACTCAAGCTGAAATGACCCAAATTGAAAACATCTTGAATCCTAAATGATTCAAGTCTAAAATTAACCTCAATCCGAAATAACTCAAATTAAAATTAATTTTTCAAAAATTTAAAATCCCAAATTAACTCATAATTAATTCCAACTATCCAACTAACATAGATTGATTTTTAAAAGATGAATTGAGTTTGAACTAGTCATACTTAATCCACAAGACCTTTGATCAAAAACAAATAATCATTTAATCAAAATTTAAAATTTAGTTAAGTTCATCTTTTTATAAAAAAAATAATTGAATTATTAAAATTTTAAGTTTATAAAAAAAAAATATAATTATTAAAAAAATAATTTATAATAATTTTTAAAAAATATCTACGTCAATAATAAAGTATATGTAAACTATCACTTCAATTACAATGTTAGAATCGTAGAAAATTTAATAATTGAGCGGCTGTTTCTTTTAATAAAAATTAATTTAACTAAACTTTGAAAGTTGAGGATTAAAACGATGCATCTCGAAAATTAGTACCAAAATGATAAAAGAGATAAACATTAAGATTAAATTTATAGACTACTCATCCCATTCTTATAACTATTTTGATGGCGCTATCTAGTCCTAGATGAGTGCGCCTTAAGTTAAAATTCCAGCACATTTCTTTTCTGACATAAATGGTTTTAAGGGACCAATATTCTCTGTCGGCCTTTTGTTGTTTGACCCATTCCGATGGATGATCCAATACACACAGCATAAGTAAAAAACATATTGGGAAAAAAGAAAAGAAAAGACAGGCTAATCAGCACTAAAAAGCTAATTAAGTTGCTCTTTTAAAAAAATAATTATATAAATACATTTAATTAAATGCGAAGGCTTTAACTTGATCGTGTTTTGTAGAATACAAATACAAGGAGTGAGAAAGAAGTGAAGTAACGAGTGTCACTCTCGCCAAAAGAAAAAGTGAGCTACAAGTGACCCAATTCCATACTCCAATTGACAAAATATTGTTTCACCTTCATTTTATCAATGGGATGGGACCCTTATGTTTAATATTTTTTTTCTTTTTTTACAAAAAGAAATTATTTCATTCAAGACTCTTCGATATTCCGATAGCAAACCACAACTTTTGATTTAGTAGCATTAAATGTTCATTTCAAAATCTCTTATTTCTGGCATGGGAATTGACAATGATTTTCTCTTACAAAAGATATTTGAGTCAATTGGAAATGTACAACAAAAAAATACCTTGATAATAATATCTTGACTCAATTTAAAATTGAGTTAAATGAGACCTTTAGACATGGTAATTTTTTTTTTTTTCATCTATAAAATTTAAATCTATCAAATTCTTTACCACTGAGCAAAGGCAGTGGCAAGGATAGATAGAAGTTCTGGCCTCTCCAAAAATCAAAACTTATAATTTTTTTTCTTTAAAATGTATAAAATTATAAATAATGATAAAATTATAGTCTAAAATTATAAAATTTTAATTTAATCCTCTAAAATCTAATACATTGGCTCATATCAAAATTTATAATCACTTAACCCTAGTCCAAGGCATGCAATGTGTGTTTCACAAACTTCCATTGGGATGTACTTGTAAATTTACATGTACCGCCAATAGTTTGACATGTCTTATTTCAATGACAAATCTCTCTCTCTCTCTCTCTCTATATATATATATGAGACAAGGTCTCCTTCTAAATAGTAATTGGAAAGAGTGAACTCCTCTTAATGGGAATGGAAGGGCTGTGGTGATAAAACAAAGGCTGATGAGCTGAGTGTTTAGGGATGGGCCATCGTTGCTGCAGCAAACAGAAGGTTAAAAGAGGGTTATGGTCACCCGAAGAAGATGACAAGCTCGTCAAACATATCACTACCCATGGCCATGGAAGCTGGAGCTCTGTCCCTAAACTTGCTGGTATTATATCATAATCTCATTGAAATTAACATGTGAAAATGGGTTGTCATGCAAGTTTTTAGATGATAGTTATTTTTGATGTGGCAGGCTTGCAGAGGTGCGGGAAGAGCTGTAGGTTGAGATGGATAAACTACTTACGACCAGACTTGAAGAGGGGTTCTTTCACAGCTGAGGAAGAACAGATAATCATTGATGTTCATAGAATTTTAGGCAACAGGTAGCTATATGGATTATATTGAAGGATTCCATTTATATCTTTGAAAAAGGTCAAATTCTATAGAAAGTCCATGTATTATGTGTTTTTAGCGGATTTAGTCCTTCCACTATAGTTTGATCATTTCTAGTTTCTTTATTTTTTTGAAATGTGTATTTTCGAGTCTTGAGGAAATATTTTTCCATTAATTTTGTCAAATAATTTTACGTGATTTATTTTTAATATATGTGGTGATATTGCCCACCTAGGCATGTTTGTACAGTTAAACAACTATATGTCTAATCATAAAAAAAATGTCAAGGTGTATATGTTAGATCATTACATGTTTATAAAAATAAGTCAGATTATTTGATAGAATTGACGAAAAAAACTACCATTAGGATTGAAATACATATATGAACTAAATCTATCAAAAATATGAATCTTGAGTTGTGGTCCATTGACTGGGAATTCACCTTCCTTAAAAGTTGCTTGGGCTCGAATAGTAGGTGTGTCGGCTGCTGTGGGGTGTGTTGGCAGTGATTTGCTTCACTATCACACTGTAGTGTGTGAATTGGGAATATATATATATATATAAATATATATATATAATATAAAACACATAGTAAAGGGACTTTTTATGGAATTTGACCCTTGGTTAACATTTGTACATATCATTGAATAATGTGCTTTTATTATCATTTAACAGATGGGCTCAAATAGCCAAGCATCTTCCCGGGAGAACCGACAATGAAGTGAAGAACTTTTGGAACTCTTGCATTAAGAAAAAGCTACTCTCCCAAGGCCTTGACCCCAAAACGCACAACCTCCTTTCTTCACGTCAAAGAGCTTCTAATAAACTTGCATGCAAATATTCATCATCATCACCATCATCACAATCACAACATGGTTCCTTCACTGTTTTCAACATCACTTCACATGCTAAAGATACCAACAACAACAACAACACCACAATGATGATGAACCCACCGCCACCTGTTGTTACATTCCCTCATCAAAGCCCAAACCCTAACACTACTTATGCTCAAAACCTTTACGGTTCATCAATGGATACCCCATTTGTTTCTTCATCATCTTGCTTTGGTAACATGTTGTATGAAAGTGATCCTTGCATTTGGGATGATGCTAATGCTGTGGTTGAAACATTTGAAGAACCAAGAGTGGATAGCTTGCCACCAATGCCACAACCACAACAGCAAGAGAATGATGATAAAATTGATATGGATTGTTCATTAATGGAGGGTGGTGCTGGTAGCTTTGACCTTGGCTTACTTGAGTCCACACTTCTGTCTGCAGCAATGGATGATTTTGGATGGAACTTTTAAGGGTAAAAATACTATGGAGGCTCTTGTACTACAAGTGAGATTGTGTTTTACTCTCTTTACTCAAAAAATGAGCAAATTAGTTAATGTAGATTAGATCAAAGAGCAAACTGGTTCTTTCAGTTCAAAATTTCATCCATTTCTATAGTTAAAAACTAGTGTTGATGGAATAATCATACAGTTATACATAACGTGCCCCATATACCTAATGTTGATGTACAGAGATCAATTTTTAGTAGAAGGATCACTTTGCTCTTTAATCTAATGTACAGAAACTAGTTTGCTCATTTTTTAACTAAAAAGAATAAAATACAATCCGACTTTTAATACAAAAATCTCTATGATACTTTTATCGAACTTTAAGGTACCTACTTTGTGCGTATATAAATTAAGTTACCTTTACATCTTTAGAATGCATGATCCAAATATTTTTAGTGGGATAGTTTTACAATATTTAAGTTTTATGAAATTTATGATTACTATATTTGCTTTTCATTTAAGTTAGGTTCTAAGAATATATTGTTTGTACAAAGACATCTAGACAAATTTTTTTCTTTTACATGATAATAATGAAACAATTAATTGTATTTAATGATTTATGTTGCAACAAGTAAGGTTACAGAGGGCTAATCAAATTGGTAAGGAAATGGTTTCTTTTTCATTGCCATTTATCAACCAAAATTTAATTAAAATTTTTTTTTTTGGAAAGTGTTTCAAAAATAGCATCTTGAATTCATTGTGTTAATATGAAATTTCTTGAAAGGATTAAAATTAAATATTTAAATATACGTAACGTTTGTAAGGGATCATAACATGCATAATCTGAATATTTTCTAATCATGCTAATAATGCAAAGGTTATATGTTTTTTTTTGAAAGAAGCAAAGGTTATATGTTTGAATCCATGATTTCTAGCGTATAGAAGGTCAATGCGCCATCATGATGCCTTATTTATATACTAAGAGGCGCCCCTAAACCCTATTTAGAGTTAAGGAACAAAATCTTGAAAATATGCCGTTCTTTAACAACAACAACAAAAAAAAAAAAAAACGCTTTATTAACACAATATTTTAACAATAATTAAGATTTTTATTCATCCAAGATGCAAAATCAAAATTCGGCCAAGAGATTAGCATTGGATCTTTAGTAGCTGTTGATACTTGAGGCTGCTGTGGGACTGTAATAGTTTTGAGAGCTTATGGGCTGCGAGTGGTTCATCATTCTTGGCAAAAGGTTTTGATTGGATTCTTGCCATGGAAAGGGTAAATAAAAGCTAGGAATAACTGTTCTTCGTCACTTATAGTGACTGAATAGGATGATGATGACATGTCACATGATGTGGAAAAAAAAGTCACCTGTCACGCTTATGTTGGTCAGACACAACGCCATTAACGGAGTTAGGGGTAAGTACCACATTAGTAGAGGAATGAAATTTTAGGTACAAAAACTGATATGTATCACATTGAATAATCTGTAAAAACTCAAGTGCCATTCATGTCATTATCTTTATTTGAAGAAATTGGTTGTTACATTTACAAATTATTATAGTTAAAATTTTAAAATTTATATTAATCTTATACTAAAATATTTTTTTTCAATTTTTATATACTTAATGGTTGAAAGTTTTATAATAAACAAATTATTAGACATTGAACATAAAATAGTAAAATTTTAATTTAATCCTTTTATAATTTATAAAATTATAAATTAATAATGATAGAATTGTATTTTGGTTTTCTCAAAATGATAAGAATTTGATTTAATCTTTAAAAATTATAAAGATATAGGCTATTAAAATGATGAAATTACATTTTTACTATCATAAAAATATACAATTTAATTTTAACTCTCCAAAAATTTCATGCTCCACGTTGATAAAGACTAATATATATATATATATATATATATATATATATAAACCATATAAAAACTAATGAAAATGTGGCTAAAATCAAATTCAAGTTTACTATATTGTGAATATAAATATACATGATACATTAGTTGAGAAGATGTAAAATGAACTTATCCATTTCCCTTTCAAAATTGAAGTAGAACTTTTGAACCACAATCAATAAATTAAAAAAAAAAACTATTTTTTCTACAAGGAACGCAAGAATACTTGTGGCCTTATCATGTTGTGCTTGACAAAATAATTCGTAACTTTGGTTAAAAAGAAAAGGAAAAAGAAAGAAAGAAAATTGTTAGTATTTTGGATTAATCTTGGTGCATGTAGAGAGGCATGGAAATATCTTGAGAGGGACAAAGAGAGAAAATCTCTTCTAAAGATCCATTCATGTAGTCCTTATACTTGTCATACACCATGTATTCATCCATCATTTCTGCCTTTGTCTCTGATATATTTATTTGTGGGAAGTCTTCAAGCTCTAATGGTGGATATGGAACTTGATATTCAACATTTGTGTACCCTTCTGCCTGCATTTCCATCCATATGCGTACAAATAAGAAACAACAATATCATTAAAATGGACTTTCTTTTCTAAGTGATATTGGAGTTTCTCTTTTGATCTCTAAAGGTTTTAGTGTGTAATCATATTAGACTTTGATTAAATCTGGAGGACAAACTAGAGGGGTAGCCAAAGCCCTAATCCCCTAAAAATGAAAAATTGCCCCTTTAATTTTTTGAGTGTTTGTAAAGTTTTAAGTTAATTTAATGGTAAAATTGTACTTCAACTCTTCTTAAAATTCAAAATTTAATTATGCTCTCTCTAAGAACAAAAATTTATAGTTTAATCCCTTAAAAATTGTAAAATTTATCTTAATACAATGACAAAATTACATTTTAATTCTCTTTTAAAAAATTATAATTCAAATTCCACCCTATAAAAAAAATTGACTTCACTTCTAAATCTAGGATTTACTTAGGAATATTGAACTTTGCTACTCAGTCCACTAGACATGAGAGATGTTAGCTTTGTGGAAAATGAGGGAGAAAAGAAGTTTTAGGTGAGTCAAAAGAAAGAAAGGGGCATGATTTGAGTGAGATGTATTGGGTAGAGAGCTTTAGGAAAAGTGAGTGATGTACTTATGCTAATTGCCTTAACATCAAAAAGTTAAAATTCCAACCCACATTTTTATCAAATGATCATAGTACTTCCATGTGTTTGTGTTGAGAAGGGAAGACTTGGAGAGTGATTTTGAAGCCTTTAGTGATAAAGCAAATAGTATATTTTTGCCTTACAAATCTAGGGTTGGCAAAGGAGATAATCAAAAGTTTCAAAAAAAATTTTAAATACTAAATTATGATTTTGGTCCCTTTATTATCCTTACATTTAGAAACTAGTCTATGCATTTTAATTTGACATTATTTAATTTTTTAATTTCATAATGTTATTAATTAATTCAAATAATTAACATCGTGAATTATTATGGTTAAAATAGTAATATAAATTTAAAAAAATATTTTCCAACAATAAAAAATTGAAATAGGTAATTTTAAAAATAACCTATGTCAATATTTTAATTAAAATTATCAATAATATTAATTATTTAAATTAGCCAAAAATCAAGCTATATCAAATTAAAATATAAAATTAAGTTTCATCACAATGAAACTAAAATGAAAATTTAACAAAAAGTGATCTAAAGCAAATTATGTACTATTTTGGGATGGGCCATTGCAATGACCTAAGAGCCATGCTAATCATTATTGATTCATCTTACATCATCTTCAATATTCATAGTTACAATGTCATCTAAAGTCTTAATCAATTATGTTTGGACCTACCAAAAAAAATTATATTTCAACCGTTATAAACTTTTAAATTTGAAGATATTATGTGTTTAAATATGTTTAAATTTATAATAATAGCGGTATTAATTAAATTAAGACTTAATCTCGACTTTAATATTATTTAACTCAAAATATTAAGATCGATTAAGTTATTGGTTCAGTGACAAAATCTTCTATAAATTTAAAATCGAAATTGATATTAAGTTGAGAATTCGAAATCCTAACAACCCAATCCCTCTTCCATTATTAAAAAAAACCAAACTAATAATAAATTAGTTACCTGGATTAAGTTGGGGGAGAAATCCATGGCAAGAGATGATGATATATTATTAGCTGAACTGTTAGCTTCATCAGAGGTAAATGGAGGTTGATTATCATCTGCCATGGCCATACCAGTTTCATAAGATGTTCCTTGAGTCAAATCTGAAGAGGAGGTAATTAAATTCTCATCTTCAATTTCAACTTGTCTGCCTTTAGGGATTTCATTTCCACTTGTTTCCTCACCATGTAATTGTTTTTCCTTGTCTACATTGTTGTTATTTCCAACAGCTTCTTCTTCTTTTGGTTTAAGGATTTGTATGTTTTTCTTGAACACACGACATAATGCATAACAATCCTGTTTAACCAAAATTGTGAAATCAATTTCTTCATATAAAAGAAGGACCATCATGCAAAGTGTGTAAAAGAAGTGGGGAAATTGGAATAAAAAAGATGAATTAAAGGGTTAATATAATAATATGTCATTATACTATGGATCAAATTTTAATTTGATCTTAAATTTCAGAATGTTGGTATTGAATTCTCAAACTAAAGTATCGTTTCAATCAAGTCCTTCAGTCAATTTAAAATGTCAACTTGTATTTGACATGGTTTCAATTTTAAACACATATGAACTAATAGATCATTTTGAACATGTTAGATTCAAACTAATAGGAATGCTTTGAAGTTTAAGGACTAATTTAAAATTGGGCTCATAATTTAAGGATTTTTTATGAAATTAACCCTTTTTTTGGTACTTACATTTCATCTAATAATCAGTCATAAATAATTATATGGTATACTCGTAAAATTAAAAGAAATTCATAAATAAACATAAAATAAAATTACCTTTAAAGTAGAGTTGAGCAAACGATATTCATGCATGACCCAATTGGTTCTAATGCCATGGGGAGCTCTTCCTCTATAGTAAACCAGTGTTTTTTTAATGCCAACAGCTCTCTTTTGAGACTGTACGGCCCTATCTTTTCCGGTGGCTTTCCAATACCCGCCGCGTGTCGCCCGGTTCGTTCTCGACCCGTTCGGGTACTTCTTATCCCTTGGACTGTAAAAATACCATTCCATGTCTTTGCTAGGTAGATATGACTTATCTGCAACAACAACAAACCATTACATTACCATTAACTATCCTATCAAATACATAATAAAAAGTCCCGTGTTCAAGTCTCCAGTTGACACTGATCCTGAATTTTATATTACCTGGCAAATCCCAAGGCTCGAATTTGTAGAGATCAACTTCGGGGATAACTTCGAGCTCGATGGGGCGACCGGTAATTTTGTTGTGGAGATAGTAAGCAACAAGTTCTTCATCAGTTGGATGGAACCTAAAACCGGGAGGGAGACTCATTGGAGCCATTGAAGATGCTTTGTTAAGAAAGAGAGATAGAGAGGGGGGTGGGGGGAGAATTAGGATGTAAGTGAATGAGAATATGGTTTGAGGGGGTTAAAATTATAAAGAGAATAAAATAATGGAATGATAATTGGGGGAATTTGGCTTTTGTAGATTCCAAGTGTAACGACTTGTGTGAAAACCTTTGGAAAGGATAAGAAGTTTCTTTTGCTTTCTGTAAGAGCTCACAAACTAACAAAAAAAAAGAAATCATATGTCCCTCTCAAAAGGTAGGGTGGGGACACTTAGCCAAGCCGTCCATACTTTATTTTTTCTTCAATATCAATACAAAGATTATACCAGTATTTCAAGATGGTTAAACAGTGATCTATTCTTAAGGTTATGCCAATGACATGTGTTTATCCTTGTACCTTCGTGTGGCTTCAGCAATCTACATAGTCTCCAAACTCACAATATTCCCCATTCAACTCTTTGCAGTCGTAACTCACAATAAGAGCCCACCATCATAGTGCTATTAGTCGCAACTTACACCCTTTTTCCCCATCACTTATCCACATTTTTTTTTTGTCATCGTCAATCTAAGATTATTGTTCTACCGATTATCAATTTTGTATAATAATAGTCTTAGGATATGAAAGATTCAAATGAATTTGTTATTATCCTTATCCTGTATTTTAAATTGTCTTCGAAAACTAAATTAATTAATTTTGGAGATAACCTTTTATGTTTGATACTCATAGGTAATTTGATCCTTTCATCAAAACATCTCAAATAAGCTAAAAGGTGTGGCACAGTACCTACATTTGCTTATACATTTTGGTCTTGAATTTCCTTATATTAACTTAGACTAGTTGTCTCGAGCAAGGACTTGTGGTTAATATGAGTTAAGAACATTTATGATATGTCCTTTCATATCACTTGTGGTGATGGATCCCTTTGGATCACTCCACCACCTTTATATGCCTTATATTATACCCAAAACATCCTACCTTAAGCATTTATTATTATAAGCCCGTTTCGTGATGAATCAAAGTATAAGATTACTAACACATGAGAGTTTTTCATAAACACTAGAGTGAAATATCAAATGGATCTCTTATAACAGGTCATGTTTAGCGTGCTTATTCTCGTAACAAAGACCAACATGTTATGCTTAAGTATCCCATATTTCAACTTATAAGATCAGTTGTATACATCCCCATGTATGGAGGGTTAACAAATGTCGACCTCTGAGCATTATCGATGTCTTATCTTGATAATACGATGATCAAGAACATTTTAAGAATCACAACTTTGATGCATAAAAATCTCATAATTGTAACTCCTTATTAATATCATATGTGTTCTAGGATTTTATCTAAACAAGTTCCAAACATCACTAACTTTAACAATTTACTCATGGATAAATAAATGTCTCAAATTTATACTTTACAAAAAAAATGTTAACTCAAAATTCTAAATAGAGATTACAAGCTAATCATGATTGACTTGTAGGATTTACACTAATATTTCATTACTAGCTAACGAAGCAAACAACTCGAGCCTTGTAAGCATTATGTTTCTTCAGCCTCTTATATTGTTTTTTAATATAACAAGACTCATCGACTTGACTAATCCAAAATAATTTCAAACAATTTAACTCGATTCTATCAAACAGCCACCCCTTATTTCAATTCTAATAAAATTCAAAACTCAAAACATTATTTTTATCCAAATATTATTTTCAAAGTCTCAAAATTATCCCTCTTCTAACTATAAGATCTAGAAATATATATTATATACATATGTCTTAATATAAACCTTTTATGTCGTGGTTACCAATAAAAAAAAACAAACTTGTAGTTGAAGGATAGCAAAATATATTAACAATGGAAGTGTAAAGAATGATAAAGCATTGGAGACACAATTAAATTAAGACAAAAAAAAAACAAAATATTATTCAATTGTTAGAATGAGTATCATAATCTTTCATGACCTAAACAATATGGATTGATACTTTTATTGCTTTTGCATGACGGTGGCATATAGCATGTGCCTCTCCTACTATCCTTCTCTACGTACATTATAACACTTGGATTTTGCTTGGGGACCAAAACCTTTTCTTTGCTTTTAAATATATAAAATATTATATAGTTTGATGATCTAGTGGTCCATAATTTAATCTTATATATATATATGTTCATCATTACATATATAAAGAATATGAGTGATATAAAATTTAAATTGATATATAAGATCAACGAACAACAATATGATCACTTTAGCTGTGACTTCGTCGAGCTGCATCGTCTATTGTGTGTTCAAGTTTTTTATTATGACAAGTTGAACGAATAATAACCATTGCTTTCTTTATTGGATAAATTAAACAATTAAAATTATATTTACTTATTTTTTAGCTTTATCTACTAATTAGTTTTAACCTTTTTTAACAAATTTTATTAATTTCAATTTTTCAAGTGGACTGAGTTGGATTGGGTTCGAGTTATGCTTAATATAGTATTGATATATTTTATATTTGTCAAAGTCTGAGACAAAATATGAACATTAAATTTTGCTCAAATCTAACTTAAACCAAGATTAAACCCACTCATATTATTCTTTTTTACAAAAGTTTATGCTATTTTTCAATTTAATTTAATATTTTAATATAGTTTTTAATATTTAAAATTTAATATTATATACAATTATAGATTTAATATACATACGATATAAATTACTTAATAAATAAAATAAACAAAATAAAATAATATATTTCATAAAATAAATTAGACTTAAACTTTACAAAGAAAGAATTTAATTCATATTTTAAACGAGACTATTTTTTTATTTTTTCATATAAATTTTTATCTAAATTCTCTTTAATTCCAATTTTAAAAACAATTCAACCCTGTAAATAACAACATTTCTAAACTTACTTTTAGGGGATTTCATAGCCAACTTACTGTAGAATTCCCAAATTTATGACTAAAAAATAAAAGCATGCTAAAAAAGATGATATAAATTGTCTTATATATGATTAAAAGAAGGGTTTTGATACTTTTAAGCTCATCATTGTAAAGATTCAAATTTGAAAAGATCACCCAAATTTATGCAAACTTAAATACTATACATAATCTTTTACCTTCAATTCAAAATTAAAAAAATTATATTTAAATTTTAATTAATATTAATTCCAGATTTATTTTTAGAATTTTTTTCTTATTTTAAAAACTTATTATGCATAAATAAGCAAGAAACATTAGGAAGATATTTTAATGAATTTATATATATTTCTTTAAGTTTTTTGTATTCTTTGCTTTTCTTTTCTAAAAGAAAAAGAACACTTTATCATTCAATAGGTGAGGATTCAATGTATGGACCCACCATCTATATGAAGAAATCTACCTGGAACTGACACACCATCATATTTTGCTTTCTCTTTTTGTATTTATTATTATTTTTCTACTTTTAATTATTTTCTTGTTATATTGTTAAATTAATATTTGTTAAACTACTTTTCTTTATGTGGCAAAAAAAAAAAAACTTTTCTTTATTGTTATTTTTAAAATTTTATTTTAGTTGTGTTGTGTAGAGTATATGTTAGTGGAGCCTTTGTTTCTTTTTCTTAAATATCATTTTCATTTGGGTAAAAGACATTCCAACCTCTTTAAATCATTACAAACCTAAAATCTTTGACTGCCCTTTCTCTCTCTTACACGTCGGATCGGTAGAGTTGACTCATTTTATTTAAACTCGAATTCGATTTAAATTAATTTTAAGTTTTAAAAAAATAAAAAAAAAAATCAAATTTAAGAAAATTTAAACTCAAAATTAACTTGATTTAAAACCCAAATTCTACCTATTCTGATCCGATTAAGGGTAGGGAAGGGCAAGCGCTTTGGCCCCCGTTATAGGATGGTATAATTTCGCTTTTAGTGCTTAACTAATGTAAGTGGTTTAATTTAATTTTTTTAGTTGTTTAAATAAAAAATTGTAATTTTGACCCTTTCAAAAGTTAAAAATTAAATTTAAGTTATTTTTTAAAACAAAATTTTAGTTTTAGACATCTAATTTTTAATTTTATCTTGAATTTTTCATTATATAATTTTTAATATCAACTCTGATAGGAATTCAAGACCACTCCAATCTAAGCCAAAGCCCACAGCCTAATGGCCTTAGCCCCTCAAGGGAAAAATGATAAAATTACTTTATAATCTCTTTAGAAAATTTAAGATTATATATTACTAAAATAATAAAATTACATTTTGATTTTTTTTCTCTATTGACAAGTAAAATTATAAGAGTAATATATGGATATTGCCTGTTAAAAAAACAATTTTTTTAACCCTATTTAGGGATTAAAAAAAGAAAGAAAGAAAATTCACTGATAACCAACCAAACAACTTAATAGAATATGAAAAATTACAAGGATTGAGGAAGAATAGGACGGGTAAAGCCTAAAAGTGAGTGCAGATATATTCAAAAAATATATAGTATTGATTTGATGTCACCGCGACAAGCAGTATATTCAACAATAGGTTTCTTCTTCTTTTTTATTAAATCGATTGCTTTTACATATATAATAATGGCTTTTTGCAGTTTTTACACCTCAACTATGACACATGAGGCTGAGTTTTTGCAGTGTTTGCCATTTACTTTGTTGTTTTTGTGAGTTTGAAGGCTTTATTTTCCTTTCTATTTTAAACATTTCTTCACCACCCCTCTTGCATGCATGCACGCACACATATATAATTTCTAGGGGTCTTAAAAAATAAATATCAACCCATATATATTAACATTCAGGGGCGAAGTTAATAATTTTATCTGAGACGTCCAAAAAATGGTTATAAAATTTTGTATTAAATTTTTTTTATTTAATCAAAGGTTAAAAAATTAAAATTTTAAAAGGGACTATAAAGCAATTTTTTTAAGGGAGGTAAGGCCCTTGCTTGCCCCTTTTGATTACATAAGATAAAATTATAAGTTCTTTTAGAGAGCAAAGTTAAAAATTTTGGAGGGCCCAAATTAAAATGGATTAAATTTTATTATTAATTTATTTTCTGAATAATTAATTAGAGGGACTCTAGAGAAATTTTCCTATTTAATAAGGGGCCCATGGCTTAATTGAATAAAATTATTAGGCTTAATTGAATAGTGAAGAAGGGGCTTTCGATTTTGCATAAAGAGATTCGGAGCCTAGCTATCTCTTCTTTTTCTCCAATCGAATCCAAAATGGCAGCCGCTCCAAAATTATTTATTTATTTTTTTAGAAAAAGTAAACTATGGAGGGATACGCACATTCATATATTTTTTAATTAAATTGAGCGATGAGATTTTGGATAAGTGAAGTTTCAAGTTTAAATTTTAAATAATCGGTTTGGTAAATTTATATTAAATAATAATCAATAAAAAATAACAACGATAGCTAAATATATGATAATTTGAATTACAGATTCAATCATTAAAGGTTTAGATTTTAAAATTATCATTTGTTATAGACTCAATGTAGATGCGAATATCTCGAATATCTATTATTAAATCCGCATTGCTTATTAGAATGACTATAATGATTATAGATTCGGGTTTAGATATCCAAACTTATTGATTACAAAAATATTTTTATTTTATTTTATATATATAAATAGAATTTTAATAATTTCAATTCAGATTTTTATGGACTACGATATCTGAAAAATAATTAAAAATTTTAAATTTTTTTCAGATTTAAATATCCAACGAATAATAGTATTTAATTTGGATTTAAACAGTAACACTCACATCATTTATAAACATAATTAAATATTTAAATATATTTATGAATTCAAATTCAAATAATTAAAAAATATATATCCGACGGACTGCAATCATTAATTTCAACTTATTTTGGTGTTAAATACACATAGAGAGAGTTGTAAAGCCATGAAACCTTTCACACGATCATAAGAGTTGTGATGATAAAAGCAAAGACAAAACCCAGCAAAGAGGAAAGAAAAAGGCATCATAGGAGATATTGTAGACTGGCAGTTGTCTCAGGCTCTCTGCACCATTTTTTGTTCCAAAATGTCGGCTTCATTAACTTCCATTTCTGTTTATTATACACACAAAAGATTTATTAGAAAAAGAAAAGGACAATGTGGAGATTCTTATTGCTTAGTATTTGTTGGATGACATGTTGCTTTCATGCTGGTTTTGCCCCCATCCATGTCTCCTCTGCATTTCATATATAAAAAGTTGTTTCTTCTCGTCAAGTATTGTATGCGATGGTTAGATACAGCACTGATGGAGAGGTAAATATAAACTTCGAATATGAAGAACATTAATAAAAAAAAAAGTAAACTATATTAACATTCACCCTATTATTAATAAATTTTTTTGATCACTCAACTATAAAAAATTATAAAATAATTACTCAATTATTAGTAAATTTTTTTTGGTCACTAGTTGGCTAATGGTGACTGTTTTTAAATTGATATAATAGTAACTTTAACCCTCAATATTTATACATTGTGTCAATTTTATCTTGATTCTAAAAAATCTAACCCTCAATATTTACGCATAGTGTAATTTGATCTTTTTTTGTAATTTTACTTTTACGTATGACCCTTTCACCTAAAAAATTCAAAAAACAAACTTATTAGCTAATTTTGATTGAAAATATACAAAAATAAAAATAAAAGCACTAAAAATTCAAGATAATAATTTTTATCTTCTCTCATTCTTTTAAAATTAAGTCTCAATGTCACAAAGAAAAACAAAACTAAAAACAAAAAAAAATTACACAATGTGTAAATGTTGAGGGTTAATTTTTTAGAATCAAGACTAAATTGACATAATTTAAAAATGTTGAGGGTTAAAGTTTCTATTATGTCAATTTTAAAACTACCACCATTAGCTCACTAGTGACCAAAAAGTCAAAATTGAATAGTTAAGTAACCATTTTTAATTTTTATAATTAAATGATCAAAATAAAATATACTAATAGTTTGTAACTACGAGTGTAGTTTATCCCAAAAACAAAAGTTATTTCTTCTCTTAGCTCTTCTAGTTATTATTATTATTATTATTATTATATTTTTGTATGTATATAAGTTTTAATAATCTATATAAATTTTAAAATTTATTAATTGATACATTAAGTAAAATATATATTTTAAAATGCAATTAAAACATTATGAAATTTAGGATTAATTATGGGATTAAATTTGTAAGATAAATTGTTTTAAGATGGAGCCGCCACTAATACTTTTATTTTGGCCTCCCGATTTTGACACACAAAAATATATAAAATTATACACTATCAATGAATTAAAGTATGGCACATTATTAAACATTAAATTAAGTGGATTTATTTTTAAAATAAATTAATGATGTACCATTATACACTTATCAGTGTATCAATAACTTATATATGAACCATTTATTAGTCAATAAATAATAATCAATTAATATATGACCTTTCTTAAATTATTTAATTTAATTTTTAATTTAAAAATTTAAAAATATAGACTTAAATTAAAAATTAGTTTTGTGCACCTAGCTCAAGTGCCTATATTCACTTGCCCATTAAGATAGCTGATTCTCACATGGCCCACTACAACTTAGCAAACTTCTATTAATTAAAGAGTTTTATTTTTATTTGAGACCTAACAGAATTTTTTTATCTTGGGCCAAGGGACTTAGCTATAAATCCAAAGAAATTCAGCCCAATAATAGTAAATAATTAAAATAGGGTTTGGTTAATTTAATTAAATAAATTAACAGAAACAGCCTAATTAAGAATAACCCAATCTTAAAGATTATTTTAAGTCCAAGCACATGAAGGAATAATTACGATGAAAGTTAAACAGTCTTCAAAGAAAGTTTGTGGAGAGCATATATATACATCCAAAAATAATTACAAGAAAGGTTCAATTATGCTCCCAGCTTCTATATTCTTCATGCATTTAAATTTTAATCCTTCTATTTTTGTGATTTAATAATTGAAGTCCAATTGATAGCATCATCAAAAAATTTCGTTATATTAAATAATGAGATACTTTTAAAATAAGAAATTTTACTCACACGGTTAATGTTACGCATGCGGAAAATAAAATTATTTGAATGTGGGATTGTAAAGTTTTCGATTCTAGACTTAGTGTTATAAGGTTTTTTAGCTTTGTTTCAGAGAAGAATATTAAATGTCCATACTTTTTTTTTATTTATTTACATGGCTTCCATGTAAGTTTTAAATTGGCCAAGTGAGCAACTTTTTTTATTTTAAAAATACCACATAATTCAATTTAATAAAAAAAATTAATAGTCTTATCAATTGAGCTTCAATTCTTACATCAAAAGAATAAAGAGACTAAAATCCTGAAATTAAAAATAGTGGAAGTAAATTTTAAATGTGCGGACAATACAAGGACGATGACTAAATTCTTTTAGACTTCAAGTGCTAAAATAGCTCAGCTAAATCTTTTAATTATTTTTAAATGATATATTTTGTGTCCAAAGTCAAGATATTTAAAGGAATCCAAATAATAAAATTTGTCAAAAATATTCTTCATGCTACTTTTGCTCCAACTCTTCCACCTACATTAGGGATGACAACAAGGGTGGATATTGTTAAATCCTCCACTATTGTACCATAGTGAGCACGCTTTACTCCACTATGAATGTATAATTCAGTAAATTATTACCATCTTTATGTATGTTGGATGCATTCATCCTCATCCCAGTTTATTCCGTTATTATTTTTTTACCTTTTTAATAGTTATATATGTAAAAGGATGAAATAATAATTTCATATAGTGGAGCGGGGTGAGGTGGGGCGGGGCGAATAATTACCATAATCGCTTCATATCACTTTCTAAAGGAAAAAATTTCACCCACCCTGCATTCATTCTTTTAAAAATTCTATTTCATTCGAAACGGATCGATTCCAAATCTATCAAAAGGTTCGGGTTTTTCCATTCTTAACCTAAACCAATGAGATAATTGAGCACTAAAATAGTATAAAATTCAAAAAAAATACAAATAAGTTGAATTTATATTTCTGTAAACTATTACTTAATTTATTAATAATGTAGTCTTAAAATAATTCACTAACAACCTTTACCGAAAACATTTGTAATCGTTTAGACTAGTAAGAAGTTGCACACACTAAAAGATAAAATGTGAATGTGATGAGCAGACATGATGGACCAGATTGTAATTGAAAATTGCAAACCTTTTTCCAATGTGGTAATTGGGATTTGTAAGGGAACCATTTGAAATAAAAACATCTAATTATAGTTTTAGTCCCTTTATAAAGTTGAATTTAGGATTTAATATTCTCTTCATTTTAGTTCCTCATAATTTGATTCATTTATTTTTATAATCCAATAAGTAAGTCCAAATTGTTAACAATGTCATAAATTTGGATCTATGAAAAATATTATAAAAATAAAAGACAAATTAAATCAATTTAAAGCAGAAAGATTAAATCTCAGATTTAAATATAATATGACTATAGCAAAATTAGCACCGAAACTATAACAGGGTCGACTTCATTTGTATATTGTTCTTTATGAGTATAGTATCGTTACACCACGAAAATATATAATCACTCAATTAATTTTAGCATAAGTGATGAGGAATTGAAAAAAATCAAGTGAAAGAAATCTTACTTGAAATTCATGATACCATGCCCTCGAAGCTTGCTGTAAGCAATAGTAGTGTGTTTAACAATAGGAGAGAAAGCTTTCAAGTAATCACTGGTCAAACCATCAACAAGTTTAATATTGTTCCTGATCGGAGATTTGTCTCTTAATTCTGGCAAAAACCTTAGTAGGTTTACAGAGTGAACGTGACTTAGAAATTAGTTCAAATAGTAGCATTCTCCCTCACTTATATACCAAAAGTCATAAGGTCGAGGTGACTCTAAACTAATTCAAATAGTAGCAATCTCCCTCACTTATATAGCATAAGTCATAAGGTCGAGGTCAAATCCAGTCATATACAAACTCTTCTGTTTTGATGATCTCACCTATCCAACCATCTAGGATACAAAACCACAAAGTACACCCCACAACAATTGCCTTTAGTTTGCATGAACATGCTTGTATATAATTTGTTTTTTCTTACTTAAAAAGGAAAAAAAATTGGCACTTGGCACAGTACAATTCAAAGTCAGATTGATGACAAAAAAAAAAAAAATACAAATTCAACTACTAAACAGAGATTTGAAAAGAGTGTCTTTTGCCACTTCGTAAGATGATTTTTTTTTTTTAAAAGCAACATTGTATGTGAAAATAGATCTAAAATTCTAAGCTACTTTGAAAATTTCAGACCCTCAGCTGTCTCACAACCTGGGTATTGAAATGGGAATTTTTGTGAAGAACTTCCCACATGATCAAGTTGCAACGAAGGGATATATTTAGCTTGAGATTGATGATGATGATGATGATGATGATGGTCCAAGCTCATAGGATGATTCGTTAAAAGCTTATCCAAGAACGACCATTCACCATTGTATCTTATCTGATCTTGCTGCATCAGTCCACCGCCACCACCGCCTCCGCCGCCACCGCTGCTCGAGGTTAGCCTCAATAAGTTTTGAGAGCATTCTACATCCATGGAGTTCAAAGAGAGTGGGGATATAAAAGAAGAAGCAGCAACAGCCGATGATTCAGGGCTGAATAACTGTGGTAAATGCATGGATCCATCGAAGGAATAATCATACAATGTATGTAAATGATTATTATTAGGCCTTGGTTCCATTTGATGAGCTGATAATGAAGCAATATTCTTCATGTGATTATAATTATTATCTTCTTGATTAAAATCTGCTTGAAAATTACCCCTAATAAGATTCTTCTTCTTGAAAACCCTACAGACAACCCATCCATCTTCCTGCATATAGCAAAAAAGCCACAAAATCTTATGTTAAATTATTGTTTTACAGACAATTTTTCATCGTTAAATCGAGTCTTTTTTTATTACCTGAACATCGGAATCGTCATCGTCTAGACGATATTCATGCATGATCCAATCGGTTTTTTGGCCATGAGGTGCACGTCCGGTGTAGAAAACTAGGGTTTTCCTCATGCCGATTTTCTTGGAGTTACTAAGATGGATGGCTTTGTCCCTTCCGGTAGCTTTCCAAAACCCGGCCGTGGTTGCTCGATTAGTTCGAGTTCCGGTCGGGTACTTTTTATCCTTGTGGCTGAAAAAATACCATTCGTTTTGAGGACCTGATCCGATTCGACATTTATCTGTGATTCATTAATCATCAGCATTAGTAAATAAAATTAATTGGGGTTTTTAAGAGGTTTATCACATGTGATGAACTAACCTTTGAGATCCCACGGTTCGAGTTTATTAAGATCGACCTCTCGAATAACATCGAGGTCGATCGCTTCATACGAAACTTTCTTCCTTAAGTAATAGTAGAGAAGCTCCTCATCTGTTGGGTGAAATCTAAAACCTGGTGGAACTGAAAGCTGCCCATTTCCAGCCATCATTTTATTGATATCTGCAACAACAATATTTTACACATACTCTTAACTAATATATCTATTGTAAGGGTTTAAACTGCTGACAAGAGAAAAAAAAAATAGACATATTTGTTGTCCATTGACAATGAAAAGAACTGTTCTTTTGTGTTCTTTTTTTTTTTGACTTCATATATGATTGAATTAATATGAAGAAGCTGAAAAAGAACAACAACAAACAAAACCCTACATGACAGCATGCATGCATGCAGATATGAAATAAAAATCCAGTTTCAACATGGAAAGCTATATAGTTTATAGTGACACAAAGAGATAAAAGAAAAAAAAAAGTACAGGAAAAGGGAACTAAAAAGCAAACCTTTTTTTTTTTTTGTTGGAAGGGTGTGAATGAAGGTGATAAAGAACAGTACAAATGAAACAAGACAAATAAAACTGGGTTATGATGAACAAAAAGAGAGATGAGATTGTAAGAGAGAGAGAGAGAGAGAGAGAGAGAGAAATTAATTGTAGATATCTTAGCTTGAAGGGCACGATGTTTAGGGTTTTTATTAATATAGAGAGAGATGGAGAATGTGAATATATATGAGACAACCGAGGATGGGCTGGCTGGGGGTCCTGAAATAAATAATATATACATCTTTTATGCTTCAATTAATTAAGAATGTGTTACCAAGACTTTTGGGTTTAATTTAAATTTGGGTGTTTTCCTTTTTCCAATGTTTGGAATTTAGTCATTCTACATGGATTAACATAGCTAATTTATAGTCACGCAAGACTTTCACTATGTTTTTTTTTAAATAATGTTGATATATTACAATCTAAGATTCAGAAATGAAAATCTTACAATCCCATATTCAACATTTTTTGTGATCAAAATAGTAGAATACAAATTTGGTCCATAGACATTAGCCTTGGACAAAGCCTGAATACCACTATTGAAAATTGTGCCCTAATCGAGCAAATATCCGCACATTGGTTTCCCATTCCGTAAATACGACTGAGTGAGGCTATTTTGTATTTAGACATAAAAGAATTGCAATCATTAACATGTGTAGAAAGAAAGGTATTATTAGAATAAGCATTTTTAATGATTTTAACCATAATTTCACCATCATTTCAATCTCCAAATGAGAAATATTCAACAATTCTTTTTTGCTTATTTAGCCTTTGTACATAATCCAATTTAACTGAAGCCCTTAGAGTGACTTCCACTATAAAAGGTCTAAAATATATATTAAAAAATATAGGGACTGAAACCCAAATTAAACCAAAATCATGTATATTAATTCAAGTATGAAGTATGGAATAGAGGGTTGGGGCCTATGTCGTTGAACGGGGGACCTTATTCCTCAAAATCGCCTCATAAAAATGAGTAAAATCAGCACAACTGTCAATTGATTACTATTAAACTTATATTAATTAATTAATAATTCTCTCTTTATTGATAAAATTATATTAATTATTTTATTTATTTATTTATTTCACATAACACGTACAGTTCACCTATACCTGACCTGAGCAAAATTTCAACAAAGGAATGAAAATAAATTCCCTTTCACCAATTATATATAAGCACACAATATTCTTAATTTTATACTTAATTAAAAATAATTCAAAATTATTAATACTAAAACAGCTTAATCGTATTATAATAAATAGATTTTAGACAACAAAGTTTCAAAATTAAAATTAAAAACCATTCATTATATAGCAATGATTGGCTTAAGATTGTTAATATAAATATTAATTTTAGATAAAATGTATTTAAGATAAAATTTTGTGTAATTTTCATAACTATGTATATATAATATATACAGATAATTATAGTACGTAGAATCCTTGATTGTATTTTATATTTTTATATATATTAATATATTATATGTATATCACATGGCATGGCATGGAATTCAGTGCCTGGCGTAGAATAAGCCTTTTTCGAGTTATTAAATCAAATTAATTAATTAAAAATAATTTTTATTGGGATACTCAGTTGTTATTGCTCATTACCTTGCAAAGAATCACTGGGGATTAACTTTAACCGCTCATCATTATTATTAATTAAAAATTCCGGTGTTCGATAATCACATCCAACTTAATTTAATTTCGGAATTAAAACTTGATTTTTAGTTATGAGATGCCCTAATTTGAGTTGAATCTAATTTTAATATAGCATTGTTTGAATTGGATTTGAATAGGGAATTGGTTCGAGTATCTATTCGGAAAGTAATTTTGAATTGATTAATTTAAGAATCGATACAAATTAGTTGAATTAAATTTTTAATATTTAATGATTTATTTAGTCAAATCGACCACTAATTCAACTACTAGTTCACGAAAATGTTTTTAGAAAAATTATTTGTCAAAATTGATAAATAATATTTTTTTCATTTGGATAAAGACTTAATTTTGGAAAATTTTGATCTTAGGAGAGTTGGATCAAATCTTAATTATTTCTTATTTATTAATTTATTTATAAAATATTAATATTTTTTTTCTATTTTATTAATTTTGAATGCTTATTACTATGCTTGTTACTATTAGAAATATAATACAAACATAAGTTCTAACAACTACAAAGTAGATACTAAGTAAAGTGAACAAAAAATCGAACAGAGCTTGACAAAATTCTTCCATAGAAAACACGAATATTGTGATTGAAAACCACACATTGTAAATGTGTATTGTGAGATTTGAATTTTGGTGACCGAAGATTTAACAAACAATAATAAACCCTCGTTAGCTTTTCAATTTTTCTATTGAAAGAATAATAAACATAAAGTTTTTGACCAAACCAAAAAAATTGAAGTACAAATCGACCCGATCTAATCCGACCTAACTCGATTGGTGTTAGATTAAGAGTAAATTAGATTAGTGTGAAAAATGAAGCACAAAATACAATGTGAGCGTGAAATGGATTGACTATAAAATAAAATTACAAAAAATAAATATCGAGACAATTATAGTAGAATTATAAATACAAGATTGAGCAACAAAAAAGAAAAATCCAACCAATAAAAGTAAAACAGACGAGGAATCAGATAGAATCACACAAAAATTATCCATGATAAACACACAAATTAAGACTAAATACTTAAGCATTGCAAATGTACATGGCAAGACTCGAAACCCGATGCTTGAAAATTTAGAATCTCAACCTTTACCAACGACGACAATGCTTCATTATTTTTTTTCAATTTCATAAATTGAACTGATAAAATTAAACTTTTGAAATGAATTAAAAAATCAAACCACAAATAAATTTAATCCGATTTGATCCGATTAGGTTAATATTAGATTAAAGGTAAATTAGATTAGTGTGAAAAATGTAGCACACAATCCCATATGAGTGTGACGATGGGGTTGACTATTAAAATAAAAGAAAAAAAGAAAAAAGCAAAACAAAGGGATTCTCACGCAACCTTTGCAAAGCAGAGAGATTAAAGAGCGAATGGTCAAACACGGTGGCTGAAAATCCTCCTTTAATCTCCCTATAAACACCACACTTTTTCTCTTCTTCAGGGCCTCATTATTTGTTTGCTTATATATAAAACATATTGGCCGCATGTTGCGTTCCGTTCCGTTCCGTTGCCTTCACGGACATACCATCACTGCCACTTTATTAATGTAAGCAAAATGGAAGATGCCTTTTTGGCTTTAGTTTTGGCTTAGTAAATCACTAGAGAATCCTATGCTTACCCCACCTATATTATTCATAATTTGTGTATATATCTATATGGGTAAAATAAAAAAAAGCTATTTATTTCCTCTCAACTTCGAAACTGAACAAATTGTTTTATCTAAAAAAAATCGAAATAATTTAGTCTCTTTCAATTTCAAAAGTAACTATAGACAATTAATTACGGCGCCAATATTTTCTATCAATTCTACATAATTTTAATTGATACAGTAACAAATTTAGCCTTAAACGTTTACACATTTTGTAAAATTGGCCATGCTTGAAAAAATTTTGCTTGCAACATTTGAGTAAATTTGTAAATGATGAGGCTAAATTTATTAATTTTTTTTAAAATCAAGAACAAATTGATAAAATATGTAAACATTGAAGGCTAAATTTGTTATTATACCAATTAAAATTATGTACAACTAATGGAAGACATTAACTTTATGATTAGTTGTTTTTAGTTGCTCACTTTCAAAATTGATAGGGATTAAACTACTCCATTTTTTAGAGGGATCAATTTGCTCAATTTAAAAATTAGAGGGATTGAAGAGGTATTTTACCTATTAGGTTTAAAGTATTATACATGTTTCTTTCTTCATATAATATTTGTGTAATTTGTTAATGAGGATAAATCAAAACTATACATGAACTTTAATTTTTTGCAATTATAAGCATTAAACTTTTATTTTGGTTAAAATGTATACATAAAATTTTAATTTTAATTAAATTGTACATATTTAAAGAAATGAATACATTAATTTGTTTTTATATTATATAAGTATAATTATTTGTGCATGTAACATATAAACACGAATAATTATATCAATAATGATGTTGGTTGTTTTTGAAAATTGAATCAAATAAAAATGTCATATATAAAATTACACAAAATCAGTTTTATTGTATAACATTAAACATTGAACCAAAGTTTATTTATGGTTTTAAGATTTATCCCATTGTTAATGTCATATAGAATAATTGTTAAAACCATAATAAATTTAAGGGATAAAGTAACATTTAGTGCTCTTACTTGATAACTTTTTTCAATTTGATCCTTGAATTTTTTTGGAGTCCGCATTAGTCTTAGAGTTTGACAACTTTCTACAATTCGGTGCGTTAACCTGATCATTAAGATGAAATTATCATCACATAAATTTTAAATTTTTTTATATAAAATTTAAAAATGCAAAAATAAAGAAATTTTAAAATTTGTTTAGAATTTTCAAGTGATGATGTAGCATTATATCAAGTGTCACATCATCTCACTTTAATGGAATCTAAATTTAGGGATCAAATAAAGAAAATTGTCAAGTTTCAAGATTAATGAGGATACAAAAAAGTTCAAGAACCAAGGTAGAAAAATCTACCAAGTTCAGGGACTAAATGGTTCTTTATCTCCAAAATTTATGTAAAACTTAATCTATCAATATTCGTCATGTCATATTATCAAAAATAACCCCTAAAATTTGATAATTTTTTCCAATTTGATCTTTAAATTTTTCTTGGTCAACATTAATTCTGAAACTTGACGATTTTCTTATTTTGATCCTTAATTTGGATTCCATTAATGTATGATGACATGATACAATTTTTAATATCTATAGTTACTAAGTTCCTACTTTATTAGATAACTACAACCTATCTAACAATAACCTTATTATATCATCTTATTAAATCACTTTTAATAACATATTGTTATTTGAATGGATTTTAATAACATATAATTATATATGACATCCATTAATCTAAAAATTTTAATTTAATATTTTTCATATTATGTTAATAATCATATAAACCTTATTGCTTATTTTTTTCTTAATTTCTTAGTAAATGCCCTTTGTTGTACCCTCATAAAATAGCTGGTTTTACTTTTAATGTTAATTAAAATATTGTTAAATGATTTATTTATTTGTTAACCAAAGTATTAATATTGAAAGTGCAATCTCTTTAAATTACAATTTAGTCGTCAATGCCAATAAAATAATTTGCATTGTTTTCGACAAAAAGTTGAACAATTTTCTTCAAAATAATTATGTTTGTGAACTCCTAAAAAAATAAAATATGGATGGAGATCCTAAAAAACTGCTTTTTCCATCAAGCCCAAGAAGCATGGAAGGATCCATACCATTTTTCTCATTCCCATATCTATATCTAATATTTATAGGATTTTTTTTTTCTATTCATTTGTTCCCTCCAACACAAGCTTTTCTAAAATCTAAGTTGTGTCCAATTATGACAGCTAAAAAATGTTTTTTCTATGGTGATGTCTAGAGGTGTTTATTGTATGGTGGGGTTTTAATTCGATTTGAGTCGAGTTGGAGGTGTTTAGTTCGTTTTATTGTTTAAAAAAATTATATGTATATTTGTTGACCGTTGGATTAATATGTAGAAAAAATGAATAAGAGTTAAAGATGGAAGAGTTTTCTGGTGAAAGAGTTAAGAGGTTAAAAAAGTAAAAATGTACGCAAGAGAGTGTGAGTTGTTTGTATGGATCGTCTTATAGTAGGTGATAGGCTTAGCTACGTGCCTTGAAGTTATTAATAAAAAAGTCTGATTTGATCCTTCTAGCAATGACAGTGATGTTACGTCTTAGGATGACATGTCTTAGGACGACTGGTAATCAATGACTCTGAACAGACTGAGCTCCCACGTGGATCTCACATAGACATAGACTTAGCAAATATGTATGGTATTTGAGGTTTGCAAGTTAATTCAAGGTTCTCCAGTCGACATGCTAAATATGTGTAGTTCATTGGAATGTTTAGCTCCATTGGCAGACATATGCTGGATATGTTATGAGGTCTGTAATGTGAAGTACAACAATATTATAATTAAATTTAAATAAAAAATTAAATAGTAAAACCCATTTGAATGAACTGGATCGGGTCGAAATAAACTCAAAATCAAACTTAAACATAAACCTAAAATTATTTTTAGAGTCGAACCTAGATTTAGCTCGATCCATGAACACATGTTTTGTTGAAAAATTTTATATGCTATTTCGTTATTGGATAATTACATGTGTTAACCCAACAATGACCTTGGGTTAGACGAAGCCTAGGCCTTTTTTAGATTTTTGAGTTTGTTTGGTTTGATAGAAAATACCAATAGAAAATAAATAGGCACTCAAAACAAGTATATGTTCGAGCATTATTGACCAACTTCTTATCAATTTCGATTCATTATCAATATGAACAATTATTCAGCAGATTTGAATGACTAGAATATAACAAAAAAAAAAGAATAAAAAATTTATTTGAAACATATCGAATGAACAATTTCTATTTTATATACTAGCAATATTTAAATAGAATTCAAAGAAAATGAATGCAATAAAACAGAAAAAGGTTTAATTTTGACTATTGCTATTCCTAATTAGAAAGATTATGACGATATATTTTTGAAAAATTTTAAAATTGTACATGAATTTTAATTTAATATGTAATTTAATATATAAATTTTGATTTAGTGCAATTATACAAATGAATTATTTACATATACAATAAATATAATGATGTTATGCCAATCATTGTGTTAATAATTTGCGAAAATTGAATCAAATCAAAATTTCATGTATAAAATTACTTACAATCAAAATTCATATGTAAAATTACATACGAAACCAAAATTCATATATAATTTTGAAATTTATCCCTAGATTCAAAGCACATGGAAATAGTAATAGGCAAATAAGAAAAGCAAAAGGGAGTAAGGGATTATTCAAACCTAGACTTTTTCTTCACATTTTAATTTGTACAATTTAATAGGTTTAAATTACCTTAGCACTAAGTTATTTTTGGTACATAAAACGAGGGAACACATGAAAATGTTTCTTACAGAGCACTTACTAAGATTGTTAGTGAGATTCGAATCAGAATCATGATATGAGAGTTATGTTAAACACATAAAAGAATTTCCCTTCACACAATATGTACAAAAAGTCGTAAATAAGGAAATCAAGCAAACAACCTCAGACGATTGGTAATCCTTTGGCGGCATATCGGACAGTTTGACACCCTTGACCCACATTCTCTACAAGTCTACAACAACAACAACAATATTATTATTGTTTATCATTTTTGAGGTCAAAATACAATTTAATCATTTACTTACTTATAATTTTATAAAATATAAAGGACCAATAAAATAATTTTTTCATTTTAGGAGGGACCTGCCACCTCCCCTGGCCCTTGCCAGGCTCCAATCAACTTAATACTCACATATATTTGGATTGATTACATAAGTGATTTAATTGACAAATCAATCCACTTATGATAATAATTAAACCATGCAAAACATATGTTAAAGGAAATAATGGGAACAAAAATAAAAATGTAACTCACCATATGTCCACAACCAAAGGCCAAGTCCTTAGCACTCGTAAGGCAAATTGGGCATGCCTACATTTGTGTTTACCGACAATGAAGAACAATATTTTACACCACACAAATATCAAATCAGTAATCTTTTAATGAGCAACATTTGGAACATACCTGGGTTCGATCATCTAATGCCGGTGATGATGAGACGGTGGTCGGTACAGGCTCCGACCGAGCAGCAGCATGGTACGGAGCTGGTGGAGGACGTGGAACCACTTTCTTTGCTTTCCCAGTTCGGTGTCTCATTTATTTAAATGCAATTAAATAATAAGTAATCATAAGTTAAAGAATTTATCGATGATAAAATCGCATGAAAATCCAAATAATCATTCTCAATCAATAATAAATGAACATTTGAACGAAAGTAGTTAATAGTGTTATTAAATTGGATCTTTTACTATTGAGAGAATCAAATATTGCCAAATTAAAGTAGGGGATTAGCCAATAAGGCTTTGGTGTTGTTTGTAAATGATGAGACCCTAGAACCTTGAGCTTCCCGGTTCTAAAATTTCACAATCAGGGACGAAGTTAGGATTTTGGTATTGAGGGGCCAAATAAAAATTTAAAAGTTTAGGATAAAAAATAAACAAATTGTTTAAAAGGGGTTTAAATTGAATACTTTGTAACTAAAAGGAATTAAAGTTAATATTATACCACTTAGCTATTGGGGTCAAGACCACTATCTACCACCTCTGCCTATGCCCTGCCCACAATGTGAAAATTACCCATGGTTTATTTTTTAGTATTAGGAAGGCATCATTCACGTGTGTTATGTGTCTTTTACGATTCATAAAAGTTTTCAAAGTTTATAATTAACTCTTGTAATAATGTAATCTTCAGGGTTCAAACCTGAATTTTCTTTAAAAAGTATTAAGTGTTTAATCACCGCATGCATCACTTATTTGTATTACAAATCATACAAAAAGGAAAAGAGCTTAGCATATATATATATAACTCACCCGAGAATACCAAGTTCCATCACTGCCTTGTATTGGAAAGGGATCTCCATGAGAGCAGCAAGTGCAAAAGCAGCTTCTTTTTCATCTGGACTTGTGTTTTTCGACATTATCTCTGTGAAGTTAACGAACTGTATATGTATATGTATATGTACAAGACACAAACCAACTAGTTTAGATTTCCATTATTTCATGCATGTCCTCAAGTTTCCGCTACTAATACACCACAAATACCTGAAAATTGTCGAAGTCACGTGCAGGGATCTTATCATCAAATTTCTTCATATCTTCCCATGGTCCATCGCCAACCCCAACCAGTACAATCGACAGTGGGTGTGAGCTGAATAAAACATGTTCTAAAGTCAGCTCAGTATATGATAATTTGGTTTGAAAGCAATCAAAAATAAAAACACAAATACATGTGGGAGCAACTACAAAGTGTAATATCAAATTATTACATTATAAACGATTAAGAACTGAGATAATTTAGAATCAAACAATTCCAGCACAATCAGATTAAGAAATAAAACAATTCAAACTAGAATTGATAAACTGAAATGAAATTTATACATAACAGCAACACATGATGGGGCTCAAGGATGTACACATATAATTGCACACGGTGGATATAATAGAGAAACTCGAAATACCAATAAATCGAATAAGTCGTATACCTTGCATTAACAATGGAATTGATTGTCTTCTCTTCTTGTGGACTCAATTCATTGTCACTTGTATTAACACTTCGTGTGACCTTCATAATCAAACACCAAAAAGAAAAACAAATTCTAAGAGACGTCAATTGAAAGCAAAAATTGTTACCACAAAGGAGAAAAAAAAATGGCAGGTATTGGGATATAGGACCTGGCCATCTGCAATGATAACCAGCACATGGAATTGGCCACCACTGCTTTCCACTATGTCAATGGCAGCATCAATTACAGGTGCATATGATGTTGGCCCTACGAGCATGGGACAAACATAACATAAAATGCTCAAAGGCTTTAGCTTTCACACAAATATTAACCATTCATGGTATAATGAAAAAACAAGTCTAATCATCCAATTAAGAAGTTAGTTACTTTAATTTGTCATAATTTACTAAGATGTTAGTTCAATTGGATAATACTGTTAAGTCCTATTGTTAAATTACTGATTTGGAAATCTCCAGTTTGACAGTTTATATGCAAGAAATCAACAAAAATAAAAAGTTAAACAATTTACATGGAGCATATTAGCAAACATTAGCAGTTTATGTGTTTTACTTACAAATGGACTAACATTTTAGTCTTTCAAAGTACAAGGATCAAATTCTAATGAACTAAAGTTGAGAGACTAACATCTCAGTTTTTGTACAAGGATGGAATTCACAAGTAGACCCATAAAAACAATATTATAGGTCAAATTATGATTTTAATCTCTTTACTATACATCGGATTTACGTCGGCATTTTAATTAGAATAGTTAATGTTTGGATTAACTAATGAGATTATAAAATTAGAGAATTAAATTATGTCAACTTAAAGTACAAGGATGCTAATTGGGTCTTAATTCAGTTGGCATCATTGTTGTTGCGAGAACTTAAAAGACTTGAGTTTAAACACATTTAAATCTATAATATTCTCCACTTTAAGAATTAGGAGCGTAAATTAGGCACTAAATCCGAATTTGAATATAATAGAAACATCAAAACTAAAATTTAACCAGGTGTTATATTAGTTATGACCAACTTGTAGAGATGCCTACCAGATAATCTCAAGTTTGGGACTATCTTCTTGTAACAGTCCAAAACTTCTTCAAAACCATGGCAAGATGAGTGATCACTGTGAAAGCTAAACACTTCATCATCATGAGTAGTTGCTGTGACAATGATTGCAACAAAAAGAAAAAGTTGATAAATCAAATTAAGAAATAAAAAGGCACAGGTTGAAATTAAGAAAAGGGTTAACGTAATTTTTGGTCCTTGAATTTAGCAGCTAGGTCCACTTTGATACCTATACATTTTTTGGTTTATTTTGGTACCTGAACTTAACTATTAGATCTATTTTGATCCTAAACTTGGAAAGTTGGATGATGTTGCATGATCTCAAACTGCTGCATCATCAATTCTTTTACAAAATTCAAGTCCAAATTTATATATCAAAATGAACTCAATTACCAAGTTTAAGGGCCAAAAATTATATTAACCATTAAAAAATTAATAAACTTCTGTGTCGTGGGCACAAGTATACATGACATTACCATCACCAAAACCTAAGCAAGGTATCAAATTGTCGTCGTCGAATGGAGCTAGAGTTTTCCCGATTATGGAGATGGCTTTCTCATATGGATTTGGTGCAGCACCAATTGCATGTAAGCTCCGGTTATTGAATGATACTTGGCCTTCAATAAAATAAATAAATAAATGAATCTAACAAGAGAGGGACCTATTTGAAAAAAAGTACACAAATAAGAACCCTTTGCTAGTAAATATCTATCTTCAAATTCACTGGGGTTGTTAATTGAATTGGTGGAAAATTCATCAGTCAAATTCTGGTTTTGGTCCTTTTACTATGTTGAAATTTGAGACCACTTTACTTTTATATTGTATGGCCTTTACTTTTATATTGCTGAAATTATTAATTTTCATAAGGGCCAAAAATTCAAATTTTCCTTTTAACAAAAGGCTACAAAGGTTTAAATTAAATGTTTTAATTTCTTGTATGTCCTAAATAGCAAATCTTCCATTTAGCCAAAGCAGGACAAACAAGGACCGAAACTACCCAACTTTAGCATTTCAGCTAAAACAGATAACGATTTGAACTAGTTAGTGACATCATAAAAAAAATAGAAGAACTAAACTATTACAAATTAAAGCACATGGAACTGGATGTTAAATTTGAATTTTATAAAGGGACCAAAATTCCTCTTTATGTTGGTTGGTTAGGTGATGTAGATATATATATATGTACCTGTCCATTCATTGCTTTTGGTGAAATCGATGCCGATTAAGAGATTAGATGATTCAAGACCAGAACTTCTTAATGCTGCTGTAACCTGAAAAAAACAAGTATTTATCTTCTTCATGTTGGAGTGTTTGAGAGTAAGTGGTAGATTTTTATATGGGTAGTATTTTTTTTTTTTTGGGTGTAGTGCACCTGTGTGGTGTAGTAAGTATTTATCATATGTGTATTAGGGTGGGTTTAAATAGGTGGTGGAGCGTGGTGTGTTTAGCTTATCTTTTGTCTCACGTTACAGTATTATTATAATATTTAATTTCACTGTCACCATTATTTTTACACTAAACACAGATAAACGCATCATCCATCTAAACCCACCCTTAATGTGATATTGTTGTGATCAAAATGATCTTCTCAAGCTGGCAACACTTTCACCAAATCTCATCTTTGTTGAAGCTACCGTTTAAGATATATTATTACGAAGATTTGAGTTGGGTTAAAACATCTGATTGGTTTGATTGATTCAACAAGAAGATATAATTTGATTTTCGAAAATTTATTTCATTTTTTATTTTTTAAAATAATTGATTTTAACCTCTCCTAAAATTAAAAAATTCAATTTAGAGCTTTTAACATTTGATTAAATGGATTTATTTTAATTTTAGCTTTTAAATAATTAATAATTTAATTTAAGTATTTTTAGCTTTGCCATCTCCAAATTTTTATCTCATCCCAGCCCCAATTTAAAAATAAATTAAAAAGTATTAATTTTAAAATAAATTTTAAAATGTATTAATTGGAAAAAAAGTTGTGATTTATGTAGAAATGTGCAACGATTTACATAATTCAATATTTGAAAAACAACTGGGACCACTTAAGAGATGCCATGATGAAGAAATTAAAGACCAACAGTTCTTAGTCAATGAACCTCGTGGCTTATAAGAGTGGAGTAAGAAATTTTATTTAGAAGATGGAGATAAAAAGAAATTTTATTTAGAAGATGGAGATAAAAAATAACTTTTGAAGGGTTAAATTTAGAAAGGATTAAATTAAATTATTAATTTTTAGAGGAATAAAAAATTCTTATTCAAGTAAGAATTAAAGGGTTTAAATAGAATAATTTAATATTTAAGAGGGGCTAAAGGGAAATTTTTTTGTTTAACCAATGGGGGTCAAAGCCCTTATCTGCTCCTGTCAACTATGCCCTAGATGGTACGGATCATGTATTACATAGAATATTTTAATTTTAATTAAATTTTATTATTAGTTTCAATATTTATAAATATTGTGAATTTAATTTCTATATTTTAATTTGATCATTTTTAGTCTTTATATTTTTTAAAATTTAAAATTTCAGCCCTCACCAAACAATAACAGTTAAATTTATTAAGTTAAATTCTACTATCAAACGCCTAATGTCGTGTTAGCTTGTTATTCGTGCCAATCTTAAAAATTTAAAATTCAAAAAAAAAAAAAGAACTTAGAATCCAATTGTCGAATATATACTAAATCTACAACTGTATCACAGTATAATACTAGTAATTGAATTCAACCAAACAAATTTAACTACTACTATTTGAGTCGAACTAAAATTTTAAAATTTAAAAAAATAAAGAAAATTGATCAATTCAAAAATACAAAACTAAAATCGATCAAATTAAAGTACAAAAACTAAATCTACAATTTTAAAAAGTATAAGGACCTTTAATTTTCAATTTGATTCAGTTTGATTTAAATTCAAATTAAATATGAAATCTTTTATTTAAATTTAATTCTACAAATATATAAAATTAGATATAAATTAATATTTTAAAAATATATTAACATTAAAAAGGTACTGTCTAACCTATTCATACAGAAAATAATATATGAGTATCTAACTTTCTTAAAAGCCATAAAAAGAAAACGTGTTTCAGTGGGCGAGAAAACGCGTTTTAATCCACTAACAGATCCATGTGAATAACATAATGAATATATGTGGGTAGGAGTGATAGCAATTAAATGATTTTATATATATATTTTAAAAATTTTATAAGCGTAAATTTAAATTTTTAATTATTTGTTTTATGTAAAAAAAATTTAATGGTTAAATTAACACATATGTAAGTAAATCTCTCTCTATATAAATAAATATATATATATATATATATATACATAAAGGTTAGTATTTGGTATGCCCAATATATTTTTTCCACAAACAAGTCTTAAAAATTGTATACTAAATATTCTCTTTATGAAAGATTTATTTTATTATTTTTAGTTTTTATATTTTATAAATTTTAAATTTTAATTTAAATGATGGTTATTAAATTTATTAATTAAAATAAAATAATTTTTTGTGAGTAACAATTGAAATTTTAAAATTTTAAAAAGTATAAAACTAAAATAATCAAATTATAATGTAAATGTTAAATTTAGAATATATTAATAATAAAATTGGGCATTTTTAACTGTAATTTGGTGATCTCTTACTTGGGTACTTTTTCAAGTAAATATATATTAAATTTAAGATTTTGTAATTTTTTATTTTGATTTTTAAGATTTTTTTTTGTGGTGTTAGACCATTGAAGAATGAAGATATATTAACCCTAAAAATAGTTTATCTCTATTTAATCTAACTTTTATTTTATATTTCATTATTATTTTAATTTTTCGTAATTAGAAAGTTTTAGCTTTTTATGTGATGGTGGGTACCAAACTTTTAAATGGGGCAAACATTCATTAATAACTTTCAAAAAGAAAAAAATGTTGATGCCAGTCACTTTAGCATTGTTTTTTTTTTTTATTCACATCAGATTTGGACAATTTTTTTTCTTATCTTTTGATTAAAAAAAAGTGTCAGAAAATTGACAGATATTTTCAACACATTTGGTATTAAGATTAGGATATTTAAAATGGTTTTATTTTTAGTTTAATGATAAATTTAGTCACTAACATTTACATATTTTATTAAAATAATTTTAATTGTATTTTTAAGTCTTTTTAACTATCAATCTTTGTATTTTTTCTAACAAATTTAATTAAAATACCCATTAACAAATATGAAAAAGTAGATTATCTAAAAAAATTAATTTTAAATAAACGTATAAAAATTAAAAATTATAATTAGAGCTATTTTGATAAAATATATAAAAATTAGTGACCAAATTTATCCTTTAAGTCTTTCATCGTCTGGGAAAAATATCAAAGAAATCTTATGAAAAGTTGATGTTGAGATTTTGTTAGTAGGCGAAAAACACTATCATTTTGTGAAGCTTTTATGACTTTTGGTGAATGCGGGAGACAAGCCTTAAAAATAAAATTAAATACAAGCATTCCAAGTCCAATACCGAATTTGTTGAGGTTTTCATTAGCACAAATCTTCTCTTTTCAACAAGTGATTGGGATATTTGTGGTTGGTTTAATTCTTAAATTTTATCACTCGCCTTTCATTTACAACCATAAAAAGTTCACTCTTTACCCATGAAATTAAATTCATCAAAAGTAAATGTTCAAATTTTCTTAATGGGTGAAAGATGTTTCTATGCTACGAACCCCGATAAAATCCAATACAATTATTCAATATTAAACCTATTAACACCTATGGATGAGGCACTAAATTAGATTTAATTTTCCCTCAACGCTTATTTAAAAATCTAATTCTATTCAACTTCAAATTTCAGTGGAAAGGAATGTTATAAAAAGGAGGGAGATATTTCATGACTAAAATGTAATCTTTTTAATTTACCCTTCTTAATTTACCCTAAAAATAAAGATATAGTTGACTATAACAATGGCAACAAAAAAACAGACGACTTGCCCTAATCTTAAACTCTTTTTTTTTTCTTTTTTGCAGCAAAAAAAAATATATATATATTTTATTAAGAAAAAAACCCAGAAAAAAGAAGACGAAAGAACCTGGTGAAGGGTTGAGAAATTATCATCAATAAACCCATATTTAGCCTTCGCAGATAGCTTTGAAACACTGTTGCTTGAATTCCCAATCGACATGGTTGTTGAGTGATTGCTTGAATTTGTTCCTTTTGATGCTTTATCTATTGATCTATTCGCACTTGCCTGCTGCTGCTGCTGCTGCTGATTTTTCAGTTTCTGGATACAAATAAAATTACCCATCTGATCATCTTTTCTTTTTCTTCAAGTTGAGTTTGAATCAAGAAAGAAAAAAAAGAATATACGTTTAGATGAGAATCTTGTAAAGCTAAACTATATGTATGGAAGACAGGTTTACCTCATTTTTATTTTTTAAATATTTGTTTTTTCTCTCTATGGCCCAATAGCAGCCTTTAGGGCTTGGCAGGGAGATATTTGTAATTTTCATAAAATTCGAATTCTAATTTGAATTTGTAGATTTGTTTTGAAATTTAAATTTTAAAATTGAATCTGAATTAATTTATTGAATAATTAAGGATATTATTGTTAATGCAAGAGTATATGAATTGAATATGTTAAAATATATTATACTTTAATTTATGAATTGAAGAGGAATTAAGAATAATTTTAGTCTCTAAATATTGTGTTAAAAAGCATTAAAAATCGGATTTAATTATTTTAGAATAATTTTAGTATTTCTATCTCATAATAACAGGCAAAAAGGTGTGTTAATGTTTTCTTATTTTGGATCAATGATTGTGTTGGGCTTAAATGATTTGGTTGGATTTCATAAGTTAAACTTTAGACCATATTTAAATTTGGGTTTTGGTTGTTAAACTTCGATTGCATTAATATTGGGCTCATTTGATTCTTTTAGCCCATTTTTTATTTTTATTTTTTTAAGTATACTAAATATATAAACATGTTTTATTTATTTTTAAATAAAAATTAAGAAAAATCAATAAAAATTAGAGAAGTTGCAAATAAAATTCCCTGATTTTACAAAATTTCCTAATTGATCCCTAACTTTCACATTAAAATCATAAAGAAAAACCCACTTTACAAATTTTACAATTTGATCATAATTTATTTGCAGCTCCACCGACGACCTAATGGTGTGCTGCCACGCACCCTGGCAGTCACAAAAGCACCCAATAAACCAAAAATCGTAAAAAATAAAAATCCAATGAAGTTTGAACCTGCAAAATCAACAGAAAAAAATCAAATAGGTGAAAGAAGAGTGAATTTCTTCTACAGCCATTTGGATTAAATTCAAATCGTAATTGATATTATTAATAAAGTTTTAGTAGAATATCATCCGATTCAAACAAAATTATCTTTGTACCATAAAACGAATGAAAATATCTATAATTATATTAAAAAAAAAAAACCAAAAATGAAAATAAATATATAAAAAAGAAACAAAGAAAATGGCAAGCAAGAGTGCAAACTCATCTTAGATTTGGTAAGGCTTGATTGCTGTGTTTAATGTAGTCAATACCATATTATATATGTTACAATGGAGATTTTGATGTTAATACCCACTAAATGATATTAGACATAGTTCGGATATAGATGGTATGCCATAGGGTCATCGATATAGTGATTTATCAGTTATCGTTGTCGGACAATTCAGGATGGCTGAATAAAAAGTTCAGGCAATTACTAAAACCATCGTTACTAGGCAATCCGGGATGATTGAATAAATAGTTCGGACAATTACTAAAACAATCGTTGCTAGTCAGCCCAAAATGACAAAATAAAATAATCCTAATTTCTCATAGATGTGAACTTATTCGATAAATAGATTCGAGTATCCGTTCTAATATTTATCGCTGGATAATAAAGACCAAAATGAATAAACCTGGGGAGTTAATATTGAAGTGTGCAATTAAAAAGGAAAATTGATGAATGATATGATTAATTAAAGTGCTAAATATTAATGTAATTGATACTTGTTATATACATATATATTTACTTTGGTTAATTTTTAATGAAATGAATTTGAATTATAATAGCATCACTGAGTATTCAATACTCAGGGTATGATTTTTGTTTATTTTATGCACAAATTGCAGACGAGGTTTTTCTCAGGTTTGAAGTGTCAAAGTATTCATTCTCAACAACTTAGCTCAAGAATCATTTGGTTATCTTTTTTGTATGCATATATGTGTTTAAGTTGGAATCGCATACACCTAGGTTGTTTCGGTTATGTTGGTTAAATGGCCATTTTAGTATATTGATATTTAGCCTATGAAGTTTTATAAGATGAACTTTAATCTTTAATTAATAGATAACCATGCTAGTTTATACAAGTTTGATTATGAGAAATAGATAGTTAAATGTTGATGCATCGGTGATTATGATTTGACAATGTTTGATTGTGTTTAGATGTGTTTGATGGTGTTACTTTGATGTAAAATTTAGATACACTTAAAGGAGCCACTTGGTTTAGTTTGGGCATTTGAAAATGTGCATTTAGGAACGTTTTACCATTGCATCTTGAGACAGTATGATCATGTCTCGAGACCATAAGAACAAATTTTACTTTATATTTAGACCTACATGCTTAGTGTCTCAAGACAATCCTATTTAAATCTAGAGACAAGTGGCTTTCATCTCGAGACCAATAAAATTCGAAGCTAAATTAGTTTTGTCCTACTCTGAGTCTTGAGACAAGAGCCCCTTGTCTTGAGACATCCAAACATCGAAGCTAAAATAAATAAAAAAAATATGGGAGGTTGGTCTCGAGACTCAGTCTTGAGATATAAGGGATCTTGCCTCGAGACAGCACATCTAATGCCTCAAGACATATTGACATCGAAGTAAAAATACCTAAACTAAAATAAGGTCTGTCTCGAGACAATAAGTCCTCTGTCTCAAGCCACAACATTGAAATTGGATAGTTGAGTTTAGATTTGATTCCTAACTCTAATTTTAATTTTGCTTAACCCCAAAGCATGATGATTTGAATCTTAAATACTATGAATGCATACATGTGTGTGAGTATGATTATTGATCTAAATTGGTTTGCACGATGATTGTGATTTAAATATAATGGTTATATGAATGAAATAGTTTGAATTGCTTCGACAATGTAATGTAGCATTACGCATTCGAATCCAATTATTGGGTGGGTGTGGGGTGTTGCAAAATATAATTTTTATTTTTTTTTAGTGCCGACTAGTACAGGTGAAATCCATCGATACACACCAGTAACCTAAAATATTATAAAAAATTTACTCACTCTCTAACTTTTTGGAAATTCTAATTAAATCCTAAAAAAGTTATGAAAATTTTAATTAAATCCTTTAAATTTTGTAAAATTTCCATTAATTTTCTCAATTTTTAAAAAATAATTAGACCCCATTTAAAAAAAATCTCATTAAACCCTAAAATTTTCAAAAAAATTTAATTACACCCCTCCAAAACTTATTGCTACATTCTGTCACTGATATATAGTATCCAAAATTTAAACATAAATTTTCTTTTTTTATCATTACACTAAATACTTAGAGATACCATTGTGATGTTTTTGTACCATTAAACTTTCTCTTCAAAATTCAGACACCCAAAGATCAAAGATTGTAAAAGAAAAAAGAAAAGCTTAAAAGATGGATAGTCTTTTGTCTACATCTATCCTAGGGAACCCCTGGTCTAACAAATTAAGAAAAAGAGCTTCCTATGTACAAAAACAAAATGTGGGTTAACTGATTTATATATCTGCTTTTGCTGCACCCGTCCTTCATCTTTTGCTTTAAGGGGGATCATGGCTTCTGTTTTTTTTTTTCCTTTTATTTTTAAAATTAGTAGAACATTGTTGTTCCCAATGATTTTTGTCTGAAATGATAGTAAAAAACTAACCCTAAAAAGTAAAGGGTTTCAAAAGTTCATTACTTCATTGGAACATGAGTTGCCTCGTACAACACAATACATTGACCAAAACATGACCCGATCTCAACAACTAACATTAAATAATTATAAATATATAACTTTTATCGTTAAAATATATACATTGGATAATGATTAAAATGTTATTATTTTATAAAATAAATTATATTATTTCGAATATATTTTATTTTATTTTATATAAAAATAGAAAAGTATATACATAATGAGATTTGAATCAAAACATTATTGTTTTGAACATTTTTACTTCATCTTTTCATTCTTGGTATATTTTATATATTTCTATTTATTATTTATAACGTGAATGTATTATAGTCTAATTAATATTAAGTCTTTAATAGAATTGACGTGAGATGTTTTAATTTAAACCGACCAACAAAAGAAGAAAGGAATCTTTAATTCAAATTTGTACACAAAAGAAAAATGGATTATATATAGATGCGAATTTGATGTAAGCGTAGGATCTTCCCTTGTATATTACCATCAAATCGGCTAGCAAAATTCATATACTTATGGCTATGCCTATGTATGATAGCATTGAAGATTGAAAAAAAGTTGATTAATTGAGTTAAAATTGGACATGCATCGTAGTTTCATTACCTTTATTCGAGTTTCTCGAAAATTTAGAAGAGAAAAAAAGGTCATGCATGCATGCATTATCATATAACTGAGACAAAATCCTATTGAGATCATAATTGACTATAACCCTAACGAAAATATCACACTCAGCGGAGCATAATTAATTGTCATTTAAGTTCTAATTAATGTAAATGAAATATCCAAATGGTGAATTTCTTCCTTGTGCCACACTAGGGGTTCATCCTCTCTGTCTGAAACGGGGCTCTTCTTGGCGACGGCCTTTCCGGCTTAGGCGACAATTCAAATTTCCTTTCATCAATGCTGTCATTGGAAATTCCCGGCTTCGTGTCGTAAATGTCTGATAACGATTCTAGCTTACCGATACCACTGGTATCGATAGAAGGCGGTCCGATTTGAATGACACCGGTTTTGAAAGGATCATCTTGTGGTCCTAAACACGATGGAGCCATTCCCAAGTCTTGTAATCGAAGCTCGTCGGACCAAAGTAAAGGACTCTTCCCGGTACCCCCGCCGCCACCGTAAGGGCCATGCCTCTTGTTTGACATGAAATGGCCATCAAGTGATGGTGATGATCTCTCCACGTTGTGTTGAATATCAAGGTGTTGGTCACCTCCATATATATTAAGGTCTTGAAATGGTGGGTAATTGAGAGTAGGACCAAAATTATCTTTCATGGCACCATCCATGTGAGGAAGAACACCTCGATGATTTCCCACACCCTTATAGCCTCCGGCTGCACCTCCGGCCGCCGCCATGTTTTCACCGGCAAGGGTTTGACAAGCCTTTTCTAATATAGACTGCATATACTTGCCTTGAGCCTCAATCCTCAGTTGAAGGTGTCTTTGAACCTACCATGCACTGATAGTATATAATTCTATGCGTTGTAAGTTAGATAATAACAAATCACTAAAAGTTTTTGAAAAGTAAACCCAAGTGATTTCATTTTTAATGACTTGTTATTATCTGATCCACTGGTAATATATAGAAATATTACAAGATAATATATAGAATTACATTGAGATGAGGCAATTCTCTGCATACCTCCAATTGTTCATGAAGTCTTCTTTGCACTTCCATTTGCATCCTAATGGCATACCATGTGTGAGCTACTGCTTTTATATAAACATTTACATTTCATAAGAAAATATGAACCCTACACCCCTAATTCTTTTTAAAACACCACTATATATATATATGTATATATATACTAAAATTTGTCTTGAAAACCTTAAATAAAGGAAATATATATATATATATATATATATATATATATAAGAACTGAATCAGTACGTACTCATTCATGCTACGAGCCATCATGCCAGATGAAGAAGCAGAAGTTCTTTGAAGATCTAGCCATGTCAAACAGAAAAGAAATCATATATATGTATATGTATACAATAGCTTATAAAAAAAACCCCAAAAAAGAAAGTTGATAAAAGAAAAGAAAAACCCTAGAAAGTAGAGTCCACCTGATCTCTTACCATCTTTTATAGAATGATCATTGAATTCCTTGTGAGGTTGCTTTCCAAGCCTGAATTTCTAATATATATACAGCGAACAACAATTAAAATCATATATATTAAAGGAAAATGAAATCAAGGGCAACCCTACATATAAAGTGTAAGCAAACCTGGAGATGGCTCTTGAGGTGATAAAGTGTAAGACCCTTGACCCCCATAACTCTCATGATTGTTTTTGGAGTTGCCTCTGTCATGTTCAAAGTTATATATATGCAAATTGATCATAACATGTAAAGAAATGAAAAAGGGTATTGTTGTTTAAAGAAGATAAGAAGGGAAGAGAGAGTACTGTCAGCTCCTCCGAGCTGAGTAACAGCATCGACGAAACGGTCGTGGAGCTCGACGGTCCAACGGAGACGAGGCTTGGGATCAGTGGTGAGGACGAGACCAGAGTCGGGTTGAACGCACATGGGTCGATTATCGTGGTGGGAATTCATGGTTGAGGGTTTCTTTGGTTGGAACATTCTTTCTTTCTATCTAGCTATGCCTAAAGCGGCTGTGCTGTGAGAGAGATTCAAAGAACAAATGCGATGCTAATTAGGTGCGTTTTATTTTGAAGAAGATGATGAAAAGGAGAGTTTTTTTTTTTTTTTTTCAAGTACGGTGTATGAAAGAATATTTAAGCCACTGCAAAGTTTCTCCACGCATTAAAGAAAAAGCCAAATTTATAATATTATGCATTATCGTAAAAAATATATAAAATAATCTAAGTTTCAACTTTTGACAAATATTGTTAAGCGGGAAAATCACGAATTTTAAATATAGACTATAAAATGACTATTGAAAATACCAATATATATATACATATATTCTTAAAAGAGAATCAAGTTCAAATCTTAGAGATAATATTATTAAGAAAGACAACTACAAATTCTGAGAACATAAACAATAAAATAAACATGAAAATATCAAATATATATATATATATATATATATATATATAACATGCAACCTCCTAAAATAAATATAATTCTTTACACTATTAGGGAACAGATAATGTTATTTAAAATAAATTTGTTTATTTTTATAAAAATAATGCATCATCATTTAACTGATCATATATAAAATTTTACACCATTAGTGAATCTAATTTTAACCTTAATTCATACTTTTTATCCAACAGAAATATATAGTGTTATATTTAATTTCACAAAAAAATTAATAATCTCATAATCATATTTCATCAGTTTAATTTCACATAATTTAGAGTGATACATATTGCATACAAATCATTAGTGTTTCAGACTTAGTAAGGTTTAATTATGTCATCAGTCTCGATAGTTTAAAATTCTAATTTATCTACTTTTACTTTTAATAACTTAGCCTCTCCTATTTAAAAATTAAAGTTCAATTGATAAATATGTTAATAGATTTTCATTAAATTTGAATAAATTGGATTTTAATATTTAAAATTAAAAATTCAATTGATAACATATATTCAAATTTAATAGAAATCAATTAATGGTGTAATTAATTGGATTATAATTCTTAAATCAAACAAAAGATTAAATATTTAAAATTAAAAGTGAAGGGACTAAATATCAAAATTCTAAAAAATACGGAGACTTGAGTCCATAATTAGACCATTTAGTAATCTAACCTATCTATCATCATCAAAAGAAGAGCATAACTTTATGGAGTTATTCTTCTATACCATGTGAAAGCTTTTTGAGTTTTAGGATATGACTAAGACACCTCATGCAATCATCATGAAGCACATTCAACATCTTCATGGCCATCCTCTTTTACCCTTTTTCTCATTAAATTATAAATTATTTAAGATCTTCTTGCATGCATACATACATGAGCCATTTTTTGTTGGTTTTATGGCACAATTCCCTTTATAGATTATAATGAAGTTTTAAAATATGCATGGCCTATGAATGATACGGTTTGAATGACATAAAAATCCTTTATGTCATTACCAAAAAAAAGGTTGTCATCATTCTTGACAACAAAATCTTATGTCTTAATAGATTCTTAGCCCAAAGTTATGTATCAATTACCAAGTAATCAAGCTTTAAATCATTAATTTCATTGGTCTTTAATCAAACTTGTTTTGCCATTTCTTTATATAAATGTTTGTGTATATATATATATATATATATATAATCCCTCTAGCTCTTCTATGCTTTTGTTCCATTTTCAAATGTAAGAATATTAATAATTTTCGATTTTTAAAAATAATATTGTGAAAATTTTACTCAAGATTAAATTTGACTCTAAATTTAATTAAGATTTAATGTAAAATTTTACTCGAGATTAAATTGATTCTAAATTTAATTAAGATGTAATGTAATTATAATTAAAAGAAAATATTTTAGCAGTGTTGGAGTAATATATATATATATATATATATATATGCAAATTTATTTTGTACTTTTCCATAATTAATAAGATTCAAATTTGAAGTCAATGGGTATATCACTTGACATTGATATGTGATTCCCAATTGCATTGTCTCTTATATATAAATATATATTTAATAAACCCCATATAAATAAAATGATAAAAATAATGAAGATTTCCTTTTATTTGGAGATACAAGGAATTGTAACTTATAAAATTAGGTACTTAATAACGCATCAATCACAAATTCGTATTAACTTAATCGATACTAATGTTATTATAGAAAGCGAGTATTTATTATTATATTTAAATGTTTTATTGAACTGATGTTATTTTTAATTGGATCACCAACTCAAGAATAAATTTATCAAAAGTCTTTTACTTTTAATAAGTAATAGATATTATTTTGAAGGTAATTTTATCTTTTCATATGAAGTTTAAAAATTACTTACACATAATTAGGCTTGAACCAAAACATTGTGATATTTGATCTTTTAACTATATCATTTCAGTCAAACCCATTTTTATGATATTATATTTTCATCCACATCATTGTATGTGAGATAAAATCTAGTAAATAATTAAGGGTTTTAGAGATTTTGGGAATAATTTTAAAATGTATCAAAAGAAATTATTTGAATGCAAATATTGAAAAAATTAAAAGGTGAAGAGGGAGGAGCTTTGGATGGCAAGCAAGTAGTAGTAGTAATAGTAGGGGACCTTTCTTCTAAAGCTTGATGGACCTCATTGATCACTTTTGTGGAATAGAAGACTGTCCTCCCATGCATACAAATTACACTTGAATGCCAATGGCTCAAATCTAACAAAAAAAAAAAGTCACACATGACCCCACCTTATTGTAAAAGAAGTGCTAAAAATCAAGAAATAACACAATATATAAATAAGTTAACCTCAAATGTAAAGAAGCTCCATGCAAAGATGTCAAAATATGGTGGGTGGTGGTAAAAAAAATCTAGATACCCCAATTAGTCCCCATTTCTACAAATTTAGGCCATTGGCACCCTCAAACATCAATTGGTTCTGTATTCACAGAATTCTCCTACTATAAGGATTCAAACAACTTATATGTGTACATCTATCATGAAACTAATTTTATATTAGCATAATCAAGGTGGATCCAAGAGGGTAGATAAGGGTTTTGATCCTTTTGATTTGTATAATAAAATTACATTTTAATCCTCTTAAAAGTCAATAATTCAATTCAATCCTTTCTGATAGAAGATTTCTAGCTTTGACTCCCCAAAATTTATAATTTAGATTCTTCTATAGATTGGTATGGTATAATTGATGTCCTTTTATAATACAATCAAGCAAAGCTGAAAGTTTAACAATCAAGCTCATTGTGTTTCCAAACCATAACCAAAAAAGTTGGGTGGCTTAGTATTAAGGCCATGTTTGCTTGAATTTCAAGCGTCTTTTTTTTTTTTTTTTCTCTTATGTGCTTTTGGGGAATTTATTCTTTAGAATGAATATATTCCTTTTGGCCAAAGGCAAACGTTGCGTGGCCCATCTTTATTTTTACAACAATAGGGGTATACTTTACACGGCTTGTCTCTTTTCTTACATCGTCCCTTGGTAGGTGTTAATGGGGATGCTGCAAAATCTACATCATAGTAATGGCTAAAATACTCTGAACTTTTTTTTGGGTCAAAATATGTTGTTAGTATCTATACTTTTATAGAATTTCAGATTTAGCCCATATACATTAAGGCTCCATTTGTTTCACTGAAAATAACTTCCGAAAATGATTTCTGGAAAATGATTTACTTTCCTGGAAAAGTTAATGTTTTTGGTGTTTGGATGAATCTATGGAAAATATTTTTTGTTGTTTGGTAGATTTTTAAAAATATTTCATAAAAGTTGTTTTCAATTAAACAAACATACATTTGAGATTTTCTTATTTTTCATTGTTTAATTGAATTTATTTTATCTATAATTTTATATTTTACATTGTTTTTGCATATATTAAAAATAAAATGTTAAATTCAGATTCAAGACAATGTCATTTTTAATTACATGACTAATAAGTGAGTATTTTTATTTAAAATGTGACATCAACAAAATTGACAAAAAATTAACGATATCAACAATTGGACTTGATTTTCAAATTTGAAAAGTAAAGGGACTAAATTCTTGAAAATAAAAGCACAAAGACTAAATTACGATCTGTGAAGTGTATATAGACTTATGACATATTTTAACATTTATACTACAAAACATTTATTATTAATATATTTATAATTGTAATAAATATTTATTATTAAAATATTAATATTGAATATTTTCAATAAAATGTAAATAATATTTTTAAAATTATTATTTTTAAATTTTATATTAAAATAAAATTGAAATATTAAATAATTTATTAAAATAATAAATTATATTTATTATATTAATAATTTATTATATGACTAAATATAAATAATTAAATATGCATGTTTAATAATATTGAAAAATATAGTATTTTAAATATTTTTAAAATAAAATAAAATTTATTATCAATATAATAATATTAAGCTTGATTTAAGTTAATTTTATAAAAAAATAAAATTATCAATAGATGAGCTCTTTTTCGAAAAATGACTTACGTTTTTCAAAATGGTAAATTATTTTACAAGAAAAATAGCTTATTTTACATTGACCTGTAAGTCATTTTCCGTTGACCAAACTATTTTCTGTGAAACAAACACAAAAAAATGCAGAAAATATTTTCTATAAAATATTTTACACGTAAACAAACGGACCCTAAAAGTTAAAAGTTAACTTCCTAGCTTAATTATTAACATTGTTAGTATTTTTTCATATTTTGTCATTCATATGCTATGTCATATGATGGCAGCTCAGTCAACATGTTAAGTTAGCAAATTTTGATGAAAAAATATTGGTGATAGTAATAATTGAATTGAAAATTTTAAATTGAAAAAAAAAATAAGAATACTCCAGGGGTGAAGCCAAAAAAAAAATTGGGGGGAAAATTAAATAAATAAAATTTCACTATAATAGCCTATATATTTATAATTTTAAAATTTTTTATCATTTTTAGAGGTTAATATAAAATATTATTATTTTTTTGAATAAAATGACTGGGCTCATTATTAATATAATAAAATCACTATCCAATTAACATTTGGGCTCAGGTCCGTCTGCCAATACAAACAAAACAAAACTAAATTGGGCATCCTTATTCCCTAGCCCATTACTGAAAAAGAATGATGAAAGACAATAAAGAATAAAAGATGAAAAAACAGAAAGGAAATCAAAGAAAATCTCCCAGTCACATCTAACAGCCTGGCCATTTAATGCTTAACTCGTCCTTTCACGTCCCAACAGCTACGCTTAAACAGATAGCCATTCCCAAAGATATCAAATCTTGCTACCCTTAATTTCTCTCTAGTCCTTGCCCATTCGTCTTCAATCCGGGGGCTCTCTCCATATTCCCTCTGGGTCTGCTGCTCTATGGATCGCCGTTTCCCTTCCTAGGTATGAGTCCTCCATTCGCTCTAGCGCTTCTTTTGCTAGATTATGGGCTTGAATGTTCTTCGTTTTGTGGATAAACTTGAAAGTAACGTCTTGAACCCTAGATTTTCTGGTCCATATATCATATATAATCGTTCCAAGAACCGACTTGTCCATTTTTGTCGTTTGGCATTTTTGAATAACTGTTTTCGAATCCCCCTCTATTGTTACTGTTGATAGCCTCATTTCTATTGCTAACTTAATGGTGTCTAATCTTGCGAGAGCTTCTACTGCGAACGGGGTGGGGATATCCTCATGTATAATTGTCTTGAGGCTTTTAAAGCTCCCATCTGGTCTCAAACAACTTTACCTGAGGTAGATCTAGCATTCCTTCTGTCAAAAGCGGCATCAAACTGAACTGTGATGCCTCCCATCGCTCCATTATAACTATTGACCCTTTTGGTAGAAAAGGTAAGTGTTTTCATTCGGATCCCATCCAATTCTACTATGTAGCTGCTGACTTTCCTTGCTAAATCCCTAACTGGTATGATCTTCTTTTCATGTACGAGTTGATTTCGAAAACTCCATATGCACCATAACGCACAACAAAAGAACTGACACTGCTCCATTATACTCCTTTCAAAAACCCAGGTTAGCCATTCCCAAAAACTTTGATTACCATGAACTATAGTCCAATAAGATTCCATATTTCACTGGTTGCAAGACAAAATCTAAAGATATGGTTACTGTCATCCTCTTCAAGTCTGCACCGAGGACCCGAACGTTCTCTATTATTGACTTGGATCTTAGCTTTACTAAGGAAGGAATGTAGCTCCAGGAAATTCACCAAACTAGTATCTTAATTTTACCTTGTAGCTGTAAATCCCATAATTTTTTGTAGAAGTTTCTTGTTTCGGGCTGTAATAAATAAATATTAGGATTCAAGCTAGAATAATGTAATAGTTTATAGGCGCTTCTTACTGAGAACTCCTCTGAAGGTTTATCTTTCCACACCTGAAAATCAGCATGTTCTGTCTCGGCTAAAGGAATCTTTAGAATTTTTTAAGCTATGTTTGATTGAAAGGTATTGTTGATCAGATCTCGTTTCCAAGTCCTACTAGTACTATTGATTAAATTCGAGACTAATAATACTTCACTGTTTGTCTCTCTACCTTGCCTACCAATGGCTTCACATTCAGGAATCCAACAATCAGTCCAGACATCAATCTCAGTCCGTCGTTCGACTCTCTAACACAGCTCATCCTGAATGAGCCCTCGCGCTGCCCAGATGCTCTTCCAGGTATATGAAGGTAACCAACCCAACTGTGCGTTTAAAAAGTTTGATTGCGGATAATATTTGGCTTTAAAAACTCTGGCTAATAATGAACTAGGATTATTAATAAGGCGCCAGCCCTGTTTAGCTAATAACGCAACATTAAATTGGAAAAAATTTCGAAAACCCATACCTCTAACTTCTTTTAAAGAACACATATTTCTCCAAGAACACTAATGAATTCCTTTCTTCCCACGACCCTTTTGCCACTAAAATTTGGCTACAATGCCTTCCATTTCCTCATATAGTGTCTTTGGTAATAGAAAACAGGCCATTGAGTAAGTCGGTATCACTTGTAAAACTGCTTTAATAAATATTTCCTTACCACCTTGAGACAGTAACCTCATACTCCAATTATCAATCCGCTGTTGTAACGTCCCCTAACCCTATATCGTCACCGGAATAGGGTTACGAGACATTACCAGTCAGTACAGTCCAATTCCAGTCATTAATTAAAATAAATATTCACACACATCCTAGTTTTAAGATGTCGTCCCTTTAATGGGCCCTCGCGGTCCAATATGAACAGTAAATTCAATTCGGGACTAATTTAGAATCACTACGAATTTTTAGTAAATTTCAAAATTCATACTACATACCGTTGCCAACCATAATTTACTCATTTCATCAATACTTTTACAACCTAAATGACTCTCATTAAACATACTGGGTACATGCCATTATCAATACTCAACATACTTTACCTTAATGAATTCGGGATCATCTTGGGATGCTGATTCAACGTACTATCTTTACTTAACTGCAAGACGGCAACAAATCAGACTGTACGCTGAGTATGGTATACTTAGTGGTATTTCTATAATCCGAACAATTAATAATATAACAAATACTTAAGATCATAATAACAATTACAATTATTCAATTATTTATTCATAGATAAATTTCAACTACTTACCATATAAATTTTATACAAATCATATAATAAACACAATAACATAATTGTTCAATTCTTAACTAAATCCATTATTATTTACTCCATTCTTTCACTTACTACTCGGTATAGCTTTCCTTAATTTACTCACAATTCAATATCATTAAACTATATTCAACTATATACTTATCAATCATATTCCATTTTAATTCATTTCAATAACAGTCAATTTCATTTATATCATATCAACTTACTATCCCTGATAGCTTTCAGTAAATACATACGATTCATATATCTCAAATCACATTTCAATTCATCAAGTGGCATCATATATCATCAATTCGAACTCCAATCATTTTATGAACCTTTGGTTCATATTTTCAATTTCATATATAAATTTTCATTTCTCAATTCAATTTCTCGTTTCATTTCAATAGCTTGATCAATCAAATTTATTCGATTTATCTTTCACTTATTTACCCCTATTAACAAACCCGGACTTTGACGGATACACGGATTCCAACCCAAACACACCAGTACGGCACATTGTGCCTAAAAACGGTACATAGTACCTGATCAGTATACGACACATAAAGTGCCTAAAACGACACACGAGGTGCTTGATACGACACACGAGGTGCCTAAAATACGACACATAAAGTGCCTGATCGATAAAGCCGACAAATCCCGTACACTTCCAGATCTTATGGCATGCCAATTATATCCGACTCAGCCCGATTAGTTAATCAGGTATTTCATTCACTTTCTCAATTTAATAATTCTTTCATCAATATACCATTCTGATAATCACATATATTCACCCATTTTCACAATTCATACAATTTCATTCAATTCAACAATATATTTCAATTATTCACATTAATTCATAATTCAATACAATTCAATTCACTTTTCAATATCAAATATTCAAATATCACAATCTCATATATTCATATCAATTTCCTCATATTTCTAATCAATATATTTTCAATATAATATTCATTCAATATTCAAATTTCTACATAAATCATATATATTATATAATTCAATCAATATAAATTCAATCAAAATAATTTCAATCAATATAAATTCAATAAATTCATCACATACCAAAATCAATCCATTCCAATTGTAAAACATCATAATTCTAACACTAACAATTGCCATATGTATATAAATATAAAAAATAATAACTAAGTTCGGATTATAGAAATACAAACCATAATTTTTTAGCTAATTCCTGTTGACTTTGTCTTGTCCTTTCTTAGCCGAGATTTCCAGTACCACATTGACTACGAAATTAATACAATTCATAATCATTAATACATTACTAATTTATATCTTGAGTTACAGAATTCTAAATTAAGATCCGCTAATTTTTCCTGAAACTAGACTCACGAATCTTCTTACAATAAAATTTTCAGAATTTTTGGTTTAGCCATTAAGTACAGTTTATTCTTTAAATTCACCCTTATTCTGTTGTCTGACAGTTTCGTCCCTTCTTCAGTAAAAATTAATTATCTCACAGTACAAAACTCGGATAATATTCCCGTTGATTTTTCCTGAAAATATACTCATTAGGGATTCTAAACATATAACTTTAAGCCTCTAATTATTTTTCTTCAATTTTTGGTGATTTTCCAAAGTCAGAATAGGGGAACCCAAATTCATTCTGACCTTGTCTCACAAAATTCATTATATCTCATAATTTACAATTCAATTGCTTATATCGTTTCTTCTATAAGAAACTAGACTCAATAATATTTAATTCCATATTTTATTCATCCTATAATTCAATTTCTACAATTTTTGGTGATTTTTCAAACTTAGACTACTGCTGCTGTCCAAAATAGTCTTAGTACAAAATGTTGATTTACTTTAATTTCAATTTAATTCTAACTAAATTCACTTACTTTTCTATCTTAATTCATACTTTATTTCTACTCAATTTTAACCAAACTTAGACATAATTATCTATTTTTCATCATAAAACCATAATTTTGAAATTCTTTCAATTTAGTCCTTAAAGCATAAAACTTATGAATCACTTTACAATTCAATCCTTATATCATTTTTAACTTGAATTTCTATCAATTTAGCCCTTAATTCATCATTTTATTTAACATGGACAATATCTAGAAATCTAATAACTATCAAAATATCAACTTAATTTCATCAAAAATTTGTTCTAAAACGTCTAAAACATCAAAATTAAGTAAAAAGGGCTTTGATTGACTTACCTATTAAAGCTTAAAGCTTCAAACCTTCAATTTTCCCTTTTCTCCCTTCTTTCTTTCTTTTTCTCCCCTGCTCTCTATTTCGTTTCATTCTGTTTCTATTTCCTTTCATTTGCTTCTTTAGTTTATATATATAATATAATATAATATAATATAATTAAAACATAAAGTATCTTTATTATATAATAATATAATAATATAATAATATACTAAACATAAAAAAATCAGATTTTCTTCACGATAAGCGCCTTAATTTATACTTTTTATATAATTGCCCTTTTAGTCCTTTTTATTTTATTTTAATCTATAATTCAACTTTCACACTTTATTTAATTTGGTCATTTTACTTAATTACTCTTAATTAAATTAAATTCACTTAATTAAACTCTAATCAACCACTCATTTTACTTCGTAAATATTTTTAATAAATATTTACGAATCCATTTTTTAGAAACGGAGACCTGAAAATACACTTTTTCGGTAACGATAAAATTCAGGTCATTACAGCTGTTTTATTCTGTCCTTCAATGCTTGAAAAGATTCTTTTTTCCTTCTCCCAACTAAACTTGGCATCCCTAAATACCTTTCTAATTCATTGGAGCTGCGGATTCCCAATTGGGTGATCACCATTTGCCTAATTTCCTCAGATATGTTACTACTAGAAAAGACTGCCGATTTTTCAAAATTTATGCACTGTCCTGAACTATTTTTATACTCTCGCAAAATCTGCTAGATTGCGCTTACTCCCCTTCTTGTTGCTTCTTCGAACAGTATGCAATCGTCAGCAAATAATAAATGAGACACCCTAGGGCCATTTCTACTAGCTTTGACACCTTTTATAACTCCTTCGCCAGTAGCCATTCGTATTAGACCTGATAGACCCTCTCCACATATCAAGAATAAAAAAGGGCTTAATGGATCTCCTTGCCTAAGTCCCCTTATTGGATAGAAACTATCTCCCTTATTACCATTAACCACTGTTGAATACGAAACACTAGAGATACATTTCATAATAGATTCAATCCATTTTTGAGCAAAACCTATTCTACTCATGATTTCTTGAATAAAATTCCATTCTGCTCGGTCATAGGCCTTACTCATATCTAACTTGACTATCATAAATCCCTTCTTCCCCCCTCTCTTTTGTTTCATCGAATGTAAAATTTCATATGCCACTAGTGCATTATCTGTTATGAGTCTCCCTGGCACAAATACGCTCTGTGCTTCATCAATACATTTATCAATAACCCCTCTAAATCTATTTGCAATCACCTTTGCCACAATTTTGTAAATAACATTACATAGACTAATTGGCCGAAAATGAGTCAGATTAGAAGGATTAATAATCTTTGGGATCAACACAATCTGAGTTGCATTAATTGAACTAACCTCCATCTCTCCATTCAGAAAATTTAGGCAAAAGGAATCAACGTCACTCCCAACGATATCCCAGCATCTTTGATAAAAAAGAACTAGAAATCCATCTTCCATTGGTGCCTTTGTGGACCCCATCTCAAATAAAGCTCCCCGAATTTCCTCTCCCTCATAAGGTGCTAAGAGCTTACTATTATATTCATCAAAGATACAACGATTAATACCCAAAAATACATGTTCATTAAAAGTAGTCCTCCCTACTTTAAACAAATTCTCGAAATACACCCGTGCAATGTCCTCCATTTCCCGAACATCTTCCGTAATCTCTCCATTGTCTTTCTGTAGCTTCTTAATCTGATTCTTCCTCCTCCTTTGTGTTGCATGACTATGAGAAAAAGCTGTGTTCCTATCGCCAAGTTGCAGCCAGTTTAACAGAGCCCTCTGTTCCCAGTAATATTCTTCATTTTCAATTTCAAAGTTTAGCTGAATTTTTGTGTTAATCATGTCAGCTAAATTTCCCTCATTCCTTTCAGCCTCTACTAATTCTGATAATTTCTTTGTTAATATCTCCTTCTTCCAATTCCTATTCGTTCGAATCTTCCCCGCTCACCTTTTCAGTCATGTTCTCAAAAACTCAAGCTTTTGCAAAAGATCTCCTACTACCCTTCCCCAAAGGTTTTTAACTTCTTCATTAAAAGAGTCTTCTAGAATCCACCATGCTTCAAATTTGAAAATAACTTCTCTTCTCTTAGCCTCTTCTTTACGAGTCTCAATCAAGAGAGGGCAATGATCAGAGAAAAAATTAACCAGATGTTGAACTACCACTTCAGGAAACAAAGCCATCCAACTTGCATTAGCAACCCCCCATCAAGTCGTTCTCATATATTTGTCTCAGGAAGATTCCCCCTCTCCCAAGTAAACCACCTCCTCGAAAAACCCATATCATTTAGTTGACAGTCCTCTAGCGTTTTTTGGAACAATTCCATCATTCTTTCTTCTTAGGTACGCCTCTCTGTTTTTCGAAACCATACATAATTTCATTAAAGTCCCCACAAACAAACCAAGGGTATCTTCATTGCAAGTAAGAGTTTTCAGTACAGCCCAAGAGTCTTCTCTATCTCAAGCATAAAGGGTATCATAGAAGCCCGTAAAACGCCACTTCCCACTAATTTTTACGTCTTCCACGATCACATCAATGTGCCTCTTGGAAAAACTTTTAAGAGTTATCTCAATATCGTTTCTCCATACCCAACACAAGCCTCCTCTTATTCCATCCGAATCAACTTCAATTCCATTTGCAAAGCCACAACTTCTTTAAACTCTTTCCATTTGTAAACTACAAAGTTTAGTCTCTATAAAGAAGACTAATTGGAGATTAAAAGTCTTCAGCGAATGTCAAAGTCTCCTGATTGTTCGAGGTCTTCCTAAACCCCAAACATTCTAACTTAAAATTTTCATTGCGTTCGGTCGGCTTGTCTTTTGGCAGTCGCCGATAATATAAGATTGCGTTCCTCCACTTTCCTATTTCTGGACAGCACCTTACTGTTATCACCATTTTTTGATATAGCCCGGACAGTAAAAAGGATCTAGCCGGGACGGGTGATCCTATCCTGATATAGCCCTCCCGAAAAATATGTGGAAAATGGATTTAGCCCGGACGGGTAATCCGAATTAGGGTCTCAATTTAGCTTTGGACTGTAATTCAGATCCAAGCTCATTAGAGTAATTGTCGTTGTAAGGGATTTAGCCTGGACTGGTAATCCCGACAATACTCTATGAGTTTATATTGCAGGGGATTTAGTCTGGACTGGTAATCCCGTTGCAAGGTTGAGGTTCGCGGGAGTGTGCTCTCTGAAATAGAAATGTGCGCACATGAATATGATTTGACGGACCCGGAATTGTACACTAAAAGTGTACCTCTGAAAAATCCATTGAAATTTTGATAAATTCAACGGGATAAATATGGAAAAAATAGTAAGGAAATGGAAATCATGGTATTGACGAGCTCATCAATCATGATATATATATTATTGATACATGGAAATTATTGTACTAACTTGAATGTTGAGTTTGTGCATGTTAGGGTAATAATGCATTGAATGGATATATGAATGTTTATTATATTGTATTGAAAATATTAGGTAAGTATAATTCTTGTTACATGAGCTTACTAAGCACAAAGTGCTTACCAGCTTCTTTTTCCTGTTTTGTAGTGTTAAGAGCTCGGAGGTCGGATTTGGTGGAGACACATCACACTTTATCAACCTCGAGATTTCGGTATATAAAGAAACTTTATTTTGGAAATCAATAGCATGTATAAGCTAACAAAGTAAATGTTATCGTGAAATGAATGTAAAGTTAGCTATTAGTATGGTTAACAAACCTGGTTTTAGATATGTGATGACGTTATCTTATAAATATGCATGAATTTATCTTGAAAATATGTTGAATTGATTTGGTTGATGTGGATTGGTCTCAATTTAATATTGCAAGGAAGGTTAGATATTTATAAAGGGGCTATATTGAATATAAAAAAAAAAATTTAATTCGTAAACTCCGGTAATGCCTTGTACCCTATTCCGGCAATGAATACGGGTAGGGGTATTACACACAGAGTACCTCATCGGAACAAATCCGGAACAGTAACAAGAACAATATTCAACACACAAAGTGTTGAATCGATAACGGTAATAGTAACAGTATTCGACACACAAAGTGCCGAATCGATAACAATTCGATAACGATAAGATGAGTCGGCACATAAGTGCTCGATCGAAGTCGCAAAACCCGTAATCTTCCATATCCTATGGCATGCCAACTATATCCGACTAGTTAAGAGGGTATTTAATTCACTTTTCAGTTTTCAATTAATTTATATTTTAATTAATTAACTATATATTTTCAATTCAATATAATTCCATTCACTTTTCACTAATAAATATTTAATTTCACAATAATCACATTTTCTATCAATTTCATCACACTTCCAACTACATATATTTTTCAATATAACAAATATTTATTATTCAATTTCCACATCAATATTCATTTCAATTCAAACATTCATATATATATATTTATAAATCAATTCAATATAATCAATATTCAATCCAATTCAAATAATCATCTCAAAACACCTACTACATATACATATATTAAATAATAAATCCAAAAATTTAAGTATTAAGTTCGGATTATAGAAATACAAACCGTAGTTTCTGAGCTAACTCCCGTTGACTTTGTCTTGTCCTTTCTTAGCCGAGATTTCCGGTACCACATTGACTACGAAAGTAATACAATTCATAATCATTAATACATTACTAATTTATATCTTGAGTTACAGAATTCTAAATTAAGATCCACTAATTTCTCCTGAAACTAGACTCACAAATCTTCTTACCATAAAATTTTTAGAATTTTTCGTTTAGCCATTAAGTACAGTTTATTCTTTAAATTCACCCCTATTCTGCTGTCTGAAAGTTTCGACCCTTCTTCACTAAAAATTAATTATCTTACAGTACAAAACTCGGATAATATTCCTGTTGATTTCTCCTGAAAATAGACTCATTATGAATTCTAAACATATAACTTTAAGCCTCTAATTAGTTTTCTCTAAGTTTTGGTGATTTTCCAAAGTTAGGACAGGGGAACCCGAATTTATTCTAACATTGTCTCACAAAATTCATTATATCTCATAATTTACAATTCAATTTCTTATACCGTTTCTTCTATAAGAAACTAAACTCAATAAGCTTTAATTCCATGTTTTATTCATCCTCTAATTCAATTTATACAATTTTTGGTGATTTTTCAAAATTAGACTACTGCTGCTGTCCAAAATAGTCTTAGTGCAAAATGTTGATTTTCTACTTTTAATTTCAATTTAATCCAAACTAAATTCACTTACTTTTCTATCTTAATTCATACTTTATTTCTACTCAATTTTTAACCAAACTTAGACATAATTATCTATTTTTCATCATAAAACCATAATTTCGAAATTCTTTCAATTTAGTCCTTAAAGCATAAAACTTATGAATCACTTTACAATTCAATCATTATTTCATTTCTAACTTGAATTTCTATCAATTTAGCCCTTAATTCATCATTTTACTCAACATGAACATTATCTAGAAATCTAATAACTTTCAAAATATCAACTTAATTTCATCAAAATCTTGTTCCAAAGCTTCTAAAATATCAAAATTAAGTAAAAAGGGCTAAATTGACTTACCAATTAAACTTTCAAACATTGAAATCTGAAATTTCACTTTTCTCCCTTTCTTTCTTTTCTTTCCTTCCTTGCTCTCTGTTTCGTTTCATTCTGTTTCTTTTCTATCTTTTTTTTCATTTCTTTTCTTTTGTTTTACTTTATATATATATAATATGTTAACTTAATAAATATCTAATTAATATCAAATATTTATTTTACATTTGTATCCATTTATTATCCATACACTTGTCATAATTTAATATATTTATTACATAAAAATCTTATAATATAAATATTTAATTAATAAATATCTTTTATAAATAATAAATATCTACTAATAATTAAATATACATATTACAAATGTATGTATTCAATTTATTACACATGTATTTTATAATTATCACACATTTATCACTATTTTAATTTATTTCATAATATAATATAATATTAATATTAATTAATGATTATAGCAATAATTTAATATTTAAATAAATATCTATTTATTATCAAATACTTGTATTACAAATGTGTATATTTTATTTATACACTTATAGCAAATCATTTTCATACACTTGTCTTTCTTTTATTTATTTATCATATAATATCAATTTAATAATAATAAATACATTAATACTTACTTAAATAATAAGTAAATACATACATGTATTACAAATGTATGTACATTATTTATCACACATGTATTTTATTTTTATCGCACACTTGGCACTCACTTTGGCTTATTTGCTTATTTAATCCCCTCAATTTTCTTTATTCTATAATTAAACTTTCACACTTCATTCAATTTAATCATTTTATCCATTTATCCTTAATTAAGCTAAATTTACTTCATTAAACTCTAATTAACCACTCGACTAACTTCATAAATATTTTTAATAATTATTTACTAATCTATTTTTCAGAAACGAAAACCCGAAAATATATTTTTCTGATAACCTTAAAATTAGGGTCGTTACACTTGATGACCCTTTGCAAATCCATAATATGAAAAAATTGGAACAAATACATTTTCTCTCCTAGATCTCGGATCTGAACGCCCCAAACTGGATGCCACAAATTAGCCAGAGTACTCCTCATTGCTAGAAAGTGAATGACACTAGCGTTTAGAAAAAAACCTACAAGTTGGAAAATCTCTCCCCTTCCTTCTCTGTTAAGATCTGGTTGTATTTGAAAAACTTCATCTTCTTCATCATTAATTGAGAGTTGAGCCAGATCGTTTTCCATCTTTGCAGGTACTATAGCAAGCTATACCTTCTATCAACAATGTACAAGAGAACACAGCCAAGAAGTGCTACCTGCACAGAACAAAACCAAAAATCAAAATCAATAAAACCCTAACAACTTGCCAGAGCAACAGACAGTAACATGCCAAGGACGGCAGGCCTAATTTTTTTTAAAAAAATATTATTATTAGTTTAAAATTTTATAAAAAAAGTTGCTATTTTAAGAGACCAAAACCTCGCCAACCTCTTGACTTAACCACTGGAATACTTAAATTTCAACTTTTAAATTTAAAAATAAATGTAAAATTTAATCAAAATACAGAATCAGAGCATTTTAAGTTTTTGTATTTTAAATTTGAAAAAACACTATGATTAATGATTTGTCAATATTTTTAGAATATTTAATGTTTGGTTTAAAATATTAGCTAATGGGAACTTTTTAGTTTTTCCTGTTTATTTATTTATATGATAATTACTTTATCTATGTTTTGCTTTAATTATAATGTGAATAGTTCCAATAAAAATAATAGTTACGAACATTAATCTCAATAATTCACATCTTGCGATTCAAACTTAAATTATTAAAATCCCAGAAATTTTACACTTGTCAACACAATTAAAATCTCACTTCATCAATATTAAATTGGTTTACTTTCCGAGATATACAATATGTTGCTTTAATTTCTTCTAATTAGATTTATTATTTGTTTAAGCCTAAATAGTTTCATATGAAAATATTCGATAAAAATAAAATTTTAAACAAAAAACGAAGATTAAAGTACTCGGACATCTCTGTATTTTAATAATTAATCACTTTATTATTAAATGGATCAATTTAATCCCTATAATATTAAAAAATTAAATAAATCTAAATTATAGCAAAGTTAACATTTGCTATATAAAAATGTCTTGAAAATGATTTTTCTTAATAGCAGTTTAATTCCAATAAAAAGATTTTATTTATGAAAATTATAAAAATATTAACTCGGTTAAACAGTAAAATATATTTTTTAAACAATAAATGTTTACACAATTTTAATTTGACCTTATTTTATGAAAAATAAAACAATCCGTTTAAAAATAGAAAAAACTAATTTAATCAAATACCCAGGGACATCTCAGATTTGGCTTACTAAAAATGGAGAATTTGATTACCAAAAAACTTTTATTATTTTTCATGTGAATCATTGATTCTCTCTTTTTACTTGTTCCATTTTACCAAGCATTTTTTTCCTAAATAATTTTAAAGTCAAATTGCAATTTCTTTGTCCTTAAGTTCTAAAAATTGGATAAAAATACTATAAACATCTTTATACTAAGAGTAAAATTACATTTTATCCCTTTTATTAAAACAAATAGACAAATTAATCTTTATATGATAGATCAAAGAGCAAATACATCCTCCTATTATAAATTTCATTCATTCTTATTGTTAAAAGCTAGTGCATCTAACAAAATAACAAGGTAAGGACTAATTTGTCGATTTACAAAGACTAATTTTAACAATAAAAATAAATGCAATTGTTAACAAAAAAGACTAATTTACTATTGGATTTAACATATAAAAACTAACTTATCCATTTTTTTTAGTCAAGGAACCAAAATACTATCCACTTTTAGTATAAGAGACTCCATAATATTTTTATCCGCCGTCAAATATCGAACATTAAACTAAAATTCATAGTTAAGAGTGAGATGGTACATAATTCTAAAATTGAAAATTCAAGTTATAATTTATTTTCAAGGATTACTTTGTATATTTCATCCTTGTCAAAATAACCAAGAAAATAAAAATAGAAGCAAAATATAATCAAACTCAATCTATTAATTTAAAAAGAAAATTCACAAACCATATTAACAATCCCATGAAACTAAAAATAATGTGACTTGTGTACCAATTGTCACTAAAAGTCCATATATAATAAAATCACACCAGGTATTTTGCATCTTATTTTTCAGAAAGATCAAACACTTACCTCCGTCATTGGCATCACAATACGGACCGCACTAACGATAGATTGCAAAAATTCCACGATATTATCAACCGTGGCCGGCACTGAGCAGTCCTTTTTTATCATTTATGGCTCCCCAATCACTTGAACTGTCCACTTTGAATGATGCCATTCTCATTCAAGTATTCCACGAATTCATCTATAAGATAGGGCCATGCACCTTCGGCATCGTAGTTCGATAGAGCAGGGTCTACCGTCTGTGTGATAGAAACACATCAAAAGAAGTTAGCACTGCTTTTCATTAACATAGCATTAAAGAAACTCGAGACATGATACGTCATCGCTGCCTTGGGATTAAAATGAAAACCGTATACTTAATCTCGACCATGATTTTTCGAGGACAAATGGATCCTGGTTGCCTGCACAGTTATCATTTAGTATCCCCAAATTGTTATTTTGGATTACAATGAGCCAGACTCGGATATTATGGATATGATACCTTATACCTGAGTCTGAGTGACATAGCCATGTATAACACAACACTTGAATTGCGGAATGTATTATAGCTTAAAGTTATTAATCTAACGTACGGTCGATGATAGAATACGGTTGATTGATTGAAGCCTTTTAACTTACTCTAGCAAACTCCAAAAGTTGAGACCATGTGTCCCGAGAGATCGCTTTGTTATGTCGAGCCTGGTTCAAGTAGCATCAGAGCACAAAATGCAGTTAAAGAATAACTAATCAGTATTGAAGAAATAGAAACAACCTCTTAAAATCTAATAATATCTGACAAAACTTTACAAACAAGGATGAACATGCAATTTTCTGGAGATTCTCATCAATGCAAAAATTGTACCTTTCATGAAAGAAAGAACTAAATAAAGAGCACCTCGAATTTCAGATTCTTGTAAAATATTCAGCCATAATTTCATGCCAAACAAGTTTTGTATCAGTGTTGATAGTCTAATTTAAATTTATACAATGAAAATTATAGCAGTTGAGCTATACTCTAAGTCTCTATACTATTTGTACATTTGAAATTCAGTCCTATTTTTATTTCAAGAAATTTAATCCCTCTACCTTTCAGATTAAAAAATGCAAGTCCAGTTGTTAACACTATTAAATTTCTTCTGTCAAATTTAGGTTCATTACATCACCATTTTTTTAGTTACATGGCTACCAAGTCAATTTTTCTTTTTTAATTTCAAAATGTCACACAAATAAATATAACAAAAAAAAATTTAAAATATTTGCAATTATACCTGAATTTTAAAATATGAAAAGTAGAGGGATTAAATTCCTGGAAATACAAGAACAGGAATTAAATTCCAAATTTATGAAGAGTACAGGGACATATAGCATATTTTAACCAATTATACCACAGGATTATTACCTCGAGTAATATTGCATGTCAATTAAAAATGATTACACTCCTGAGTTAGAGACTATATATTTCTCACGCATATCACAGATTTCTAACAAGATTAGGAAGGAAAGTAGCACAATATGTTTCTGTAAGATACCTGTAAAAACTGGCACCAATGGTCAACCAATGGCCACTGCTTCTCAGCGAACAGCAACTGCCACATACCGATTGCAGTATCCAATGCCAAAGATTTCTGACCCTGAGACAGAATAAATCATTAGTACCTGCATAAGCTATTACTTCGGGGAATGTAGCTTTACACTGCATTGACATTCCGGAAGCGTTAAATCGTGTTTAAAAGTAAACTTATTACTAAAATATACAGCAAGATAAGTAATCTAAGTCTGAAACTTTATTTTTGTTAATAAACATCCACAAATGAACCTAATAAGGAATAACCATGTGAGGGGTAAAAGTACCATGGAGACCCTTGTACTAAAAGTCAAATTACATTTTGCCTCTATTCAAGAAATGGATAAATTAGTCCTTGTACATCAAATCAACGAGCAAATTGGTCCTTTCTATTAAAAATTTCATCCACTTATGCTGTTAAAAACAGGTGTGGCTAACGAAATAACTAGACAGTGCCACACGTATACCTCATGCTGATGTATAGGGACCATTTTTTAATAATAGAAATGGATGGAATTTTTAACCAAAGGGCCAATTGCTACTTGATCTAAGGACTAATTTGCTCATTTTTTGAGTGAAAGGGGCAGAATGCAATTCGACTCCTAGTACAGGGGCCTCCATGATACTTTTACCCAGTTTGAGGCAGTCAACTGCTCACTAGGGAAAAGAAATACCACGGCATGAAAACATAGTCTGTATCCAAATGAACTTTATTGAAACTTATATAGATGGTATGGTTGACATGAAAGGATAGTCTACCTTTTCTTTTGCCCAGCCAAATGCAAAGTTATATATCTCACGGAACTTTTCTGCAGTCACAATAAGCAAAGACGAAAACAATTTTGAATCATCACACAAATATGTTTGGATTATGAACTGCAACACGTTAATAAACCTAAACAATTTGAATAAAGCTACTTGTCTGGATATATCTACATAAAAGACACTTCTTCTGCCAGATGCAACATGCATGACATGGTAAAATAATTTCTAGTAGGATACTGAAGATTAGACTCTATAGAGAACTGAACATACGTTCATCTTTCAGCTCAGAACGCATAAATGGTATCCTCTCACGAAACTTCTCCAAAGAATCTATCCTGCCATGAAAATATATAAATTTCTGTTAGAATCACATTACAGTATTTCAATATAGAATCTAATTTCATTTCAAGTTAGAAAATTATAATAAGAAAAAGGGTATAAATGCCTACCCTAGTGCCTGCAACCCAGTGAAAAATTCCTCCTTGGAATATTCACACATGGTGGAGGCCTTCATGTGCCATGAAACAACTAACTGCAATTTACTGCCAATATTAGCACAAGCGTCCAAAAATATTGAACCGGACAGGAACAACTTCTAAAAATCCATTGACATCATCATGAGAAACCTCTACAGAAGATTCTAACTGTCTATGATAATAACCAAAGTTCCTTTAATAGTTTAACACAGCAGTATCATTTTCTTCAGTCATCATCACATGAATTAGAGCTTTGAACAACTATGCTAGCCAGCATTGATGAATGAAAATTTCAGAACCACACTAGCCAACTCATTAGCTTTACATCCAACCCTCTAAATAGCAGACTGTTTTACATCCAACCAGTTACTTAAAACGTAATTTAGAAAAAAACCTGCATCACCATTTGCAAAGACTGTTATTATTTCGGGATGTAAAACTTGAAACTAATAGCATTCATGGAGAGAAAAAGGAAAGACCACGGTCAACACACATGCAATGCAAGAAAAGGGTTATAAAAGCAGTCAACATTGTCAGTAGGATTCTGAAACTTTTTGTTGATACTTTGGAGCCTTGAGCAAACTGTAAGCTAAAGAGGATAACATACAAGCAGGAAAAAAAGTATGAGCCTTTTATAAAAGAAATTGTATTTCAGGGTGTCTGACATACCATAACAATATCTTGGGGATCCACCTGTCAGAAGGAGGTTCCCACGTGTTATTCATATTTTCAAATGCAAATGATTTTATGTATCTATGAAATAATAGAAAAGTAAAGCAAATGGATCACAAGATATCAGACAACAAATCTCGAAGGATATAGAAAGCTACCTGCAGGTCGTTGCATAGAAGAGTAATACCATCAGCCAGTATCATATCTGTGTAAGGATCTGCATAAAATACAGGGGTAAGTTTTTTTTTTTCTTAAAAGGTGTCGATCAATGAAAAGTAAGCAGCAGAAATGAATTTCAGAATTTCATCAAAATGAAAATAAGACTATCAATATCTCAAAGAATAGAAAAAATAAGTTCAGTGGTATTCTCCGTTATATGTTCTATCACCAAAGCAAACCACAAATTATTAAGGCAAACTACAAAATATGAAGAGAGAGGAAAAAACGAAAGAAAAGCTTGCCTTTATATCTTTTATAAAGTTCTTCCAAATATGTAGTATCGGTATAACTTTTAATATGAGACTGCTGGCCATAGAAAAAATCAAAAGCTCCTTCAAGATGCCAATCACTCGCCTTCAAAGCTTGAAGAGCAAGTTTTTCACTGCAATTAAATAACCAAATGAATAAATACATGAACAAAAGAACTGAAAAGAAAGCCACCCACTAATACATTCAATCTACAAATTTCAAAACCATAATTTTAATGGTAACTAGGAAAAAATGACATCGTTATACATGGGAAGATACATGATTAGTCTTACAAACTGTTTTTTTTATCAACGAACCAGATTCAATCATTTGTTCCTTCATTTTCGACTTTGTTCATAAAACCCTTTTCCAGGCTATTTTCAGACTACCTCTACGTTAACAACGATTTTCGAAAGTAAACCCAGAAAAACCCAAATATTAAGAGTACTGAAACCGCAAAGTAACATCAGGTCACCTCGCTCCAGTTATAGTCATGAACTGCTGGACTTTGTCCCGATGACCTCTGCCCAGTTTATGCTGTTACAAAACAACAAAATCATATACATGATATAAGCTAGAAATTTTTTTCATGCACTGCCCACAAGTTGCCTGTGGTTAAATACTTAAAAAGCAAATTTTTATTTTTTGTAATAAATTTTTTCTATAAGAATAACATCTCATATCAATCAACTAACATTTTGATAAGAGCTAACTGCTAGAAAATGGAGGAAAATGGTACGTACCAAATCAAAGCTAAACATTAAGATAAATAATACTGAGTTTGAAGTGAAATTAGGTGTGTAAAGGAGACATTGGTGCTCGCAAGCTACTTGAGTTTGACTCGGTAAAAACTCAAACTCAATTCAGTAATAATTGAGCCAAGCTTGAGCTCAAGCTATTGGTCAAGCCGAATTCAAGCATAGTAACACTCGGCTTGAACGGCTCATAAGCCTTATCAAGCTTACCAATTATAATATATATTTTTCATACTTTTATATTACTAAATTACACTATTGCCCTTAACATATATTATTAACCCTAAGCTTCATGGAGCCAAGCTCGAGCTCGTGTAGCTTGATTATATCTTGAGCCAAGTTCAAACTTGAGCATAAAAATAGATGTTCGATCGAGCTCAAACCAAGTATCAAACTCTGAATTTCAACTCGAGCTCTAGTCGATTACACCCTAAGAAACCAAACTCAACATAATGTAATAAAATGAACACTAATTGCTTCTTTACTGTTAGATTCCTCTATTACCCTTTTTTTCCTAGAACTTAATTCCTTGGGATTTTTTTTCCCACAGCAAAACATTATCAGAGTACAGAGAAATCTATCAAAAAAAATAGAGTACAAAATCTTACATATAACCCAACAACAAGTTCCATATAAGAAGCAGCAATCCAACACAATCCAACAAAAAAACTGAAAACTTTAAATAAAGGGGCAAAACGAAAGAGATTTAAAACAAAAGAAAAAGAAAGAAAAGGAACTAACCATTTTGGAGTTTACAGTAGAAAATGAAAAAAACCCTAAAATCCCGAGGAGAGAAGGTTTATAGATCGTCGAACGATTGTTGCAGGGACAGAGAGAAGGAGGAGGAAATTGCAATGATTTTTTTTTCCTTTAAATTTCTTTTCCTCCCTTCCGTTTCAGAAGAAACGAGAGAGGATTTTTTTTTTTTTTTTAAATATAAAAATGGGTAAGGGACTAGGAGTTGAAACAAACTATTAGGCAACTACTGATTTTGTTTTTGGGATGAAAGCAATATTTAGCCCCTAAACTTTATATTTTTCTCAATTTAGTCTTTGAATTTTTTTTGGTTTCACATTAGTCCTGTAACTTAATAGCTTTTATCGGTTTTGTTTTATGTGATAATGTGTAACTCTCATATTATATCATGTAATATCCTAAAAAATTATAATTTTTATAAGAAATTTAGGTGATAACCTGATACAATTTTAAAATATCTGAACATTATATAGATCAAAATTGAAAAAGTTATTAAGTTGCAGAACTAACATGGACAAAAAACAATATAAAGACCAAGTCGAGGGACTAAATGTTGCCTTACCCTCTTGTTTAAAAAAAAACAAAAGACACACTTTGACATTCAAAATTGACTGCTTTTCAGATATTGATATCTAATATATTTTTAGTATAATCACTTATTTGGTAAGTCTAACTTTATAAAAAAAGTTATTTTAGTTTTAATTGATTTTTCATCTCTTTTAACTCTTAAATTTATATTATTTATCAAATAATCTTAAAATAGATGGAAAAATTAACATATACTAATTTTGTTAACACGGTAAAAATTTTAAAAATACAAAATTATTTTAAAAATTTTAAAAAGTATTAAAATTATAAAAATATATATACTTAAACTTTTTATTTTTTAAAATTAATTAATAATTTTTCTATCTATTTTTGTTTGATTTAACAAATAACACAAATTCAAGGCTAAAAGAGACGGAATTAAATAGATTAGCTAAGATTTTATTTTTTTGTAAAGTTAAAAGGTCAAATAAGTTATTATGCCCACGTTTTTTAGTTAGTACTACTTATATTCAATTACATAAGGGATAAACGTAAATTTAGCTCTCAATGTTTATATTTTTGTCAATTTGACCCTTATTATTTTTGAAATTAATTTAGTTATTGTACTTTTTAAAATTTAAATTTTCAATCCTCACCAAAACAATACATCTTAATTCATCAAGTTAAGCTCTAGTAATACCAAATCTTATGCGAAAATATATTATCGTAGGTATGATGTCATGTCAACTGTTATTTCAATATATAACTTACTAAAAATCCAAAAATGGTTGACAAATGTCATTTTGCGTCAAGTCCAAAGATTTGAAATTTGAAAAAAGTATAACAACTTTGAATGATACAATTAGATAATATAGATTAAATCTACAATTGTACACATAGTATAATACTAATAATTAAATTTAACAGAATAAAATTAGCTGCTACTATTAGGATCAAAACTAAAATTCCAATAGTCAAAAAGCAAAAGAACTAAAATTGACCTATTCAAAAAGTATAGCGACTAAAATTAATCAAATTAAAGTAAAAAGATTAAATCAACAACATTCATAAAGTACAGGGACTAATAATAAAATTTAACCTTACATCAATAGTAAATTTGGATCGGCCGATTCAGCCGGGCCGAAAGGGTAATAGCAAATGAAATTCTAAAAATGGGCCGAGGACAGGCCCATGGGTCTAGGTAAGAGATTATGGTTTTTAAGAAAGGGTATTTTAGGTAATTAAGATATTTACACGCAGCATATGCGTAAAAACCCTAATTCCATCTAAATCATATATTTTTGTGGATCTATCGTGCCGCCCAAAGAATCAAATCTCTGCTACTGCATAGTAAAAGAGAGAAAGAGCGACAATGGAGGCAGCAAGAACAGTTAAGGACGTTTCCCCTCACGATTTCGTCAAGGCTTACGCCGCCCACCTCAAGCGCTCCGGCAAGGTCCTTTTTTTTTCATTCTCAGTGCTTGATAAATTCTAGAGATTCAATTAGGGTTTTTGAAATTCAAAATTCGTTCTTTTTTCCTCTTTTTTTGTCTACTTAGATTGAGCTTCCTTCATGGACTGATATTGTCAAGACCGGCAAACTCAAGGAACTTCCTCCATATGATCCTGATTGGTACTATATCAGAGCCGGTATGTTCATCTTATGAGCTTAATGTTTTGATTGTATACATATTTACGTTCTTATGAGTTCTTTTTACTATCAGCTTCCATGGCGAGGAAAATATACCTGAGGGGAGGTCTTGGTGTTGGTGCCTTTAGAAGGATTTACGGTGGGGCTAAGAGAAATGGAAGCCGTCCTCGCCATTTCTGTAAGAGCAGTGGATCTGTTGCTCGCCACATTCTTCAACAATTGCAGAACGTTAACATCATTGATATTGATCCTAAAGGGTGAGTTTTTTTTTTAGTGTATGATTGTTTTTCGTTTGTTAAATTCTGATTGCTATGTTAATATTAGTGATCTCATGGTATTAAGATAGTTGGTCACCTTCAACTATGGAACTAAATTAGAAAGTGTTTTTGAAAAATTCGATCCGAAAAGCATTTGATGGATGGCAAAAGCCCTTTATTTAACTTTGTTTCATTATAAAGTGGTTTTTGACATCCGAAAGCAACCCTAAACGCTCTTAGGGTGTGCTTGGTTATGGAAAGAGGGAATGGAAAAGTGGAAACAAAATGAACTTCGAGTAACCATTTTTCATCCTTATGCATAGAAACTAGTCATTTCAAATCGGAAAGACAAGAGGTGAGAAAATAAGAGAAATTTAAGTTTCTTCAAAATTATTTTTTCCCCCAAAAGTTAAATTTTTTCTCTTGTTTTCCAACTTCAATTTTTCCATTTTTCATCATTCTATTTTTCTTTCCACTCTGCACCGAAGTAATTGACTTTGTTTAATAGAATATAAGTACAATGGGTGATTGAATTGTTAATTTAGAGAAAGTATACAAGTAAGAATAGTTGATTATGTCCGATGCTTGTCGCTACCAATGCTTGTCGGGTCAAGTGGTAATAAGGTTAATGCCACTTGTGCAATGGTTTCGGGTTTGAGTCTTGTAGATAGAAAAAATAACTTAACCCCCCGTTTAAACATCCAAAGCAACTTAAATTCAGTTTTAGTCAAGGTTCAATTGACTACATGATACTCTCTAAAATAATAAACATAACAAAAATAATAGTTTGATTGTGTGATTATATTTGTTTGATGTATTGCTACTTCTCAACTTGTGTCATCTCATCATATAACAGTGGTAGGAGAATCACATCGAACGGCCAACGCGACCTGGACCAAGTAGCCGGAAGGATTGCGGTTGCCATCTGAGTAACTTTTAATCCCGAAATTTACTTGTTTTTGCTGTTAAGCAATTTTCATTTTAGGTACCGAGAGAGTGAAGACATGGAATATTTTTATTTTAGGGTTTGTTGACTTGTTCTGTCTTTATCACCGTCGATTTTGAACCTTCTTGATGAAAACTCGAATCTTTAAATTTTGCCTTTTTTTATTGTCTAGCACTCGACGCATAGATTTCGAATTCGATTCTTGGGTAATCCTTTTTTTTATGTAGTAATATTAGGGTTGATGAAAAAATTGTAAAATCGAAAATTAACTTGAATATATATTTTAAAAAAATATTATTTGTTAAAGTTTACGGAATAAACTTAAGAAATTATTTTCTCTAGAAATAGTTATAATTATTTTTGAAACTTAGCCAAGTTAATTAAATAAAAACATAAAAATTTTCAAATGGCTTAGTAATTAAATTAAATTATACTTTTTAAGTGATCAAAATAAAATTTTAATTTTTTTATAGAATGTTTGTAACCCTTATTATGATTTACGTGATGTGTATTCCAAATTTTAAAAAATATAAATTCATTATTTTTCAAATTAATCTTTCTATTATGATTTAGTCTCTATACTATTACTTGCAATTTGCATTTACTATAGTCTTGAAAATTATTGTTCAATTTCAAATGGAAAATATTCTATTTATAAAAGTTTGAAAAATATTCTATTTATAAAACCATAAAACTTACGTATTAACTATGTAAAATAATAAATGCTATTTTTATACCGTAAATGTTAATTTAATCTTTCTCCCAAATACATTACCTCATCAAATATTACAAACGTTACACTTGTGATGGTGAAATATAAGCTAAATGAACCATCCACTTGGTTTTGCATGCCTAATTATGTGTTATAATGTTAGGGCTCAAAGTTTAACAATTTCTAAGCTCATTCCGCTATAGATATAATCGAGCTACTTAAATTCGGTAAAGTTCGTTTGTTAATTTTCATACTCAATATTAAACTTAAATTGATTAAACTCTATTTATGTAATAATAAATTACATAATATATTCTCAAACCATTCCAATCAAATATTAGAATGCTAGATCAATAATTATTAAATCAAATTCAAATTTTAGATCAAACTCAAATAACTTACAAACACCCCTCCTATAATGTACTAGTTGCAAGAGATTTAGCTTTTATTATTGTTATTATGGGTTCAAAGTGAATACAGTATGTTCTTTCTTCTTCTTGAATAGCCCTTCATTGTTTAAAACCTATGAGATTTTAGTGCTGATCAAGAACCAATCTGTATTGAAAGATTCATAACCCAACACCCATATTTCAATGAAATAAAACAATTAGAGGTTCATAAATGGTTTGCATTCTGCAAATCATACGCAACTAGCGACAGATTTTCAATCACAATTAGAGCAAAGATATATTGAACAAAAATTGATAAGCCCAAATTCAATTATTTAACATAATTATGTCCTTAAATCTAGAAATCAAGTGATCATAGAGAAATACTGTTTATATCATAAAAGAAACTTGTAAAACCCTAACCCGATCATAGAAATCAAGCAATCAATCATCATCAGGATCAACACCTTCAAAAGCCCATTCATATTGTGCTCTAATCTCAGCTTCTTCCTCAGGTGTATAATCGTTTTCGATCCCAAAAAACCTCCTAACATACTCCACACTCTTGTTCTTAATCCTATCAGCAACACCTTGGTTCAACGTATCAAGCATATCTTTGATGTTGAGATAATTAACGGCCAAGATCAACTCGATCAACGACTCATTGTCATGGGTCTTGATCATCTCTTCATCGTAAACCTTGCCTTCTTCCTCCGCCGAAGAAGAATCGTTGCCGCGGGCACGGAGAGAGAGGTGGAATTTGCAGTACTCGATGATTGTAGAGAGACACTTGGAGGAAACGTTGGGTAGAGGGATGGGTTCGTCGGTGGCGTCGGGGTTTTCGTCGAAGAAGGTCTTGACGGTGCCGAGTTCCATGGCTACTGCTTCATCGACTTCGAATTCGTGATTGTCGGCGGTTCGGAGGGTAATTTTTCTGGGGACTGTGGTTGACATTGTGGAGACTAACAACAAAAACTGGAATTAGGGTTAGGGCCTTTGAAGAAAATGGGAAATTTTTGGTCGATCTTTAGGGATTTTGATCTTTTAAGGGTTCAGTGAGAGAGAGATACGTAAAACTGAGAGGGTATATATAGTTTCACATTGGTAATTAATTAAATAAGAATTCTAATTTCTATATAATTTAGAATTTTTATCTGTATAGTGCAATAAAAAATAAAAATTAATTACGTAAATAAATATGATATTTGTTGCACCCTTAGCTCGTTTGTAGAATCTAAATACTCGACAATAATTATCTATTTGTAAATAGATTAATGTAGACTATGAATACTCTACTTACCTTTTTGAGTTGATGTTATTTATTTTTACTTTGTATTAAAATAAAATTAATAAAGTAATTAATAAAAATACACTTTTTAGTTTGGATAATAAAAATCTAATGATAAAAAATGCAATTTGCATTTTGAACGTGATTTTCGTTTTCTTTTTTTTTGAAATAATTTAAACTTTAAAGCAATAATTTTATAGGGTGCTTTTTTTCTTTTTCTTTTTCCTGTTTTAAATTTTAAAATCAATTTAGATTATATATTTATTTCATATTTATCCTCGAAATTTGACATTTATACAATTTAATTTTAACCTTTACAAATTTATGACTTAAAATTATTTACTTGGTTCCAAGCGTCGAAATTCTTTTGTTTCTTATTGTTTTCATTATAGTTGTCACCTTTATAAAATACATATATATATATTTTTAAATACAAATTGAGTAAAAATCCTAATAAAATAAATTATATGTAGTTTTTTTAAGAAAATAGATTTTTTGAAAGATTAAACAGATAATTAGACACTGCTATGGGTCGGGCGAGCCAAGTTTGGATTGGGTCTTGCCAAAATGTTAGGTTTGTTTGTTTGGCTTCGGCCTGTGCAGCCCAAAAGAATGGGACTATAATTTTGTCCAAACTTGAACCGCCAACCCAAATTAATTTTTTATATAAAACTTTTAAAAGTATAATATATCAAAAATATTAAAATATTCAAATAAATATTTTCCAACAAATTGAAAATAAATTTAAAAAGAATATTCACATTCAAATAACATTAAGATAGGTGTAACTTAACAAGTTAATACCTCTAAAATAGTAACAAAATTAATAATAAAATAAGAGTTATACAATATCAAACAATAACAACAAAACAATAGTAACATAATAGTGAAATGGTAGCAAAACTGTGATAAAACAACAAGAAAATAACAACAAAACGACAAGAAAATGGTAAATTCTTTTGTCTTTTTGCTAATTTAGGTTGGGTTGAGCTGAGCCAAAAAAGTCTTACCAAAACGGGTTTTTTTTATCCAATTCTATTTTTCAGGCCTATATTTCTACCAAAATCCTCTTATTTTTCAGACCAAACCACCAAATCTACATAAAATTTAAATATTACAGATAAAAGATATTATATGACAGCTTTAAGAATTATGATATCTCAAATTTAAATTTTATTATGATTTGATTTTTTTATGCATAAATGTTATGTGTGAGCTCTCTTCCTAATTTTTTAAGGTTTTAGTTTCAATGTTCCGTCATCTATGAGTCCTTTTTAAATTTATTCTGATCTAAGTTTAATTGTACTTCGATTTTGAGTTTAGTTGTCTTTTTTTTTTTAATTTTGTTTTGGTTATAATGATTCAAACATGAATTATTTTTATTGTACTTGTAAAATCTTTTAAAATAATATATTTAAAATTTGTTGATATTTTTGTTTGGCTTGACTTTTAAATTATATTTATTTTTCTATTTTGATATTTAAATTTTTTCTCCCAATTTGATACTTGAACAATTATTTTCATCTCAGTTTATTTAAAATAAAAATTTTGCAATAAAATGTAACATGTAGCAAATACTTATTGAATTTCGATAATTTTAAAGTAAAATGGGACTAAAATGATAATTCAATTAAAAAAGAAAAAAATTAAATACATTTAAGGAAATTCAAATCCACTAATACTCTCAGCATTTAAAACAAAATTGTATACAAAATATTAAAATTTTAATTAGGATTATTATCAATTATTAGTATTGGAGTTAAAGAAGCTTCCATATACATTCCATTATTTTTATTTTATTTTATTTTTAATATATTTGAATATATATATATATATATATATATATATATATGGAACTCACATTTTCTGCCTTATATACAAAAGTAGCTCTCAAACTATAGTATTTTTCTCATTTAGATACTTAATTTTTTTTGTTTAAGCAATACTTAAATTATTAATTTCATCTCATTTTACTCTCAAAACAAGATACCAATCAATAAAAACGTGACATATGGTCCATTCTTACAAGACACCGTACAACTTTGAGATAAAATGGACAAAATTGATAGTTAAGCAGGATTAAATCCACAAATTTGAAAATCAAAATTTTAAAATTCGAAAAGTATAGGAATTAAAAATGACTAAATTAAAATATGATGATTAAGTAACAATTTTTGTAAATTACAAAGACTAATAATAGAATTTAACCTTTTATAGTTGTAAAAGAAAGCCAGCGAGCTGGTGGAGCCGTGTAGACCACAAATACTAACTGTTGGTAGAGTTGCTGTTATGGAACACTGACTGAGTGGGTGTGTATGTGGCATTATTTGTTTCCTTCACTTCTCATCTTCCTGTTTGCCTTTATTAAGTTTTGATTGGATTAGTGGCCATAATTGAGGGAGAGAGCGGCAATGGAGTCACCGTTCAAAGCAGACATTTTGAAAGGGAAAGTGGGTTTAATTACAGGCGGTGGCTCAGGCATTGGTTTCGAGATTTCTACCCAGTTGGGAAAACATGGAGCTTCAATTGCTATTATGGGTCGACGTAAACATGTCCTTCAAGCTGCTGTTTCTGCTCTTCAATCCCTTGGGATTCATGTAAACTTTTTTTCATCCCCTTATTATTTCAAAATTTTTAATCATATTTATAGCCCTTCTTGTTGTTTGAATTCAGTTGATCTTTTAGTTTTGATCATGATTTGCATTATCTCAATGATTCCATAAATCCCAATCCTTTGTTAGCCATTGGAGGGATCTCTTTTAGGGATTTAAGTTCATTTTTTTTATCTAAATTGTCCCCATTTGTTGCTTGTCTTGTAGGGTCATATTTTATAGAATTCTGCTTCATATGTGTTAGTTTGGCATTTCGATGAAATTGGGGAAAAAAAATGGTGGTTCCTACTATATATATACATATATACATGTATATATATATTAGGGGAAGGGGAATTCAAAGTTTCAAACCTGACCTTTGACCGCAGATTGAGTCTTAGGTTGGTTGTCAGGGTTCTTATTGCAACAATAAGGAAAAGGTGAATTCGAGTGTGTTTAAGAACCTTTTTCCTCCGATTTTATGGGTAGAAGTAGCATTGTATAAAAAAACAATCCCGACCTTTGAGTACAGCTGGGGAAAGCCTGTGTTTAAAGAAGCAGATGCACTGCATATCTTATCAGACATGTTTCTAGGGAATTGACTAATAGTTTGGTGACATGGTGAGTCCTACTATAGATATAGTTGCATGTATATTAGGGGATGAGGAATTCAAACCCAACCTTTGAGTAGGACCGAGGGAAGCATGTGTCACACCACGCGTTTTAAAAAATGCATTAATCCACATTGGAAAGAAAATGGAGGGTCTCTCTAGGTATCTAAATGGGTGCAGTGCATTCTTATAAGACATGTTTTCTTGGGAGTAAAGTATTAATCCCGTGATATATGAGCATATCATGTGAAATGTTACACACACACACACACACACATATATATGCATACATATTGGATAGGTTATTGATTCATCGATAGATTGATGTGCTGTATTTTGCTTGATTTGTTTTTTCGGGTTTTTTTCTCTCTGTACTTTTCAGCTGACATTGCATTTATTTACTATTGTTTTTAAAGGCTGTTGGCTTTGAGGGGGATGTTCGTAAGCAGGAAGATGCAAAAAGAGTGATTGAATCAACTTTCAAACATTTTGGCCATATTGACATTCTCGTGAATGCTGCTGCTGGCAACTTTCTTGTGCCTGCCGAAGATTTGTCCACTAACGGGTTTCGAACAGGTATTTTCAGCCTTCTCAACATGATTTGCAGCGTACACAGTATGGTCTGATCTTTAATCTATCAATGAGAGAGCAACATTTAAGCTCGGCACTGATCTTTGGCCATAAGTACAATAGCATTTTGAAGCTTTTGCACATTTTCTTTTGCTAAATGCAGTTATGGATATTGATTCTGTTGGTACCTTCACAATGTGCCGCGAAGCACTCGAGTATCTCAAGAAGGGAGGACGTGGAAGGAACTCACAGAGTGGCGGATCAATCTTGAATATCAGTGCTACTTTACATTATACAGCTTCTTGGTACCAAATACACGTCTCTGCAGCCAAGGTTTGTCGCATAAATTTCATCCTCCGATATCTCTGCAACCACGGCCCTATTCTCAAGTTATGCTTATTTGCAGTGTTTCTTTATGTTAGGCAGCTGTTGATAGCATTACTAGAAACTTAGCACTTGAGTGGGGAACTGACTACGATATCCGGGTCAATGGTATTGCTCCTGGCCCTATTGCCGATACACCCGGCTTAAGTAAACTCGCACCCGACGAGATTACCATCAAGGCTCGAGAGCACTTGCCTTCGTATAAAATAGGGGACAAATGGGATATTGCTATGTCAGCTATCTACCTTGTTTCAGATGCTGGTGAGTTACGTATGTTGATCCCGTTCTACAAAATAGGGTCAAATCCGGGGTTTCATCTTTCCTGGTTTATATTGTTGAATCGGTAATTCATCGTTTATGTGAATCTTGAAGGTAAATTTGTGAATGGGACTACACTCGTAGTTGATGGAGGACATTGGCTGAGCCATCATCGCCGTCTACCGAAAGAGGAAGTCAAGCAGTTGTCTCGAGTGGTCGAAAAGAGATCGAGAGAAAAGCCGGTTGGAGTTCCATCCAGCAAGCTGTGAAAAAAACCAACATGGAGTGATTATGAATGCTTCAACTTATGGCTAAAAGCTGCAGAGGTTTTAGAATTTATAAAATGACATTGCCATTTAGGCCTGTTTGGTACAGCGGATCTAAAACTAGAGTGAAAGATGGATATTACCGTATCATTATGTTTGGTTGTTGAAATTTGTGATATTGATTACTCTTCTTGTGTTTGGTAAGAGGTAGTTAAAAGATAAGTGTTATTGGTAAATGTACCATTTTACTCTTAAAATCTATAGTTTCATGGTATAGGTACTATAAAGATTATTGTATTAGGAGTCAAATTGTAGACTCACCAATCAAAAAATGGACAAATTAGTCATTATATGTTAGATCAGAGAATAAACTGATTTTTCTGTTAAAAATTTCATCTATTTATATCGATAAGTGTGACTAATGGAATAACTAAACAAAAATACATGGTATGTAACGTGTTTTTCATGTTAATGTACAATGATGAGTTTTTAATAATAGAATTAGATGGAATTTTTGACAAAAAATCAGTTTGGTCCTTAATAAAAAACTAATTTATTCATTTTTTGAGTAGAAAGAACAAAATGTAATCGACTCATAATAAAGACTTGCATAATAATTTTGCTATAATTTCAGTATTTTTCTTTTCATTATTTTAACGGTGACATCAATTAGACGTTGAAATATTTTACCTATAAAACTATACATATGCATAATGACCAAGCAAACACAATTTACATTCAAATAAAAACACTACAAAATCCTCTTAATCCTGATAATAAAAACACTACAAAATTTAATAAAATAAAAACTAAAATAAAATTTTTCAAAAATAATTCATCTCATGAATAAAAATAAAAATAAAGTAAAGAAATGGATTTCAAATTCCTTAAAAGTCCAATCACAAAATCTTTATGTTAAATAAATATTACTTATACCTCAGTGATAAATATCACCAAATTTGCATATAAAAATAATATGAGACGTATTAATTTACACCCTACACAAACATATAATTATTTGTAAGTTATTTTGTTCAAAAAAAAAATTATTTGTAAGTTATGTAATACAATATGTATTATATATATGGAATTAAAGGTCATGGTATGTTGTTTTTGTAAGTAACTCAAACATGTCATTCTCTTATCCTCCCCAAAAATACAAGTTATTCTTTTATAATATATTTATATAAAACATAATATATTTTCATTTATCTTGGAAAATTTTAAAATGAGCTTTTCAAAGAAGACGAATCGTTAAATAAAAAATTAATTGATTTAATTTGTTGAGAAAAAAACAATTTACAATTCAAAAGAATCCATTTGTTGAATTATTTAAAACATAAAAGGATTATAAGAAATTAAGTAAATTGTAATACATGAAAATTTTATTTAAAAATACGAAATAATTACTTAAATCATGAAGAAGAAACTATTTAAAGCATGAAAGGGTTTTAAGAAATTAAGTAATATGTAAAACATGAAAATATTTCTTAAAGCATGAGAAGATATTAAGAAAATTAAGTACGTCATTACACATGGAAGAATTACTTAAAATATTTTTTCAAAACATGAAAGAGTTATTCGTAATACATGAAAAAATTATTTAAAATGTGAAAAGGTTTGTAATATATTAAATAATTTGTAATACGTGAAAGAATTTCTTAAAACTATACGTGAAAAAATTAATTAAAACATGAAACAATTTATTAAAAATACATAATTGCAATTATTTCAACAAAATAATGAATACAAAGAGCAACTTGTTTATTAATTTAAAGTCATGAGTCAATTTAATTAATAAATTACTCAAAATCTCATACCAAGATTCAAAACCATGGACTAATAAACTTAAATATTGGTAGCAAAACACTATTCTTACAAAACTCTACTTTTAACCATGGTATTTGAACAGGATTTGTTGAATTAGATAAAAAGATTAGTTGAACTAAACGGTTGACTTAGATTTTTAATATTTTTATTTTTAATGATTTATTTAATTGAATCGATTAGAATAATAAACCGATGATTTGATTGGTATGATCACCAATCCAGTTTTTTGAAAATTTTCTTTTAACATGAACATGGTGATTATATATAAACTATTATTAGAGTTTTAAATTATTTTTTATAAAATGAGTTTTATTTGACAAAATTTCTAAATTTTTTATAAATATTTCTAAAAACAATAATTTAAATTATTTTTCCTATTTTAAATATAAAATACTTATTTTTATATAAAATTAAAATTAATTATATATTAAATAAAAATAAAATTTAGTTTAGTTTTAAGTAACCACATGTTTTAAACTTATATTCTATGATCCTTCCAAAGACGAATAGATTTTGTTTTCGATTTAGAAAAAAAGGTTATTGAAAGAAAATAATTCTATCAACTAACTTGCAGTCTTTGTTTATTTAGAATTTTATAAATAAGTTTAATTTTGTGGAAATTTTAGGAAGACTGAATAAAAGTCAAAGGAATTTGGTGGTAGAGAAAGTCAAGATGAAATTGAAAAGAAAGAGCAGAGCAATTACAAAAGTTAACCCCCTCTTCGGGGGGTCTATAAGAAAAGAGCAATTTCTACCCATTAAAGAAGCAAAGAAAAAAAAAATCTGGAAGGAATTTCTTGGAAATATTTTTAAGGATGAAAATTGAATTATAAAATTTTTTATTCATTTATAATTTCTTAATTTTTGAAGGGATTCGAAATAAGAAATTCATTTTCAAAGATCAATGTTAATTTTACCATAATTCTATAGTTTAGTAGGAGATTAAAAGAAAAAATTCTAACTTATACCCTTCAAAATCACCATTAATTTAACGTCGGGGTTAACAGATAATTTACTTTGTTTGACAACTTAAATAGTACAATTTTAAAATGTAGACCATAAATGGAGTCAAGAACGCGCGAGAGCTAACATCTACTGTAGTGAATCAATGCGTGATTGAGTGTGTATTGAGTTTTCTTGAGGTTGATTTCTTCCAATCCCCAGCTACTATATATGTAAGCAGAGGCTAGGTTATGAGGCAAATAAATGTGGCATTGTCTCTTTTCTGATTGAGGGTGACTCCTAAGTTATTTTGTGGTGTTTGTTTTCTTTTTTTCATTCAATGTGGGGAACCAAAAGGTGGTTCATTTTGCACCAAAGGAGGAAGGTAAATATGCCTAAACTAAACTTGAATTTTCTTTTTATCATTTGCCTTTTTAATGTGTTGTCGGTTAAAGTTGGAGGTTTTGAGTTATTGAATAATTAAGTCTTATCTTGTACAATTGTCACAGGTTTAGACTTACGTTGACACAATTTTACAATTGTTATGGGTTCAGACTTACGTGGGCTGTGACACAATTGTCATGTGTGTGTTTTAATTCGGATATATACTTTGTATTAGTTTTGATGATAGAATTTAAAGTCATTTTATCTAGGTGTCTGACTCGAATTTTAACTATTGCTCCACTTAAGTGTCAGGCACATATTCAATGTGTTGGGTTATTGTGTTTATGTTATTATCTAAAAATAAATCGGGTTTTGATTAAAATGGTAAAGTTAAAATGTCAAAGGTCTTAGTTCTTGAGTTCAAATATTATTATGGGTATATTTTTCTAAATTTTATACAAAATATAAAAAGGAAAAAAAGAAAAATTGATCAAATTGGTCGCTCTATTATTAAATGATAATGGAAGACCAACGGTGCATTTCCACGTTAATCACTCTAAAATTACAGTAAACTACCCATTAGTCACTTTAAGTAGGGGTTATTCCTATTTTGGATCCCAAATTTTATTCATACAAATGCATCGCTAGTCTTCCATTATTATTTAACAATGGAGGGACAAATTTGATAAAATCCTTTTTTGCGGTGACCAAATTAACAATTTTTAAGAGTGATTAAAATAGGAATAGTCCCTATTTAGAATGACTAACGGTGTAGTCTACCCTTATTATACTCATAATTTATTAAACATAATTGTATGCATTTTCTCTTTCAAAATTATTAGATTGAATTTTAATTTTAAAATATTTTAATTGAGTTTTTAATGTATTAGTAACATATTAATTAATCACTTCCGTTAATTTAGCTATTAATTTGGATGTTAAAATCGTTTAAATTTGATAAAGAGTATATTTAAAACAAGTGAATTAAATTATAAATATATGTGTATTTACTACATAAGTAACTTAAATCTTTTGTGTTGAAAAACAAAAAAGTTCACTTAAATTTGAAAACAAAAAAGTTCACTTAAATTTGATTGACACGTCTTTTTTTAAAACATGTTTATAATGATGCTTCATTTCAAATTTGAACTTGAATTTAATCCCTAAATTAATGGCTAGACTTAGACTAAAATAAAAAAATTAATCTTTTATCGTGGATCAAATGTTTATAATTTGATCAACATGTTTTAAAGATACTTCATTTCAAATTTGAATTTGTATTTAACCCTAAATTGACGGTTAGACCTATATTAAAACTGAAAATTTTAATCTCTCTATTTTAATTTTGCATAATTTATTCATTCTATTTTTATAATATTATCTGTTACAGGCTAATTTTGATCCACCTAAACTTTAACCATAAAACCTAACCTAAATCAACAACCCTTACCCAAACCCCAATTACATCAGCCCATTTTAACCCAAACCCTAAACCCAGTATAACCTAAGCCCAAACTAACCCCAAACAGCCCAAATAAAAAATAAATAATAAAAAAAACCCCTAGCCCCCTAGCTCGTTGGCGCCGCAACCACCCCCTGACCGTCTGCCATGGCCACCTGCTCCAAAGCCCATGCCCATCCCCTGCAAGCAGTAACAAGAAAAGACAGAAAAGAAAGTAATAGTAGTGTAAATGGCTATATAAGCTAAAATCAAGGGGTTTTTTTTTTTCTTTCTTTTTTCTTTCGGCTAGATCTATTTGGCCATTTCTTTATCAATGCAAAAATAGTTTTTGACACACATACAAGTAGTGATCAAAAGAAAATAAAAAAAAACACCAAAATAACATCAAATCGGGCAGCCAAAACGCTAGAGTTACAACCAAAACTTAAGGTGATTTTAAATTTATTTTCGTTTTGTTTATTTTCTCACACATACATATATAAAAAAAACATAAAAATAAATAAAAATAAAAAAGGGGTACCTTTTCGATTGTCCGCGGTGGCTGGCGACGGCGTCCGACATGGCTGCGATCGGCCGGTTCCTCGCCGAATCCTTGACTGGCAGAGAGAAAAGGAGAGAAAGACTTTGTTTTTTTTTTAAGAGAAATGGGAAAATGAAATTTTTTGTTAAAATTTTAACTTATATAGAAGGGTAAAATGACGTAGTTTCGATGGGGATTTGGAGACCACAAAATGGCGCCGTTTGGCCCTTAACCCGCGCAGGCGACCCGATCCATTATCAGGATCAACGTGTTTTCATTTTTGGGATTATTTGCGCAATCGGTCCTTCCGCATTTTCATATTTCGCAATCAAGTTATCTTTTGTTTATAAATTGGCCCTGAAATTTAATCCGATTTATACATTAGTCCCTCTCACTGCGCAGCGTTTTAATGGTTTGAAATATAGCGCTTTTGATCCCCCTTTGTTTTTGTGCGTGTTCAAATAAGTCCTTCTCTTTTTTTTTTTTTTAAATCTATCCTGAGCTTTCTATTTTGTTTTCAATTTAATCCCTTTTTATCATTTTGATACTTTAATAATTAATTTTGTCATTCTGTTTTTTATATTTATTATTATTATGTTATTTATTGTTATTATTACATTTTTATGTATATAATATTTATATTATTACTACTATTATTATTATTATTATTATTAGTATATTTCTACTATTATTAGCATTATTTTAGTTTCAATTAATACTTACATATATATATATATATATATATATATATATACTTTCATATATATTTATAGTTGTTTTTTAATGTTACTTTTATTCCTAATATATATATTATGTATACATATTTTAATACTATGTTAAGTATATATTTTATTATGTATATGTATATTTTTCAATATTATGTTATTTGGATTATTTATATATCATCTTATGTATATATTCTTAAATACTATTATATATATATATTTTAATACCATATTGTGTATATATTATTATTACTAATTATTATTATTGCTAGTATTATTATTATTATTATATTAGTGTATATCTTATATATATATATATATATATATATATATATATATATATATATATATATATGTAGCGATGATTTTATTACTTTATTTTAATATTGTTATTATAGTAGCTTTTGTATTTTAATATTATTATTATTTTTATTATTTTTGTATATATTATTCATACTATCATTATTATATTATCACCACTATTACATTTATTGCATTAGTATTATTATTGCTATCATTATCAATATTAGTATTATTGTGTGTTTTCATTATATATATGTCGTTTATATTTATAGTATTATTTTAATATTGTGTTTACTATATATATTTACCCTTTTTACTATTATTACCTATTATTTTATTTTTAATATTATTAAATTATTTTTATATTCTTTTATTATCATTATTATCATTATTGACTTATATATACATATACATATATATTTTTGTACATATCATTATTTTATATTATTGTTGTAAATATTTTTTATATATATTTTATGTACGTCTCCTAATATTTTCTTTTATTGTAGATATTATTATTATTATTATTATTATTATTACATACTTATATTATATGCATATATACACGTATTTTTATGTACATAGTATTATTTTATATTATTATTACCAAATATATCATTTTTCTTATTTTATTATTAGTACATGATTTGTTTTATTTTCCTTTTTTTTGTAAATAATCATTATTATTGTTATTCTAATATTCTAGTATTCCATGTTAATATTTTTATTAATGATATCATTATTTGTGTCGTTTATCTATTTTAAATTCTCACTTTAGAAATATTTTTTCTCATGTTTTAATTAATTTCAAAAATAAGGCAATGTACCGATTTAACATTAAGCTATCGATTTCATCGCTATGTTGGGTGAAATTCGTCGGCTCGTGTTAAAAAACGGGACACCCTTTCTAAAAAATTGAAAACTAAAAATTCTCATTTTTCAATTGGATCACGAGTAAATGTCAAATTGAATTCGTACTTTTGAAAATCAAGACAACACGAGTTTAATAAAGATACCAATTTTGGGCGTCGCGAGGGTGCTAATACCTTCCTCGTGCGTAACCGACTCCCGAACCCAATTTTATTTTGGTTTTTTTGACGTAGACCTAAATTTGACCTTCATTTTTGTTCAAGAATAAATTTTCTTTTTAAAAAAAGATGATTTATTAGGTGTCCGATCACACCTAGAAAAAAGATCGGTGGCGACTCCCTTTTTAATAAAATCGATAGTCAGTTTTCAAATTTCCAATAAATCAGCTCAATTAACGATAAAAAGAAAAAAAAATTTACGTCGCTACATTATCAGTAAGTCCAAATTGATACTACTAATAACTACTGTCATTAAAGTAAAGATGTTAGATTGTTTCATTGATAACTTTCATACAATTAAGCTAGCTTGAATAATTTTCTTACTATGAAAATTCATGTGATCTTTTTAACCATAATGGTTAAATAATGTTATCAATTTGAACATTTTAATAAAATTGTAGATAAAGAGTAACAAAATCATAATTAAATATTTTTATTCTAATTTAATTGAAATGTTTAAGTAAAAAAATAATTTTGGACCTTTACTAGTGGCTGATTCGTTAGAGGTGTTAACCCTGCAACCCACGTCGCAAGCTCGAGTCACATGAATTGCTTACATGTATTGTGGTGTGTATTGATAATAATTTATTCCTCTTACTAGTGTGCAAATATTTATGAAGTCATTTGACGTGAATTTATATATCACTATATGCATATTTTTATGGTTTTTTAAGAAAAAAATTAAAATGCTCTCGAATAATTTCCTGATTTGAATTAGTGTCCGGTTGACTCATGATATAAGTTCAGCAAAAGACTTAATAAATAGTATAGATAAAAATAATTTATTACTTAATAAATAGTATAGATAAAAATAATTTATTTCTTTTGAAGGGTTTGAAGCAAGGGAGAAAATTCATGAGGAAAAGGCTGAATAAGTTGAAAACAGAGATGAAAGTGGTGAGCAAAGAGCAAAAAAGCATAAAAGAAGGGCAAAGGCAAGTTGGGGCCAAATTGCAAGCAATCAACTATGAATGCGAGCAGCTCCGCCGTGAAACTAATCGAATTATTCAACAAACCGCCACCACTCAAATCCGGTTAGCCCTAATGTTCAATATCCTTAAAGCTCGTGAGGAATGTGATTTTGCAAAGGCTCATCAATTAACTGCACTCCTTCGGTAAATACCATTCATTGCCTTCAATTTTCTTTTCATTTTCGATTCATCAATTCATGCCTTTTCTTTCCTTATATGATACTGTTTTTGTTTTTTGCAGTGAGATAGTAGCCAGGGGTTAATTGGAAGACCCAAATTTGAAAATATTTATACTATTTGATTGCTTTTATTAATACGATATAAGGTAATTATAACATATATTCATAAACTATAATCCTTATTTTAAATTGATATTTAAATTTTAAAACATTTTTGTGTGGACTGTAAGATTATAATATTACAGGTTTTGTATAATTCTTTCTTTGTAAAAATAAATTTACTACACAATGTTATCCCAACAAATTACGTAAAATATTTATTCCGTAATACTTATTTAGGTCACTTTCATTTTAAAATGAAAATGTATGCATGATGTAATATGTATAATCAAACGTCATTATAGATTTAAAGCTTGGATAATTAAAATAAAAGTATCATCCAATGACAGTGACAAGATTAAAAAAACTTTAATCATTTTGATATTTACCCTAATATAAATTTAATCATTTTTAGAAAAAAAATCAAAACAGTTCAAATCAATTGAGTGGAGTTGCATGCAATTCTAGAAATAGGACGACATAAATTTACCGGATTAGAGTTAAATCTAATAGGGGAATTAATAAATCGAGTTAATACGATAATAAGGGTTTTAATTAGAAAGAAATTTCAGTTAATCAACTTAGAGTAAGTTGTTATTACTCTCGAAAAAAATATTAGCATAATTTAGGGATTTCTACGTATCAAAATACCAAGTGAATAATTTATTTAATTCAAATTCTTAATAATAGATGAAGTTTAGGTGGATTTTTTATTGGGTATTGTTTCTCTCACTGGTTATTATTCAATTATTTTCTTGATTTATTTTCTGTTGAGTTCTTCAGTTAAATTAATTTAGTAATTTTAATTTAAGCCAATCACTCCAATTTGTCGACTAAATAATAGGAAAATGATAATAACTAGTACTTTTAGTCCTCGTGGATACGATATCTCGACTCACTATAGCTATTCTATTTATTGATAGGTACACTTATCTTTGTTGTATTTTTTAGTTAGAAATGTGATACATCAGTTGGCGTCTACCCAAACTAGCTTGATTTGAGCTTGAAATTTTTCTTTATTTTCAGTCTTGTAACAATCTAAATTTCAGTGGTGTCAGAACAGTGATTCTAGATCACTAAATCTGACGAGTGAGATTAGGAAATTAAAATAAAATAATACTTAGAAGTCGAGTGAGGTATTAGAAATATTTTTAAATAGGTGGAATTAAAATTTACTGAGAAATTATTTAATAAATTGAGTTGAAAACGAGGTATCGAGACCTCTATTTTATAAAATCAAGCCAAAAATATTTTTATAAATATTTATAGAGTGTTAGTAATGTGGTATTAAGATATCGTTAGAAAAAATTAATGTTTGGGTAGTCAATTAAATAAAAAGGACTAAATTGAAAAAAGTGTAAAAATTGCTAGAAGGATTATATAGCTCAATTGTCAAACAAGGAAGGACTTAAAGAGAAAAATAGCCCAAGTGACATATTTTGGGCGGCATAAGCTGAGAAAAATAAATTTGATGAAATAAGGGAAAAGTTGGAATATTGCAAAATTAACTAAATAAAGATAGGACTAAATAGGAAATATTTAGATTTCTCTTTATTTTTCTTCATTCTCACCAGCAAAAAATGCCATTTGAGGGTTTTATAAGCTGTTTTTTCATAATTTTTGCATCAAGTGAGTTAATTCTTTCCTTTTATTGTAATTTTTGTGTTTTTAAGATTTTTACAATTAGGTCCTACTATCTAATTCATTAGTTTTTGATCCTATGGATGATTTTGAAAGTTGACATGAATGAGTGCTGTAAGTTTATGATGATTTAGCATGGATTTGAAGTTTTACTTTTATTATACGAAGGACTTATTAAGTGATTTTAGTAGAAATTGATTTTTAAGGACCTAATTGTCAAAAAGTTTGAAATTAAAGTTTAGTGCTGAAATTCTGATTTCCAAGGGTTGTGAAGTAGTTAAAATGTAGACCACGAATGGAGTTAAACTCGCGAGAGCTAACAACTATTGTAGTTAATCAGTAAGCTCGCGAGAGCTAACAGCTATTGTAGTTAATCAATGCGGGATCGAGCGAGCATTGAGTTTCTCGCCATTGACGTCTTTCAATCCCCAGCTACTATATATAAGCAGAGGCCAGGTTATAACTTTTTTAAAATGACCCAATTTATTATTTTGCCTAATGCCCAAAAATATAAAAAACGGATCTGCTAGCAATTTCATCATTTATAACAACATTTTAATATTACGCTCCTTTATTATTTTTCTTATCCTCTCCATTTCACATCCTATTATTTATATGATTATTTATAACTTCTAAGTATAGGATATTCTAACTTGCTAATTTCTATTTGAAGTTAAATTGTCTCTCCTCACCTTTACTTGATGGTCGTTAACACATAATTTTAGTTGTATTATTAAACTAATACATCATCATATATATATATTTTTCATTCATTATTTCTCATAATAAGATTTTAAATTATAAATTATTTAATTGATTTTCTTATTACATGTTTTTCTCTAACATCCTTTATCCTTGAGGATTTTGAGGTTGTTATACTTATATTCTATAAACCGTCCAAATATCTCGAGTTGAATTGATTTTGTTTTAATTTTTTTTAAAAAAATTATTGAAAGAAAATGATTGGTTGAACTAACTTGCAGTCTTTCTTGATTTAGATTTTTATAAACAAGTATATTTTTGCGGAATTATTTGGAAGACTGACTAAAAGTAAAGGAATTATTGAAAGTGTAGAGGAAATTAAAAAAGAAAACAGCAAATTTCTTTAGCGCAAAAAAGAAGCAAAGAAAATAAAATCTGCTGACAACATCCCTAAATTTGATTGCTAAAATAATCTCTTTCTGAAAAGGTTAATTTATCAAATGTCTTGCTTGAATTTTAAAATATTTTTAATTAAATCCTCAAAATATAATTAAGTAATTTTGGATTTTTGGGTTTTTTTTTTACAAAGTGATTTTTTATTTTTGGGTTTATTTTGACAAAGCAAACTTTATTTTATGCAAAGAAAAATTGAATAGAACTTTTAAGTTATCTTCTCTGTTTTAAACATAAAATATTTATTTTTAAATCACAAAAATAAAATTAATTATAAATTAAATAATAAAATAACATTTGGTTTGGTTCAAATAATTGCAATTTTTTTAAAAATTTTCATTTCATAAATCATCAAAATTTCTTGGTTTGAATCAATTTTTTCTTTTTCTTAAACATGTTGCATGTTACCCGGGGCAAATTTAGAGGGTGGGCAGGGGCGAAATGGAAGAATTGTCTTTTAATCCCTTAATAAATATATAATTAAAAGTTATTATGTGAAAAAATTGCACTTTCATCTCTTAAAAATGGAAAAAAAATTCTATTTAGTCACTTCAAAGGTGATGAAATCATAACTAAATACAAGATAAAATTACACTTTAATGTCACAAAAAAATTAATTCAATTCCAACTTCCCTAAAAAAGTTATTGGATTCACCCTTACATTAAATGTTAGCTCAAATTTGTCCTGGTGTAAATTAATACACGTGAATTAAATTGTAAATTTTTGTGTACAAACAAATTGGATCTAACATGCAAGGGCAAATCTAAAAGTATTTTAAGAGGGCCAGATTTGAATTTTAAATTTTTTTTTTGATGTTAAAGTGTAATTTTATCTTGCATTCACTTATAATTTCGTAATTTTTGAAGGTGTTAAATATAAAAATTCTATGTTAGAAAGTCAAAGCAAAATTTGACTAGAAAATAATTTTTAATTTTATGAGGAGACTAAAAAACAAAGTTCCAGCCTGTACATAAGTTATTTTCTCTTTTTTAAATATAAAAGATTTATTTTTAAATCATAAAAAAATAAAATTATTAGTTAAGTGCGCGAGAGCCAACAGTCACCCCAATTAATGGGTGCGCGATCGAGCGAACATTAATTATTAGTTTTCTGGCGGTGCGAACTTCTCGCCGTTGACGTCTTAAATAATTTGTAATTCATGAAAGAATTTCTTAAATCTGTACGTGAAATAATTATGTAAAATATGAAACAGTTCTATGAAAAATACATAATTGCAATTATTTCAACAAAATAATGAATAAAAAGTGAAAATTGTTTATTAATTTAAAGTCATGAGTCAACTTAATGAACAAATTACTCAAAATCTCATACCAAGATGCAAAACCATGGACTATTAAACTTAAATATTGGTAACAAAACAATCCTTACAAAACTCTACTTTTAAGCAAGGTATTTGAATAGGATTGGATTAATCGGTTGGATTAAATTTTAATTGGAGTACAAATTTAGAGAAAGGCATTAAATCGATTGATTCGGGAACTGGTACGCTTCGATTGAATCAAGCAAAAAAATTAGTTGTACTAAACGGTTGACTAAATTTTTAATATATTTTTTTATTTTTTAATGATTTATTTAATCGAATCGGTTGGAATGACAAACTGGTGATTTGATTAGTATTATCACCGGTCCAGTTCTGAAAACTTTACTTTTAACATGAATGTGGTGATTATATATAAGCTACTATTGGCATTTTAATTTATTTTTTATAAAATGAGTTTTATTTGACAAAATTTCTAAATTTTTTCATAAATATTTCTAAAAATAATAAACTTTCAAGAACTTTTAAATTTTTTTCCTATTTTAAATATAAAACATTTATTTTATATCAAAAATTAAAATTAATTATATGTTAAATAAAAAATAAAATTTTATTTAGTTTTAAGTAACCACGGGTTTTAAACTTGTATTTTATAAACCTTCCAAACATCTCAAGACGAATAGATTTTATTTTCAATTAAAAAGTTATTGAAAGAAAATAATTCTTTCAACTAACTTGTAATCTTTGTTTATTTACAATTTTATAAGTAAGTTTAATTTTGTGGAAATTTTAGGAAGACTGAGTAAAAGTCAAAGGAATTTGGTGTTAAACGATAGAAAGTCAAAGGTGAAATTAAAAAGAAGAAACAGAGTTTTCCCCCGGTCTATAAGAAACGAGCAATTTCTACCCCATTAAAGAAGCAAAGAAAAAAAAAAATTGGAAGGAATTTCTTGGAAATATTTTTAAGGGTGAAATTTGATTTATAAATTTTTTTAGATGTTAAAGTGTACTTTTATTTTATATTAATTTATGATTTAAGGGATTCGAAATAAAAAAATTATTTTCGAATATCAATGTTAATTAGTAGGAGATCAAAAGACAAAGTTTCAGTTTATACCCTTCAAAATCACCATTGATTTAACGTCGAGACTAACATATAATTTACTTTGTTTGCCAACTTGAATAGTACAATTTTAAAATGTAGACCATAAATAGAGACAAGCGTGCGACAATTGACAACTACTGTAATTAATCAGTGATCGATCGAGCGAGAATTGAGTTTTCTCATTGTTGACTTCTTCCAATCCTCAGATACTATATATAAGCTGAGTCCAGGTTAAGAGGTAAATAAACATAGCATTGTCTCTTTTCTGATTGAGGGTGACTCCAAGTTATTTTGTGGTGTTTTTTTGTTTTTTTTTTCATTCAATGTGGGGAAACAAAAGATGGTTCCTTTTGCACCAAAGGAGGAAGGTAAATACGCCTAAACTAAACTTGAATTTTCCTTTTATCATTTGCCTTTTTAATATATTAATTGTCGGTTAAAATTGAAGGTTTTGAGTTATTGAATAATTCAGTCTTATCTTGTGCAATTGTTACGGGTTTAGACTTAAGTAAGTTGTGACACAATTATGCAACTGTTACGGGTTTAGACTTACGTGTAAAAATTAAGTATTATCTTGTGCAATTGTTATGAGTTTATACTTACGTGGGCTATGATACAATTGTCATGTGTGTGTGTTTTAATTCAGATATATACTCTGTATTGGTTTGAAATGGATAAGTGTGAGATGATAGAATTTAAAGTCATGTTATCTAGATGTCTGACTCGAATTTTAACTATTGTTCCACTTAAGTGTTAGCCACATATTCAACGTGTTGGGTTATTGTGTTTATGTTATTATCTAAAAATAAATCGAGTTTTAATTAAAATGGTAAAGTTAAAATGTCAAAGACCTTAGTTGAATCGTAAATTAAAGATTTTATGAAGTCATTTGACATGGATTTATATCCCACCATATGTATATTTTAATGGTATTTTAAGAAAAAAAAACTAAAATGCTTTCGAATAATTTCCTGACTTGAGTTAGTGTCCGGTTGGATCATGATATCAATTCAGCAAAAGACTTAATAAATATTATAGATAAAAATAATTTATTTTTTGAAGGGTTTGAATCAAGGGAGAAAATCCATGAGGAAAAGGCTGAATAAGTTGAAAACAGAGTTAAAAGTGGTGAGTAAAGAGCAAAAAAGCATAAAAGAAGGGCAAAGGCAAGTTGGGGCCAAATTGCAAGCAATCAACTATGAATGCGAGCAGCTCCGCCGTGAAACTAATCGAATTATTCAACAAACCGCCACCACTCAAATCCGGTTAGCCCTAATGTTCAATATCCTTAAAGCTCGTGAGGAATGTGATTTTGCAAAGGCTCATCAATTAACTGCACTCCTTCGGTAAATACCATTCATTGCCTTCAATTTTCTTTTCATTTTCGATTCATCAATTCATGCCTTTTCTTTCCCTTATATGATACTGTTTTTTGTTTCTTTGCAGTGAGATAGTAGCCAGGGGTTAATTGGAAGACCCAAATTTGAAAATATTTATACTATTTGATTGCTTTTATTAATACGATATAAGGTAATTATAACATATATTCATAAACTATAATCCTTATTTTAAATTAATATTTAAATTTTAAAACATTTTTGTGTGGACTGTAAGATTATAATATTACAGGTTTTGTATAATTTTTTTTGTAAAAATAAATTTACTACACAATGTTATCCCAACAAATTACGTAAAATATTTGTTCCGTAATACTTATTTAGATCACTTTCATTTTAAAATGAAAATATATGCATGATGTAATATATATAATGAATCGCCATGCTATTAGAGATTTAAAGCTTAAGTGATTAAAATAAAAGTATCATCCAATGATATTGACAAAATTAAAAAACATTTAATTATTTTGATATTTACTCTCGTATAAATTTAATCATTTTGAAAAAAACTCAAAACAATTCAAATCAATTAAATTATTTAAGAAAAAATTATAAAATTTAATTTAACTACTCGATTTAATTGGTCGCTAGTCAATTAATTTATGGTGTTGGATAAAATCAACTCTCACACTTACCACTCCAATTGATTGTTCCGATTATTAATTATTTTAATAATTTCAATGTGTGTTTAAACTACGAATATAAAAGAATAATATATTAATATTTTATTAAAATATTTTAAGATTTATTACATTTTTATCCTTTTAAAGCTAATACTCGAATAGCTCCATGTTCACCTTTCGAAAAAAATGGCCTCAGCATTTGCCATCCTAACCAGAGGTACCCAATAGAATCACAAAACAAAAAGAGCTTTTAAATTTACAATGTTTTAGCTATTAATTAGTTTTAAATAACACCAAAATTCTGCAATTTTCTAAATACACTTTCCACTGATTTAAAATCTACATCGAAACCGTAACTCTGGCCTCCATGTTTCACATAAAGGAACTCTTTACAAGGCGTAACTCGTGAATGCTGCTGCCGGCAACTTTCTTGTGCCTGCTGAAGATTTGTCCACTAACGGGTTTCGAACAGTTACTTTCTGCCTTCCCAACACGATTTGCAGCATACACAGTATCGTCTGATCTTTAATCTATCAATGAGAGAGCAACATTTAAGCTAGGCACTGATCTTTGACCGTAAGTACAATAGCATTTTGAAGCTTTTGCACATTTTCTTTTCCTAAATGCAGTTATGGATATCGATTCTGTTGGTACGTTCACAATGTGCCGCGAAGCACTCGAGTATCTCAAAAAGGGAGGATGTGGAAGGAACTCACCGAGTGTCTGATCAATCTTGAATATCAGTGCTACTTTACATAATACAGCTTCTTGGTACCAAATACACGTCTCTGCAGCCAAGGTTTATCGCATAAATTTCATCCTCCGGTATCTCCGCAACCACGGCCCCATTCTCGACTTATGCTTATTTGCAGTGTTTCTTTATGTCAGGCAGCTGTTGATAGCATTACTAAGCACTCGAGTGGGGAACTGACTACGATATCCGGGTCAATGGTATTGCTCCTGGCCCTACAGCCGGTACACCCGGCTTAAGTAAACTAGCACCCGACGAAATTAACATCAAGGCTCGAGAGCACTTGCCTTCCTATAAAATAGGGGACAAATGGGATATTGCTATGTCAGCTATCTACCTTACCTTGTTTCAGATGCTGGTGAGTTACATATATTGATCCCGTTCTACAAAATAGGGTCAAATCCGAGGTTTCATCTTTCCTGGTTTATATTGTTGAATTGGTAATTCATTGCTTATGTGAATCTTGAAGTTAAATTTGTGAATGGGAACTACACTCGTAGCTGACGGTGGACATCGGCTGAGCCATCCTTACCGTCTATCGAAAGAGGAAGTCAAGCAGTTGTCTCGAGTGGTTTAAAAAAGATCGAGAGAATAACCGGTCGGAGTTCCATCCAGCAAGCTGTAAAAAAACCAACATGGAGTGATTATCAATGTTTCAACTTAAAGCTAAAAGCTATATGTGAAAAATAAAATAGAATAAAATAAATAAAAATAAAGAACACATAAATTTTACGTGGAAACCCTTTCGGGAAAAAAACCACGGGCAGAGGAGAAGAAAATTCACTATGTCGAAAAATTTTTACTCACATACAAGAGGAATAGACTATGTCTATTTATAGGCTTGCAAAGCCATATTCTAGTAGGATTGAAACACCTTATCCTAATCAATATAAAATAGATGGAGTTTAATGAGGTTTAAAACCTTATTCTAAAATAAAATAAAAGAAGTCTAGTTCTATATGGATTTTACTTTTATTTTATTTTCCATCGTATTTTATTTAAATAAGAATTTGGGTCACTTAATTCTAACAATCTCCACCTTGACACAAATTCTCAATGAACAAGTTCTTCATCGCGAACTTTCAATAAACAAGTTCTTCACCTCTTCCAAAAACCCTTAAGGGTTTAACTTCAACAATGAACACCAACCAAGTCTAAGCAATGCTCAAACTTGGTTATAGGAAGTGACTTAGTCATCATATCTGCAGGATTTTCATGAGTGCTAATTTTGATCACAACAATATCACCACGAGCAATAATATCACGAACAAAATGATACCGAATATCAATGTGTTTTGTTCTCTCATGAAACATTTGATCTTTTGTAAGAAAGATGGCACTCTGATTGTCACAAAATCTTGTCTTGATTTGAAGGTCTTCATTGAGTTCACTAAATAGTCCCTTCAACCAAATAGCTTCTTTACAAGCCTCATGAATCGCCATGTACTCGACTTCGATGGTAGACAAAGCGATCGTAGTTTGCAAAGTGGCTTTCCAACTAATTGCACAACCTCCGATTGTAAAGACGTAACTCGTGAGAGATCTTCTTCTATCAAGGTCTCCAAAAAATCAGCATCAACATACCCTATAACTCCATCTTTAGTTCTTCCAAACTGTAAGCAAACATTAGTAGTGCCTCGTAAGTATCTTAAAATCCATTGAATCGCTTTCCGTGTTCTTTACCGAGATTCGCCATGTATCTCGCTAATCGCACCGATCGCATATGATAAATCGGGCGTGAACAAACCATAGCATACATGAGAGATCCTCTGCACTAGAGTATGGAACATGTGACATGTACTCAATCTCATTATCGATTGAGGAGATAAGGCCGATGAAAGTCTGAAATGTGCAGCTAAAGGAGTACTAACGAGCTTAGCACTCTGCATATTGAACTCAAAGAACTTTCTCAATGTACCCTTCCGACTTAGGTACAATTTACTTGCTTTTCTATCTCGAGAATCTCTATACCAAGTATCTTCTTTGCTGGTCCTAAATCTTTCATCTCAAATTCTTCACTTAGTTGGGCTTTAACCTTTCTTATCTCTCTTTATCTTTTCTTTGCTATCAACATGTCATCAACATAAAGAAGTAGATACACAAAAGAACCATCACTGTTTTTCTTAAAGTAGACACAATGTCAAAACTACTTCTTTTGAAATCATGAGAAGTCATAAAGGAATCAAACCTCTTGTACCCTTGTCTTGGTGATCGTTTCAAACCGTAAAGGGACTTTTTCAGCAAGCAAACATAGTCCTCTTTTTCGAGACTATAAAACCCTCCGGTTGTTGCATGTAAATATCTTTCTCAAGTTCTCCATGCAAAATGCGTTTTACATCTAACGCTCAAGCTCCAAATCATGCATGGCAACAATACCAAGCAAAGCTCGAATCGAACTATGCTTAACAACTGGAGAGAACACATCTGTAAAGTCCACTCGGAATTTGATCAGTAACCCTTTGCAACAAGCCTTGCTTTATATCCGGGTTCTTCAACTCACGAGTCCCTTCTTTCTTTTAAACACCCATTTACAATGAACAGCCTTTTTACCTTTAGGAAGTTTTACAAGATCCCATGTTACTTTTTTGTGGAGTGATTCCATCTCCTCTTGCATAGCAAACATCCACTTTTACGAGTCTTCACACTAATCGCCTCGAAATAATTAAATGGCTCTTGATTCGCATCTATATCTTCACCACATTTAAAGCATAAGCAACTAGATCAACCTCGGCATACTTCTTTGGAGGTTTAATTTCTCTTCTTGTCCTGTTTTGGCGATAGAGTATTGCGGTGAAGAAGCAACTCTATTCTCAATTTTGTCTTGGCTTGAGGAGTTGATTCAGTATTAACGATGCTCCACCGCTTTTGGTTTTCTTTATTGGAAGAGTCTTTAAGAGATAAGTTAGGTAGCATAGCGGTTTCATCAAAAACAACATCTCTGCTAATCACAACTTTTCTATTTTCAGGACACCATAACTTATAGCCTTTTACACCACTTTATAACCAAGAAAACGCATTTAATGGATCTCGGTTCCAATTTTCCATTATCAACATGAGCATCGCAGGACACCCAAAAATCTTTAAATCGAAATAATTAGCGGATTACGGACCATACCTCTTGTGGAGTCTTTTCTCAATGGCAGCGGATGGAGATCGGTTGATCAAAAACATGCAGATGAGGTCGCATCGCCAAAATGACTTCGGTAAGTTGGCATTTGACAACATACATCGAACCTTCTCCATGATCGTTCTGTTCATTCGCTTCGCAACGCCGCTTTCTTTGTGGAGTATGACGAACGTCAAGTGTCTCATGATCCTTCGACTTGCACAATCTATTAAACTCATCGAGCGAACTCTAAGCCATTATGCATGCGGAGGTATTTTATCTGCTTTTCCGTCTGTTTTTCAATCATAATTTTCCAAGACTTAAATGTGGAAAACACATCGCTTTTACGCTTCGGAAGAACGCCCAAACTTTTCGGAAAAATCATCAATAAAGGTTAGCATATAATTAGCTCCACCTCTCGAAGGCACTCGGGCGGCCCCACGATCGAATGGATATACTCCAACGTTTCCTTCGTGTTATGGATTCCTCTAGTGAATCGAACTCTCTTTTGCTTCCCAAAACACACAGTGCTCACGAAATTCAGTTTGCAAATTCCTTGCCCATTAAGAAGTCCTCTTTGCTTAATTCGCCATGCCATTCTCACTCATATGCCCTAGGCGCATATGCCAAAGTTTAGTAATATCATCATCGACAAGGAAGAGGAAGCGGCAATTGCATCACCGATAATGATAAAACCACAAAAACATATAACTTGGCAATCTTTCTTTGCCCTTTCATCACAACAAGGACCCTTTGGAAATCTTTAAAACCCCACTTTCAGCTATGTATCTGCCTTTTGAATCAAGAGTACTCAACGAAATTAAATTTCTTTTCAATTCGGAACATGCCGCACGTCACTAAGTGTTCGACAACTCCATCAAACATCTTAACTTTAATTGTTCCAACACCGCGATTTTACATGAAGCATTATTTCCCATCAAAACAACACCTTCGAATCTTGTTTCATAAGTTGTAAACCAATCCCGATTGGGACTCATGTGGAAGGTGCAGCTGAATCAAGTATCCACTCGCTTACTTTAGAATCATTGATGAAGCAACTAGAAGTTCACCATCGCTGTAGTCTTCTACAACATCAACTTCACCGAATTTTCCGTTGTTTTCCCTTTTGATTCGCAGCCTCCTTTTAATCTTATTTTGTAGCTTATAGCACTCAGATTTAATGTGCCCTTTCTTCTTGCGAAGTTGCAAGTTTTACCTCTGTTTGAAGATTTCGATCTACCCTTAGATTTACCACGAGGATTCCGTTCACGTGTTCTACCACGATCATCATCAACATTCGGTCTTGTCTCCCACGAACAATGAGACCCTCTTCCGAGAGTTGGGTTTAACCACAAGATGCTTCATCTTATCATACGAGGTTAAAGAATCATAAACCTCATCAACTGTGAGAGACTCGCGGCTATATAAAATCGTGTCTCTAAAGGTTGAATAAGGCGGGGCAACGAACAAAGTAGAATCAACCCTAGATCTTCCTTATCATCTTGAACCTCCATGGCCTCCAAGTTTGAGAGAATTTCTTTAAACACTTTTAAGTGTTAGTGTACGACGCACCTTCCTCCAAACGATGAGCATAAAGACGCCGCTTCATATGCAACTTGCTTGTTAGAGTTTTCGACATACATATTTGTTCTAGCCTCTTCCATAATGCAATGCGGTTTTCTCTTTCATCACATCCCGCAAAATTTCGTTGGACAAATGCGATGTAATTGTGTTAATGCCTTTCGATCCTTACGCTTCTTCTCTTCATCTGTTAATGTCGAAGGCATCTTATCTATCCTAGCGGGGCATCCTCTAGATCCATCTGTGCAAGAAGCGCTTGCATCTTAATTTGCCACAACGCAAATCGGTGTTGTGATCCAACAGTGAATTTCATACTTCAAAGACGCCATTACCGTGATCGAGATGAATAACCCTAAGCTCGGATACCAATTTGTGAAAAATAAAATAGAATAAAATAAATAAAAATAAAGAACACATAAATTTTACGTGGAAACCCTTTCGGAAAAAAAACCACAGGCGGAGGAGAAGAAAATTCACTATGTCGAAAAATTTTTACTCACATACAAGAGGAATAGACTATGTCTATTTATAGGCTTGCAAAGCCATATTCTAGTAGGATTGAAACACCTTATCCTAATCAATATAAAATAGATGGAGTTTAATAAGGTTTAAAAACCTTATTCTAAAATAAAATAAAAGAAGTCTAGTTCTATATGGATTTTACTTTTATTTTATTTTCCATCGTATTTTATTTAAATAAGAATTTGGGTCACTTAATTCTAACACTATAGAGGTTATAGAATTTATAAAATGACGTTGCCATTTAGGCCCGGTTTGCTACAGCAGATCTAAACAAGGGTGAAAGATAGCCTTAACCCAAGTCGAAACCTTTTATTGATTAAAGCATCCGGAACTACAAACTAAAGCGCTCTTTGTTTCACTTTTGTTTTACAAGAATCACGATAGCCTTAACCCAAGTCTGAGAGTCCAAGCAATGAAGCAATGAACCTCTGACCAAAGCCACCTAAAGAAAGAAGTGTAAAGAAAAACCCAAGTAAATAATAACCTTCAAATCACCGTACCACAAAAAATTATATATATATTAAAAGTTTATGCCTATTCTGGATATAATAATAAAATTGAAAGTTTAAAATCATGATATAAGTTAAAATCTCATTACATGTGTATTTATTGATTCCATATAAAAATATAAAATAAAAAACATCATCCTAAAACTTTGGTAGTGGTAAGTGATAAAAGTAATTGGTGAATTTTATGTTATTAATCCTTTAAATTCATGTTTCTATATTTAGGAGAGCATTGAAGAGCAAAAAGAACGAAAAACGAGTGAAAATCGAACAAATAGAGCAGATTTCAGGAGCCACACGGGCTGGACACACGGCCGTATGAGTCACACTGGCTAAACACACGGCCATGTGCCAAATCATGTCAATTTTGCGACTCGCATCCCAAACACGAGGAAAAACGTAATTTTTTTGGCTTTCTGAGAATTCTAAAGTTTATAAATACCAAATAGAAAAAGAGAATCAGAGGCAATCAGAGAATATTGAAAAAACAACTCGAAGAACACCATTGGAGCCAACTCTGAAGCAGATTTCCATCAAGATTGAATGCCTTCTTTTAATTTCTTTTGAAGTTTTTATGAGTTTCTTTATTTCTTATGGATATTTTGTCTTTAAGATGTTTTTATTTACAATTATGAACTAATTCCCTAGATACCTAGGGAAGATGAACCCTATGATGAATTATATTATTTGATTTTTATTTTATGCAATAAATACTTGATTCTTGTTCTCAGTTATGTATGCTTATCTCTTGTTTTAATATTTCTGAGATATTAATTTATGTTTAATGTGCTTAAATTAAAGGAGAAAAAGTCTCTGTTTAAGAGTAGATCTAGCATAATTGAGTAGAGTTGCATGCAATTCTAGAAATCGGACGACATAAATTTACTAGATTAGAGTTAAATCTAATAGGGGAATCAATAGATCGAGTTCATGTGTCAATAGGAGTTTTAATTAGAAAGAAATTTTAGTTAATCAACCTAGAATCAGTTGCTCTTATTCTCTAAAAAAATATTAGCATAATTTAGGGATTTCTACGTACCAAGATGCCAAGTGAATAATTTGTTTAATTCATATTCTTACTAATAGATGAAGTCTAGGTGGATTCTTTATTAAGTATTATTTCTCTCATTGGTTATTATTCAATTATTTTCTTGATTTATTTTCTGTTGAGTTCTTTAGTTAAACTAATTTAGTAATTTTAGTTTAAACCAATCACTCCAATTTGTCAGCTAAATAATAAGAAAACGGTAATTACTAGTACTTTTAGTCCTCATGGATACGATATCTCGTCTCACTGTAGCTATACTATTTATCGATAGGTACACTTACCTTTGTTGTATTTTTAGTTGGTAACGTGATACATCAGTTGGTGTCTACCCAAACTAGCTTGATTCGAGCTTGAAATTTTTCTTTATTCTCAGTCGGTCTAATTTTGATCAAATTTAAATTAAATAAATTTTTAAAAAGAATTTTAATTTAATTATAGAATATACAAATATTAAAATAAAATCATATATTTTAAACAATAAAATAAATTACTTAAACACAAGGGCGTAATTAGATAGGCGATCGTCTTGACCACCTCTTACCTAAGGTGTATAATATCCATTTTAGTTCATTTTAATTTTGAAGTATTAAAATTAAGCTTTTTTTAAATAATGTTTTTGGTTTTGACCCTCCAAACCTATAAATTTTATTTTGACCCCTCAATAATGAATTGCTAGCTTCGCCTTTGCTTGAATGGATCAAATCAGATCTTAACTCGAACCTTTTATTTGAAAAAATCTAGTCACTGTTTAATCCAACTCATGAACACTTTTAACCAAAGTTGTTTGAATAGGACCGGATTGATTGGTTGGACTAGGTTCTAACTGGGGTTTAAGTCCAGAGAAAGGCATTGACTTGTTGACTTGGGAACTGGTACTGTCCTGTTGAATCAGGCAAAATAAAACTAGTTGAACCAAATGGTTGACCCGGATTTTTAATATTTTTTATTTTTTAAATTTTTTATAATTTATTTAATCGAATCGGATAGACCGATTAAACCGGTTGAAATGAAAAACTGATAACTTGATTAGTATGATCACCGGTCTAGTTTTGAAAACTTTTCTTTTTACATGAACGTAATGACTATATATATAAACTACTATTTGCATTTTCTAAGCACTAATTTCCTATCTCCATTTTTTTTCTTCAAATTTCCTTTTTTCTTTTTGTTTCTTTCTACATTTTTATTGATTGAGACTCAGATCGGCCGATGAATCCATATTATTTTTAGATTTCATTCCAACAGATGCTCATATTCCGATCTATGTAAGAATTAGGGGGTGATATTTGATTCAGTTCAGTTAAATTTTTTAAACCATCTATCATAATTCAGTTTGGCTCAATTCGATTCTGAATTTTTTCATATTAATTTTTGGTTTTGGATTTTCAGACTTATTTTGATAAAACGAGTTTTATTCGACAAAATCTCTAAATTTTTCCATAAATATTTAAAAACAATAAATTTTCAAGAACTTGAAATTATTTTCACTATTTTAAATACAACAAATTTATTTTTATATCAAAAATTAAAATTAAATATATATTAAATAAATATAAAATTTAGTTTAGTTTGAATAATTATGAATTTTAAACTTGTATTCCATAAACTGTCCAATCAATTTTGTTATCGGTTTTTAAAAAAAATTATTGAAAGAAAATGATTCATTGAACTAACTTGCAGTCTTTTTTGATTTATATTTTTATAAATAAGTATAATTTTGTGGAATTATTTGGAAGACTGAGTAAAAGTAAAGGAATTATTGAAAGTGTAGAGGAAATTAAAAAGAAAAAACAGAGTAATTGGAAAAGTCTATAAGAAAAGAGCTAATTCCTTTAGCTTATTAAAGAAGCAAAGAAAATAAAATCTGCTCACAATATCTGTTAAAATAATTTATCTTTTAAAATGACAAGTAAAAGGTTAATTTATCAAATGACTTTAAACTATTGCTTGAATTTTAAATTGATTCTTAAATTTCAAAATATTTTTAATTGAATCCTCAAAATATCAATATTGTATGATTAAATAATTTTGAATTTTTGGGTTTATTTTGACAAAACAAAGAAAAATTGAATGGAACCTTTAAGTTATCTTCTCTATATTAAATATTAAATTTTTTTTAAATCATAAAAATAAAATTAATTATAAATTAAATAATAAAATAGTATTTGGTTTAGTTCAAATTAATAATGCATTCCATAAATCATCAAAACTTCTTGGTTCGAATCAATTTTTGATTTTTCTTATTCGGTCTTAGTCGTGAGGGCTTTTTTTTCTTAAACATGTTAGCAAGGGCAAATTTAGGGGGGCAGGGGCCAAATAGAAGAATTGTCTTTTAATTCCTTAATAAATATAAAAAAATATTTTATTTAGTCTCTTCAAAAGTGATGAAATCATAACTAAATATAAGATAAAATTATACTTTAACATCATAAAAAAATTTAATTCAATTCCGGCTTCCCTTAGAAAATTGTTGAATTCACCCCTACATTAAATGTTAGCTCAAATTTGTCTCAGTGTAACTTAATACATGTGAATTAAATTATAAACTCTAACATGCAGCAATAAATCTAGAAGTATTTTTAAAGGGTTAGAATTGAATTATAATTTTTTTTTTGTGATGTTGCATTCACTTATAATTTCGTAACTGGTTAAAAATTAAAAAAAAATCATTTTTGAAGATGAAAGTATAATTTTACAGAAAATAATTTGTAATTTTATCAGGAGACTGAGAAACAAAGTTCCAGGCTGTGCTTTACAGAAAATAATATTTTTAATATTATCGGGAAACTGAAAAACAAAGTTCCAGGCTGTGCCCAAAATCACCATCAACTTAACGTGGAGAAAAGTCTAATTAATATACTAAGCATTAATTATAGTTTTGTGGGAGTGTGAGGTTGACGTTTTCCAACCCTCGCCTAATCCGCATGCCGCATGCTGCATGCTCTATATAAGCAAATGCCAGGTTATGTGGGAAATAAACATAGCGTTGTGGTGTTTGATTTTTATTTTCCCATTCAATGTTCGGAATCAAAGTAGAGTTCACTTTCTACCCAAGGAGGAAAACCATTTTGCACCCAAGGAGGAAAGTAAATATGCCTAAGGTAAAGTACTCAAAATTTTTTTTTTTAAATCTTGATTATTATTGGTATTATCGGCTAAAGTTAAAGCTTTGAGTTATTAAATAATTAAATTTTATGTGCAATTATTACGGACTTTGATTAATTATATTTTTAGCATAATAACAACATCATTTTCGTTTCAATTTTCTTTATTGGTTTTGTTGTGCATATCCCAATATTTTCTACTATCTTTAGGAAAATTGTGACATTTTCTGTAGTTTATTATTTTGTGCATCACTGTCCACATAAATATATAAATAAGATATTTCGTTAATTACTTTAAATATGTATCGTTTTTAATTCAGTCACTTTTTTTTTTGTTAATTTTATTATTAAATGATAATAAAATATCAATGATGTCACATAAATTGCTTACATGTATTGATAATAATTTATTCTTGTTGGTGGTGTACAAGTTGTATAAAAACATAATTTTAGGAAAAATATATAATTATACAAATAAAATTCAATAAAATCCAACTTTAGGCAAATTTGGCTCTCTTCCACTTGGTTAACTCAAAACATTTCAAATTAAATCAATAAGGCTTTAGTTTAATTGCATGATGAGGTTTCAAAATTTCTAAGGTCTCAATATCAAGTTCCATTATATATGTGATTTATATCTCATAATTCATTGTAATGCTACTTGATTATAGTTGTAGTTATTTAGATTATGTTAATAGCAAAGATAAGGAATTAGGAACTTTAAGGTACTAAATTCCATCCTTATCCGATAATTCATTCTAGCAATCGATTATGATTGCAGTTATTCAAATTATATTGATGATAATTATTAGAAACTCTATAACTTACGTATTTATAATATAGATTTGTATTTTCAAATAAAGTGTTTATAATAAAATTAAAAAATATATAAAAATATCAAAACAAAACTCTAATTGAATGATAAATTAAAGATTTCATGAATGCAATTAGCATGGATTTGAAGCAAAAATAAAATAAAATGCTGTCGAATAATTTCTTAACAAATAGTATAGATAATTATAATTTTTTTTTGAATGGTTTGAAGAAAGGGAGAAAATCCATGGAGACAAGGATGAAAGCAATAAAGAGAGAGATGAGAGAGATTAGCAAAGAGCAAGAAAGCATAAAAGAAGGGGATTCGCAAGTTGGGGCCAAATTGCAAGCAATCAACGATGAATGCCAGCAGCTCCGCCGTGAAACTGACCAAATCATTCAAAAAGCCGCCAACAGTGAAATCCGGTTAGCGCTGATGTTTCAAATCCTTAAGGCTCGTGAGGAAGGTGATTTTGCAAAGGCTCATCAATTAACTGCACTGCTCCGGTAAATACCATTCATTGCCTTAAATTTTCTTTTGATTTTCGATTCATAAATTCATGCCTTTTCTTTCCTTGTATGATATTGTGTTTTTTTTTTTTTCTTTTTCAGTGAAGTTGTAGCCATGGATGAGTTAATTGCACAAATAGAATCCTGATTAAATTATAAATATATTACAGTTTTGTATCCTTTCTTTTTGTGAAAACAAATTTAGTACTCAATGCTATCCCAATAAAACATTAAATTCTAGATTTGCATGTAAGAATATGAAAAATAAATGTTCTATAACACTTATTTTTTGTCACTTTCATGTATGCATGTTGTGATGTGATATGTACGGTCGGTTAAAAATTTAATGTTTGGATAGTGAAAATTAAAAAAATTTTACTGAAATAAAGTTGGGTGACGGGAAAAAAATTTATATATAAATTTGATGAAAGTTTATGTATAAATTTTATAATTATCATCGTAAAAATTTAATCATTTTGAGAAAAATATATCAAAACAATTCAAATTAAATAAATTATTTTTTAAAAAAACAAACAATAAAATTCAATTCAAATGTTCACCTTTCGAAAAAAATGGCCTCAGCATTTGCCATCCTTACCTAAAGTACCCAATAGACTAACAAAACAAAAAGAGCTTTTAAATTTACAATATTTTAGCTATTAATCAGTTTTAAATAACACCAAAAGTCTGCAATTTTTTAAATACTCTTTCCACTGATTTAAAATCTACATCAAAACCGTAACTCTGGCCTCCATATTTCACATAAAGGAACTCTTTACAAGACGTAACCGGTGGAAGAATTCCAGAGATTCTGGGAAAATCCAAGGTTGGTGGTGAAGGCAAGTCATTCCTCTTCGTAGAATAGTAAACATCAGCTAAAAGAAGCCATATAAGATCAGGGTCAATGGATGCAAGTCCCTTTAGTGCATTCACCGATGCATCGTGAAGCCCGGCAACTCCACTGCATGCTATCCCCACGACAAGACCACTAACCTTCTTCATAACAACTTCCAATGCTGAAGCACTTCTTTTGTTTTGGGATAAGTCGGCAATCATATTGAGCAGTGCTACCTGTACTTTCAAACTTGAAGTTTCAGCTATGGGGTCCTCTGAAGAAACATCAGCACTCCGGTAAGGAAGTTGTAATGGGGTCCGTTCTTTCAAGTTTGGGGTCCGTTCTTTCAAGTTTGGCTTCTTTTGGAACGGAGATGAACTTAAAAGTTTCCAGAAATGGGGGCCATCGGTGTGGAAGCGACGGGAAAAGAAATCTCCACCGCAAATTTGCACGACACTGCTTATGACACTAAAACACCTCCGGACAACCTGTTGGAAGAACACAAGTCGAAATCCAATTTGATGCAGAAAAACTTAAACAATGCTAATTTGAGGTGATTCGGAATACTTACCACAGTGTTTTTTTGTTGAACACAAACCACCAAGAGCGGCCATATTTTATTCATTGCTGGAAGCAACCTGTTCTCAACAGTACTGTCATCAGCTGCAGTCAAAGTGTCTTTCAGCTGATATAATGAACACGATTGAAGCTCTTCTTCAATTGCTTCTTTAGTCTCCTTCTCCAACTTATACGCTTCTTCAACTTTTGCTAGAGTTGATATGCCTTCCTACAAATTGAAGTTGATTAAAATACAGAGCAAAGCCTTTGATGAATCCGTGACTTGGTATCTTCTGTGCATAGAAATTCCTAGAACTCAATATTAAGCAAATGAATGAAAAGATACCGTCTTATAACCCACACACTACTATAATGCTGCACCAATTAAATGAGAACTTCTAAAAGGTGATATGTAGCATCTGACTTGTACAAATTTCTCATGGCCTTAAGACCAGTCATCGAATCTCAGTCAATTGCACTGCTTAAAATGACAAGTTTTTCAGAAAAATACCTCAATTATGTCCAGTGCCGCCAAGCATGCTGCTTGACTCATAGAAGCCAGCAAAGGAGTTGCAGCTGTTAAACATGAACCCACGATAGATCCAACAGTTTGTCTATATCTTCTGGAATCAGTCAACTTGAACACAATAGTTTCCCATTGCTCTACAATAATGATGTCGTCATTTAATTAGTACCAATCGTTTCTGCTCTAGGATAGATCCAAGATAAAGAATGAAGCTATTAAAAATTCAACCAAATTTTTATAATTAAATAAAAAAAAACACTTACACGCACAACAACAAAAGGGTATCACTTTTCGTGCAAAGAAATTGGTTTTCCAGAATAATTACATATATATGGTGGAAAAGCTGTATAATATTTACTGAAAGAGATGAGTGGCTTGGGTTGGGTTGGCATGGGTTAGTTGGACCATTGAGAAGAGGAAAAAGGTGAACATCTAACAGCAGCAAAGCCCTTTCTTCAAAGATTACAACATTAAAAGTCTGTATAGTATTTTTTTCAAGGAAAAAACAATCACCTGATTCCATGAGTGTCACATCAATCCCATCAGCAAAACCTGAGCTCGAACCTTGTCTTAGTTCTGCTTGAACTTCCTTTTCCCTTTCAGATACTTTGGACTTGAAAAGCATCAGATTACAGTGTGCTTGAGAGGGCAGGGAAAAAGCCTCACGCTTGGAAGCCTTTCCAATCTCAGATACAGCCTGAAAAAGCATAATCATCAGAAATAGTCAACTTGATGATAAATGCAGTGGAAAACATGGGATAGGAAAAAGCACAACCAGAAGAAAGAGTGCAGCAAACATGATAAAGTACCATTAAAAAAATTAAAGAAGAATATTTTCCATTTCCTTGGTTTGAATCATATAAAATAGAAAACAAAATTCCAAGCCACATCTAGAAAATGCAGAGTAGAACCATCAACACCAATAGGATGCAATAATAATGAAAGTTTTAAATTTAAAATGTTTTAGATTAGATAGGAACAAAACAGGAAACATAGAATGCTAGTTTAAAATACGTAAATTAGATAGGATAGTGGAACTAAATTGATAAAAAAGGAAATTCCAAAGACAAGTTGATTTTGCTATCAGTGATGCAAAAAAGGGTTTCAGAAGGTAGTGAACCACAAGATGAGATGGTAGATTATGTGAAGTGCTGATCATAACCGGAGTCCATAGGAAATCAAGTGAATATAGTATGGATTACTAATTATTGGTATATATTGCAAAAATAACACAAATCATTGAGAAGTGAAGAATAGGAACCATTTTTTAACAAACAGAAGAACTGAGACACAACTAATCCAAGAGAATTGAGACACAACAAAGATAAAATTATGACCTTTAGAAAGGGGATAGTTAAATCTGGGTGTTTATGCCTGCCAAGAATTTCAAGCTCCTGTGAAACACAGCGCATCTGTACAAATGTACAAATAAACCAGTTAAACTAGTATCCATGCAATAAGAATAAAAAATCTAAAAGAAAATAAAGTAATGCAAAATAAATCAAATTAATGGCCAGCATATAATCAACATTAAACCAGTATTTACCGAGGCAGGGAAACCTGTTAAGTATAAAGAATTTAATGAAAAGAGGACGGGGAATTTCTAGAAATAAAATAATCAGATACAGGATTCTTTATCTGGCCCTGGTTAAATGCAATCCTGTACCACCCAGCCCATGCCCCCTCCTAAAGACCCAAGACAGAAAGGATGACGTTATTCTGCTGGATCTTTCCATTTTGACATGTTAACTCATACAAATAGATATTCTCACCATTTGAACATCTCAGTTAAAAACTACAATAATTTTGATGTCTCACTTTTTTTTTTTTTTTTTGGCACATGATATGTAATGTTTTCCATAAACCAAAAATGAGTGAACTATTAGCACGCATCATGGCTATAAAATGAGAACAATTCAAACCATCAAATGGGTTTAAGAGTATATAACCAAAAGATGATCTCAATAATGTATAAAAGACTTTTGCAGATGGCAAAACCAACAACCAATTTTCAAGTATTAGACAGTTTATGTTAAATGCCATCAGTAACACTTAAGGTATGCAAAAGTACCGGTTCCTCCAACAGAGGCAATATTTTATGACCCACTCCAACATAGGAAAGCATTGAAGCAAGCACATTTGGCACATGAGGGTTCAAATCGAGATGCCGTAATTGCCGACATACAGAATCAACTATATAATCAGCATTTGCCAAAACCAATTGCCCAACCTAAAAATAAAGGAAGAAGTCAGGTACCATTGAATCAATTCCATAATATACAGACAAATTCTAGATAATAATATGCTGTACAAGCACACCGTTGAATGGCCAGATGTAGTGGAAAGAAGATGTAAAACGGCATCAGAGGAACTCCTAACTTCAAAGTTTGAATATATAAGATTCTCGAGTAACAGATACAGAGACGAATTGAGGAAACCACTGGAAGCAAAATCACTCCCGAGGCACAAGGCAAAGATGCCTATTCCATCAATAATAACCTGTTTCAAGATATGATACACAATCAATAGAATCACTGCAAAATCATAACAAGAATACATGAATAACTCAAAAGAATAATGTCAATGTAATTTCCTGATGTAACATGGCAATATCACAGAAAAAATACGAAGTAATATCTTCAACTTCAGCACCAGACTGCATTAGCAAAGATGGATGATCTACTGGAAGTTCCCAAACTTCAGAACAAAGATATTCATGTAAGATTTTCCCAATACAATCAATGAAGTGACCCCTAGAACCCTTCTGCAATGCAATTTTCCAAACAGATTCATCTAACACAGCAGGTTTATGTTTGTGAGGCTGGCCACCAGAAGATACATCATCAGATTCCTGAAATTCTGCCCCTTTTATCTTGGATTTCTGAAACATTCTTGTAAAAGCATCAACTGCCTGACCCGATATGCCAAATATCATCTCATTTAGAATACATACAGCAGTGCTGGCCTGTCGCAGTAACTGCCCTGAACCAGTTCGGTGGTACCAAGACTGCCAGCTTTCTTTAGTGTATTCCTTCTGTCTAACTTCCAAAACCAATTTACGCAAGTAGCCCAAGGGAATATCAGTAATAACTGATAAATGACCTTCACTTTTATAGTCTACAAACAAACAATCAAAAGATGGTAAGTACAAAGCATATGTGGCATGAATTTAATAAATGAGTAGGGAGTTCCAAGATTCAAAATGACCTGCCATTAAAGATAAACCTACAAGTCTAAGAATCCCAGCAAGAGCCTTGTATAACTTCTGACCCCCGACATAAACAAACCAAGGCGGCATGCGTGGCAGCTCAAAATTTGCCTGCCTAGCTTCTGCAGTGTGTTGTTTTCCAATTTCATGGATACCTGTGAGCTTTGAACTTTTAGATGAAGCAGCACTGTGTAAGACCTCACTGTCACCCACAATACGCAAGCCTTTCAACTCATCAACAGAGGGAAGGTATCCTACAGAAGACGACCTTGTCGAAACAAGCTTGCTTAGAGAACCAGTAAAAGCCGAATTCTGGCTAAGACAGAGGGCAAAAACATCCAAGAATCTAGCAGCTGTAACCTACAATGCAAAAGACACTTTTTAGAGACAATGATTAAATATGTATAAGCATGTCTTTCAAGTGAAGCACTTTCAGATTTTCCAGGTGCAAACTAGGAGGTACTACAAACTATTATCACCAAACAACCAGATATTTAATATTGAATAGTATAACATATATGGATCTCTATTTGATAAATCACTGACTACAAGCAACTCATACACCACTGTATATGTACTAAAGTAACGATGGAAAAGGCACATACAGGAGATTGGAGGTGATGCAACAGAAACTGAGGACCAGAGTAATATATCACTGTAAGCAATTGCTGAACATGTGAAAGTGCAAGTGATTCATCACTCCCAAGCACTGTCTTTGGAAGCTTTTCAATAAGCCTGTTTTAAGAAGGAACTTATAAGAGAACACCTTCAAAAAGGAGTAACTCACTTTGTTAGTTAAAGCTCAACATTATTTCACAAGTATAAAACCTGCTAAAAATTGCAGCAATGTCATGCTCTACATGATGTTTCCCAGAGGCCGAGAATAAATATTCCATAAAGTCCTGAGCAGCAGCTGAAATCTCTTCAGAATCATCAACAACCAAAGCACATAAGCACTCCTGCATGGGTATCAGAGAAATATTATTAAATATATACAAAACAACTAAAAAGCTACAACTCATACAAAATTTCACAGCAATGGAATCAATGACATTGAGAAAGAAGGATAACTAGGCAAATCCTTAACATAAAAAGAACAAACATGAAATAACTAAAGCAAACCTTGAAATTTTAAGCACATGACCAAAAACTCAAATTAAAAGCAAGAAGTTGGAATATAAAATAATTTCAAATCATTAAGTGCACCATTTGGATGAAACATTCTTGAAGGTCCAGGTTAGAATACTCACTTTACTACCATGCAATTCTCCTCCCACTGAGGTTAAAATCTAAGCAGAAATACCATCTAATGCAAACTAATGAGGGCACTACTTGATTCTCCCACCATAAGTAATTATAACCTAACATAATATAAATGTCCTCCCACTTTGGTCACAAATATGTTCTATAATAATAACAATAACAATAAAAAAAGAGGTTGCTACTTAAGCCCCCATCAAATTCGGAGATGATGACAACTTAGAACTAATACAATTAAAAGCATCCTCTCTTCCCATTTATCATATAATGTACCACTACCACCAAGGAGTACAGTCATTATTGTGAGCTAAATCATAATAGCTGATTTTCTCTCTTCTGTCTTAGGGCTTAGACTATAACCTACAAGGTTCCTTATGTTATTTCAATTTCTGGTAGCTTTCAGTGAAGACTGATATGCGCACATATTCTACATATTTTAGACCTGAACAATTAGCATTTTGCATGATCCTTAGGTAAAATAATTAGACAACGAACTGAGGCAAAGCGCAGCCAAAAACGAAGAGTTTGGGGTGCCGGCTAAGACCAAGAGATTTGAGTAATTGGGATTGGTTTTCTTTCCCTTCGTTCTTCTATCTCTCCCCTGTATTTTCTTTCCCTTTTTCCTCCAAGCCTTCTTATTTAGTTATCCCTCTTAAGAATGTTTCCCCCTTATGATGAGAGTAACCCCAGGATATATTAGAATAAAATGTATTAAGACTTAAAATATATAAAGCAAAATACTGTATTTATAGTGCAAGGCATAGGACTTTTATGATTAACAACAAAGAATGAAAATGATAGAATTCAACCTACCAAAAACAGCTGTTTGCTCTTTTCTAGTGTGAAATTGCACTTCAATAGCAGCCCCCGGATGGCAAAAAAAAGCCCGTGTCTCACCTTTTTTGATTGATAAACACATATCTGGGACATGTAACATAATAACAGTATATCAAAACAAAGGTGCAGTAGTTATGAATATAAATTATCTGGTACAAATTTTGAATAGATTCGGATGCTGTAAAGTATCTTAAAAGTAACAATGAACTTATCAAATATAGATCCATACGTAGGGAAATGTTGCACATAATAGTTTGTTCACATGCCCAGAGGTTTTCTGAATCCACACTTTTGTACGATCTACATGAAAAGATCCCATTCCTTTGCCAAGATTGGGGCTACTTTTCTCTCCAGATTCAGTCTTAGTACTAACTGAATTGATTGATTCACCATTTACATTTTCCAGCATTCTTCTGCTCTGAGCTTTCAATGGTAACTGACGGAGTTCCTCCAAGAATGACGTCGTAGATTTGTACTTATTTGACTTATGGCCAAAAGAATCATCTTTGTACATATCAAGACCAGATAAATTGGCATCATCTTGGAGGACTATCATAAGGTACTCAGCCAATCCCCTAATTGCTTGGTCAATAGCTTCTACACTTCCAGCAGCCCCACTTATCATTGCCTTTGAAATGTGCAACACTTTGGCAAACTGACTAACGACACCAGGTAAGAAGAAAGCCAACGCATCTGCAGTACCAACCTGAAAATATTTTAATATGCCAAAAGAATTCATCCAAGCTTTGCCATGTGTAATGAAGCACTATTGCAATAAAAAGCTAGAATTTCTCCACTCAAATCAGATGAGCTAAACCATTTGCAATGCCATAACCTATTCATTTCCTAATCTAATTGTTTCTACCAAGTAAATTCCCTCACAACTAGAATTATTACGAATATATGTTGGTATGCATACTCAGATATATATATCAACAGCGCATATTCAGAGGGGAAAAGTATGCCTAAACAATTATGGAATTTAAACTGCAAAATGAAACAGCCTAAATGTCATGGGTAGATGTGATTCTATTTATTTAAAGCTTAATTTATTCCAATTTCTTTAGTGAATGAGGCCACACTCCTTTATCAAACTCGAAATTTCTGTTAAGAACTAAAGTCATCTACAGGAGGGAATCATCAGGAATATATGTCAGTAAATGTTTTACAAATACATATGAACTACATGCCGGTAAATGCAAAGAGTACTCTCAAAGATAATGAAGCTTACAAAGTAAAAGCAATAAAAACAAACTCTAATTAGAAGAAAAGGCAAGATGCAATTGCTTCAGTATAAATGTTTTACTCAAAATATATAGGGTGTCTATGATAGGCACCTACATTGAATGAAAGACGCAATGGAGCAATTAATAAAACAAAGAGAATATATATATGCATTATGCAAAAGCCCTTGTTGAGGATCTAATGGAAGTTACAAGTACCTTAGCAACAAGAACACGTAGGGTTAAAAAGGATTCAATACGCAGATTTGCACTACCTCGATGTCCTCGTGTAACCTCAGTATCTGCAGCCTTATCATAAGACACATATCAATTTGATATGAAGAATTAAATGAAATAAGTTAGGCAGAACAAAAAGATTAAATTTACTCCAGAATTAAGAATAGATAAAAGGGAATTGATGTACTTTGAGCAGAAGCGATAGCCAGTGTCCCACAGCAGCCGAAGCTGCTTCTGACTGCAAAAATGCTAGTAAACATTCTCCTTGTTCCAAGTCAAACTTTAGAGTTCCATTTGGTATCAGCATATCTCTAGTTGCTAAGAGCATCGGTAGATCAAGACTTTGTTTGCACAAGCAGGACTGATTGGAACAACGATGTAAATTCAGAAGCAGAGCCCTGAAACACTTGATAACTCCTTCACGAAACTCTTCTGATGCCTCAGATGGAGAGAGCAAAGCAGCGTAAGTCAATTTTTTCAGAACCACAACCATCTGTGACAAGAAAGCATCACGTTTCATTCAACTCAAATAAAAGTAATCAGATATCATATGATCATCCTAATATATACACTAACGGGAAAAGCTAATATAAAATCAAGCCATGAACAAAAGGCTAGCATCAACTTTCTCACAGAAATAAAGGGAAAAAAAAGAAGAAAACTGAATCCAAAATGGCGAGGAGACCATATTCATGCCAGACACCATGGTTTATTTCTCAGTACTTAAAAGAGTTAAAACTAAAACAAAAATAAAAAGACAGATAAATTCCTAGCTGGGCATGGTATAAGTGCTATTAATCTTCAGTTTGATCTTTGATGTCATTCTTCTAAAGTATTAAATCTAATAACCCATTATATTAAGTTCTTGTTTAAGAGCAGCTACATATGGGCTTTTATTATATTATATATATTAAATAAATAAATAAGTGTATTGACCAAATCTGTTCAAACACCTGTTACATTATCATTATAATTTTCCTTTTTTTTTCTTCACCATTCAAGGTGTTTGATGAATTGCCAAAGTACCATTTTCACTTCTTTTGCCTATTTCGTTTTATCATATTTGTGAAGGTTCCCTAATTGAAGAAGAGGGGGGGGGGGGGTCGCATTTTTGCTTTTAATTCGTTTTACTTCTTTTCCTGCCTTTCATTTTTTTCTTTTGAGCAAGTACCTTCGTATAACACCTGAGATGTTTTGATTGATACAAAGGCTAACTGTTCCTTAACTCATAGTTTAGTTGCTAATAATAAGATGGTGCCTATTATTTTCTTGATAACATATTACTTCTTTACAAAGGGAAGGAAAAAAAACATAACAAATAACAAAAGCAACAACCAAGCACATCCTTTTAATACCGGTAAAATCCTATCCCCCGTGATCTCCATTGCATTCACATATTCAAACACAATGTAAAATAAACAAAATAAGAGAGAAAGTTAATTAAATAGAAATGAAAATAGGCAAAATGACCTGATCCACAGAACTCAAATGGCATTTCTTGAGAAGCTCTTCCAAACACTCCACTATTCCTTCAGCTACTTTATCGCTAACTCTTTTATAATTACTACTTTCACTTTTATTCTGAGAACTCCTGCAATCAACCGCAGCATCCAGCAAAAGCAGAAACGGGAACAAAGTGTAGCTAAAAAAATGAAATACCAAAAAAAATCAAAATTCATATCGTTAATAGTAAATTGTGCTCATATATATTAATTCCAGAATCAATATGTAAGTTTTTAAAAACAACAATCAAACGAAGTCTAAAAAGAAAAAAAAAATGAATCGATTACTCAAAGAATGGCTGGAGGGAATTGGGCGGGGAAGAGCGAAGCAGGTGGAGCAACGCCGGGATTGAAGAAGCATATTTTTTAGGGTTTTGAGAAAGTTCTAGAAGCTCCAAACAGTAGGGTTTTAGCTGTGAAAATATTCTGCTTTTTTCTTCGTCGTCTTCTTCTTCGTCTTCTTCTCTTGCCTGAGATACGGCGGAGCCGCCGGTGATTCTAACGAAACTTTCCGCCATGTCCATTCTATTTCCGTACAAAATCTACAAAACAATTTTTAAAAAGAACCCGGAAGGAAAGGAAAGCAATGAGAAGAAACGGAGAGAAAGTGTTGGAAAGAGGGAGAGGAAGCGCGAAATGGGTTAAAACGGCAGTGTAACAACCCAAACACGAAATGGGTTAAAATTTTGAACCGGTCCGACTCAAATGAGTATTTTAATTTAGATTTTTAAAGTTGGACGGATGATTAAAATAGATTAGATTACTTATTTTTAATTTGATTGGTTGAATTAATTTATTCGGTTTTATTGAGTAATTTATTTAAAATAAAAATATGTTTAAAAAAATTGATTCAATCGTCGATTTAATTAGTCTGTTCAATGGTTCGATCAGTTAATTCGATTGATTCATAAGTCAACCGATCTAATTTCTTATTCCATACAGGAATCACCTCCAGTTCTCAGTTCAACAAGTTTAAGAGACTGATCCTCTTCAATTATGAAAACTATAATTTTATTGTGTTATATTATTTTTAAAGGTGAGAGTCATTCTATTATTAGATCTATCAACTCAACATTTGTACTATTAAAAATAATCAAATAATACTAAATTGAAACAGTGATTACATTTACGGTTAATGGTAAACTATATTTAGTAGTCATCCAACTATTTTTTTTTTCTTTTTTTGGTCGCTCGACAATGAAAAGTTATAAAATAGCCATCCAACTATTAGTAAATTTCTTTTTTGGTCACCAAACTATGAAAAATTATAGAACAATCACCAAACTATTCAAATTTGTCTTTTATGGTCACCAATTGGCTAATGTAAAAATAGAAACACCCAAAAATACAAGAGTTGGGTGACCAAAAAAGACAAAATTGAATAGTAGAGTGACCAAAAAAATTTACTAATACTTAAGTGATCATTTTGTAACTTTTCATAATTAGGTGACAAAAAAAAAAACAACTGATATAGTTTACCCTCCAGTTAAAAAAATTGCATGAAAATTATTCTTTTTCATTTGCAATTTAGCTCAAAACAGACGATTTTATTTTGCATAACCATAAAAAGCTTTCAAAATATTATCTCTATTAATGGTAAATGACGTTTTTAAACAATAAGTGTCATCTTATTAAAAATTTGACTTATTTATTTTTAATAATAAAAAATTAAATTAATCCATTTAATAAAAAATAGGTTAATTTGATCCATCCAAAATATTATCTCTATTAATAGTAAATGCGAGGTGCATTCATCTATTTTAAAACATTAAAAAGTTTTTATTAATATATTTTATAATTAAAGTTAAATAAAAATATTATTTAATTTGTTGAAATTAAATCTGGTCTCAAACCTTGTTCATGAATAAATCTAAATTAATTTAAGCAAAATCGCTTTAGCTTGAAAAAACGATATACAACTCGAGTTGATAGAATAACTATGATTCAACCTTTCTTCCTATCACAACTTCAATAAAATATAGTGATAACAATTTTAAATTATCCAAATTGCATTGCTTATTTGAATTTACAAAATTATTATAAATTTAAAATTATTATAAATTTAAAGTAATTATGTTAAATATCTTTAATTTTCGTAAATGTTTTAATATAATGTTTATATAATTAAAATAAGTAGTATAATATGAAATTATATTTTTAATGTGATATAACTATATTTAGTATATATTATATTAAATTAGGGTACGATTTGGAAAAATATATTATTATTATTAAAAATTGTGTAAGAATTAAATAAAATTTGGTTAAAATGATAAATTCGATTAAAATTATGGTGTCTTAGGTTTAAAATTTCACCGTGAGATTTTATTGTTATAAATTATATATTTTAAAAAATACGAATATTTTCACATAATATAATACTTTTTTAGTGATTTTCAAATTGAATTAGTACATGATTGATCTGCGAGAAGAATTCAATCAATGATTTAAATATTATATGTTTTTCATAAATATAATATAAATTAATAGTTGTCCCTTTGGTTTATGGTACAATTACAATTTTAGTGCCCTTAAGTATTAATAATTAAATTTAATCCCTTTTAATTTATTTGTTTAATACAAATACTTTAGCTTTGCTCTCTTAATTTTTTTACTTTTATCTTTACCCTCCATTGCAAAATTCCTTGCTTCGTACTTATATACAACTATTTATATTATAATGTTTATTTTAATATTAATAATATACTACTCTAAACATTAAATGTGTAATTAATTTTATAGTATATTATAATATATAAAATGTAAATTTCAAATTTTGCTCAGAACACTTGAGTGATAGATAATATAATTTTCGTTTTAATTTGTAAATAGAGGCGTAGCTAGAGGGCTGCTGATAGGGGAACCAACTCCTCCTAAAATAGAAAATTTCTCATTTAGTCCCTCTACAATTTTTAAAATTTTAAATTAGTAAAGGTGAAATTGTACTTTAGCCGTCCTAAAATGATAAAAATTTGATATAATCCTTTAAAATGATAAACATGTAGGCTATTTAAAATTTTAATGGTGAAAATGCATTTTGCTATTGTAAAATTACAATTTAATTCCGACTCCTTTAAAAAATTTTGACTTTGCCCTGTTTGTAAATATCAAAATCAATTTGGTGTTAATATTAAAAATTCTGATTTATTGTTGTTTTCAATTAAGCCATAAGATATGATATCACAAATTTCAATTTTAAAATTTATTTGGATCTTAAGTTAATTATGAATTAATGTTGAATTGGGCTTACTAATTAAAGATCTTGGCTTGTTAAATTGTTTTGCATATATAATAAGACTTTGCGTATTGGCCCATTTTTAAAAAATATATGGATAATTCGTAGATAAAAAAAATACAAAAAAAGAAATGGAAAATTTATGAAAAAGACCTTAATTTTTAGAATTTTATAATTTAATCCTAATTTGTTTTAAACCAAATCACTAAAGAAGTAGGTAAGATGCATTAATCCGACGTCGAAAAAAGAATGGGAGAATTCTAACGTATATAAGTGGGCACTGCAATCTTATCAAACATGTCTTTTGAAAAGATGATAATGGTCCTATATTAAAGTAACTCTTACTTGTTTGATTTTATGTCCACTGCCCAAAAATCAGGAACGATAAGCTTGAAGCTGAAAAGACATTAATTTGTCTTTAAGTAACAAATTAAGTAAAAAAAGATCCTTCAAGGGCCAAGTTGAATATTAAGCCAAAAATAAAAACAGACTGTCATTAAAAATTGGTTAAGTCGACGATTAACTTAACAAAATGACCTAATTGATACGATATTGATAATTCAAAATTTAAAATCAAATTAAAATTTACACTATAATTTAGGGATGTCCAGTGAATTAACCCGAAATAAATATACAAAGAGAACAAAAGTAATGGATAAAATCACCTACCCACTTATAAATATTGTATGGTCATTTGCTTGGAATGGTGACAATATTTGATTGGTTCAACCAACAACGGAATATTTAATTAACCCAAAGATCAGATGAATATTTTTATTTTATTTTATCCATCATACATTTAAAAAGGCCTAATTTTAACTGAACAAGTTAGGTAAAAGAGCTATAGTGTATTCATGATATGCTATGGTCAAATTACTGTTTAAGTCCTTTAAAAAAAAAAAAGTAAAAAAGCTACTGCTTTGAATTTGGTTCATATGGCTGAACTGTGTTGTGATAATGACACATAGTGCCCATACCATTCATCTCAGGAACTAGCAGTGGCTCAGCCTCAAAACCACCATCTTTTGGGTCTAGGCCAAGTTCTTGTTCTAAGTAAAGCAACCACTCGTTTTCGGCTTCTCCGAAATCAGGACACTGGGTTTCGTTATGCGATTGGATTCCTTCGGGTTGGAATGGTACTAAGCTATCCAACATGTTCCAGAACTCCAAATCGGACTCCAACGGGATATCAAAGGTGGTTTCAGGCTTGTTCACCTCCTCCGATGTGTTGTAATAACATCCTGTGAAGTTGAACAACGGACCTTGTTGGATTTCTGGATTTGAAACATTGACCTGATTGGAATTACTGACGTTGGAAGAGATTGAAGAACTCGACAAGGCTTCCGGCTCCTCAGACGGGCTGCCATGGTTTGCTTTGTCTGATACTACCGCCATTTCAAATGCCTCGTTGGGCTTTTTGTCATTGAATGATGACATTGACGTGACACATGAAGACGATGATAATGTGGCCATGGATTCATATTTTTGATCAACATTTCCATTCATTGAACTCAATCTCTTCTTCAAATGAGTGTTCCACACATTCTTAATCTCATTATCTGTTCTTCCAGGTAAATATGATGCTATTTTGGACCACCTAAAGGAATAATTTTAATTATATACATAAGTAATTACTAATTAATATGACAAGAAAGGGTCAAACATGTTATTAAGTCCCTCTACAATTTCAAATTTTAGATTCAAAAACCCTAATCAAACTATATGTCACATCATATGAAAACAACCTAATTGACATATTCAGGGACTAAATCGAATTCGAAAACTCACTTGTTTCCCAATGTAGCATGTAACCTTATAATTGTGTCTTCTTCATCTTTGGCGAAGTTCCCTCTCTTGACATCTGGTCTTAGGTAATTAATCCATCTTAAACGGCAACTCTTTCCACATCTCAATAGGCCTACACAAATAGATTCATCAACACAATGTTACTGAAAAAAACAACAATAATTTCCAAAATTGCTACTACAAAAAAAAAACTTATTTCAAAGGCTTCTCTAGTTGAGATAGTGATAGAAAACAATGGTGACATATCCCATTTGTTTTTAACTTCAAATTTCCACCATTGAAAGATTACAAGTTACATCAACATTTTTGTTAAAGATTTTTCTTTTTTCAAATTTTAACATTGATTTGCATTAGTTATATTGGATAATATCTTTAATTTTACTTTTTTTATTTATAAGATTCGACTTGAGATGTGTTAATTAAAAAATTAAATTCTTTACAATTCAATTCAAGAAACGTAAGAAGAACTAAAAAAGTACCTTGCAAAAATCTAAATAAAACCTACCACAATTCTTAAGATTTTAGTCAAACCCAATTTCAAAAATTCTCTTCTTTTTTTTTTTTCCAAAATGTCTTAAATTTTTTTAATTAAACCCAAAATTTGAAAATTTTAATTAACCACAAATTGCCATGATTCTTCCATTGTAAGGTAAACGATTGATGTTGACCCTATATTGTTTAATGACCTTATCTTTTAGGTGAAAATTTTGGAAGTTGGGGGAGTTTGAAAAATGTTAAAAAGTATGAACCAAAAGGAAAAGAAGAGGTAGATTCTTTAATTTTGACCATTTCATTTCAACAACAAAACTGTCCAAACACTCAACAATCAAGTACATAGAGACAAAACATAATGCCAAAAACATTATAAAAATTAAAAAGCACCCAAACATCACAAGTAATGAAGACTCCAAACATTTTTGTTCAACAAGACTCCAAACATTTTTGTTCAACAAGTACTTAATATTCGATTTTAATCCAAAGATAATGCAATACCATATATGGAATAGACATTAAATATGGGATTAAATTGGAAAGTAGATGGAATTTTTTTGCTTAATTTGTAAAGTACATTTATAAGTTTGCAAGGTGACCATATATAGAGAAGAAATTCATTGTATCTAAGACTTATTATTGTTATGTAGTTAAATTGGCAGTGTATAATATTAAATATTAATCCCTTTTTTTAGTATAAAGTTGACAAGCAACTAAGAAAAAAATTTGGAAGTGTCTGAAAATTAATTTATAGAAATAAACGTTTCAAACTTTGCATTCTGGTCATTGCCTGGTTGAACTACTTGTCAACTTTATAAATTATAATTGTTATAAAAATAATAATCAAATTTACGAGATTTAATCATACGTTCCACCACAAAAATAACATTTAAAAACTATAGTAAATATTTATAAACGAAATGCAATAAATATTTTAAAAAATTAATTAGAAAAATTCAAAAATCATTATAAATGAATCTTCTTTCTCGTATATGGTAGTGTGGGTTCATAAACATTGTTTGAAGAAGAATGAAAAAAAAATGAGATCAAATGGTTGAACATTTAAATCCAGGAATGAAACGAGTTTTTATTGGTAGAACGTTGAACTCATATCAGAAAAGGAGGAAAAAAAAGGACTGACCAGCTTGTTTAGGGAGAGCCCTCCAGTTTTGATGACCATGTTTCTGAATAAAAGTGATGAGCCTCAGATCCTCAGATGGATTCCATGGACCTCTCTTCACTTTCTCTTTATCACAACATGGAGCTCTTCCTTTCCCCATATCTCAATTTCAATGACCAAACAAGAAAACAAGAACAGGAAAGAGAAAGAAACAAAAGAAAAACAGGGTTCTGTTTGGTTTTTGGTTTTGTTCTTTGTTTGATATCAGATTCTTGAGTCAATCACCATTGCTCTATCTGTTTATAAATAAATACAAAGAAGAAAGGAGAAAGGGTACAATGGTTGATGCCATGGAATTGGGGGGATGATACCTTTTTGACACCAAATAAATAGGGAGATCCAAGAGGATCACTAAATATCTATAGTTCTCATATATTATTAATTATTATTTTCCCCCATGCATTGATTCTTCCCCAATTTCAACATTTCTTATTTCAACTCTTTTTCTTTTTAAATTTGAAAATTTTAAGGATAAATCAATAAAAGATCTTTTTAACTTTAAGAAAATATTCTACTAATAGTAGATTTTTAAATTTCACAAACACGATTGAGGTAATGACAATTATCCCATAAAATATAATAAAATATTAAATATATTAAAGAAATAGAATACATGATAATTTTTAATTTGCTTGTGGAGTTAAAAGAGTATATCGTTGGTTAATTAAAGACTAATCTTTTAACTTTTAACAATTTATTTAAATAAGTTATGAAACAAAGCAACTTCAGTTCTTGAACATGACAATTTTGTCCACACTAGTCCGAAAACTTGATAACTTTTTCTAATTTTAATTCATATGATGATATGACATTATGATATTATTTCATGTCATCACTTAAAAAAATTATAATTTTTATACAAAAGTTTAGGTGATGACGTGATGTGGGACAACCCCAGAGTGCCACATCATTACAAAAACCAAAATTAGGAAAAGTTGTTAAGTTTCATGACTAATTTAGATAAAAAAATTATAAACCAAGATGAGAAAAATTATCAAGTTCAGGGACTAAATATTATGTTACCCCATAAGTTATTGTACTTTTATTTATTTGTCAGTAATTATATTTGGGATTAATTTCAAATAATTACACAAGATGTTTAAAAAATTATTAGATTATTACTAGTGTAGGAAGATGTGATTTCGAGTGTGCTGAAATGTATTCTTCTCCTATTTAAAAATTGGGATGGAGCTCTAATAATTCTAGGCATTGAATCAAAAAGAATGAAACTATAAAAATATATAACGAGATTAATATTCATCCTTAATTTTTCATTATATATAAAAAGATGCAAATTGTAAATAATTTTATGTGTTTAAAAATTAGCAGATCACTATCTATTGGACAAGAAAATAGTTAATAAAAATTTTGTGTTTAACAATTGAAATTAATTTAAATAAAAATAAAAAATTAAATTTCATCAATTTTCAATTTATAAATATAGGTTAATATGTGTAAAGTTTGAGGAGAAAGGCTTGAACTTAGCCTTAAACTTTAATTAGATTTCTCATTATTTTTTTCTTCATAATTTTTTAATTCTATATTTAATTTAATTCAATACATTTTAAAAAGATATGTGTTTGGAGTGAATATGGATATAAATAGAAATAACCCAGAAAATTACAATATTACTTTTGAAATTTAAATATACAACAACTTTTATATAAATTACATAAAAACAATATTTTAAAAAATTAAATTCATATATATTCAAAAATATTTTACTACTTAATACAATTTCTTTATGTGATTTATAAAATTAAAATTAATAAAAATCATTAATAATTAATTAAAATATAATTATATTAAAAATAAAATCCAACCACGCATTGTGTGGTCATATTTTAAGTCTTAATAAAAGCCTACCTAAATCAACCATTCATTGGAAAATAAGTCTTATGATAAAGGTTTATTTAAGCATAATAAAAGTATTTGGTTGAGTTTTAACTCGATTGGAATAAGTATTGTTGTTAATGTAGAATAACGTGGGTTTAAGTGTGTTGAAGCAGGACCCATTATCCTCCTATTTATGGGTTGAAGAGAAGAAATGAATAATTCTAAGCATTGTATTAAAAAAATAAAAATATAATCAGAATTTATAATGAAATTTATAATAAAAGTACAAGAGTTAAGATTTCAATTAACGACTTGACTAGAAAAAAAAAAACCTTTAATTTTGGGATGTCACATTGGTTCTTGGCCTCATTCTCGTTACTCTGTTTTGGTATGTAAATATAACAAAGATTTGTAGCCAAATGAAGATGGCCTAATTGGTAGGGTAGAAAACTTGTCAAATAATCCAATTACTTTAAAATGTGAATTCATCTATTTCACGGAATAAAATCAATTCATATTTTTAGATTGACAGGTGAAGCGGTAAAAAATTTGTGTTTAAGTCTTTAATTAATATATGTCTCGAATTTTATTTTGGACAATTCGTGTCTCTTATTTTTTGGTTAATGTATCATTTGATAATTGAGTTTTATTTCACTGTTTAATTTAGTACTTAAGGGCTTTTTTTGTCCTATTTAATACCTAAATTTAGCTTTAATATTTAATTTGGTACTCAGATCAAACGACATCATATGGACCAATAAATATTTGTCACATGTGCTCTCATAAAAAAATATAGGTACTTAATTGGGACAAAAAAACTTTAGGTACCAAATTAAATATTAAAACCAAACTCAAAAAATCCTCCAGTATCAAACTGAAAAAAACTCACATACCAATTTGAATATTGAAGTCAAACTCAAGTACTAAATTAAGGAAAAAAGCTTAAGTACCAAATTGAACATTGAAACTAAACTTAAGTACTAAATAGGATATTAACCATATTTATTTTGTAAAGTTTTACTTAAATCAAACTAGTGAATGAAGAATCGGATGAAACCCATTCGTGACATATACATGTATTGAAATTGAAAACAAACAAATTATAAATACGATGAGTGAAACTCGATAAAATATAAAATCACATTTCATTTATCATCTTAATTTAACTTTGAAATTTTCTACTTAAAAAAAAAAACACACTTTGCAAAAGGTTGTATGTCATTGTTCAAGTTTATTATTATTTTTTAACAAATTGATTTAAAAGCATCACCATTCTCACACATGTTTCAGATTGCCTAAATTAAGCAATTCTTGATTAGTTAAAAAGTGAATTGAACTTAACTTGTAAAAGTATAATTTTTTAAAAAAAAAGTAATCACTTAAATTCCTATTGGCACACAAAATTCAGTGTGTTTATATGTTTGAAAGATTGATTTGATAGCCTAGAGTTAGGTGAACTCTTAACTTTTTATGTCATCGTGTTTGTATTGTATTTGTATTTTATTTAGTTAATTAAAAAATATAGATACAACCATTAATAATTTTTTGATTTCGTGATAAGAGTATTATGTTGTACATACGAGAGTTTAGGTTTAATCTCAGTAAACTATATTCTCTATCCCCAATTATAAAAATAGAAAAAAACATGGATATAACCTTAACATTTAACTTACTGGTTAAGGGTGTTTACTATATCCTCAAAGTCATAGATTGATTTTCGGATTGTGTTTGTATGGTTAACATGAATTTTTCTTTTAAGTAAAAATAAAGTTATGTGAAAACATGAGATCTAATGATACTAAATTATGGCATGTTCGACAAAACAACATTTAATTTATGAACTTAGTATTTTCTTTTCTAACTTAGCCCTTGAAACTTTTTGTTCATATTAGTCTCGAAATTTAGTAATTTATTTTCAATTTGGTTATTGAACTCTTACATTATCCACATCATCACAAATTTTAAAAAATTATATAAGATATAAAAATATTTTTTAAAAATAAAAAAATAAAGTGATGAGATGGCACAATCTCAAAGTGCCACGTCATCATACCTTAAACAAATACAAGTTTAAGGACCGAATTGAAAAAACCTACCAACTTGAGGATCAAAGAAGTTTAAGGACCAAATTGAAAAAAATTATCAAGTTCAAGAACTAAATGTTACTATCCCGTTTGGTATGCTTGATGTAATAACACTAAAGTTTCAAAAGATAGATGGAAGATAGATATTTATTACTATTATTATCTAGTGTTTATTATGGAGTAAAATATCAATATTATTTATGAGTGTACAATTTTACCCTTATATGTAGTAACCATTTTCTTTTCCTTTGTAATATGGCTTATTGTTTCCTTTATTTTTTTCAACTGATTTTTATATTTAATAATTTTTAAAATATTTTTATTTTTAAAATTTTATTAAAATAATATGTTATAATATGTGATATGACAAAGTTGTTTATTGATAAATATTTTCTTTATTAAACCACTGAAATGATCATAAATTGATTTATTTTAATAAATTTGTTGCTTTATTGATTTTTATCGACCAAACCTTAGTACACGTTTAATGAACCCACAGTATGACATCAACTACCACAAGAATGACAATTATATATATATATATATATATATATATATATATAAACAAAAACATGGAAGGAAAATGGTTAAAATGATCATATATGACCAATATATTACAATCATATAAAATAAAAATAAAAAACACATTCAAGCAACTCAAAAGCAAAGCAACTAATTAATAAGATAATATTAGTCTCCTACGCAATTAAGTAAATTATACCATTTTACTTAGTTCATGGCACATTCACATATGTTGTTACTTATATTGTTCTATAGCATATTCACCTTGTAAAATGTCATTACATATCATCTATCATCAATATACTAAAGCCAAAAACACAATAAAAAGTTAGGTGAATATACTCGAAATATCATATCACTAATTTCCCTCTACTAGTGATCCCCTCGCCTATATCTCATTCTGTTCGATTGGGATAGTGAAGAAAATAAGCATATTGATTGGATTACTAGGAATCTTCCTTGAAGCAGCAAGTTTTTCAACTTCAGATAGTCCTGCTATTTTCATCAACTCTCCGCATAGACTTTTGAGCAATTAAGTGCTTTGTTCCTAAATTCTTTGTCAATTCCTTTATGGCTTCAACCATTTTGCTTCCCAACACCTTAAGAATTCCTAAAAAATCAGCCCCGTCATTAGAATTCAAGCCTATCCTAGTCTTTTTAGCTCTTTCGACCCTTTTAATTTGACCTCTGCTAAGAGATGGAGACCTTGGTTGGCCATTGTCTTCAAGACCCATTTCATACCCAACATTTTCAGTTTCAGTCATGCCAACTTCTTCTACACTAGTACCATTTGCATTATTCTCTGTTCCACCATTATCATCTTCATCCTATTCTAAATGGCAATTGTTGTTTGGGCATCTTTTTCGGTGACAAGGTCTTTACCATATATCATACTAAAATATTCAAAGTATGGCAATATTCTATTCTTGAATGGGCCTGCATTCTTATGACTCTGCATACATATTCATATAAAAATTATTTAATGCGTTCAAATATAAACACATATTTCATATATAATCATAATTTATAAATTCACTTTAAGAAATTCATCCCAACCGCTTGCTTAGCTGTCACCACTTTCCTTGTGCTATTCCATCCAGAATCGCTGGTGTGCTTACCATAAATCTATGTCATGTACAATTGACCACTCCTTCCTAAGTGTCCTTAGCTTGTTGTCAATGTGAGGCTTAGCCTTGACACCAGAACGTGGAAGTTTTGATTGTAACATTCTCTCAAGTATAGATAGATACCCTTGTCTAAAGCCACAATCAACGTTATCCTTGCTTATTAGTGTTATCATCTTAATCCAATGACTTAACACAATTAGTATCCTTCTTCTTCAATTCCTAGACCCAATCAAATTATAACATCCATTCTTCTTTGAACATTAATACTCAAATTAGGCATTCTTTATGGAATACCTGCAATTGTTTAACGCCATACTAAAATTGTTTATCAAGCAATTGGGAGATTAGATAGATTAATAACAATTTACAACTTAATGAGATGCTAATAATCCGACCAGTAATATAAGTAGCAGATAAGAATGAGAATAGTTAGATATGCCATCTATGAAGCTTTTACATGTGGAATTTTTTTTTTAAAAAACACAGGTTTAAAATATATACTCTGTTTAAAAAAAAAACATGACATTCATGTGGAAATAGTTAACTTGATTTTCAACTAAATCAATTGTGAATTACAGAATACATATCAATAATTGAGAATTGAAGAAATTAACGCTTATTTATAGAGAAAATATAACAAAAACAATTGATAATGAATCATGAAATTTTTTTTATTAAAAACTTGAAGTATTCATAATCTTGCCTCGTAAATGATGAAATTTGAGCAATTTTTTATCTTTATTTAACAACAATTAAATATTTTATATATTCAATATTTCGTGAAGTTTTCAATTAAATAAAAAATAAAAACATCATCATAATAATATAAATTTAATATTTCTTCCAACTAAATTAGTACAAATTAATTTATTCATTCAGTATTTATGAGAAGTTTTGAAGTAACCATTTACTTGATTTCAAAGAAATTAAATATTTATGGTTAAATTTTGATTTCCATTTATGTACTATAGTTAATTTAAAGATTTAGTCTCTAAATTTTAATTTATCATAATTTAATCCTCCTCCTTATTATATGTATTGCCCAAAAATCCCTTAGTCAACTATTGTAGAATTTAAAAAAAATGAAAAATAAATATTTTAGTAACCATAAACTAACCTTTCAAATTAAAAGGAATTTCAAAGTTTAGAATTCTTAAAAGAAAAAATCCACACTAGTGGATTACAACATAACATTATTAATAAATGAACCGAAATTAAATCTTAAAATTGAATATAATATAATATAGGTACCAAAATCATAATTTAACCAATATTTATTACATTGGTTTCTCAAAGCTAGTGATGTCATGCATGGATGATCATTATCTGGATTTAATACTCTTAATTACATTTAGGGTTTAAAAACATTTAAATCAATTGAGACTTCTCACTTGATTCGTTAAATTGATTTATATATTTAATTGAATTTTAAAAACATGTTCATTAAACCCTGTTTTTGTTTTTCAACACCAAAAATGATGAAATAGCAAAGTTCTAACAAATGTTTGGTGGAAAGCAGCTTGTCAATAGTTTGAATGATGGAAAAAAAAGTGAAAGATAAAAGGAATATAAGTTTCTGATTTTGATAAAATTTTTTAATTTAATCCTTAAATTTGGATTCCATTAAAGTAGGGATGAATTTAGGAAATTTTTTTGGGGGTGAGAGTGAGTTATATACTTATCAAAAGTAAAAATACAATTTCACCTCTATATTGACATATCTTTATAGTTTTTAAAAGGATTAAATCAAATTTTTATCATTTTTTGAGAGACCAAACTACAAGTTTATCATTTATTTACTTAAAATTTTATAATTTTTCATGGGCTAAAAGCATAATTTTTATTTTAAAGGGGTCAGGACCTTTGCTTGCCCCTCTCCTTTCGTTCCTACATTAAAGTGCGGTGATATGACACTCTAATATTATATTATGTCATCACTTAGAAATTTAAAAAAAACTATATAACATCTAAAAATTATGAAAATTTTATTTTAAAAAATTCAATTGATGATGTGGCACAATTTCTGAGTGCTACATCAACATACCTTAATAAAATTCACATTCAAAGATCAAATTAAAAAAAAATTGTCAAGTTCGCAAACTAATATAAGAAAAAAAATTTAGAGACTAAAATAAATAAAAATATCAAAAGACTAAATCTTACTTTTTTTCCCAAAGTGTTATTTGCTGAGAGAGTGTGTTGTTGGTGTAGGTAAAGACTTGGCCAAACAGCAGTGACATTTTGACTTAAATTTTGTTAGTCATTGAAGACTTGTTTTTCGTTTCACATTGTGGCTTACATTTTTGGTGAGGTGAACCATTGTCAAAGCAAACTACATGCCAAACCTTACTTATCTCCTTACGTTTCTCATGATTTCATCAATACCTAAATTCATTAATCACATCTAACACAGTTAAATTATGATCTCAAATTTTAAAATATTCTAAATTTGATCTACATATTTTTAATATATTCAATATTAAATTCAAGCTATCATTTAACATACAATCCAGAAAATTGCTTTAAAGGACAGAGATAAATCATAATTTTTTTGGGGAGGGAGCAAAGTATAAATTTATTGTTATACTAACTTGCACCTTTTAAAATTTTGGAGGGACTACAAGACAATTTTGTCATTTGGGGGGGGCAAGGCCGTCCCCTGCCTTCTTGTTTACGCCCCTAATACTATTACCTTTTTTAATAATCGGTAGGGATTATCTAGGGATCCGAATTTAGGATTGCTGTAATTCAATGGATAATATATATATATATATATACATACTCAATTTAAGCATTTTAAAATGCAAAAATTCTTGGAATTAAAATATCAACTTTATTAAAACTTAAAAAAGACTATATGAGCAGTATCTTGATTAATAGCAAAGAAGGAAAAAAGGGACTATTCTGCAATTGAATTTTAAAGAGTTGGTAAGGAAAACATATATATTGAAGAAAAGTATTAAAATGTCACAATCTAATATGATTATATAGAAAGTACAACTCAATTAGGTAGCATAATTCCTAAGATGTAACCCCAAATCTTCAAGTTCAATGTTTAAAATCTTATAGGGTCTTGGCTACAAAACATAAAATTTATTAATGTAACTTAAATATCGTGTGAGGTTGCTTGAGAAGAAAAGAAATTGAACTCAATTAGGAATCTAGGTCTTGATATATATATATATAATGAAGACATATTTCAATAGTAATGTAGGGACCCTTTTTGATGCTACAATATCTATTTCTACCTAAATTTTGGTTGTTGAGTTTAGAGCCATTTAGCCCCCATTTTATTTTCTTTGTATAAAATAAAATAATCTTACTATAACAATAGTTTTTTATATTTTATAATGTTTGAATAGCGAAAATTGACTATTAGATTGGATTAAGATAAATTTAAGTATGGGTATGGAATATTTTCTTTGAATTGGATTGAACTCGACTTATGAACAAATCTTTAAAAACTAGTTCGAAACTCAACAAAATCTCAATATTTGATAAGTAGAGACTACAAACATCCTTCCTAAATGTCAATAATGGTGTTTGTTTGTTCGTACACATTCTTCTACCTAGACGTCAATGAAGAAGGCATGAGGATAAAAATAGAGGGTTACAAATAGGGGTGAAGATGGAATAATTTTTTCGAGGCTGAATTAAGTTATAAATTTGTGGAGAGGTTAAACTATAAAGTTATCACTTCGGGAGGAATCACAATTGAATTATAAATTTTTGAAAAGTCAAAATGAAATTTTACAATTGTATTAGTTTAAAATTTTATAATTTATAAATGGGATAAACAAAAATTTACCATCTGGGAACTGGGGTAAATCCCTACTCGTCCCTTTACACAACCCCTAATTACAAAAATCAAAATTCAAACTTAATTTATCAAATATCAATTTTAACTAACTTAAACTTTAGTTTTTTTTTACTCAAATTAATTTATAATAAATGTTAACTATATTGTTGCTATTTTAAGTTGCTTGTTTACTTAAAATAACAAATGTAATGGAAGTGCTAAATTGTAGTGGGCTTGACACTGTGAAAGATTACGCAAGCAAAATAGAAATAACACCAAAATTTATTTACACAATTCAATTTCACTATGTTTGTGGAGTCTAGCTCAGTGAGTAATTCGATCATCTTTTATCACGAATACAACAAGTGATTAACACTCTATCACTCCCAAAGTATAAAGACCTCACTTTTTGTACCTAAAGACTAGAACACTCACTTTCAAATCCTTCCCCTAATAATTTGAACAGTAAACACCAAATAATGTTTACAAAAAATAGTTTGCGCTTATTAGAATTAAGTGACCTGAATCCTTATTTAAATAAAATACAGTGGTAAAATAAAATAAAAGAAGAATCCATATAGAATTACACTTTTTTTATTTTATTTTAAAATAAAGTTTTTAAACCTTATTAAATTCCATCTATTTGATATTGATTAGAATAAAGTGTTTTAGTCTTACAAGAATATGGCTTTACAAGCCTATAAATAGACATAGTCTATTCTTCTTGTAATAATTCGAATTCGACATAGTGAATTTTTTTCTCCTTTGCCCGTGGTTTTTTTTCCCGAAAGGGTTTTCACGTAAAAATCTATGTGTTCTTCATTTTTATTTTTTATTTTATTTTATTTTATTTTATTCTGGGTTGTTCATCTCGATCACGGTAATGGCGTCTTTGAAGTATGAAACTCCGCTGTTGGATCGCAACACTAGATTTACATTGTAGCATATTAAGATGCAAGCAGTTCTTGCGCAGATGGATCTAGAAGATGCCCTGCTAAGGATAGATAAGATACCTTCAACATTAACAGATGAAAAGAAGAAGCGTAAGGATCGAAAGGCGTTAACATAATTACATCTGCATTTATCCAACGAAATTTTGCAGGATGTGATGAAAGAGTACCGCCGCTGCATTATGGAAGAGGCTAGAACAAATATGTATGTCGAAAACTTTAACAAGTAAGTTGCATATAAAGCAGCGTCTTTATGCTCATTGTTTGGAGGAAGGTGCGTCTGTACACAACACTTAACAGTGTTTAAAGAAATTCTCTCAAACTTGGAGGCCATGGAGATTCAGTATGATAAGGAAGATCTAGGATTCATTCTACTTTGTTCGTTGCCCTCGTCTTATTCAACTTTTAGAGACACGATTTTATATAGTCGCGAGTCTCTCACAGTTGATGAGGTTTATGATTCTTTGACCTCGTATGATAAGATGAAGCATATTGTAATTAAACCTGACTCTCAGGGAGAGGGTCTCATTGTTCGTGGAAGACAAGATCGGAATGCTGATGATGATCATAGAAGGATACAGGAACGGAATCCTCGCGATAAATCTAAAGGTAGATCAAAGTCTTCAAACAGAAGTAAAACTTGTAACTTCAGCAAGAAGAAAAGACACATTAAATCTGAGTGCTATAAGCTATAGAACAAGATTAAAAGGGAGGTTGCGAATCAAAAGAAAAAATAACCAGAAAATTTCGGTGAAGCTGATGTTGTAGAAGACTACAGCGATAGTGAACTTTTAGTCGCTTCAGTCAACAATTCCAAAGTGGGGGAGGAGTGGATACTTAATTCAGGCTGCACTTTCCACATGAGTTCCAATTGGGATTGGTTTACAACTTACGAAATAGTGTCTAAAGGTGTTGTTTTGATGGGAAATAATGCTTCGTGTAAAATCGCAGCTATTGGAACAATTAAAGTTAAGATGTTTGATGGAGTTGTCGGAACACTTAGTAACATACGACATGTTCCAAAATTGAAATGAAATTTAATTTCGTTAAGTACTCTTGATTCAAAAGGGTACAGATACACAGCTGAAAGTGGGGTTTTAAAGATTTCTAAAGGTTTTCTTGTTGTGATGAAAGGGCAGAGAAAGACTGTCAAGTTATATGTTTTACAGGGTTCTACTATTACTGGTGATGCAGCTGTCGCTTCCTCTTCCTTGTCAGGTGATGATATTACTAAACTTTGGCATATGCGCCTAGGGCATATGAGTGAGAATGGCATGGCAGAATTGAGCAAAAGAGGACTTCTTAATGGGCAAGGAATTTGCAAACAAAATTTCTGTGAGCATTGTGTTTTTGGGAAGCAAAAAAGAGTTCGATTCACCAGAGGAATCCATAACACAAAGGGAATGTTGGAGTATATTCATTCTGATCTGTGGGGGCCATCCAGAGTGCCTTCGAGAGGTTGAGTTAATTATATGCTAACCTTTATTGATAATTTTTCCAGAAAAGTTTGAGCGTTCTTTTTTAAGCAAAAAAGCGATGTGTTTTCCGCATTTAAGTCTGGAAAAATTATGATTGAAAAACAGATGAGAAAAAAAATAAAATATCTTCACACAGACAATGGCTTAGAGTTCTGTTCTGATGAGTTTAATAGATTGTGCAAGTTAGAAGGAATCGTGAGACACTTGACAGTTCGCCATACTCCGCAGTAAAATGGTGTTGCAGAAAGAATGAACAGAATGATCATGGAGAATGTTATAGGCCAATTTTGGGCCGTTTATAAACTACTCAAGCCCAAATACATTACAATTAAACCTAACTACTCATTTATAGCCCAATCCCTAAACCCACAAACCCAACATAACCCATTTACACTAAAATCCAAATACCCAAAGCCCGTCAAACCCAAATATCACCAGCCCAATACCCGATTAAACTAAAGTAACCCAACATAAAAAAAACAAAAAAAATAAAAATAAGAAACCCTAGCCCCATACTCTGCCACGCACGTCTCTGCAGCACCATACGCTGGCACCCCAACCCTCCATGCCACCATGTCGGCCACCATCCTCGCATCACAAGAAGGAGAAAGGATGAAAGTAATAGAAAATAAAATTGTAAGGCTATAAGAGCCATGAAATCAAATGTAAAGGGTTCCTTTTTCTTTTCTTATTTTCGCAATCAAAATAAAAAAACAAGGACCATCAATATTCACAAGCAAGATAGATTGAGACCTAAACAATCTAAAATATGAAGCAATAGTGAGTATTCTGAGGAAAACAAAAGCAAACGGAAAAATGTTACTTTTTTATTTTTCTTCTTTTTTTTTCCGATTTTCACATATATATACATATATTTGTTTATTTTTTCATTAATACAAACATAAAATATATATATATATTTTTAAAAAAACTAGAAAAAAAACAAAAAAAAAAATTCCTCTCCTCTCCCCCTCTCTTCCTTTTTTTTTTTCTTTTCCTCTCTCAATTGACTTTTTTTTAAAAAAAATTGTCTTATATAGGGGCCAAAGCGGTGCGTTTTGGCCCCATTCCTTTTTGAATAAAACGACGCCGTTTCACCCCGGATCGGGTCGACCCGACCCGCTCCAGGTCAGGATCCGCGTGTTTTTTAGCGGAAGGGCAATTTGCGCATTTGGCCCTTCCGCTTTTCTGAGGATTCGCAATTAAGTTCCTATGATTTTGCAATTTGTCCACCTAATTCTCTGAGGTTTTCAATTTAGCCCCGTACCAAGTGCTGCGTTTTAATGATTGGGGATATTTCTGTTTTCGGTCCTCCCATGTTGCGCGCATATTGCAATCTGGTCCTCTCCTCCTTATTTTCTTTTCAAATCTGTCCCACAACTTTGTTTTTAGTTTAATTTTAGTCCCGTTTTCGTTTATTTTCATTTTTTTTATTTAAATATCCTTGTTATTTTCATATTATTATTATTATTATTATTATTATTATTATTATTATTATTATTATTATTATTATTATTATTATTATTATTATTATTATTATTATTATGTACTTTTGTTATATGCGTATATATATATGTGTTTGTATTAGGTTTTTATTTATTCTATTTTAATATTTTAATGTTATACTTGCCTTTATATTTCAACATTATTATTATTATCATTATTACCAATGTTTATATATGTTTTATGTATATATGTATATATATATTTACTTATAGGCTTATTTTTATTACTTTACTTCAATATCTTTATTATATTTGTTTTGTGTTTCAATATTGTTATTATATTTATTTTTATTATTATTATTATAATAGTGTATATTTCTATTTAAGTACATAGATTTATATATATAGTATTTTTATTATGTTACATTGTTCTTTTTGTATTTTAATACCATTACTATTATAATCATTAACCGTAGTATATGTTTTGTTATATACGTATATATTTTATATATTATGTATATTATTATTTTTATTATACATATTACGTATATATTAAATATCGTATTATTCATGTATTATATCATATATGCACATATCTTTAATATATATATATATATAAATATATTTTTATGTAATATTAGTATTATTATTAATATTAATATGTTTTTAACATTGTAATTATATGTGTATATATTATGTAAAATGTTTTAATATTATATTATATATATGTTTTATATATATAATGAACATGTATTTTCAATATTATTAGTTAAATTTTTGTATATATTACCCTATGTACATATTTTAATAATACAAGTTACATAAACCTTTTTACTATCTTATGTATATACTTCAAACACTATATATAGTATATTTCTAACACTATTACTATTTATATATAGATATATATATATATATTTTACATATATACTCTTAATTATCTTTATATGTATATTCATCGTGTTCTCATTGTGTTCTCGTATTTCATACTATTGTTACATTTAATATCGCATGCATTGTCATTGTTTTTAATATTATTGTTGTATGTATTATGTGCCTTGATGTATTTCCAACTATTATCTTTCGCTTCCCTACATTTTATATATTACCCGTTGTTCATTATTTTAAAATATTTATTCATGTTTTATTTATTTCAATAAGCAAGGCAACGTGCGATTTAAACACTATGTCATCGATTTCATCGCTATGTTGGGTGAATATCAATCGACTCGTGTTAAAACGGTATATCCTTCTCAAAAGAAAATGAAACTTGAAATTTCTCGTGTTTTGATCGGATCACGATTCAATGTTACTTTGGACTTGCAATTTCGAAAATTAAGACAACACTTGTTTATAAGATACCAATTTTGGGCGTCGCGAGGGTGCTAATGCCTTCCTCGCTGCGTAATCGACTCGAACCCTAATTTTTCTCGATCACACGTGACCTAAACTTGGCCTTCTTTTTGTTTTAAAAATAAATTTATTAGGTGTCCGATCACACCTATAAAAATGATCGGTAGCGGCTCCCTTTGTTAATAAAATCGAAAGTTGGTTTTCAAATGTTTAATAAATCGCCACAATTAGCGACCAACCGAGAGTAAAATTTTTACGTCGCTACAGAGAAGGTTTGATGTATGTTGTCAAATGCCAACTTACCAAAGTTGTTTTGGGCCGAAGCAGTATTACTGCATGTTTTTTGATCAATCGATCCCCATCCGTTGCCATTGAGAAAAAGACTCCGCAAGAGGTATGGTCTGGTAATCTTGCAAATTATTCTGATGTAAAGATTTTTGGGTGTCCTGTGTATGCTCATGTTGATAATGGAAAATTGGAACCGAGATCCATTAAATGTGTTTTTCTTGGTTATAAAGCTGGTGTAAAAGGGTATAAGTTATGGTGTCCTGAAAATAGAAAAGTTGTGATTAGTAGAGATGTTGTTTTTGATGAAACTGCTATGCTGCCTAACTTATCTCTTAAAGACTCTTCCAATAAAAAAAATAAAAAGCAGGTGAAGCATCAGATTAATACAGAGTCGACTCTTCAAGCCAGTACAAAAATTGGGAATAGAGTTGCTTCTTCACCGTAATACTCTATCATAAAAAACAGAACTAGAAGATAAATTAAACCTCTAAAGAAGTATGCTGAGGCTGATCTTGTTGCTTATGCTTTAAATGTGGCTGAAGATATAGATGCGAATCAAGAGCCATCTAATTATTCTGAGGCGGTTAGCTCTAAAGACTCAGAAAAGTGGATGTTTACTATGCAATAGGAGATGAAATCACTCCACAAAAACAGAACATGGGATCTTGTGAAACTTCCTAAAGGTAAAAAGGCTGTTTGTTGTAAATGGGTGTTTAAAAAGAAAGAAAGGACTCCAAGAGTTGAAGAACCCAGATATAAAACAAAGCTTGCTGCAAAGGGTTACAGTCAAATTCCAAGAGTGGACTTCACAGATGTGTTCTCCCCAGTTGTTAAGCATAGTTCGATTCGAGCTTCGCTTGGTATTGTGGCCATGCATGATTTGGAGCTTGAGCAGTTAGATGTAAAAACTGCATTTTTGCATGGAGAACTTGAGGAGGATAATTACATGCAACAACCAGAGGGTTTTATAGTCTCAAAAAAAGAGGACTATGTTTACTTACTGAAAAAGTCACTTTACGGTTTGAAACAGTCACCAAGACAGTGGTATAAGAGGTTTGATTCCTTTATGACTTCTCATGATTTCAAAAGAAGTAGTTTTGACAGTTGTATTTACTTTAAGAAAAACAGTGATGGTTCTTTTGTGTATCTACTTCTTTATGTTGATGACATGTTGATAGCAATAAAAGATAAAGGAGAGATAAGAAAGGTCAAAGCCCAACTAAGTGAAGAATTTGAGATGAAAGATTTAGGACCAACAAAGAAGATACTTGGTATGGAGATTCTCAGAGATAGAAAAGCAAGTAAATTGTACCTAAGTTAGAAGGGGTACATTGAGAAAATTCTTTGCAGGTTCAATATGCAGAGTGCTAAGCTTGTTAGTACTCCTTTAGCAGCCCATTTTAGACTTTCATCGGTTTTGTCTCCACAATCAGATGATGAGATTGAGTACATGTCACATGTTCCATAATCTAGTGCAGTGGGATCTCTCATGTATGCTATGGTTTGTTCACGTCCAGATTTACCATATGCAGTCAGTGCAGTTAGCAGATACATAGAGAATCCCGGTAAAGAACTCTGGAAAGCAATTTAGTGGATTTTAAGATACTTAAGATTTTTATTTTTTATTTTATTTTTTCACAGCACTCTCTCACAAAACAGTTCCTTAATGAACAAATTAGAATGCACTCAATAATCTTTCATACAAAACCTATACAAGCCTCGAAGCATATATTCAAATTCGGCTTGCTAATATAGAATTTAAGTGAATACAATGTAACTTATTGAAAATTGCTATCACATCAATAATAATCAAAATAAAAATCACTCGATCATATATGCACATTCTAAGAACTTTTCACTCGAATCCAATCCATTCTTCAAATGTCAATGATTGGTTTCTATAGATGTATCAAAAATATCTTTAATAAAATATCACATAAACAATTTTAAAGATTTTCTTCATTAAATTATCAAACTAAATATGATAACTTTTTAACTTCCTCAATAACAGTCTACAGTTGTCACTACCAAATACCACCTACCAACTCTAAAAGCTTTTTTTTTTTTTTTTAACTTGAGATATAGCAATATTTATATCGTGAAATTCATGGTAGCATATACATGTTGGATGTACATATCAATTCCAATGATCAGTCCAAATTTTAGTGCCTTTGAATATAATAAGAAAATAAGTTGACATTTTTTAAAATGATTATTTCCCGGACACTCAGGACTTTTTCTAAATATTTTTCCTTTTATTAATGATACATTAAGGCTTCAATTAAACAAAATGTCAATTTTCATTATCACTCTCCTCTCTATATATTACACGTAAATTCGAGACGTAATCATTTATTTTAATTTAATTATTTTTAAATTTCGAAAATTTAATAATATTTAGATTTATTGTATATTATTTCTAAAATATTACGTTGATAAACTTATAATCCATTAGACATTGAATCTACCAAATATAATAATATTTCTTATTTTATTAAAATACCCAAATCATAACTCAACCACCGAAGTAAATATCAAGAAAACATAGCAGCCATGCACAGCAACCAAAAATAAATTCAACAATGATAAACCTAATAGTATATCAAAATTCATAAAATAAAATAAAATAAATTCATGTTATATTGGTATTATTTTAGAAATAATCCTTCATAAGAAATGTTTAATTATGCCCCAATCCTCATCATGTTTGAATTCTTCAAATTTAATTTATCTACTTTAAATTCCAAATATTAGAAACAAATTATAATAAGATTCCCGAACTTAATATCTATAATCTTTAATATTTTAATTTAAATATTTCAAACAAAACATTTTTTAGTGTCAATCATTTATGAATATATTTGTTACATAAATTAATTTGCCAATTTAAATGTTGCCTTAGACATACTATTGGACAAAGCTAACTCTTATTTAAGTGTTGCCTTAGGCATGCATATACCATCTCTTATACAAAGAGTTGGCCAAAGCATATGACAAGTCTATCCCAACACTTAGGAAAGTGTTGGCATAGTCTTTGGACAAAACCGACTCTTATTTAAACGTTGCCTTAGGCATGCATATCCCAACCCTTATACAAAGAGTTGGCCAAAGTGTATGTTGGCAAGTCTATCCCAACACTTAGGAAAGTGTTGACCCAAATGTATAGGCATAGTGTTCGACAAAGTCGACTCTTATTTAAGCGTTGCCTTAAGCATGCATATCCCAACCCTTATACAAAAAGTTGACCAAAAAGTATGTCGACAAGTCTATCCCAACACTTAGGAAAATGTCGTCTTAGGACTAGACAAAGCCAACTCTTATTTAAGCGTTGTCTTAAGCATACATATCGCAACCCTTATGCAAAGAGTTGGCCAAAGCATATGTTGGCAAGTCTATCCCAACACTTAGGAAAGTGTCGCCCCAAAAATGTCGTCTTAGGACTAGACAAAAGCCAACTCTTATTTAAGCGTTGTCTTAGGCATACATATCGCAACCCTTATGCAAAGAGTTGGCCAAAGCATATGTTGCCAAGTCTATCCCAACACTTAGGAAAGTGTCGCCCCAAAAGTGTCGTCTTAGGACTACACAAAAGCCAACTCTTATTCAAGCGTTGCCTTAGACATACATATCCCAACCCTTATTTAAAGAGTTGGCGAAAGCGTATGTTGGCAAGTCTATCCCAACACTTACGAAAGTGTCACCCCAAAAGTGTCGCCTTAGGACTAGACAAAGCCAACTCTTATTTAAGCGTTGCCTTAGTCATGCATATCCCAACCTTTATACAAATAGTTGGCTAAAGAGTATATTGGCCAGTCTATCCCAACACTTAGGAAAGTGTCGCCACAAAAGTGTCGTCTTAAGACTATTTTGTTATAGTGCATGCATTTAAATTTAACAAAAAATCAATCAACAATGTTATTAATAGGACTTAAATTTTTGAATCGTACTAAAGAAATGTTCAAAGAATACAAAGATCAAGAGCATAATAAAACCTAAAAATAAATAGGATAATATCACGGTTTTTAAAATCGAACTGGACCAAGTAATAGTATCGAAAATCAATCAGGATATCATTTCAAAACAAAAATTATATTAATTGCCCAGTAAAAAGATTTTTTTTAATATTAATTTTTTTTAATTGAAATGATCGGATTGATAAACTAAATTTTCCTGTCAATGGTAGACAATTATTAAGCCATGCAATATCTTCTACCGTAACATGTTGAAAAAGACCAAACCCTCATTAATCAAAATAAATTAGTGAATTTAAAGCTTAAAAGTCTTTTTGTTAGGGAAGCAAACATCATAAATAAAAACTCATACTGCCATTCGCTATACCTAATCATATTGACATCTCTTTTCTTTAGGGTTAGTAGACTGTCACTAACAATGGAAGACTTTTTTATGACTACCAAACTAAAACTAGTCTTCTTTTTTTTTTTTTTTTTTGTATTTTCGAATAAAAACAAATATATATTGGGGGGATATTAATAAATAGGGGTTAGGAAGACCCTTTAGAGCATTGATAACATAAGCTTGACGATTTGCTTACGCGGTGAATTTAGAACGCGACACTTGGAAGACCCCAAAGTTTTTTCTATTTTTATTTTATTGTTTTTCTAATTAAAGTCTTTTACTTTGAAGATGTTGGCTCATGCTGCAATTGTGAACAAGAGTGGCTTAAGTACACGAATTGTTAAAGAGTTTTTTTATGGTGGGAGTTGAGTTTAAGGTTGACAATGATTTGGGTTCTGAAAATCAGTGTAAGATTTTTTACTGTATTTTTCTTTTATTTTTCTTGTTTAAAAAAATATAAGTTTTAAATAATATTTTTAAGTTATCCAGTATATTAGTGGTTGATAAAAATTTTCATAAGTTGCATTATTCAAAAAGATTATGACAAGTTAGGTTACTGTTAAAGATTATTTGACCTAAATTTTGTTATTTGTTGAAGAAATAAATACATGACAAGAAAAGAAAATTTGTGGGGGCAAAAGGCCGAGGGCCATAGGACCATATAGCACAAGTTGAATCCGTATAGAACTGTTGTTTTTTTATTTAACTTTGATTAGAATAGGATTTTTCAACCCTTAAGTAGATGTAGTTGGAACTTCTCTTATATCATTCGTTTTTCAATATCAGTGAATTTCTTCTCAACTGCCTATGGGTTTTTTTTCCTAAAAGAGTTTCTACATAAAATTCGTGTGTTTTTTTCTTCTCTTATTACTTTGCGAACATTTTACTGCCATTATCATCATTTAATGTTACGTAAACCAAATAAATTAAAATTAAGTCAAACTCAAATCAAACTTAAATATAAATATTTTAAAATTGAGTCATAATTCAATCTCATCCAATTCTTTTTACATATGTGATTATATATATTTTAAAAAAATCCAAAAACATGGCTGTAATTCATTGCTTTCGTATTTGGTCACTAGAGTTCAAAATGTAGACTAATCCATGCCCCCAAGAGTCTTATTTTCATATGAAACGACTTAAATAATTCTTATGACACGTCTTTTCCTTGTTTTAACTTTGTTTTTATTCTATGATTTAACTTAAAATTCGATTGTAAACAGGGAATAATTTTAACCAATTGACATTGGTGACATGTCCAAGTAGTTTTGAATAATGTTCCAAATTTTGTAATTTTGGTGCATGTAACCGACATGAGCAAAGAAAGAAAATTATGGTCCCCATTCATGTCCTTAAAGTAAAGATTCCATGAATCACTACGTAGCAATGACGGCATGCATATGGGGAGTCAAATGAACAATCAATTTTATACCAAATGTAATAATTGAGTAGTAATTTATATATTTATTGTAGGTGAGGACAATGTTTAGATTGGATAGATTCGGTTGAATTGAAAATTAATTGAGGTATTGATTTAAAGGAAGAGATTAGATTAATTAATTTGTAAACTGTTTTAAACTATGGTTGAATGATAAATTGGTAATTGATTGAAATGATAACGATTTATTGAGAAAAAATTAAACCCTAAACTCATTAACTAATCGAGCCAAGCCCAACTTAAATTAAAAAAATAAAAAAACTAAATAGATTAAAGCCTACCTTTAACTCCACCGGACAACTAACCCGACTCAACCCAAATCCAAAAAAATGAATAAAACTATTATTGTTATTTAAATGTGTTTATAATTTTTTAAAATATTTTTCTAATTTTCCCCAATATTTTTCAGAATTTTGTTTGAATAATTATATATATGAAATTTCGATTTTGATTCAGTTTTCATAAATTACTAATTTCATTTTATGTTTTGTTGTTATATACACAAATAATTATAGTTATAAGCAGATTTTTTTCAAATGTATATAATTGAAAAAAACAAAGTTTCATATATATAGTTGGACAAGATTCAAAGTTTCATATTCACAATTAAACTAAATTAAAGTTTATATATCAATTTATACATCGAACAAAAGTTCATATATATATTTAAAATTAATCCCTTTAATTTAACATTAATTTTATTAAATTTTACTAAAGTATATAATTGAACTTTTATTATTATTAAATTATACCTTTTAATTCTCATTAATATAAATTAAAAAATTTAACCTTGTTTTTCCTAAAATACTCAACCAAATAAAACATAAAGTCGTTGGAATTTTAAAGTACTCAACCAATTCAATTAGAAATATATTAAAATTTCCTTTAATATGCAAAGTATATTATTATAAGCTTATTTTTTTAATATCTTTTACTTTTTTATTATAAAAATCGATAAAATCTAATCATAATAAAATTTGAACTTGTAACACAATAAAATATATGTGTGTGTGACTTAACCATTCAACCAAAGACCCATTTAAATTTTATATAAACTTCGATAAATATATTTATTTTAATTTTCCACTCACATTATGGATGTACCATAATCTAATAAATGTTAAAGTTTTGTGTGGAATAATTCAATACATAAAAGATTTAAGATTCTTTAAGCAAAATATCACCTTCTCAAATTATGATTTTTATTCTAAATTGGCCCTAAACTTCAAAACATTCTAATTACTTTCTTAAACTATCGATGCTACATCAACTAGGTTCTTTCGTTATTAAAACCTAATGAACACATCAAACCTTATATAGCTAACTTTAAAATTAAAATTTTTAAATCAATAGAATGTTTTCGCATAATTTTTAAAAGTAAAAACTAAAAATATTGTAAAATTAAAAAAATGTGAACGATAAAGTTTTTGTAAAAGTTTCGAAAACCTCAAAACCGAGGTTTCTAAAACATCTATTTTTACAATATTCAATTTTTAAAAAAAATTCATTTTAAATTATGTCATATAAGATTTGACATGTCATTTAATAGTTAAATTAACAATTTTAGTAACACAATGACCTAATTAATATAACATTGATAATTTAAGGATGTAGTTTAGGAACCAATTTAAAATAGGGTCATAATTTGAGGATGCTTAGTGCAATTAGCTATAACTATTTTACATGCCAAAATTTTTAGCCTCCTTCATATCTTTAAAAATTTTGTGTCAAATTACTAGGGTTATTTTGTGCAAAAAAAATTGACCAAATTGAAAATTGACCTAAACTGAGGTATTTTGATGGTTTATAGAATGTAAGTTCAAAAACTTTAGTTACCCGAAAAGAAATCAAATTTAGTTTTTTTATTTAATTTTAATTTTTATGATATAAAAATAAATATTTTATATTTAAAATAGTGAAAATAAATGTAATGCTCTAGAAAGTTTATTGTTTTTAAGAATATTTATGAAAAATGCCTTGAAATTTCGTCAAATAATATTCAAAAACATAAAACAAAGCTACTTTTATAAAATTAAGTCTAAAAATAAAAAAATGAATATAAAAATCGAGAATCGAACCGAATTATAATGAACGATTTAAAAAATCTAAAAAATCTAATCCAACCACACTAATATCACCCCTAAAAATTATTGACCCACTTTATTTTTATTAAAATTTTTTAAAGAAGCATCAATGATAACTCTTATTGGGCCTAAATAAATCTATAATCAATGGGCTAAATACCCACATAATTATAATTAGACATGTAATAATATTGTGGGTATTATACCTTGGAGTGTGACGATTCATACAAATTCTTCCACAATTAAAAACTATACTAATTGAATCTTTAATTCATTTTCTTTTCCTATTAAACCAAGTTTTAAATTAAGTCTAGCAAAATATCAATACCATACATAGTTAACGATATTTAGTTTGATCGAAAATAAAATTTTAAATTTTGATCCACCCTCTTTAACCTAAATCAGATTAGGCTTGCTCATTATAATATTTTTTAAATATAATAATTTTCATAATTATCTTGAAAATTTTAAAAAAATATTTTTGCACTACCATACTCAAGCTAAAGTGTTCCAAAGATAAAATATTATAAACAATAATTTTTACAACTATTCCAAAAAATTAAAATATTCTTAGGCACCATACTCAAAGTCCAAGTGTCCCGAAAATGTGACATAACAAATAATAATTTTACAATTATCTTAAAAAAAATTTTTACACCACCATACTCAAGGACCTTGAAAATGAATATAATAAATAATTTTTTATAATTATTCCGAAAAATTAAGAATATATTTTATACTACTATACTCAAACCCAATAATCCCGAAAATGAAATATAATAAATAATAATTTTACAATTATCTCTAAAATTTAAAATATATGTTCATAGCATCATACTCAAGTCCAAGTGCTTTGAAAATGATATATAGTAAATAATAATTTTCATAATTATCCCGAAAAAGTAAAAAAATATTTTTGCACCACCATACTCAAGTTAAAATGACCAAGATAAAATATTATAAATAATAATTTTATAATTATTCTGAAAATTTTAAAAAAATTTCGGGCACCATACTCAAGCCCAAGTCCCCCGAAAATAAAATATAAAAAATAAAATTTTTTATATATAGTAATTTGATGTTTTTCATATATATATATATATATATTTGAATAATTTCATCATTATAAGTTCTGATCATATTTGTGTTCATTTTGACACAATGTCTAAAATTACCCATAGACCCTCTCCAACACATAAATAAGATAATAATGTATTTTAACATACTTGAACCCACGTCCTCCTATATTAACAACGACACCCATATCAATTCTTTAATATTAATATCAATCGAACTAAGATTTAATCGATTTTTTCTATATATTTTAAATTTCAAATATGTTTGTCCTAATGGAGTGGGCAAATGTCAGTCCTTTTCATTTCTTTTCTTTTCCCTAACTTTCAGCCTCTAATATGATAGTTGAGATATCATAATCTTCTTTCGCCACTTTCATTCTTTCCAACTCATATGGGCCTTCATTATCATTATTTGCTTTTTACTCTAATTTCTATGTATCCATTTCTTTTATTTATATTAATTATTGCTTCATGTGAGTACTTAAATAGAAAATCCAAAAACACCTTGTGTCTAACTATAATGTTTTATTCAGAAAAATAGGAATCCTCTCAGAATCTTCATTGAATTTATAAAATATTTAATATTTGTAAAAAATTTAAAGTAGAAACTCATTTATGAAATCCAAGAAAAGAAGTATTATCTTCTCTATTTGTCTCTTATTTTCTCTTTCTCTCTCTCTTATTTCTCTTTTAATTTGAGGTTATACTAAACTTACATATCATCACAATGTTATATATATAGCTATAATTGTTAGATTTGGCTATGACCATCCTTTTGTATGATTGTAGTTTACAAATTGATGTCATATCACTATGTTTTTTTTTTTTTTTTGTAATGGAAGACTTGTTCAATTCTACTTATGTTTAACAACTCTTTTAAGTGACAAATATGAAAGTTGTTTTTGTCTAAATTTTTTATATATTTCAAATGATTAAATATAAAAGTCAGTTTCATTACTAAAATCGTTAGTATATAAATATGAATATGATTCCATATAAAGATTCTTTTGATCTTTTTGTTTTGTTTAGTTAGTACTATATTAAATTTTGTCAAACACGAATTTTCGGTTGATATATCAAACAAGAACTATTCGTTATAGTGTAAGGTTTTGATAATACCATTGTGCAAGACTTCTAATCAAGATAACGTCAAACTCTGATATTTCACCTTCATCATATCTATGAAAGATTGAAAATAGAACATTTGACTACAAAAGATCAACTTGAATTTTGCTATAGTCTAAAAAAAGATATAACCATCATAAAACGATAGTTCTATCTAAAGCTCGTTTTGATTATGTGAGTGAGTATAACTTTAGAATTTTCAAGACAAGTTCTATAGTAAAATTTGAGGACTTGTTATAAAAAACTTTATCAACCTTTCATGCATCCAATATGTTCATATAACAATAATATTTTCAAAAATATTCTAAATTAATTTCATGTGTTTTGGTTGTTGAACAAAATAAAAATATGTCAATGAAAAATCATGAAAGTCGTCATCCCACTAGTTTTATTTCATTCTCAGAAGTGAATACAATAATGCATAGTAATTTAAAAAGTGAAAGAAATTTTAAGTCGTGATCATAGTCATAAATGTGGTGGATGATATTATAACTATTGTTATATTATTAGTAACAAATACGTTGTCCACCCAAAAAAAATATAGTGAAAAGAAAGAGAATGATGGTCCAAATGATCCATTAAAAAGTATTGAAATTTTGAATTATTTTTGTAAACTAATTTTCTCATCTAATATTAAGTAGTTCACATATTAATAGTATATTGTTCGTTCCAAAATCAGTAATTATAAACAGAAATTGAGTAGTGTCACGAGCAGTGCCAACTGCTTTAGGTATTAGTGAAGAATAAAGTTGAAAAACAATAAATGTTCGATATATTTACGAAGTTCAGTTTTCTTTTGTTTGTGGGGTCTTATTCAGAGAGATAATTCATTATTTAACACCTCACACAGTAAGTTATTACAAGCACTAACACTCACGAGATTAGTAACCTCAAATTTGCACCTAAGATCTAAATCACTCTATAAAAATCAAATGACTCACTTGATTAAATAAGTGCTAAAATTTTCCACACATTTTATCTACACAAGCCTTCCAATATATAAGAGTTAAAAAGGCACATAAAAGAGCAAGATAATAAGCAAGGATATTATCTTGAATATGACAAGGATAACTTTTCAAATCTTTAAGATATGTTGTCAAGTTACTCGATTTAATCCAATCTCTTCAAAATAAGGAAGTCAATTTCCTTAATTCAATCAAAACCAATTTGAAGATATGTTTATATATTTGGATATCATAGATGTGCTTGCACAAATGCAAAATATCAACAATATCATATCCCAATAATTTTCGTTGCCAACTTTAACATGACAAGTTTATTATCTGATATGACGGATTCAATCATCTTGAATTATGTTTGTTATATAAATATATATATTAAACTTCAAGACAGAGATTGTAACATGCAATATATAAGTTTTTAACTAAATTCAAATGGCCAATTTCTTGCATTCACACGGTTTCTTTTCATTAATTTTCCAGTCATAGTCTTATTTTCGGATCTTCAATCATTATTTCCTTAAAAAATAAGAATAAATTTGTTTTTCTTTTGCCACCCACAAGTGTCTAGCTGTTAAAGAAGAGAAATACAAATTAATAATATTGTTGAAAGATTTGTGAAAGGTGGCATGCAATGCATGTGCCTGCTGCTACTGTGCTAGCACGAACGCGTCAAATAGTTGGTTCAACATTTATTCTGGGAATTAGTATTAAGGTTTAAAAACATGCTCCCACTCCCTATACTTTTATATATTTAAAATTTAGTCCTTTACTTCTTTCTTTAAAGAAATTTAACCTTTATATTTTCCGGATCTAAAAATACAAATTCACTTGTTAACACCGTCATGATTCTTTTGTTAAATTCTTGTCCATTATAACACTATTTTTTTTTAGTTATATGACTACTAAATAATTTTTTTAATTCAAAATGTAACACAAATATATTTTAAGAATGTTAAATTTTAAAAGTAGGAATTAAAAACTAAAAAGTAATGAGATAACATTCCTCAAATAAAAGTAAGGACTAAATTTCAAATGTACAAAGAATAAAATAAGTTTGAGCATATTTTAACCCCAAAGGAAACCTGTCTCATTATGCTATTTATATGTATTATTCTTTGTACATTTGAATTTTTTAATTCCAAAAATTAATCTTTATATATATATATATATATATATATATATATTAAAATTAAAGTCTAATCACTAATACTGTCAAAAGACTTTTGTTAAATTAGATTGTATGACTTCTTTCGGGTGACTAATTAAAGGAAAAAACCCCACCTACTTTCGCGTTGTTTTTATGATTTATGAAACAATGCTAAAATATTTTACAATCTCAAATTCAAAATAAAAAAATTATAACCCTAAATTTAATATTTTTATTTACTTATTTGATCTTCCACGAGTGTAACATTGACCACACATAGACAGTTTTAAAAAAAAAAATTAAAATGCCACATATTTCATTTTTGTGAAAGTCTATTAACAACATTATCAATTGGACTTCAATCAAAAGATTTAAATTTCAACTTTGTACAAAGTACAAGAGGTGGGAGCACAATTAAACCAAAAATAGCACAAAAATATTTATTATTAATAATAAATAAAGAGCCAATCATGAAAACCAAGACCTGTGTTTATAAAATAAAGAGTCAATCATGTTGGATAGATTATTATATATACATATCCTTAGAATTACTGATACTAATAAAAATACACATATTGAGCAGTTGTTCATATCGGAGTTTGTACCTTTTTACAAATAAAAATAAAAATTATGACAGGTGTTAAAGCTGTAACCAGCTTATTTATATTCTTCAATCCTCAAAATTAAATATTTATAAATTAAAATTTTTTTCTGCTACTTTTAATTCCAACACCACACTCCAAAGTCTTCCAAATCACAAAATATTGGAATCTTCCACCTTTTTCATTTTTTTAAAGATATTAAAATATATAATTAAGGGTAAACTATAAAAATAGTCACTTTTATTTACCTCAAATTACATTTTAGTCACTTATGTTTGAAATGTTCTGTTTTGGTTACTTACGTTATCATTTTATTATGAAGTGGTCACTCTATCATTAAGCTCTATTACTTCTCTAACGGTGGTCCTACATGGTAGTCCAAATGGGTTTTAAATGCCAACTTAGATGTCCTACATGGCGGTCCAAATTAAATTTATTTAATTAAAAACCTATTTTCAACCTAATAACTGGATATCCAAGTTGGTATTTAAAATCCATTTGGACTGCCACGTAGGATTGTCATTAGGGAGGTAACGGAATTTAATGGTAGAGTGACCACATCGTAACAAAACGATAGCGTAAGTGATTAAAACGTAACATTTCAAACATAAGTGACTAAAACGTAATCTAAAGTAAACAAAAATGACTATTTGTATAGTTTACCTTATCATTAATGATAGAATTACAACATACAAATTACAAATAATATTTATCCATTTTGAGAGGGTCGCCTATCCCTTTCACTTGTCTGTGATTGTAATGAACAGTCACGAATCTGAAAGAATTAACTTTCATTGACAAGAAAACATCATAAATGATATTTATACTATACGTGGTAAAATTCTCTTTTCTTTGTTTATATTTATAAAAGTAATAATATAAAATTACGAAAATAAATAAATAAATCCAAAGTGATTTGTTGGAGTAGATTGAACATTGTAAATATTTTAAGGAATATTTTATGTAAACACTCTGTCATTCATTGTATCAAGACTTGTTCTTGCTCTTTTCCCCAATTTTCTCATTATGCAAAATCTTTTGTCTTGTTCAAAATAAAGGTCTAATTGCAGTTTTAGTCCCTCAATTATGCTGATATTTAAAATTGTCATTTTCTACTTTTATTTAGCGTAATTTGGTATCAAACTAATAATAATTCTATCGTTAAAATGATGACATGGTTTTTTGTTAATAATTTTCTTACAGTACAAATTTACACCATTACTTTAACAATAATAATGAACAGTGTTATTAAATTGGAAAATATTAATAACATTATGAAATTAAAGGAATCAAATTGTGTCAATAGAAGGATTAAACTCCTAATTTTAATAAAACAGAAGGACTTAAAACTAGAAATAGACAAAATTGTCTCAATCATCTATTTGATAAAACACAATTAACATTTTCTATTTTTAAATCAAAATGAAAATTGGAGCCTTCTAGTGAGGTTAGGTTGGTCACATGTTTGATCAATGTTCTATTATTATTTAATTAATTCACTACGTAATTGATCTCAGCATGATTCAAATCACTCGCAATATATATATATATATATATATCAGTATGACATAAAAAGTATATTCTGAGTTGAATTATATCAAATCATGGTCAAATAAAAAAATTTAATTGTGTAACTCGAAATCTTTACTTTATTGTTCATATATATATATAATTTATTTATATATGATGTATTTTGAAAATATAATATTAGTGATACAATAAGAAAATTATAATGATACGAGACGGTTCACTTAAAATGGCAGAAAATTATAAAGAGATTAAGATGATTAGAATGTAAGTATTAGAAAAGAGAATGTATTTTGGCCTTCTATCTTGATGCCCGTGGACCTTTAAGGGATTGTCCTTGATCCTTTACAAGTTGCCGCATGTCGCCTAAGGTTTCAAACTCTTCAGGATTTACCTGGCCTACTAGTACATTATCGTCGGTAGGTGTGAGTTGACATGTCAAGAGAACAATTATATATGACATGTGAATGTCGAAAACTCTATCCATGTCAAGTGAATGAGCTTAATAGGATGGAGGCGCAATGTCTTAGACCCGCAAATGTCTTCAGCTTGCAAGGTGACTATTAGACAAGTCGTTGACTTGCAAGGGCTCAGGGATGTGAAAGGGCTCGCAATGAATACAATATACAGTGGCAAAACATGGCATATTGAATTTCAGGTGAGCCTAATTAAAATTTTTTAAATGAGAAGTTTAATTAAAATTTTTGAGAAAATTAATGAAAATTTTGAAAATTTTAAAGGGTTTAATTCAATTTCAAAAAATTAAATAACTTGATGGGAATTTTACAAATTTAAACTGTCATTTAAGTTTAAACCTAACAATTAAGTTGCCCAATCTAATTGATCTAACAATAATACTTGAAATTATAAAGGATAAATCTTAAAATTATGCATATATTTAGTTCAATATATAGTATTATATATAAAATTTGATTTAATTTTAAACCAAAATTCACGTGTAGTTTTAAAATTTATTCTAAATTTTAATTAAACACTTCTAAATTTAAATCAAGATGATAATTTAAAAGCTCGAATAGAATTAATTATTATAATTACATTTAAATTAAAAATTAGACCAAAATAAATCAAATTTACAAGAAAAATTCACACATTAATCTCAGTTTCCAACGAAATCAAACTCGTGAACACATTTATTTAACATATTGTTTTTGGTGGCTGAATTATCTATATGATCTACAAAAAGGACGGTCGAATTTATTTTGCCAGGGAACAAATGGGTGGGGGAATTTTGCTTGACTAAACCCTCAATCAATAATTTGTTGGTGATAATGACTCTTTTTTCTCTTTTAATCATAATTATAATTACAAATTATTACAATTCAAATAACTAAAACTATAATTAATTAGTACAATGCATTAAGTAAAATATATACTAATTAAAATAGAATAAATTTGGAAAAAATCTTAACTTTACTATTAAGCCAAAATCTCAAAGTGATTGGTATATTTGCTAATTTTTAAATTGTTTTATAAAATTTGATCTATAATCTTAACCTAATTGCATTGTGGGTCCTTGATATATATCCAATGTGCAAAACAGAAGAAAAAGACGATCCCCCCGCAACTTGTCCAACGTCTCTCTTGCTTGTGAGTTGTGACCTCTCTTAAACCTACTCCCTAGTCATAATCTTATGGGTCTACATCTATTATTTAAAAAAATAATACGAAAACGACACGTGTACATCAACATGTTAAAATTTTATTTAATGTGTATTAATTTTTTATATATAACATGTTTTTTAAGTGGAGGTTGACTTTTTTTTAATAAGTTGTTTGCTTAAAATTTATAAACGGGTCGATGTTGTATTTAGTTAAGAGTTTTGTCTCTCGACTTTGACAACAGTCTTTGAGGTTACTTGAAGAGACAATGGGTTCAACAAAGTGAGAGTATCTTGTCAGGCTATTTGTTTCGACAACATATAAGGCACTTATTTGCAACTACACTACTACTTGAGATATGACCATGCGATGAAGCTCTCCCACTTTGTTGAACTCATTATCTCTTCAAGCAATTTCAAAAATTTCCGCTAGAGTTAAGAGACAAAACTTTAACTAATGATTATATAAATAACACTTTAATAATTTTTCTCAAAAGAATAGAAAAATTCTTCGACGTTAATGATGAAATAAAAATACATAAATACAACACAAAAATATACATACACCTATATATACTTATCTATAATACCACGTCACCTGTATATTACAAAATTAAGATTTTTTTTTCTTTGTTTCTTTTAGCAATATGAACACGAAAACTTCATTACATCATTACGAACATGTTTAGGATATTGTATACTTGTTGGCATAAGACAATTAGAGGATATTCTCTTTACGTTTTCCTAAGATGATTACTTGTTTTTCTGCAAAAATTGAGGAAAAGGAGTTAGTCTGAGATGATTATTGTCTCACCAATCAAAAGGGATAAATATTAATATTATATATAAACTTTGATTTAATGTGTAATTTGACGATAAATTTTGATTTCATGTAATTATATCAATAAAACTTTAATTAAAATTCAAATATGTAAACGAAATTTTGATTTTCATTCAACTGTATATATCTAAAGAAATAAATGCATCAATATATTTTTATATTGAATAAACTAAATTATTTGTGTATGCAATATGTTAACGTAAAAGATGTTATATCAATAATTTTATTAGTGATTTGTGAAAATTGAATCAAATTAACATTTAGTGTATAAAATTGCATAAATTTGAAGTTTATATATAGCATTGCCTGTGTAGTTTTGGTTATTATCACTATATATAAGGGATTTTGTCAATAGACCTTCAAAGGGGTATGTATTACTTTTAATATGAGTTTAAAATTTTCATTGAAAGTGCATCAAATTAATTATGTATATATCATTACATATATGTGATCAATCCTTGTTAGAGTATTATGACCACCTAACTTTGCCCATTTGGTTTTGCCATTCATGCCCTTTTTGCCAAGACCTAGAAAATGCGCAAATTAGCCACTCTTGACAACCATGTCACTCTAATAAGACAACCATCACTTATCATTCACATACTTTGCAACCTATGCGATGTCACATAAGGAACCATAGAATGGGCCAACAAGCCTATCCAGAGATAACACGTGGCAAAAGAGGTAAAACCCATATAAATACCTCTTCAGCCCTAAGGATCGAACATGTTTGTGAACTCCTCACTCCGGACTCTATCAACACCATCTTCCCTAAGCTCCTCCTCCCTTTCAACCTTCTTCCACCATTCAAACAATACAACTCTTCGCCCGAACAAAGTAAATTGAACTCAAACTCTTTCACACTTTTTTCTACATCACCTTCCAATATCAACGTAAATTAAAGAAAGTAATTTTATAAACTTTCTCCGAAAATTTAAATGTGAGATATAATAATTTATGGATATAACTAAATTAAGTCATTAGATATTATAGTCAAATCAATAATGACACAACACATGTTAGTTACAAATTTTTGAAACACAAATAGTATATTCCTTGGCATATAAAAGATGTTGGACAAAAAAATCAAAATATTTACCTAATTGGGTTGATCTATTTTCCTCATTCTTTTTAGAAAAAGAAATAACTTATATGAAAATCAACTTGTTTATTGTATTAATCTAAGACAAAAAAGAAGTACAAGTACACATCTAATACCATAACATTAACTCTCCTTGTATCATTCAAAGCTTAGCATTAATAGTGGATTAAACCACAGGTAGAACAGTAAAAAAATTGTGGTTAAATCTTTAAATGACATCAATTCAAATTCGGCCTCTAAAAACTTTTATTAGCCAGGTGAATTCTCACTGTTAGCTAGGTGGCCAGGGATGTTCATTGTTAGAATCCATCAGGGTTTAAGTCTCCAGAGAGTATTTAGAATGTCCAATTTAAGGACAGCTCATTATTTGATGTGATGTGTGCACGACTGGTGTGAACATGTTATTATCGTATGTGTGAATATTGAATCTCTAATTATACTGTAAAAATGAGAGCAAAGTTTAAATATAATTTAAGATTTATCATTAAAAATTACAAAATTGTTGACTGCATTAATTAATTAGTTGGAGTATGAACAATTATTCAAGGAATTAATTAAGAATCAACCACTTAATCTAATGTGTTCAACTTCAACAACATCGTACCATGATTATAGAGTGCAAGTTTGAATGTAAAACCGTTTTATATATATTAGAGTTGTGTGATCCGAATCTCGTTTGATCTGGTATGAAAAGTTTGAGGTACAACTTACTTGTTAAATAAATAAAATACAGAGACAAAACAGGAAATCTGTGGGGGTGAAGAAGTGAGGGTCAAACTATGCCGCAAAAGTTAAATCCGTATATGACTATACTTCTTCTATTAAACATTGATTATAAGAGGGTTGTTTAACCCTTAAAATGTGTGTAGTCGAAAACCTCTTGTATTGTTGTTCTTCAACATTAGTGAATTTCTCCTCCTCTGCCTGTAGTTTTTCCCGAAAAATATTTTTCACATAAAATTTACGTGTTTTTATTTTTCTTTCTTATTGCTTTGCAATCATTCTTACAGTCATTATCGATGTATAGTATAACAATATATATATTTAATTATAAAAAAAATTCAAGATTATATATTAAAATTAATATATTATCTTTTATAATTTTTTGAAAATAATATTTAAATTAATATTTATTAGTGTTGATAAGCAATAACCAAATTCTTCTTTTAATCATTTTTGCGCTGACTAACTCCTCTTTTATTCTTCTTGGTTTCCACAATTTTAGACGTTACTTATTAACTCAAGACGTTACTTATAGGCTTGATTATGGGTTATATCTTATCAGAATGACACTCGATTTTAAAATTAATAAAAAACTTATATTACTATTTAAAAATAATAAATTAATTAAAATATTATTTTATATTAATATTTATATATTTTATAATAAAATTAGAATATATTATAAAATAATTATTTAATTTAAATTAGAGTCAAAACAATAAAGATAAAAATCTTTATTTAAACTGAACCTAAACCACCTAACCTATATACAACTCTAGTTAAAAGTAGTGTTATAAGTATAATCACAAATTACACTGTCATATAATACATATATAAATAATTATTAATTATTAATTATACTGAAATACACTATTAGTGGGGTTTTAGACCCCACAAATACGGTTAGAGGATGGATTAATGTCCTATAAAGGTATAGTAAAATATTAAAAAAAGGACACATGTCAATTTTTAAAACTACTTTATAATAAAAAAAGTACATTATCACTTTATCAAATACAAACCTATATATATAAAGAGAATATATTTGATATATCGCTAGTAAAGTTTTTAGACTCTACAAACAGGGTTAGAGTGATAACAAATATGCTATAGGTATAGTAAAATATTATATATATATATATATATATATAGCAATTTTTAAGTCTATTTGTGAAATTAAAAACTACAGTGCCAATAAACTAAATATTAACCTATAAAAGAAATGGAATACGTGACAAATTTATAACTCTTATGGAGTTAAAAGTATATCAATTTTAATATTTTAGATGTGTTTGATAATATTTTGATTCTTTTACTTAATAAAAGGATGAACAAAAAACATTGAATAAGATAAGTAGGTAAGTAGTTACTTATCATTCAAAATTAAAATATTTATTTTATTTTATTAAAATATAATATTTTAAATAATTTTTTTAAAGACATTTAATTATTATTCAAAATGATTATGTTAAATGATTAAATTTAATAAATAAATATTAATTTTATCAAACAAAACTTTAATTTTATTTCTTAGAGTTATAATATTTAACAATATAATTTATTCCAAATATTTTGTATGTATATTCAAAGTCATTTAAAAACTAATGTGGTTTAAAATAACATTAATTTTTAAAAAATGATAAAATGTAAAATAAAACTTTCATGATTAAAAATTTTCATTTAACTATACTCAATATTATTTAATTTAAAGTAAATTATATAATTTAAATTCAGCCTTAATTTTTATTAAATTCAGCCTTAATTTTTATTAACATTTAATTTTAAATTTATTAAATAATGATATTTATAAGTAGTAATTAGTCTATCTATAATTCCATAGAGAATGCAATTATGTACACCAAAATTTGAATACAAACAAAAGTAAAAAATTTCATTTCCTAAACATAAATCATGAATGAATGCTCTTCAATAATTCCCAAGGGATGCAATTATTCAATAATTTAATTTTTCTTCCAAGAAATTTTAATAATTTAAATTTCTTTTATGAAATTGTTTGTTGATAATTTTATTGGATATAAAGAGTCTCTATTGGTTTTATTCCTTAAGTGTCCTTCGACTCTACTGAAAGTTCGAATGGTTCGTAAAGTGATAATTACCCACCAATACCATGTAAAAACATCGATTCAAATCACACCAAGAGTAAATGTTGAGATTTCATTGATATGTGCTAGCGTCCCCGCTCTGTGAATATACCATCTTTTCGAGCTCTTGACAGAGTCGGAAAAAAAACACAGAGATAAATCAAACATAAACCCCCGAGCCCAATTCAAGACCTGTTCAGAGGACCTCGAGACCTGTTCAGAGGACCTATTAAGCTTCAATGAACAACACTTCGTAAATTTCTTCTCTTGTAGTTTAAATGCCCTCTACAATTTTCATTTAGAGATCCGATCAACTCCGAATTAAGTTGTCCGTGCCCCAATTCAATCCTCAAACATTAATAAATCTTTATTAATGGCGTTTGTATACGAATTTTCGAACCTTCCCAAAATACCCTTCCCACCGCCACCTGTAACATCGGAAGTAGAAAACAGCCACCTAATGTTCCACCAAATTGTAGATCTGCCCCCCCGACACTCACTCACTTTTCCACTAAGACTGCAATTCCATCCTTTGTTTGGACGCCGAGAAAATACGAGAAAAAATAAAGAATCAGAAATTCAAATCTAAAAAAAAATTCATCCAATTTCCACTTTCAGCTTTCATTGGAAAAAAAAGAAGAAAACAAAGAAAATGCAGCATTTTCTTAACTGCCAGACAGAAAACTAATCATGACAAAAAGAAAATATATATTGGGCAAAAAAAAAAAACGGACATTTCCCCCATTTTTGTTTCAGTCCTCCTTACATTGAAGAACTAAAAATTAAAATAAAAAAAAACCCTACATTTCTTCCCTTTTTTTCCCTTATATAATATATTTACATGAAAAAAAAACGACATCGTTTTTTGTCGTTTCACCGGTCTAAAAATCATTTAAACAGTCATCGGAGGATGACCGGAGTAGATCCTGTAAGTCACGTGACTCAACCCCTAGTCTTAACGCTTCCATAACCCTTTCAAAAACCAGCACGTGACACGGAATATGAAGTACCCCTTTTTGTTCATACCCGTATTCCTGAGCCGATTTATTAAGCAAACCGACGAAAACCGGGTGATTCAGCAACTCCGCACTCACAACGAACCGCTCCATCTCTTCCCCTACGTAAACCGGAACGTAACCTTGAGGCACCGTCTTTTTAACCGCCACACGGAAAGATTCAGCCCTAGCGGCGGATGCGGCCGAAGAACGATGACGGCTACCGGAAGAAGAGGAGGAAGAGTCGGAGCGGAGGAGGTTGTACTGAGCGGAAACGTCGGCGACGCGGGAAAGACGGCGGATGAGCTGCTTCATTTGGTGATAGTAATGCAAAATCAAAATCAAAATCAAAATAGAAAAAGAAAAGAGAACCCAGAGTGTAAAAAGAGATTAATGAGAGGAAAAGGAGAGGGAGAAGGGGAAATATATAAAGAGAGGGGGGGAAATGGGAATAAAGAAAGGAAGAAAAGGGTACACATAGAAAGGCGATGATGAGAGAGTGGGGGGGTACAGGTAGGACGTACTTGGCAGGTACTATTTACTCATATTATTTTTTTAAGCATTTTTCTTACAGAACATCACTGACCATAAATCCAACTGTTGTTTGTAGGGTTTATTTTAATGTAAGAAAAATTGTTGGTTTCTTGTCCTAATTTTAATGGTGATGGTGGGTGAACATGTTCGACTCCATTAGTTTAAAGAATTAGTTGAAATACGAGTACGGAATTGATTTCAGCCTAAGCTCTTCTTGTATATTTATTTACATCCACACATTTATTTACGCCTAAGCTCCTCAGTTAAATTATTTATTTTGATGGATTGATTTAAAATTTTATATGCTTGACAAGTATAATTATATTAATAAATTTAACAGTTAAATTGTTAAATTTTAATCGTATAAAAATATATAAAATCATTTTAATTTTGCTTAGAGTCGTAATTCTTTTGTCTAGATGGTTTAATCGATAATTAAAAGAATTTCATAAATAAGTTTAAGATGATGTAAAATATTATTTTAATTATTTTATTATATCCTAAAACAAATAGTATCAATTCAGGCTCGCTTTTGAAATTTTTTCTCTATATAAAATAATAATTCATACTTAAATAAAATAACAATATACATTTTTAATTAAATATGAATTTTCAAAAAAGAAAAATCCTCGTGGAAAGGTGAAGAAAGGATGATTTAACCAAATAAGGCTTTAAATAAATCTTAAATATCAATTTCATACATCTTTTATTGAAAATACCATATTCAAATGTTTTCTCCCACAAAAAAAAAAAGAAATAATATTTTGTATGCAATAATTTATTGAAAGTTCATTGATTTTTATAATTATTTATATAAAAAATACTACGATTATTGTATTATTTTTAAAATTTGAAACTTACCATGCATCTAATATAAACCTATTTTATAAAATATTTTGTATTAGAAATTGGATTCTTAACTTTAGTATTTTTGGGTGATTTAATTTTAAAGTAATTTTAAGTTTGAATCATTCTGATTTTGATTGTTTTAGATTTGAGTTACGTTGTTTGAGAATAATGCTTAATTTATCAAATTTAAATCATTTCAAGTTCAAGCTATAATTCATGTTATAAGTACGACTTTAATTAATTTAATTATACTTGATTTAAAATTTGTGTCATTTCAATTAATCATTCAAGTTATTCAATTTTGAGTAATCTTTTAATGTATAATAATAAATTTAGCTCTCTCCATTCACACATTTTGTTAATAAAAAAGCATAATAATAAATTTAGCTTTCATCGCTACACCTTTTGTTAATTTAACTTATATTTTTTAAGTTAAATTTGACCATTAACCTTTCAAAAAGAATTAAATCGCCTTTTTTTTAAATGAAAATATTAACTAAAACATTAATTTTTTTAACAATATTGGTGTGATAATCTGCATGCCAGTGTACACATACTTGTCTTATATGCTACATTAACAAATAATTTAAAGTTAACAAAAAAATTTCAAAAAATGTATGAAGTGCACATGAATTGGCATGCAAGTCGTCATGTTTAAAAATTTAATATTTAATCAGTATTCTCATTAAAAAAAACATTAATGTAATTCTTTTTAAAAGATTAGCGGTCAAATTTGAATATTTTTTAAAGATTGAGAGTCAAAATTAATTCAAGAAAAAAAATAAAGATCAAATTTAAAAAATATATTAAAAATTAAATTTATCATTATATCTTTTTCTAATTCGAGCCGGATAAGTTCACTTCAATTAGCCAGCCATACATCACCCTTATGTATATGATGGTAACTAGGAAACTTGCAAATGGGAAGAGTTTTCACCTAGCAAGGAAGATTGATTGTTAAATCAAACCTTAGCTCAAAGTTTCCTATATTAATTGGCCCTACTTCTTAATGTGACTAAGAAAGTTCCTTATATAGTCTTGTATACATATGATGACTAGCCATGAAACTTTGGTCTTTGCTTGTGGGAATGTTCCAACTATTAAACACTAAGATGCTAGAGACATAGCAACAACTATACAACTTGGAAGAGGAAATTCACTTCAATTGAAGTATTTGATTGAGAATCAAATTTCAATCTCCACACCATCACTCAAGCTTCATTCATTGCATATTATTTCAATCCAAATTTATTTTAATTTAGGTGTCACTATTTTTCTACATTGACTTAAATTGAGTGATGATTAAAATTTTTGTCGGACATTCGTTTGGTTTGGATTCGAATTGTGTTATCCACATTCCTTATCCTTAATATTGTATACGAAAAAGTCTCATTATGTATGGGTTTTAGAAGTGTTCATAGGTCGTGCAGCTCGTTTAGCCTTCTCAGCTTGTCTTGCTTTGAACCAAGCTTAGGTTTATATTTTTCAATGTCGTGTCTAACCAATACAAATAGTTTTACTGTTTATAAGTAATAAATAATGTTATGTAATATTGATATTGTACAAGCCCAATTTTGGGACCCCTACTTCTTAACCCCAAAACCCAAATTTCAAGCCCAAACCCCTAACCCAATAACATGACCCAAACACAAAACAAAAAAGAAACCTAAAAAACCCTAGCCACCGCCTCTATACTTAACTTTCAGCCATACTTTCTGACCCCCACCACTGCCTCAGTGCTAGTGGCACCTCCACCACCGCCTCTGCTCCACTACCATTTGCCTGCGACAACAATAGGAGAGAGACAATGTAATATAAAAAAAAGATTTGTAATGGCTATTTAAGGCCGAATCAAAAACGATGTACGGGGATTTTTTGGGGTGAAAAATAAAAGCAATTTTGATTTTAAACACTAGCAAGAGCAGAAGACCACAAGAATATCAAGAGCAAAAATAGTCCAAACAGAGAATCAACATCTAATAGCCCAAGGTGATTTCATTTAGTTATCATCGTTATTTTCTTTCTTTTAACCTATTTTACTCAAAATACACATATATTATAAACATATAAAAATATAAAAAAGGAGGTAAAAATATACCCTTTTGAACTCCACCATCAAGACGCGGTGGCCGGCCACGGCGGTCGTGGCAAGGCGGCACTACTGACAAGCGACGGTCAGTCACGGTCAAGCCCTCATCAAGACACGGCCACCAGCAGAGAGGAGAGCTCTTTTTTTTTTTTAAAACACCAAAGAAAAATGAAATTTTGAAGGATTTTAGGCTTTATAGCCTTCCAAACAAGACTGCTTTGGTGCCTGTGCCTGCACCCAAAACGACGCCTGCTTAGGCGCAACCCGAATCGGACCACCCGCTAACAAGGGATCCGCGTGTTTTCGTGCTTTTGGGGTATTTATGCCCCTAATCCTCTGCCTTTTCCATCTCCTTCAATTGGATCCCTTTTCTGCTTTTGTTTTTATTTTAGCCCATTAATTCGCTTTTGATTCACTTTGGTCCGCATCGAAACGATACGCTCGAGGACTTGGAATAATTTCATGATCAGCCCTCCATTTATTTCGCGTGTTCAAGTTAATCCCCTTTCCCTTTGTTTATTTTAAACTCGCCTCAAAGTTCCATTTTTAATTCAAATTTCATCCTTTTTTTTTCTCATTATTCTAATTTTATTTTAATATTATTTATAATATCATATTTTATTATTGTTGTATTTTTATTAATAGTTCATTATTATCATTTTATTTAATACTTATATATATATATATATATATGTTATAAAGTATTATTAATAATTTCAATATTATTATTCTTATTAACACATATGTATGTTAATATTATATTATATTTTTATATACGTATACATATTAACATTATACCATATATAAATATCATATATCTATATATATATTCCTTAAATATATCATATATATTGTGTACATACTTCTAATACTATCATTGCATTCATTTCAATATATATGTATATACTGCATAATATTGTTAATATTTATTTTAAACATTATTATTATTATTATTAGCATGTATATATACTATAAAAGTATTTCAAATATCGCATTTTTATTATGTATATATCTTAAATACGGATGCATTTCTTATTACGTGTATTTATCACTTAATATTGTATTTTATGTATATACCTTAATACTACGTCACTTCTATATTTTTATTTCTCATATTATCTTATATTTATATTTTCATTATTATACCATATCTATTTATTAGCATATCATTATCACTATTATCATTATATATTAGTGTACATTTTATATGTGTATATATACACATTTATATATATAGTTTCTTGTACATATACTATTACTTTAATTTAATATTTTATTATAATTGGCCCTTTTTGTATTTCTATATTTTCATTATTATCATATAGTAGCATATATTTTCATGTATATATACATATATGTTATATAGCATTATTAATAGCTTAATACTATTGTTTTTAGGTATTTGTGTGTCACATATGCTTTCATTAAATATATATATTATATTCCTATTAAGCACATATCTTACATTACATACATTTTTATATATGTATATATTTTACATATACTCTGTCCAATCTTTTAATATATTACATATATTTTTGTGTGCATACATGTCTCATTAATATCGCATTTTATGTATTTTAATACTACGTACACATATTATTATTTTAATATATACATTTATGTGTTTAATTATATATCGTCATTATTAGTCTTTGTTATTGTTACTATTTTTAATAAATATTGCATACATATTTGTAATCTGGTATTATATGTTTTACATACATGTGCTCCCTACTACTTCATATTCACATTATTACTATCATATTTAAATACCATGCGTTATTATCGTTTCGTACTATTGTTATTTACATTATTATTATTATCGTTATCGCTTTCGTTGTCATTGTTATTTTTATTCTTGCCATGTTTATCATTTGTTTATAATTGCATATTATTAGCCTTGATCTTACTTCATCTTTTACAGTTGATCATGTTATTGTTTTGACAATCGTCGCACCATTATTATATTCTTATACACATCAATGCTATATTTTGCTTTTACATTTTATTATAAATCGCGTTGCTTTTTGTTCAATGTATTAAAACAATTCTTTCATAAGAGCAAAATCCGTTATTAGGTAGTCCAAATAATCGTGTCCTAACTTACTGGGTTTCGACTTTTCCCATTTAACTTAAATAACTAATACTCTTTTAAATCATTATACGAGTTTTGAAAAATGCTTATTCTCAAGATGTGAAGTGTTGTGCCCTAACTTACGGGTATGATATTTTGTCATCTCGAAATAAGAATTTTGTTTAGAAATAAAGGCAATATTCGGTGTTTGAGAATTCGAGAAAACGTGCCCTAACTTATCGGGTTTCGATTTCTCTCGCTTATTCTAAATAATCGAATACCCTTTTAATAAAATACATGATTTCATAAAGGCAAGCTTGCTCTCGAAAATTTAAGATGTCGAGTCCTAACTTCATGGGTGTGACATTTTATATTTTGAGACGAGAGGGTCTTTAACACTTGAGCTTTTTATAAAGAAGGATCGTATTTTAAAATTCTTTCAAGTTTTTTTATTTTTCGACACTAAGACACTAATTAATCAACTAGGTACCAATTTTGGGCGATCGAGGGTGCTAATCCTTCCTCGAGCGTGAACCGACTCCCGAACCTGTTTTCTTGATTTGCGTAGACCAAAATTGTTGTTTAAATAAATCAAACTATTTATTAAAAACAACCACTTTTATGAGGTGATCCGATCGCACCTCGTCAAAAAAGGATTGGTGGCGACTCCCGTTCTTTTATTTTTAAAATCCAAGTCGATTCCCGTTATTTTCAAAAAATGGTTACGACAGCTTGGCGACTCCGCTGGGGACACGAATGAGAGAGTCAAGCCACAAGTTGATTAACTCTTGTCTTTTTATCGAAAATTAAAAATTTGGTTTTGAAATGCGATCCTTTCATTGCATTTCATCAGCTATTTTTGTAGTCTAAATAATACCTGCTACGTTGGTCCGATTCTTTAAATAGTGTTGCATATTACATTGCATGACCGCTATGGTCACACCTCTTAAGTGGGAGCGAAACTATTCCTTCGTGAGGTTTTCACCTCCGTGCAGGATAGTGGATTGCTTTGGATATATCCGCACCTATGTCTTCGTGAGATTTTCATCTCCGTGCGCCATAGGGAAATGTATTCCCCGAATCGAACTTGGTCTCAGATGAGCCTATAATGGGTGAAGATCGAGGAATCTGCTGGTTCAGTACCCTATTCTAGAATCAAACCCCATGTAGCGAGCCTTAAGAACCCACCCTAGGTAGAGCCACTCCAAACCCTATTGGTTACCCGAGCAAGTGCTATATTTATTATTCTTCGCTTGCTTTGAACTGCATAAACTGCTGACTTGCTTTGTTTTACTTTCATTTGTATTTGCATGGCATTTTCATCATAAAAGGTGTTGATTCGTGTTTGGTTCCTAAATAGATAGCTTATCATGGAAAAGGGGTTTTTTGATAAAGTAGAAGACAACGCGGCTATCCGGATATGGGCTGAGACAACACAACAAGAGAAAGGTGACAATCTTACCAAGGGGTATGTGTCAGAGCTATGGAATTTCACTCGGATCAGCGTAACCCAGAATAATCTCCAAGAATTGAAAGAAATATGGAACCAGTGGGACGACGAGGTCAAATGATTATTCTATTGTCATTACGGTGATTTACCTTATCTCATTGGATGTCAAGGCGCATTTAACACCGCTTTGAGCCCTTGCCCAATATTGGAATTCTGCTTACAGTTGCTTCACTTTCGGAAAGGTAGATTTGGTACCTACTATAGAAGAATACATGACCTTGCTCCGTTGCCCAAAGATTCAAATAGACAGAATTTATACCAGACCTGCCAACGTCCCAGCATTTTCAAAAAAACTGATGAACATCACGGGGATGAGCGAACAGTGGGTGACAACCCGGATTAAACAAAAAGGAGATTGTAAATGCATCCCATGGAGGAATCTGAGGGATCTAATCTTAGCACACCCCGACGTGAGGAAAAGGGTAGATGTCTTCGCCTTGAGCATCTATGGACTGGTCATCTTCCCCAAGGCTTTGGGGCATGTAGACGAGGCTGTTGTTGACCTTTTTGGTAGGCTTGGTAAAGGAACCACACCTGTACCCGCAATCTTGGCGGAAACTTTCAGATCATTAAATGCTTGTAGAAGAGCAAGTGAAGGGAGATTTATTGGATGTGCACAGCTCTTGCTATCCTGGTTCCACAGCCATTTTTGGAAAGTGGAAAGAGTCTCATATCATATCTTCTCTGAAAATTACTCTCCGCTGAAAGAGTTAGTGGCTACACCGAGGCGAGATGATGTAACAGAAGAAAATTGGATGACGGTTCTCCAAAATTTGCGAGAAGAAGATGTTGAATGGAGAGCCCCGTGGATGGTCCCTGATGAAATATTATATCGATGCAGATATTTTGATTGGGTTCCCTTGTTGGGAGTATGGGGAGCCGTCTTGATCACGCCTCTCTGCTTGCATTGCGACAATATAGATCCGCATAGTTTACACCACCAACATACGGGTTGGCCCAAAGCGAGTTCACGTTCACAGGGAATAATTACAAAAAGAAAGTTCGCGAGATATCGAATGCCTGGAACCAGACTCTTAAAATGAAGAAGTTTGCTGCAAATCCCATGACTACTCCTGAGTACGACCGATGGTGGAATCAGAGGATTAACGACAACATCCCTACATCAGATCAAGGGAATCCTCAGTCGGTAGAAGAGCACTTGAAAGTAATCCCATCTGAGCTGGAAATCATCAGGCAAGATTTCGAGAGAAAGAGTCTAGAGCTAGAAAAAAAGATCGAGCATTTGGAAGAAGAAAAGATGCAGTTAGGGTTAGACGTCGATGCCGGGAAACTAGAAGCTGAAAGACTCAGAAAAGGGAAGAACAAGGCCGAAGAAGACTTAGACAGTTTGAAAACAGACTATAAGAAGTTGCGCAGATCAATGAGAACCGCTGGGTTAGGAAAAACATCCGAACAATGACGACATGAAGTTAAAGAAGAGCAAAGCAAAGCCAACCAGTGGGAGAAAAAATTTCGCGATGCTCAAGCTCGAGAAGGTACTCTGAAAAGAAGTTTGGTAGAAAGTCAGAATGAGAAAGAAGGGTTAAAGATCCGGATATCAGAGTTAGAGGGGTTATTGTACCAGTATCGATCGTGTAACTCTGCAATCGAGTTGAAAGCTAGTAAGAACAGAGTCGAAGAATTAAAAAAGAATATAGAGGAACTCAAAACAGCACTGCAAAATCGTGAACTTTAAATAGAACTCCTCGAAGTAAATAACGAGCGATGGAAGGAGCAACTTCATCAATCCCAAGACCAAGTCAGGAGCAGGGACTACATCATGGGCGAGGCTTTGACTCAAGTACGAGAAGTGGCTGACCACTTGCAAACGTTAGCAGTACAAGCCGATGTGCTGAGTTTAAAATACGAGTCAGAGTTGAACCGAGGCCAAAAGCTAGCTTGGCTTCTTAGACAAGTCAAGGCCTTAAGTATCAGGGCCAAGCCTTATATGTAATCTATTTTATGTAAAGAAACTTGTTTTCTAGAAAAGTTACTCTAATGAAATCGAATTGGAATCAACACCCTTTTGCATTCATCGCATTCATTGCATTCATGCATCAGCATTGCATCATACGCACTAAAAACTCACAAGAAATCCTAAAAATCATGGCAGTTACCCTGGAACATCGTTACGGTACAAGAGGGAAAACAAAAGCAATAGATCAAAGGTTAGAAAGATTGGAACAAATGCAAAGGGAGATGCAGGATCAACTACAAGCACGTATGCAAGAACAGCTGGCCAAAATCCAGCAAGATGTAAGGGACCAGATGCTGGAGTCCCAAAGGAGTATGATGGATCAATTAACGCGTCTATTGGTGGCGGATTAGAAAAGGAAAAGCCCCATAATCAATAATGGAGATGACAACGAAGATCCCGCCTACCCTCCGTGGTTTGTCCCAAAGAGACGCTCGACACAACCCGATGTGTACCCAAGAAGGCCATCATCACAATCAGCCTCAACCATTTCAAACCGGTGTCTCGCACACGATGAATTATCGACCGGTTCGGGCTCCAATCCAGGGGACAATCCGACCAACCCTGTGGTCCTCAATCTCGATGAAGTAATAGAAGCAGAAAAGACAAGGGTAGAACTCCCGAGAGAGCTTGAGGAAAGATGTAGATGGTTGGAAGAAAATTTAAAGAAATGGAAAACACCGACTATCGTGGTGGAATCGACGCTAAGGAATTAAGTTTGGTTCCGCACTGTACTCCTCCCAAGTTCAAGACCCTGAATTTGAGAAATACAACGGACTAGCTGTCCCGAGGCTCACATCACTATGTTCTGCAGACGAATGGCGTGCTATGTCAATAATGAACAACTATTGATCCACTGCTTCCGTGAAAGTCTGGTTGGGGCCGCTTCTAGGTGGTACAACCAATGAGTCAGAACCAGATCACTCATGGAGGATTTAGCACAGCCTTCATGAAGCAAGACAATCACGTGACAAACATGGCCCCGATAGAGTCACATTACGTAACATGGAGAAGAAACAAATGAGAGTTTTAGGCAATACGCCCAAAGATGGAGAGAGGTAGCAACGCAAGTTCAACCACCTCTTCGGAGAAAGAAACGACCATGCTCTTTATCAATACGTCAAGGCTCCATTCATTAACCACATGCTAGAGAGCGCCATTAAAGCTTCTCGCACATAGTAATGTCTGGAGAAATGATAGAGAACGCGATAAGATGTGGAAGGATTGAAGCAGGGGAAAGTGCTAAGAGATCAACCCCAAGAAGGAAAGAGAACGATGTGAACAACACGAGTATGTATAATAAGCCAGTCACCATGAGCCAACCAAAGGTGGTGACTACCAGCCATCAGGGCTCCGCAAGACGGGACTTCAACCCAAGGCCTAACACGGAAAGAGTCCAGTTTACTCCTATCCCGATGTCCTACAAGAAATTGTACCAGAGCTTATTCGATGCCCATGTAGTGTCGCCCTTCTATCTAAAGCCAATGCAACCCCCATTCCCCAAGTGGTACGACGCAAACGCCCAATGCGAATACCATGCAGGAGCCACAGGGCACTCGATAGAAAACTGCACCACTTTCAAGAAGCTGGTTGAAAGACTCATCAACATGGGCATCGTGAAATTTGATGATACACCTAGTGCAGAAAACCCATTACCGAATCATGGGGATAAGGGTATAAATGCCATAATCAAGAGTTCAGGGAAGGAAATTAAGATGAATGTTGCAGAAGTGAATACCCCGTTGAAAGAAGTATGGAAGAAAATGGTGGAAAGAGGTTTGATGGCGCAGAATTCGGGGGTTAAGCCTCGAGAAGCGAAGAATTATTGTGAGTTCCACGATCAAGAGGACCATGAGATCCAGAAATGCAGCCAATTCAGGGCTTTAGTACAAGGATTGATGGATAATAAGGAGCTGGAATTCTTCGAATATGTCAGGAACCAGGAAGAAGCAGACGTATGTGCCTCCGAAGAAGGGTCGACGAGAAACGCTTGCGAAATCAACCACCCATTGGTTATCATATCACGCTTAAGAACTAATGAAGATGGGACACAAGTCGTACCCAAAGTCGTGATCCAGAAGCCCGTTGTTTTCCCTTATAAAGATAGCAAGAGGGTACCATGGAATTACAGCTGCAATGTAACGATCCCAGGAAAGAAGAGCCCGGCCAGTGCTTCACAAGAAAACCAAGATGTAGGTTTTTTTACACGCAGTGGGAGACGTTATGTTCCCGAAGGTACAGGAACCAAAGTTGCCCGAAGAAAAGGTCCCGAAATGTAGTAAGGGCGTTTGACGGTACTGAAAGAAACGTAATGGAGAGGATTGAATTACCTCTTCAAATCGGTCCTAGCACGTACGAGATAGACTTCTTAGTAATGGACATTAAACCCTCTTACAATTGCCTATTGGGAAAACCTTGGATCCACTCGGCAGGGGCAGTGCCGTCATCATTACATCAGAAGCTTAAACTTATAACGGAAGGTCGATTGGTGACCATAATGCGAAGAAGACATCATTGCATCTGTTACCAAGAACGCACCATATGTGGGGACGGATGATGAAGCCATAGAATGTTCTTTTCGATCGTTGGAATTGTAAATGCGACCTTTGTTGTCGAAGGAAATAAAGTCCCAACACCTGCACTTTCCAAAACCACAAGAATGGGACTACAACTGATGGTTGGGAAGGGAGCCTTACCAGGGAAAGGACTTGGAAGAAGCCTACAAGGAAGGGTCAAAGTACCTATGCTCACGGACAAACGGGACCGCTTTGGCTTAGGATTCAAGCCAGATGCAAGACAAAAGAAAGAGGAGCAAGAGAAGAAACGAGAAAGGAGAAGAGCGCGTTTGAACGGGGAAGAGGTTAAATGGAAGCCAATGACCTTTCCCCATATATTTAGAACATTTGTGTCAGGAGGAACTATTTATGCCGAAGGAAGATTGGCAGGCCAAGAGTCCACTGAAGAAATGTGGGAAAGCTTCAGCATTAATGCCACGCTCAAGGAGGAACCGGAGAAGAGAATGGGACGGCATTCGCCTTATGAGCCAGAAAGTGTTTTGAATAATTGGACCGCGGAAGAGATTCCTGTAGTCTTTAAAACTAACACAGAGTAATGCCCAAAACACGCTTATTACCCTAGGCCTAGGAGTAATAAGTATCTTTTTGTGAAATAGGCCTATGTTCGAAATCGTTATTTCAATGAAATGCATCCTTTCGTCTTATTCAGTGCAAATATTCTTTTATTCTTTCATTCATAATCATACCGTACATGCCATTTTTCTTAGATTCTTTTGTTCTTTGCATCTTCCTTTCTGCCCAAAACAGGTCTCCAGATATCAACGACGTGAATGACCTTGCTATTAATTCGGAGTCTCCCTTTGAGCGCGATATGTGTCTAGAGGGATCCGAGGATTTTGGAGATGACAGTGATTGTAACTTATCCCTTGATTTGTTAAGGATGGTAGAACACAAGGAGAAACAGATTCTACCCCACAAAGAGACCGTAGAAGTCGTGAACTTGGGAGATGAACTAGAAAGAAGAGAAGTAAAGATCGGAACTTGCATCACCACAGAGACAAAGCGGGACCTTATTGTGTTACTCCAAGAGTTCAAGGACGTCTTTGCATGGTCATACCAGGATATGCCTGGGCTAAGTACTGACATTGTGGTACACAGGCTCCCCATCAAAGAAGAATGTAAGCCAGTTCAGCAAAAACTTCGAAGGATGCGGCCCGATGTTCTGTTAAAAATAAAAGAGGAGGTCAAGAAGTAATTTGATGCTGGTTTCTTACAAGTAGTTAAGTATTCAGAATGGGTAGCCAACGTCGTCCTCGTCCCTAAAAAAGATGGGAAAGTACGGATGTGTGTAGACTACAGAGACTTAAACAAGGCTAGCCCGAAAGATAATTTCCCATTGCCTCATATCGACACCTTAGTGGACAACACAGCAGGTTACTCACTTTTCTCCTTCATGGATGGTTTCTCGGGGTACAATCAGATCAAAATGCATCCTCAAGACATGAATAAAACCACATTTGTGACCATGTGGGAACCTTCTTCTATAAAGTAATGCCGTTCGGATTGAAAATGCGGAGCAACATATCGAGAGCCATGGTAACCCTATTTCATGATATGATGCATAAAAAATTGAAGTCTATGTTGACGACATGATCGCCAAATCTCGGATCAAGAGGAGCATGTGCAAGTCTTGAGGAAATTATTTTGAGGTTGAGAAAATTCCAATTTGAAACTCAATCCAATGAAGTGTACCTTTGGAGCCGTGTCCGAAAACTACTTGGATTCATAGTTAGTGAAAAGGGATTGAGATTGACCCAGATAAAGTCAAAGCCATACAAGAATTACCTCCACCACGCACTCAAAAGGAAGTCCGAGGATTCCTAGGAAGATTAAATTACATCGCTTCGGTTTATTTCACAACTAACTGAAAAATGTGACCCCATATTCCGCCTCCTTAAGAAACACAACCCGGTGGTTGGGACGAGGAATGCCGAAGACTTTCGACAAGGTTAAGCAATATTTGTCCAATGCCCAAAGATTGACACCACCTAATCCAGATAAGCCATTGATATCAGATTTGACGGTATTTGAAAATTCTATGGGATGCGTGCTTGGCCAACACGATGAATCGGGAAGGAAAAAAGCGATATATTACCTCGAGAAAAGTTTACTGAGTGTGAGACGAGATACTCGTTCATTGAAAAGTTGTGCTGTGCCTTGATTTGGACAACCCGAAGACTGAGACAATACATGTTGTACCATACAACTTGGCTGATCTCTAAAATGGATCCTCTGAAGTACTTGATGGAGTCAACTGCCTTGAACGGGAGAATGGCCCGATGGCAAATTCTACTTTCTGAATTCGATATAGTCTATGTGAACCAGAAGGCCGTAAAAGGGAGTGCAATAGCAGATTTCTTAGCCAGCAGAGCCCTAGAGGACTACGAGCCTCTGAACTTTGATTTCCCAAATGAAGATCTAATGTGCATAGCAACCACCGAAGAAGACCCTCAAGAGGGTCACCCTTGGAAGCTAAACTTTGACGGAGCATCAAATGCCATGGGTAACGGAATCGGGGCAGTTCTGGTGTCCCCGAGTGGAGATCATTATCCATTCACTAGTAAATTAGATTTCGACTGCACGAACAATATGGCAGAATACGAGGCATGCATCATGGGAATACGTGCGGCCATAGAACGTAAAATCAATGTGTTAGAGGTATATGGAGATTCTGCCCTAGTGATTTATCAACTCAAAGGTGAATGGGAGACAAGAGACCCCAAATTGATCAATTACCGGAGGTTAATCCTTGAGTTAATTAGAGAGTTCGATGATATTGTCTTCTACTACCTCCCACGAGAAGAAAATCAGATGGCTGACGCCCTAGCAACTTTGGCTTCTATGATCAAGGTGAACTAACCAGAAGATGTGAAACCGGTCCAAATGAGCATTCACGAGGCCCCGGCTCATTGTTACAACCTTGAAGAAGAAGAGGAAAATGATGATCACCCTTGGTACCACGACATCCTACGATATGTGAAGAATCGTGAGTACCTTAACCAAGCTACCGAGAATGACAAAAGAACGTTGAGAAGACTGGTCAGTGACTTTGTCTTAGATGGGGAGATCCTGTACAAAAGAAGGAAGGATCAGGTACTATTAAGGTGTGTAGACGCCATTGAGGCTAAGAAAATCTTGGAAGAAGTCCATGAGGGTATCTGCGGGACACACGCTAATGGTTTTACAATGGCCAGGCAAATTATGAGGTTCGGTTATTATTGGTCCACCATGGAAGGAGACTGTATTAACTACGCCAAAAGATGTCATAAGTGCCAAATCTATGGAGACAAGATTAATGTGCCTCCCTCACATCTGCATGTCATGACCTCGCCACGGCCTTTCTCGATGTGGGGCATGGATGTGATTGGGCCAATTTTGCCAAAAGCTTCAAATGGGCATCGTTTCATCTTTGTGGTCATCGATTATTTCACCAAATGGGTGGAGGCCTCTTCATACGCCAATGTCACTAAATCAGCAGTTAGCAAGTTCCTAAAAAAGGAAATCATCTGTCGATATGGAATGCCAGAAAGGATCATATCTGACAACGCATTGAATTTAAATAATAGCACGATAGCGGATGTCTGCAGTCAGTTCAAGATCAGACACCACAACTCGTCACCGTATCGCCCGAAGATGAACGGTGCAGTCGAAGCAGCCAATAAGAACATCAAGAAGATTGTAGGAAAGATGACAGAAACTTATAAAGATTGGCATGAGAAGCTACCATTTGCCCTCTATGCTTATCGAACGTCTATCAGAACTTCTACTGGGGCAACGCCTTTCTCATTAGTTTATGGAATGGAGGCAATTTTACCTATCGAGGTCGAGATCCCTTCCCTTAGAGTTTTGTCAGAGGTAAAGTTGGATGAAGCAGAATGGATCCATTCCCGATACGATCAGTTGAATTTGATTGAAGAAAAGAGGCTACGGGCTATTCGCCATGGTCAGATGTACCAAAAGCGAATGATGCGAGCTTACGACAAAAAGGTTCGTCCCAGAGAATTCCACGAGGGAGACCTAGTACTGAAAAAGATCCTGCCCATACAAAAAGACTTCAGAGGAAAATGGATGCCGAATTGGGAAGGGCCTTATGTGGTGAAGAAAGCCTTTTCTGGCGGAGCATTGATATTGGCTGAAATGGATGGCAAGACCTTATCCAATCCCGTGAATTCGGATTCGGTTAAGAAATACTTCGCCTAAAAAAAAAAAAAAGGGAGAGACCAGGGTGAAAACTCGCAAAGAGCATCTTGAGACCAAAGGGATTTTGAATTGAAAACCCATAAAGGGCAATTCAAATTTTAATCAAAGGTGGGGCATGCGATGGTCTTATGGTACCTAAATTAGCAAGGAGGAGAGATGTTACATCTTAGGGCATCAGCAAGAGTACTCTAGATCCCCTAAACGCATATTGGGCAAAAAAGGGAGCCTTCAAGAAGTCAGTACAGAGAAACTCACGCTGTGATATCTGGGCACCTATTCCCTTTTATCCATTTTGTATTCCAAAGAATGTTTGTTGACCGTAATTAATATATTCCCTTCAAATGTTGTTTCGATAAATTTTAGTTTTGTCATGATCTTTTTCAAGCATTTTGCATTGAAATGATGATTAATGGACTAAAGCCATTTTCACAAAAAGAGTTCTCGCATATTACTCGAAAGTTTCTAAATAGTACAGAACACAAACAGACTATTATTTAGAACTAACCAAACTCAAAGATTGGAAGCATCTCGAGAAGAAAGAGTTTAAATTGGGACTACCTCTTTGGGTTTTCTATTCAAAATTTAAGTGAACAAGAAGACAGGATACCATTTCAAAGAAAGGAACCTTGATTAACTAAGAGCAATGGCAACCTAAACAGGGATTCACGCTCACAACATGCTGCACTCATACATTCATAGATCATTCATAAATGCATTTAATTAGGAACATTTGATTCATTTTGATCATAACACCCTAATTCTTTGACATGAGCATAAATACCTGGAACTGATTCTACAGGTCATGTCCCTAGAATCAGTAAATTCCTAGATCTTATCACCCTAAGCAGTAGGGAAACAGATCGAAGAAGATGAGCCTTAACCCCCTAAGCAGTAGGGTAACAGGCTGAAAATCACAGATCTCACCTCCCCGAAGTTGCAGAGGGGCAGATCAAATACGTCGAATCTTGCCTCCTCGAATGCAGTGAAGCAGATTCAAACCACCAAGCTTTAACCCCCCTAAGCAGTAGGGTAACAAGCTGATGTCAGAAGGTCTTAAGCTCCTAAGCAGTAGGGAAACA